>NC_054825.1:139864315-140493065 GCF_018345385.1 Vulpes lagopus
ATCATAAGCAAAACTTGAACTGTTTCCCAAGGTTGATATGTGGTAACCACAGACCAATTCCATATCATTTAAGAAAATTTTAGGGGAACCTGGCTGGCACAGTGGACCATGCAACTCTTGGTCTCAGGGTCACGAGTTTGAGGCCCATGTTGGGTACAGAGATAACTTAATTAAAAAAAATGTTTTTAAAGAAAATTCTAATGATATAACCAATCACTGTAAAGAATAAACAGTAACTGCCTTCTTAGTATATAAGCTGCTTTATAACAATATACCCCAGGGTATATTCTATGTTTTGGTTTGAGTGCATTCAGTCGTAAATTGTCTTTTTGGCATGTGCACCATAAAATCTTACTTAGTAAGATTTAAGATTACTTAGTAAGTAGTAATACTTTGGTGATCCATTGCTTTTATTCCTGTTATTTCTGACAACTTTTAGGACACCCAGGTCATGCTGGAAAATTGTTTGCTGTGGGAACCCCTACTATCCCCACAAATCGATATTGGTGACTAAAATTCTTAGCATGCAACAATAATTGATTCAACAGCAACAACACTCTAGGGGGCCTGAGAACATGGAAAGGAAACTGAGGGAAAAGATACTGGACTCCCAGCTAAACTAGCAGGTAAGTTCTTTGCATCATTGCAATGTGGGTATCAGATGAAATATTGCCTTCCTTGTGGTCATGCGCAGGTTAGATAAAGATTTGAGGACTTCCCTTATATTTCATAACAAAATATCTTTCTTATCAAAAACAAGGACATAGGAGATGTGACTCTTATTGAACAAATTACCTTCCTGAATATTGTATATATTGAAAATAAATGAGAATAGTGACAACATTTTTAAGTCATAGAAACATCTCTTGAAGAGAAGCCCATGCTCCTCCCTGTCCTCTCACTCCATCTATCTTTATTTAAATCCAAGTTCTCAGTATGATTTCATAATTCTGGCTTTCAATGAGATTTCATAATTCTGGCAACTTAGAGACCGGTAGTACATTTAATTGCCACTGTTATGCATTAGTCTCTCAGAGATTAATTCACTCCTATTGCTTTTAAATGCT
Source organism: Vulpes lagopus (assembly GCF_018345385.1). Lineage (NCBI taxonomy): Eukaryota > Metazoa > Chordata > Mammalia > Carnivora > Canidae > Vulpes > Vulpes lagopus. The sequence continues at coordinate 139,865,383 of NC_054825.1, forward strand.
CATTACATCATCCTTTGTTGAAATTAATTAACCCTTCCAAAGTGTGGGGGTTTGTAGGCCCTTCCTAAATTTTCTTTCCCATTACTATTTCTACTTTGTCTCACTTATTTTTAAATTTTTAACTATATCTTTACATATAGAAATAACAAACTACAAACATACAAAAACAGAGGCCCACCTGTGGTAGGTGCAACATACTCGGCCGTAAGAAAAATTTAGAATAAGAAACTTCTATATTTGTGAGCCATAAGCTGGCACCATATTTCCTCTTCATCAAAGTCAATTTTTTGTAACACATCTACATTTGAATATGTCCAATATAGAGAATTAAAACATCTTTAGTATGAATAAATGGCAAATAGACTGAAAATAGTCAGCTGCAACAATAGGCCAAAAGTATAGAAGAAATCAGGATAGGCAATGGGTTAAATGATTATATTTTTATGACAAGCAACAGATAGCCATACGACTTTCTTAAGCTGGCAAAAAACTGGCAAAATAGAGCTTAGAATATAAAAAGAGATTATATTCCATACCATACAACAGGAAGTCAAAGGTGATGGTGATGTAGAAACATATGGGTTTATTTTTCTTTCATATAAAAGGAACCTAAAAGTAGGCTCTCTAGGGCTCACATCAGAGACCTAAGTTCCACCTTTTTTGCTAATCTACTGTATTTGGCACTGGCGTCTACCCTAAATGTTACCTCATGTTCCAAGATAACTGCCAGAACTCCAGTTATCACAACTACATTCCAGGCAGCTGAAAGAAAGAAAAGAGTAAGAACAAAAGGACATGAGCCTTTGAAGACATTTTCTAGAAATCTTCAGCTTATGTTTCATTGGCACAGGTAAGGAAATATCATGGTTGTTCTTATTGTTTTCCCCAGCTGGGCACATTGCCCAAGAGAAGGAGAAAATGAATATTGGGCATGCAGTTAGCTATCTCTGCTCAGTTAGAAATGGCAAATGACAAAACACACTTACTATGATAGACTCGTGGAATTGATTTTTACAGGTGGAAATACTAATGTTACTGACTTACCAGATAAAATTTGTAGGAAGGTATTATACATTCTCCAAATTACCTATAAATATGTTTTGATTTGCAGGCAATTGGAAAATTACATTCCAAGAAAACTTTTAAAGCTAATTGTTGTAAATAAGCCGAGAAAATTATTTGAACATATTTTTGGATCTCTAACTCAGAGTTGCTTGGTAAGAATGTTATAAAAATAGTTAAAAATCATCAGAGAACAACATTTTATTTCTTTACTCCTTTACAAAAGAAGAAAAGAGTTTTAAAAAACAGACTCAAACCTATAAATGCAGAGAACTGATGGTTGTCAGAGGAGGGGATATGCAAAATAGGTGAAGAGGAGTGGGAGGTACAGGCTTCCAGTTATGGCATGAATAAGTCACAAGAACAAAAGACACAGCATAGGGAATAGAGACATAGATAGTCATAATGTTGTATGGTGACAGATGGCATCTACACCTGTTGAGCGTGGCATAACACGTAGAGAAGTTGAATCACTATGTTCTACACCTGAAAATAATGTAACATTGTGTCTCAACTACTCAAATTCAAAAAAAAGAAGAGTTTTGTTTTTAATCTGTGAGTTCTTGGTTGCACAATTGTCACGCAACAAAAGTCAACATTGATAGAGTATTTGACCAAGGTCTGAGGCCATCTTCCTACATGAGATGAAACTCAAATGAGGTCTCTAATTAAAGCAAACAAAAAATAAGTCCACATACACACTGGAACTTGCACATTCCAATGAGAGTCCTCTTTCAAAATAAACCTAGAAAAGTGGACATTTCCTTCTAGTCATCCATACATATTATTTTAAAGGTTTTTGCCACTCTTTCTTCCATGGTGATTGAGACAGAGAAAGAAGGCAAGGCAGGCCATTGTCTCAGTGGTGGCTACAGGCTGCATGAAAATTTTTCCTCCAACACTGTTACCTAACATAATCAATGATAAATCCATTAGAACTAGCTCTAAATGACTTTTCATTGTTTCCAGTAAAGATTTGCCACCAGTGAGGACACTGACATGGACAAATTAAGGTAAATCAATTTACCTTATCAGTCTTTGTTTCTTTATCTGAAAAATGATGAGGAGAGATTAGACAGATGGTCTCTAGGTCCCCTTTTAGAATGACATTCTGAGACTCTGTAATCTCCCGTGCTAAACCAATTCCTTAGATCCCACGCCTAGAAGATTTAGAATTCATTATTTTAACATTTAATTCCTTTGGCGTCAATAAAAAATATAGGTTATCAAACTCCTACATCCCTGTCATATCAACACATACATATACACATGTACAGCATCCTATGTATGTGTATACGTGTATGTATAAAATCAGTGATTATACATTTATATTAAAAATATATGGCAAATAGAAAAGTTCTATTAGACAAAAGATAAGTTAATTCCACTAATTTGTGTTACTTTCTTGCTAGCTTCTCTAAAATCAAGGCCTCAGGGCACCTGGGTGGCACAGTGGTTGACTGCCTTTGGCTCAGGTCATAATCCTGGGGTCCTGAGACGGAGTCCTGTATCAAGCTCCCTGTAGGGAGTCTGCTTCTCCCTCTGCCTATGTCTCTGCCTCTCTCTATGTCCCTCATGAATAAAATAAAATCTTATAAATAAATAAATAAATAAATAAATAAATAAATAAATAAATAACAAAATCAAGACCTCTAAGATGTAAGGAAGTAGGGAAGGAAATTAACAGTGTTAAAAAACCTACTAAGAGTCAGGCAATGGCTAACACTGTTGTTTGTAAATCACCATGGTCTACAAAGGTTCCTGGAGTTCTAAAGTCTACTGATTATCCCTCACACAAACAACAAAAAAAAAAATTAAGCAAATTTTAAATACCACCTAGCTATTACAAACTCACTACCCACTCTGTTCCATTTAATTTTCTCTTTAGCTTATTCTGAGTTTCAACACCTCAATAGGCACACCTAATTCCCAGAGTTTTGTGGGTATCAAGTATCCGGTAACACAGCTTTCACTCTGCTATGGGACTCCCTAACATGCCTTATCTGAAGAGACGTAAGTACATACAAATACATGTGTTCTTTATAAATTCCAAATTCTTATGTTCCAAATATTTCCTTGCCTATTTCCACTGAATTACAAACTTTTAGAAGCACAGATATGTCAGCTAGCCAAGTCTGTAGTATAGGATTTTCCCCTGTTACTCCAGCTCAAAGCAGTACATTTTGAACATAAAAATCTTTGATACTTGAGATAAGTATTAAATTTATCCGAGAGGTTTCAATTTTAAACCAAATCAGTGTTTCATTTCTCACTTGCTGGATTTTTCTAAGTGTTTACCGATGAAAGGAACGCTGTGTGCACTGAACCATTCAATCCATTTTGGTTGGATGTATGATATTTTCCTTTCTAACAAAAGTGCCTGTAAATCCCAGGGCAGCCCCATGCTGCTTTTTCTTTAATGTAAATTACTGCTGTGGACTGCTACTTACAAAGTTCAGCCAATAGATAAATTTCCTATGTCCCCTCCAGTCTTTCTGAGGGTAATTTCTCCAATCTAGCAAAACCAGCTAGCTATAAACGAGATTTCTATGTTTAAAACAAAACAAAACATACAAACAAGCTGATTTACACTGAAAACAATGGAACTCCTAGGGAATTAACGGGCAGCTGAGCTGAGAGCTCTGGGGGGAAACAGTTGTTGGAACAATGCTGCACACATCCAGTTTTTTCATATCTCTGAATTCCTGCTTGTGATGGTAAAGGACAAGCAAAAAAAAAAAAAAAAGACATGGAGAAATATTGAATTGCTATGTAACTACAGATCAGAAGAAGGGAAAGATGTCAATGAGTCTAATAAGATATAAGTGAGCAAGTATTTATCTGAGCCTTCAGGAAATGTGCAAGCAAAAAAAAGCACATGGAATCATCATAAATTCATATAATCCTGGTGAAAGCAAACATTAGGTGTCTGCAATACTAGGAGATCTGCTTGCCCTGTCCAGGTCTTAGAAATTCTTAGGACAGTGGCATTCATGACATAACTGAGAATGTTTAGAAGTATGTTTGGCTCATCATTGACAATTATAATGCCCATTTCTGTTTTAGGGGGTATTATGAGTTTTTTCTAATGTACTTGCACTGCTTCTCAGAAATCTCTTTTACATGACAATATCTTAACAAAGTAAATGAAAGCAAAGCTAAAGGAATTAACGTTGATTAAAAGCCAAAAAAGAGACATTTTGTTAGCAATTACTGTTTGCCAATGACACTCTATTAAAGCTCTTTAAGTCAAAATGGAATTTCCCCTCCAATAAAAAAAGGGGGTAAAAAGAAAAAAAAGGCAACTTTTGAACACCCGCTAGTGAGGACCTTCATGCTGTCCCTCTGTTTCAGTTTGTTTTCCTTCCTAATGCACAGCATTAATCTGGAAAACTCAACTAGGGGCCATATATGTACCCATTTTGGACTCCAAGAAAATGTGTTTACCTAACCAGCACCTCTCCACCCAGAAAAAGAAATTGAGGATTACTACAAGCCACAAAAGAAGTGAAATAGGATAGGACTTGAGAGGGAAAGATACAGAGACAGATGGTGTTATGGGTTGAATTGTGTCTCCCCTCACCCTCAAATTCATATGATGAAACCTTAACCCTGAATCTGACTATATCTGATACAGGGCCTCGAAGGAGGTCATTAAGGTGAAATGAAGTCATATGGGTAGGGCTCTAATCCAATAAGACCCTTGTCCTTCTAAGAAGAAAGATAATACCAGTGATGCGGCTGCACAGAGAACAGGTTACATGGGCACAGCAACAGATGGCTCTCCACAAGCCAAGGGAAGAGACCCGAGGAGAAACTGACCCTGCCAGCACCCTGATCTGGGACTTTCTAGCCTCAGAATTGTGCGAAAATGGATTTTCTGTTGTTAAAATTTTCTGTTGTGGCATTTTGTTATTGCAGCTCCACCTGACTAATACGGGGTGGGGGGTGAGGAGGAACTGAATATGTTACAGTAAATAGGAATGGATATAAGCTGCAGATAGATGTTGACCCTGCTCTGAAAATTTTGGCTTCTTATAGAAGATTGGTCAAAAATCCGAAGGCTTTCCCTGTTCCCATGCCTGTAACGGAAAGACACAAATAACTTCTTCCCCCTCAACACACACAAAGTTGCAAGGACAGAATGTTCCAGTGGAGATGATGCTCCCTTCACTCTCTTCCGTCCATTGAAGCTCTTGCTGCAGTGCGGGAAGTCCTGGCAGCTTGTCCTCGTAGAAATGGCCTGAAGCATGTCAATTCATTTCTTTAAATCACTGAACACCTATTGGGAGGTAATAGAACCTGACAAATTGATGGACTCTAAGAAAGCCCAGCTCTAGAAATAAAACTGATTTAATTATCAGTCAAGTGTGTATGGTTAAGATGAGGTATGTTTAAGCTATTCTACAGGATTTCAGGAGTATGTCAAAAGTCATCTTCTCAAAGAAAAAGTGTTACCCATTTGGGTTTAATAGTACAATTGTAATATTCTTGTTTGTAACTCTATCTCTTTTCTATGCTATGGGGCCACGTCCTATTTATCTTTACCCTGTCCTCCCAAGGTCCCAGTACAATGCTTATTAACAGCAACTTTACTGACTTTTTAACTCAAACTTTTCTCAAATAAAGTTTGTGAAATGAGATAGTCTATCAATCAATCAATCACATTTAATGAGAACATCTTTGTGACAGTGCGTACACCTGAGCCTTCCCTTCCTTGCAGCCAAAGGTGAGTTCCTTGGCAGTTCTGGGATCATCTATTTAACAAGTGCACTGATCAAGGGGTCATTCACATGTGACTAATGCTTGCGGGTTAGGACAGACTCTTCAGCCCATCATATAGTAGTATGATTTCTTCCTGCCATTCATTTATAGAAGCTTATTTAAGTTTTCTCTTTTATTTCTTTTGCTTTTAACATGCAGAGTCCCGTTTGAGATGTTTTAGTATCGAATTATTTATAAACTTCTAATGATGCGTAGATTCCTGGAGCCGAGGCTGCTGTAGGTAGATGAGGATGCATTGCACAATCGTAAGGCATGCCACTCGCAAAATTGTCCATGTGACATTTAAAATGCTAGTCACTATTCCAAGTTTTATCTAATCAACTTTGGGGACTGTTTTTTATTTGGGACAAATGGGAATATTTAATAATTAAAAATAGGATTCATTTGATTCCTCTGAAACAAATTAGCCTATTTGTCAAATTACTTTTTATTTCTGAAAATTTCCTAGATTTTTTTTGTTATGCACATGTACTGTTGATAGTAAATGTGTATTTACAAAGTGTATTAAAATAATCTTTCTGCTACCCTACAATCCAATAATCTCACTAGTGGATATTTACCCCCAAAATACAAAAACATTAATATGAAGGGATACATGCACCCCTATTTTTATTGCAGCATCACTTACAATAGCCAAATTATGGAAGCAACCCATGTCCATTGATGGATGGATAAAGAAGATGCGGTGTACACACACACACACACACACACACACACAGTGGAATATTATTCAGCCGTAAGAAGAAATGAAATCTTGCCCTTTGCAATGACATAGATCTAGAGAGCATAATGCTAAGTGAACCAAGTCAGGCAGGGAAAGACAAATACTGTATGATTTCACTCATGTGGAATTTAAGAAACAAAACAAACAAAAGAAGGAGAAAAAGAGAGTAAGAGAGACAAACTAAGAAACAAACTCTTAACCACAGAGAACAAACAGATGGTTACCAGCAGGGAGGTGGGTGTGGGTTGGGTAAAATAGATGAAGGGGATTAAAGAATACACTTATCATGATGAGCGCTGAGTAATGTATAGAATTGTTGAATCACTATATTGTACACCTGAAACTAACACTTGCATGTTAACTCTACTGGAATTAAAATTTAAAACTTTGTAAAACAATCATGACTTTTCTGGTTTTTTACATTACATGGATACATTTTATAATGAATAAATATAACTAAATTTTAAAAAGGTCAAATAGTACAGAAAGTAAAAGTTTTCTGAAATGCTACCATTAAAGTTCCCAGTCCCAGACATACTGCCTAATTTCCTACATGAGATCAACAATTTGTATGTACTTTCCATATATTTCTTCTTGCTCATAAAATAATTAAATAATCTGATGGTAATGAGAAGTGGCATTTTCATTGTTGTTGTTATATGATAATTGGGTCATTTTATATATATGTTTCCCTCCCCTTATTTTTCTTAGTCGATGATACATCCTGAAAATCCCTTCAAAGTTGACTACTAAAAATCTCACTCCTTTTAGTGACTATATAATATTCTCTGGTATGGATCAGCAAATTTTATTTCTTCTTCTACTGATGGATTTCATTTTTTTCCCCAATTTTCTTGAGCACTGCAAACAATGCAACACTCAATAATATCTACACATAGCCTTACATATATTGGTCCTTTTATTCCCAAGATTGGTATGTGTTTTTCATTTCAGTAGATATTGTTATGAATCTAATTCTAAAGTATATGAGGGTCTATATCTAGGGTCTCTGTTTTAATGATTTTTTTATCTATGCCATTACTACAATGTTTTTACTTTATGAATTTATAGTATGTGTGTTTATTTTATTTTTGACCAAATATTCAGAAATTTAATGAGGCATGTATTACCTTACCATTCTTTTTCATACTTTTCTTGGCTAGTCTAACATTTTTAATCTCCCAAATAATTTTTAAGGTGCTGTTATCTAATTCCAAAAACTACAAATCCATAGGTATCCTAATTAAATTTCACCTAACTTATTTATTTTACAAAAATATTTAAGTCTTATTAAGCTATCTTATGCAAGAACATAAAATTTCTTTCCAAGTTACCAGATCTTGTCTAAGTCCTTCAATAAGACTTTATAGCTTTCTTCATTTAGACCTCATACTTTTCTTGCTAAGTTTTTATCTAGGGATCATATAGTTTTTGACTAATTTCTTTTACTTAGAAATAGCATCTGCTTTCTATAAAGCTAGGTCATCATCATTAAAAACTTCCAAGAATTTTCAGGGCACCTGGGTGCCTCAGTTGGTTAAGGGCCTGCCTTCAGCTCAGCTTATGATCCTGGAGTCCAGGGATTGAGCCCCGCATCAGGCTCCTTGCTCACAAGCGAATTTGCTTCTCCTTCTCCTGCTGCTCCCTTGCTTGTGCTTTCTCACTCTCTCAAGTAAATAAGATCTCAAAAAACAAACTTCCAAGAATTTTCAATTCCCTGCATAAGTACAATTTTCCCCAAAAGCTGGTTTGTCAACTGTTCTGGTTGTCAATTACTGTGTCCCAAATTATCTCAAAATGTAGTAGCTTAAATCAAGTACCATTCTATCTTACCTCACGATTTTGTGGGTCAGAAATTCTGGAGGAGTTCAACTGGCCAATTCTCCTGTTCTAGTGGTGTCCACTAGCATCATGCAATGACATTCACCTGAAAACAGGGCTGATTTGAAGAGCATACGAAGGTTTCACTCACAAACTTATTGACAAGGATGGCTATCTAATGGATCTCAGCTGGGCTTTCTCCGTCTCTCTGTATTTTCACAATCATTTCATATGGTCTACCTAGAAGGATAATTGAACTTCTCACATGATGGTTTGGGTCTGCAAGAGACCAGGATGGAAGATTCCAGTCCTCTTCGAGTAGGCCCCAAACTAGCATCACTTCATGTCTGTGATGTTCTACTGGCCAAGGAGTTGTGGGCCAGTCCAGGTTCAAGGGGAAAGTAAACAAACCCTCTCAGTGGACAAGATGTCAAAGAAGTTCTGACCATTTTTAATCCACCACACCAACCCCTTTACTTAACTAAGTAAACAAAAAGCAAAAGTGGAAACTTATCTCCCATTTATTATCATTATCGTTTCCTACAGAAAAAAAATATTTTTAACATAAAAGAAAAAGGAAGTAGGTTCAGAGACAAAAATTAGTATTTTAAATTGGAGAAGTTAGATTTAGGGAAAACAGAGCGTATTGTCCTTATTATTTACATTTTTCACAGTTTGGTGAAAACTGTCCAGTTTGGGTAATGATTAAGAGATCTAGAAACATCAGTCCCACTTCAAGAGTACTCTGGTAAGGTGAAGAAGAGAGGCTAGGATTTCAAGTTCCAAATCTCCTGGTCCCAAATCTCTCCTGTAATGTCAAACCCAATGAACATTTTTCTAACCTATATAGAAAGAAAACCAAAATAAGGTAGTCAATTCAGTCTTCTTCCTTAGGTAAGTGCCTTTGTGGTTTTTGTGATAATCTGATTCTGTCCTGACTGCCAATACCATGCACTAGCTCAATGCAAAATAAAAATTTAGCACAGGACAAAACCTTATTTCTAGATCCATCTTAATAGTTGTGTCTAGAGGTGCCTAGGTGGTTCAGTTGGTAAAGAGTCTGCCTTCAGCTCAGGTCATGATCCCAGGGTCCTGGAATCGAGCCCCAGGTAGGGCTCCCCGCTCAGTGGGGAGTCTACTTCTCCCTCTACCTCTGCTCCTCCCCTTCCCCCTGCTCTTCCTTTCTCTCTCTCTAATAAATAAATAAAACTTTCAAAAAAAATAGTTGTGTCTAAAGGGAGACATTTGTAGAGTCTACCACTGCTGCCTCTCATTTTTACCTATTGAACACAGCAGGTACAGGGCCAGGAGCAAGGATGTTGATTCCTGACACAACAAACACAAATTATACAGAAATAAAACTCAAATAATCACTGGAGTGTCCCTAGGGTAAGTAATATCATGGTGGCTGTGACTACATGAACATATGCCAAAATCACTAAAAAATGGATTCACCATCCTATCACTAAATCATGGTACAGGGAAATAAATATACCTAAAAACAATTTTAGGGACAGTTATGGTTTTAGTAAGGGACATTTGGATAACAGCATCAGCTGCTCTGTGGATCACAAGTGAAAGAAAACCCATTTTAAATAAGCTTATATAGTAAAAAGAATGTATTGGCTGAACTAATGGATAATTTGAGAAGTAGTTTGATGTATTAGGGTACTTTTGGCTACAGGTAATGAAAACCCCAATCAAATTGATCCAAAACAACACCAAAAAACCCCATTATCACTTTACATAACCAGAAATTTCAAGAGACGGTATCTCTAGCATAGGTTAATTCAGTAGATCCATCCCATCATCAGAAATAGTAGTTCTTATGCTTTGCCTCCCTCCCTGTTTTCATTTTATTTTTCCTTCCTTTCTGCTATGTTCATCTGTTTTGTTTCTTAAATTACACATATGAGTACAATCATGTGGTATTTCTCTTTATTTGACTGACTTATTTTGCTTAGCATAATACGCTCTAGTTCCACCCATGTTGCAAATTGCAAGATCCCATTCCTTTTGATGCCTGAGTAATATTGCATTATATATGGGTGATGGACATTAAGGAGGACACTTGATGTAATGAGCACTGGGTGTTACATGCAATTGATGAATCATTAAATTCTACCCTGAAAACTAATAATACGGTATTTGTTAACTGAATTTAATGAAAATTTTTGAAAAATTAAAAAATAAACATACTTCTCTAAAAAAAAAAAAAGTGGTTTTTTTTTGTCTTTCCATCATGTCATCTCAGAATTCTTCTCTGCTAACTACTTTTGCAGTCCCAAAATAGCAACCACAATGTCCAGCAATTACATGTAGATATTGCAAGAGAGTTGATGAAGGGGATTTGTGACCACCTGTGTCTTTTTGGAAGAATGGCTAAAACCTTTCCCAGAACTCTTCCATGCAAACATCCCCTCCTCTTCCATGGAAACACTGGATAGCATGTTCATTGTATATTAATAATTTGGCAAGGGGAAGAGGATACCAAAATAGGTACTGTATATTTAGGATTTATTCCTGAGCTGCAGTTTGGTTTATTTTCCTATAGGAATGGATGCCCAATTAAACTGGAATTAGTTTATCAAGAAAGAAGGGATAAGTTAGTGTTTAAGGGGCCAAAGAGAGTTTCTTTCTTTTCTGCTTTTCAAGCTGTAGGCTTATTTTCTAAAACTTTCCTTGCATTCTCAAGATAGTGGCATATCTCCTAGGACTATAAACTTCCTTATTCATGTCCAATGATAAGAAACAATATCTCTCCATGTAGTTCTTTTGAAAGAATCTATTCATTCATTCATTCATTCCACAAATATGTATTAAGCATTTACTACATTCCAGCTAATGTTCTAGTGTCTGAAAAAAACCAGCAGAGAACAAAGAAGAGAAGTCCCTTCCCTCAGGGAGCTTATATTCTTATAAGAAAAAAAACATAGCAAGTAGTGTTAATTGCTATTTAAAAATCAACACAGCAAGTAGTGGTGATTTCTATGGAGAAGAATAAGGCAGGAAAAGAAGGAAGAAAGTAAAGTTTAGGCAAAAGTACAGTTTGTTATTTCAAATGAGATTGCCAAGGAAGGCCTTTCTGATAAGATTTGACAATCAAACTGAAAGAAGACTATGAAATGATTGATAGATAAATGGAGAGAGAGAAAAAATTGGAAGGAGAAAGATGAATGGATGGAGAGAAAGTGGGAGGAATAAATGACAAATAGATAAAAAGATCAATCAGTTGATCTGGAGCAACAAGTATAAAGGTCCTGAGATAACTGCATTATTGCTGTGTTCAAGGAATAGCAAAGAGGGCATATAATACATGCAGAGGTTCAACAGGCAGAATAACAGGAAATGAGGTCAGGAAATTGATGAGGAGCAAGATCATATTGGTTCTTAAAGTCCATTTTCAAATTTTAGCTTTATTTGAGTGAAACAAGAGGCCATTTCAAAGGTTTTAAGTAGAAGGATGAAATGTCTGACTACAGTAGTAAAAGTCCTTCTAGTTTCCATGTGGGGAATAGATCATAGGAAGGGGAGTACAAGCAAGGAGATCAGTCAAGAGATTACACGTGAGAAATAGTGGTGGTTTGGTCCAGCACTGTCAAGTAGGGATGATGAGAAGTGGTCAGATTCTGCATATATATTGGTAGTTGGGTTGGCAGCATTTCATAACAGATTGAATGCTGGGTATAAAAGAAAGAGAATAGCTAAGAATGACACCAAGGTTTTTGGCCTTAAGAATTGAAAGAAGGGAGTTTCTATCTTCCAGAAATTAGGGTAAGTCCTAAACGAGCAGGGTTACAGTGGATAAGCTCATGGATATGCAACCCAGTGGTTTGGCTTTATAAATGTTTGAGATGTTTATAGGTATCCAAGGGAGGATGTCAAGTATAGAGCTCAAGAGTGATATATGGGGCTTGAAACAAGTTTGAGATTCCTCAACAAATAGATACCATTTAAAGCCACAAAACTGGATGAGATCATCCAGCAGAATGGTGTGGATGGGAAAAAGAAGTCCAGGGACTAAACTCAGGGATATTCTAATAGAGGTCAAGTGCATGAAGAGAAATAAGCAAAGGAGCTAAGAAAGAATATCCAGTAAGGGAGGAAAAAATACCCAAATGAGTAATTTCCTAAAAGAAAAATAAAGCTCTTTAAGCAATAAGGAGGGATAAATTGGGTCAAGCAAGATGACTGAGAATTGACCTTTGGGCGACATGGAGTATTTGAGAGAAAAGGCTAACTAGCATGGAGAGAAGATATTGCAAACAGAAACAACCCTTTTAGGGTTTTGGTGAAAAGGGGAGTAGAGAAATGGGGAAGTCCCTGGAAAGAAATGTGGGTCAAGCAAGTTTGTTTTTAAGGTATAAGATAACAACATGATGTTTCTATGCTGGTGAATGATTCAGGAGAGGGGAAATTTGACAACAAAAAGAGATAGAGGAGAATTAATGGAATGATATCTTCAAGTGGCAGGGGTGGGGTTGGAGGGAGAGGTATAATCCAGTGTAGGAGCTGGTTTTCCATGGATGGTTTATCCATAGCAACGAGAAGGAAAGCAGCATACATGAACAAATGAGGCAGGGTGGGAGTAGATGTGATAGTGGAGAAGAGAGAAATAAGGACAAGAAAATTCTGGCAATTTCAATAAAGAGGAGGTATGAAATAATTATCAAGGAGAGTGGAAGTGTTAAGAGAGTGGAAACCCAATGGAATTACCAAAAAGCTGATCACCAGTGAGGGGTTATGGTCATGATTTGAAACTAAATCAATCAGTTGTGTTTTTCTTTAGCTATGCTCAGCTGCTTTAGTGCAGCCAGGAAGTAGACAAACTTGCGCTTCATCCACTTAGGGATCTTGCTAGGCAAATGCAGGGGAGGGAAGGGAAGGGAGAAAGAGGTATATGAGAATATATGTGAGGAAGAAATTTTAATGTGATGTCATGAAATTTAAATGGACATTGGGGAAAAGTTATATGTGTGCACAAGGGCAATGGTAAGGGGCAACAGTGACATAGCATGTTCAATTTTAGGTCTGACTTTAATTGATGAATTTTGGAAATAGGTTTATAGGATGGATTAAGCTGGAATGATAGCAAGAGTTATCGCAAAATGGAATGATTGAAAGAGATGATGGAAGTGCTATACTTATTGGTAATGACGATGTCTAGGATCAGACCATGGAAGTGGCATCTCACATAGACTAGAAGAGAAGAGATGAAGGAATTGGAGTCCAGGGAAGTAGATGAATTAACCTTGTAGTTCCTGGGTTTGCCAATAATTAAACAGGAATAAGTTGGAGAACATGAGATGAATGAATTGTCAATATGTTCACACCTTCAAAAAATGAGAGGGAACAACTTTAAGAATGAGTCTTTCCATTTATGGGCATTAAGGAGGTTATATGTGATGAGCACAGGGTGTTATATGCAGGGATGAATCTATAAATTCTACATTTGAAAACAATTTTACCATGTATATTAACTAATTAGAATTTTAAAACATGAAATAAAAAAAGGAATGAGTGTTTCCAAGTATTTCTTACTGATCAAATTACATGATATGCCATTGCTAAATCAATCACTGTAGCAAAGGTGAGGAGCCCCACAACTGGCTTAATTTAACTACAGCCGCGAGTAGAAGAGTAGGGCAATGCAAGGAGCATAGCTGAAAAAGATAGAGAAATACTTCCAGAAAAGAAATGTTTGAGATTCTGTTACTATAATGAAGGGGAAATACAGTCTGGATGGCAAATAACAGATTTGTCAAAGTTTTATTTTCTGGGATTTTCTAACTGATTAGATGATTGGATGGATGGATAGATGGTTGGGTGGTGAGTGGATGGATGGATGGATGGACGGATGGATGAACAGACAGGAGGATGGGAGGATTATCTGCTATGCAAAAGCCTCAAAAACATACTAATGGTGACAGTATCCAAAAATTCCTTACTTTGACTGACTTGCCAAGATGGAAAACTTTTTTTTTTTAATTTTAGAATCCAGCTGGTCATAATATGGACCTAAGTAGTCATATGAATTTTTTTCTGAGTAGTAATATTTGTGGTATCACTGAGTTTAACATTGTCCTTCTTTCTTCCTATAATAATCCTTCACCAATGTAAGCAAAAGACCTCTCCTGTTTACTTCTACCCCTCCTCTTTTAGCCCAGCTCTCAAAAAATGAAGTCACCGGAATACAAAACTACTTCCCTTATTGGCGTGTTTTAATTTTCCTGGCTCTCTTGCATTTAGGTTGTGTATGTGACTAAGTTCCAGCCAGAGGGATGTGATAGAAATGAGGTATGCCACTTTCAGGCTTGGCTTTGAAAATTTCCCTTATGACCATAAGCACCACCTCCCATCCATACAACAGAAATCAGAACATTTCTAGATACTACAGACACCTAATGGAAGAAGATCAAATACTTGAGTCACCAATACTTAGTTGCCAAATACTTGAGAGAAGCCATCCAACCTGACTCAGATAAAGACCTGGACAAGAAATGAACTTTTATTGGGTGAAACTACAGAGATTTAGGAGTTGCTTTGTTACTGCAACCTTGAGGAACCCACACTTACTAATAGAGCAAAGAAAGACTGTTTTCTAACAGTTGTTATAGATTTTTACCAAAGGAAAGTCTACAATCCTATGGGTTTTTTAATCCACATGACTTTACTAGAACCAAATTACTTACCTAAAGGTGTTACAAAGAACCCCAGGTTCACTAAGGTTTCCCTGGAAACTTCAGTGGCAGCCAGGTTAGGAAGGGATTGTCAATATTGCTCTGAACACTGTAAGAGTCGCTTTAACCCCAGAGGCACATAGCATGATCTGATAAGATCTGACATTGATTTCTTGGTTATTAAGTCTAAAGAGATAAAGTTTTCTTGACATGAAGAAAATCTGAGGCCAAATAAGTTATTCTCCCACATGACTAAAGTCAGAGACACAAAGCAAAGTACAAAGCTTAGATGTGATATTCAAATGTTTACAATTTTTACTACATGAATCTTTAACTACATCTCAGTCTCAAGCTGCTTACCCGTGCTATTTCTTAGCTGGGGCTTTTTCCTTCTTCATTACTTTCAAAGAGAGAACTCTCTTACCATTAGCTATGAAATGGAAATATCATTAATTGCTTGCCTTGGGCACCTGACTGAATGAATGCAAAAATGCAGTTCTTTTAAGTTCAGTCATAGAATAATGGAAAGTAAAACCACAAGCCATAAATGGACAGATCACCACTATGTGATTACCAGTAGGTGATTCTTGTCTTTCAACCCATCAGGCTGGTTCAGAAAAAGATAGCGTCGGAGACTGCCCTTCTGCTAGTTCCTAGTAGGTCATTGTCTGTGTCCCAAAGAGTATCTGAGAAGCCAGCCGACAGATCATCTGCCCAACCAATTATTTCTGAAGCCTCTCAGTGTTGACTTACTTTTGAGCTTAATATTAATACCTTCAAAAATAAATGGCCAATTTGGAAGCACCTTGATGATGACCAACTGTGAATCTTCCTCCCTCTACTCATTTTAAATAAAAACTCTCAGGCATTTTTTAACGTTTATCTTTATTTTTCCCCAAATGGTATGTTTTTCTCACCTCGGCATGTTCTATTTCCCAAAATTTGATATTCAATATGATTTAGAAGTCTGCTTTGGTACAACCACACTACTCTGACTGGATATAGATACGATCTACCCCTGATTTGCAATGTGACCTTATGAGTAATTTAACTTCCAGATGTGAGTATTCCCAGCCAAAGAATAGATGGTATTGCCTACCAACAGCTTGCCACAGTGAAGGCACTGGCTTTGTGTCATATGAAAGTAATTCAGATTTTAGTTTTGCCATCTACTGGATGTGTTGTCTTAAGCATGCTACTTGACCTATCTGAATCTTTGGTCTCACATGGCGTTACTGTGAACTTTAGGACTTAAGGAGTGATATATGAGGTCACTAACTTTGTGCCTGGCACACTGCAGGCACTCAACAAATGTCCTTTAGGAGGTTCTTTATAAAACACTGGGAACTCACTGGCCTAGGAGTACTATATAACTATAAGGAAGAATCATGGAGCATTCACAGTAGACCATCTTTATCCAAAAAGTTTGTAAACAGAAATGGAGTTACTAATAACTATGTTGCTTCTACCCTAGAAAGGGAGAGGTAGAGTGCACCCAAAATATTTTTATTCCTGGGTTTATAATCCTGGAGATATTTCCAGTGATCAGCTTTACTGTACATCAAAATGGCTACATGTGTCTCCATCAGATAGATCAAGATCACCAATGTGCTGGGTCATCAGGCCCTGCTTTGGAAGAGCCTGGAAAGGAAATAGGAGATCCTAACATACAGAGTGTCTAATAGGAACATGGTACAGCCAGTATGAGTCATGTAAACCTCATCAGTCCAGGAAGAACACATTCACTCCAAATTTACTAACTTCTGAACTTGCTCAGTTGAGACTGCTAAATGTTCTTGGCTTTGGTTCTTGGGAAATGAAATCTTTCCAGCTGCAAATCTTTAGAACTGCAGGTTAATTCTTTACTACTTGGCAAAATCATTAGGGAGGCAAGCCTGAAGGAGGGAAAGAGCTAGCACTGAAAGTATAAGATACAGCCCAAGATGGATTTGAATTGATACCATTTCCTATTTTTATCCTTGCTCCAGTCTCAATTGTGAGTACATTTAAGCATGAATGTAGGACTGTGTAGGATTGTGTTTTCTACCCAGACACCTTCTCCATCAAACTGCTCTAGATCCTTACAAAGGGACGTCATATCTGCCTTCTCTCAACTTCTTTTTAAGTCACACATACTTTTACCTACATATAAGAAGTAGGATATAAAAAGCAAGAGCAAGGACCTGGAAGTCCAACAGTCCTGAGTTCAAATTCTGCCTCTATCATTGCTTCATATGTGGCTCAAGCTTGCATAACCTTAATTATACCATCTCCAAAATGTGAAAGGTGATATCATACTGATAGAGTTACCCTGAGCATTAAATGAAATCATGCATTTAAAATTAGTAGACTCACAGTGAGTGCTTAAAACATTGTGGTGGTTGTATTATCAAGGTCATTATTATTATTATCATTCTTATCTCTTCTACTATGACATATGTGACATAAACTCACAGAGAATAAGGATGAAATTTCATACTGTATTGCTTCTCTTGGAAGATTTGGCTCAAAATAACTACTCAGAAATTATTTGCTGAATGAATTTACATTGAATATTTGCAGTCATTTGTTTTAGTGAGGTTGCCTTTGATTACAACTGATGGAGACCATAATAAAACTGACTTAGGCAAGTGGGAAACATATACAAATAATACTGTGAATACACCTCATGGAACTGAAGGATATTTGAACAACTAAAACTTAAGCAAGGCATAAAGTGGCTGGGTTTCAGAAAGAGTTATAACCAAGAACTTGAAGGTGATGAGGACGCCCCTTTATCCTCTCTTGGAGTGTCCACTTTAGTTTCAACAGCCAAAAACAGGTTTTTCTGACACAGAGGGAAAGTGGTCACCAAGGGAGCCTGAGTTTTACAAATTGTGGTTCCCCTCTGCAGAGTGGAACTGACTCTTCCTCTCTCTCTTTCACAAATATTCCAGGGGAGAATTCTTATTGGCTGATTTTTGTCATGGCCACTGTCTGGCCTTGTGGTCAGAGTGAGGCAAAGTCATGGAAGAAAGTGGCTCCTGATTAACTATTTGGTTAGAGCTGGGAAGGAAGCAATTCCCAAGGGAAGAGTATAGACCAGAAGAGACCACATAGGATCACAGTGTCCCACAGTGTTCTCAAAACACAGTAATGTTGATTCTAACATTCTCTGATATTTTAATGTCCAGATATACACCGTATGTGGAAGAGTGGAGTGGCGGTAAAGGTCTAGGATGAATGCACCACAGAGGCACACAATATTTTACTTTTTAAAAAAATGACAGCATATGCTGAGGCTTTTAAAATATGTTATTATCATACAAAGAAATAAAATAAGCCAACTTAAATGGATCATTTAACTAGAACAATATGCCTTTGTGTAGGCTCATCCATAAGACCCTGCCACCAAAAACTATAAAATATTACAATGTTTTCATACTGATAAATGTTGAAAAGTGACTAGACTTTTCTTTCCCTTCTTATTTTTTTCAGAGTATGCATATTGACCTAAATCTGGTGCCCTGAATGATAGACGCCTACTTTAGGTTTAAGCAATAGAAAATTAATAAGGAGAGGAGTGTAAAAACAAAGAAAGGGATTTAATTTTTTATCATAACAAAAGTAGTACCTCATCTTTTATCTCCACATAAATACATCAAATAAACCATCCTATAGATTAAGCAATAGTACTTGTGACCTCCTTTTAATAGATGACTTGCACTTCTCCACAAAATCAGACATTTGTGATACGACATTTTAAGACAGAACTAAGAGAAACCAACCTCCATCAAGGAAGTAATGAAAAGAAAGGGACCCCTGTTGTCAATGCAATTGAATGGCATTCTACCCAACAGTTATCTGGCATCTGAAGTTCAGGTTTGCCCCCATTTGCAGGCCTGTGGCAATCCAAGCTTGCCTGCTTTATCAGAATCCTGGCAGGAAAAAGATGGCACTCTCAAATTGGTATGTGAAGTAAACTTAATACAGGGATTATTTCCTATTTATTAGGAATAAGAAAAACACAAAGAAAATGTAGCCATCCATGGCTGGTGATGACAGTATACCATCACTTCCCTAGGTAGGATTGAAGGGGATGAGGGAACCATGGGGCTACTGGAACCAAAGACAGAGAAGGCTGTGTGGAAGGGGCACCAAATGAGGCTGTGGCCTCCCACTGGCCACCCCACAGGGAGACAACCAGAGAAACATTTTGCCTCACTCTCCTTTCTCCATGGATCTCCTCCTGGGGCTCCCGTTAGACCACCCAACTCAAAGCCAATGGGGCAAGGAAGTCAGTTGATACAATCCTGACAGGTCAGCCTCACAGGGTCCAGCGCAGGGCAAAGAAGGGTGGACAATGGACCCAGCACACCAGAGAACGGTCCCCTGATACCCACAGCCTTCTGACTAGGACATATCAACACTTTAATATTCCCTTGTGATCACCCCAACCACATGGTTAGAGATTTACAGAAAACTCAAAACCTCACATAACTTAATGTCCTATGAGACCTAGGAGAGAACTGAGAACATGCCCTGCTTCAGTCCAGTGATTTAACAAGAACTCTTTGGCTCCATGCTGCCCTAGAGATCTGGGCTGTCCACCGGGCATCATTAGTGCCACATCAACTGCCACGGTGTTGAGTAGCTAACATCTCTTCAAGACAATAGCTCCTGCAGCACTGGGGCCAAATCCCACCAAGCCCACCCATTCTATCCCAGCGTTAGAGTACATATTTAACAGCTTCCAGGGATCAAGTCCTAACCCCTGCTCCCGTGGTGTGAGGTGTTGACAGAATTATGGCCTCTTGGCTCAGAGTTTCTGAAAATTCCCACAAGGGAACCAACAGGATTACAAATCACGGAGTACAGAGGGGCTGCCTTCTGAGTCTCAATGCCTCCTCACATGGACTCAAGAGTGCCTTTTTAGAATATGAAATTGAAGCTGTAAGTGTGTCCAACATAAATTTTCCTGTCTCACGGGGAAGCATTTAAACCCTTACAGCAAAACTAACTCACATAGTACCAAACTATAGCACAACTTGCATCAACCATCAGTATTGGCTTCATTCTCCAAGAATCTAGAAGTCTGCTTTGCCTCCCTCTTTTCCATCAGCCTTCTCGGCTCAATCATACTCCATGTAAATGATCAGAATATTCATTTCCAAGTGAAGCTTACAGAAAAGTTAATAATAATGTCAGTTCACCACTGTGGTCACAACCAGATAAAACATGCCACTCACAAAGAAGAGGAGAAAGACAAGGAAAAACATGCCTGCCTGGATTTACAAAGCATGCATTTTGGATTCTTTGCTCTTCAGAGCAACAGTGTGAGGTAGCAGCCTGGTGTTATTATTGTCACTGTTTTCAAGTGAGATCAAGTGATACTTACCAATATCAGAGAGTTTTCAAGTAACTTGGAGCCTGAGTGTTAGACAAGGAATGCCATGATCTTTCCCGTTTTTTTTTTTTTTAAGATCTTATTTATTTACTTATGAGAGACACACAGAGAGAGGCAGAGACACAGGCAGAGGGAGAAGCAGGCTCCATGGAGGGAGCCCAACGTGGGACTCGATCCTAGGTCTTCAGGATCAGGCCCTGGGCTGAAGGCGGCGCTAAACCACTGAGCCATCTGGGCTTCCCTCTTTCCCCTGTTTTAGGCTGCTTTTTGCAGAATTAGAATGACGTCATGCTCATGCAGCAGAGTCTCTGGGCAGTAGTGTCACTGAAGCCAACTCATAAACAAAGGAATCACTTCAGCAAATTTGTATCTTTGTTAGATATTTCTGTCCCCCCAACAAAATAAAGATCTCTTATGCCATCTGAAAGTTTTGCTTCTCTACATGGAACACGCTAATATTTCAGAACTGGGTATCCAGTTATAAATGCCATGTGAAGAAGACATTTGAATGGTATGATGGGGTGCATTTTATTCTTCACCATTGTCACAGAATGACTTAACAAGAGAAAAGTCCAGTTTGACTGTTAGCTGTGCAACTTTTCCCAATGACGGGAACATTAAAATTTTTAGGACAGTCAGGACTTCCAACTCCTGGAGACTCTAACCGATAACCCTGGAGAAATGTCAAGAAGTTGCTCAGACTCTGAGAAAATAATTCCAATGTGTATTACTGCATGAGACAATACGTATGGGATCACCTGTACAGTGGTCACAATAAAGTAGGTTCTGCCTTGGAAACGAATCTGAATCATTTATTAAGGTTTTCTTGCCTGGTCAATATACTATTTTGCATTATATCTGAAGAAGAAGGGGGGAAATCTAATAATTTATTTTACTCTCTACTTTAAAAGGCCATCATCTTCATTAAGATATAATGGAATAGGAAGGGAATATATGTTTCAATAATAATATAATAGTAAAACAAATAATAGTAGCAAAGAAATGTGTATGCAAAGCATAAATTCAGGGGAGATAGATTTATCTTTCAAGATTGCTCCTTACTCCTTATAAATTTATCAGACACTAAAGCAGTCTGAATTTATTAGTAAATGTGTGATTTAGTTTGCACACGATTTAGGAGGAAGAAAATGTTATTTTTACAATCTTTCCTTGATAATGAGGGTTCAGCAGGGGAACTGGCTCATTTTGTGATGTGGTTCTGTTTCTATAATGACACAAATCATGCCTCGGTGATCAATGCTAAATTCTCATTCATGGCCCTTCTGTTTCCCTGTGGCACAAGTCACATGCTATAACTTACTGTGTGTGTGTGTGTGTGTGTGTGTGTGTGTGTAATGCTATAAGATTACGTGACTCAGGCACATAAGCCTAAGAATCATTGATCCTGTTTCACTCTAACTGTGAGAGATTTAGAGACCCCTGACAGTACTATTTTTCATAACCCTTTCTTTCTTCTTGTTGAATAGGTCTGCACCTTTTTATCCCCCCAGCAGCCTTTTTTGTTACTGTGCTCTGTGAAGGTGAAATATCCTTACATGTCCTTCAAAAAAATTCTTTTCCCAATAATTTCCTATTGAAATTGGTTGGCTCATTAAGTTGGCTTATTGCATTCTTCTCTGGAGGGTTTTTTTCAATTCGAGCTCTGTACTCTTACACATTTTGTTTTCCATCTTATTCTTGGAATAACTCGACTTAGTTTCCAACCGTATCTGCTTGCTAAATAGCCTGATCTTTTCTACTTGTAAGGAGACAATATGAAGAAAAGAATCCAATGTGAATGGTACCCCAGAGAATAAGCAGAAGCAACTAATTAAGACAATTGACCATATATTAGCATTTTGGTCCTTGAAAAATAGTGGTGTTTTTTTTTTGTTTTTTTGTTTTTTGTTTTAAATAGTGGGGTTTAACTGAGTGTCACCCATAGCGGCCAAGCAGACAGAACACCAGGCCTTTCCATCGTGCTTCAGTTAGGATCAGTCTACTTTTGGCTGTCACCCCCTGCATCAAAAAATTCAGCACCTTTAGAAAATATACACAAATAATGGCTGGCAGACAGTAGGTCACATCACTATCACTTGTAAATGGACCCTTCATTCTTCGCCTCTTTCTCCCCCTTCTCCATAACCTGCAATATTCCACATCTCAGTAAATGGTACTATTATCCAGCTAGTCAGAGTCCCTGGAGCCATCCTTGACCTCTCCAACATGACCTCCTGTCACCAGCCAATTACCAAGGCTTATGCATGCTGCTTCTTTAATATCTTGTGAATATATCCAATTTTCTCCATCCCCATTACTATGACCCAACTCCAAATGGACACCATTGTCTCATGACTGGACTGTGATAATAAATGTGTCCACAGCTGCCCCCTCATTTTCCCCTCTGCAACCATTTTTGGTTTAAAACATAAATCCTAGGGGCACCAGGGTAGCTCAGTCAGTTAAGTGTCAGAGTCTTGATTTTGGTTCAGGTCATGATCTCAAGGTCATTGGATCCAGCCTCACAGTGGGCTCCCCACTCAGCAGGGAGTCTGTGTGAGATCTTCTCCCTCTCCCTCTTCCTCTGTCCCTCCCCCCACTCAAGCACGCATGCTCTCTCTCTCAAATAAACAAACCTTAAAAAAAAAACACATAAATCATGACATACCACCCTCAGGATTAAAACCCTTCAGCCTTTTTACTCTGTCTTCCTCCATTGTTACCTGTGGTTTGAAATTTTAAGAAAAGAGGATTTGTGGTTATTTCAGTACTTGCAGGTTAACTGAGTGATAATAAATTGACGTGGTATGTGTAATGGGTCAGGAGAGAAAGAAATCCTGTTCTCAAAGGTTAAATCCAAAGCTGGAAGAAAGGAAAAAGACAAAACTGGGAAGTCAGCTTGAACCCAAAAGTCCAGATTAATGTGGAGGAACAGAAGGTTCCAAATAGTACATTACAAAAAAAGAAAAAGGAATATATGTATTATCTAACATATATGATCATGTTGAAAGTTTGAGGAAGAAATGGTAATAGACTTTTTAAAGAAAACAATAAAATGTAGCAGTTATTGATATACTACAAGGAACAACAGTATACAGAAAAGTAAATTCAGTTGTATAACACCATTACATCGCAGATGTAAACACCATGAAATACTCATGAAATACTCATGTGATACAAGGATACAAACACTGAATAATAATTTAACCAAGAATTGTACCTACCCACCATAGGAATATGGGGGAGCAGGTATAAAGGAAGCAGGTCCTCATATACAACACTTGGAATTCAGTTGGATTGCCTCAATTAGAAAAAAGTTAAAAATAATATTTTAAATATGGTATTGTAAAATATGAAGATAAAATGAAACAAAGCTAAAAATAACTTTACATGTTTGCCTCTGCAGGGTTTTGCTTGGGGAACAGTAAGAAAGAGGGCTTCAGGCTTTCATTAAGGATTGCAGCACAATTTGGCTTTTTAAATTATGGCCATGGGCAGCCCGGTGGCTCAGCGGTTTAGCGCCGCATTCAGCCCAGGGCCTGATCCTGGAGATCCGGGATCGAGTCCTATGTCGGGCTCCCTGCATGGAGCCTGCTTCTCCCTCTGCCTGTGTCTCTGCCTCTCTCTCTCTCTCTCTCTCTGTGTGTGTGTGTGCGTGTGTGTGTGTGTGTCTCATGAATAAATAAATGAAGTCTTAAAAAAAAAAAAGAAAAAGTAAATTATGGCCATATATTATTTTTAAGAAAATGTATATAAATATTCTAAATGATAGTAATGGTAAAATACGCTGCTAAAATATTAACCAATGAAAGCAATATTAATACCAAGCAAAATAAAATGTTAGGCAAAAATGTTCTTAGAAAAATGAAGGTTTTATTCAATGACAAAAAAGGAACAACTTACCAGGAATTTATTACAATTCTGTACGTGTATCCCTCTAACAACACAAATTCAGAAGGTAGACAGTGAAATTTGACAGTTACATGAAGAAATAAAAAATCCACAAGTGATCTGGAAGGGGAAAGGGACTGAGAAATGTGTACACTTAGCTTACAACCCAGCATATCCATTGTAGGTTATTACTCATGAGAAATGTTTTGTATATGATTATTCCCAGCACACCTATTCATATTAGCCAAAAACTTGAAATGTGCCAATATCTGTCCATCAAGAGGTGAGCAGATAAACAAATTGTGGCATATTTATAAATTGAAAGCTTCTACAAAGTAGAAAGGAAGTAACTACTGACCCCTTTACATTAATATACCAAAACATCATTCTGAGTAAAAAAGCCAAACACAAAAGGCCCACCTACTTTATGATTCACTTGTGTGAGATCACAGAATGAACAAAATTAATCTATAGCAACAGCAAGCAGATTTCTAGTTTCCTGGAAATGCAGTGGAGGTGGGAGGAGGAGACTTGACAACAAAGGGGCACAAGGGAATTTTGGAGGTGACAGAAATATTCAATGGCCTGAATGGGATGGTTACACAGATATGCACATTTGTCAAGATTCATTCATACACCCAGCTGCCGTATTATATGCAAATTATAGTTCAATAAATTAGGCTTTTAATTTTTTAAAGGCAAGGCATGTGTCTTTCTATAGCAGTCTGTACTGCTATATAAACACCCCAGATGGCTTACGCAGCAAATACTTATTGCCCACAGTTCTGGTGGCGGAGAAGTCCAAGACCAGGGTGCTGGCAGATTCAGTGTCTGGCGATGGCCATCCTCTTGGTTTGTAGGCAGCCACCAGCCATCTCCTGACTATATTCTCACTTGGTGGAAGGGTAAATAAGATGGAAGTCAGAGAGTGAGAGAGACAGAAAGCTCTCTGATCTCTGCCTATAAAGGCACTATTGCCACACGGAGGCCCTACCCTTCATGACTTCATCTAAACCTATTTACCTCCCAAAGGCTCCACTTCCAAACACCATCACATTAAGACTGGGTCTTTCAACACATGAATTTGGGGGGACACAAACTTTCAATCCACAGCAACATGGGGCCTTTCAAAGGGCATCCAGCCTGGGACTTGGCAACTTGTACACATTTCTTGGCAGTAGGGACTGTGACTTGACAGAGCCAGGCTATGTTAAAAAATCCAATGAAAACGTGTAAGTGCTGATAGAAAGGGAGAGAACACTTTCCTCCTGTAAGGGGTGGAAACATGAGAATGGTGATGGCACAAAATCTACCTCGGTGGTCACGCTGAGATGGGAGAAGCAGCATGAGCTAGTCAAGGCCACCAAGCAGTGTGTTTTGGCACCAGCAGCAGAAGGAAAATTTAATTAGCTTCTGAAGATGTTGCTGGAGGCTCCACTGAATTAGTTATGTTTTATTACTATAATTAATATGATATAAACCCTTAATATTCTCTCTCCCATCCTAAAGCTAATGTGTTTAGGGAAAGTGAAATGCACATCTATTTTATGGCATTGTAATAGGACCTGGAATAACACATGAATAGACTAGAGAGACTTAACTGCTCTTAACTTCAGTTACTCTTTTTTTAAAATGAAAACACTGGTCTAGGTGGTTCCCAAAGTCTCCTTTAATTTTATATTCTAAGGCATAGTACCTTCCCTTAAAGACCATGGGAGAGAATGACTTTCATACACATAATAATAATAAATAAATAAAACATCAGCACTTACATATACAGAAAACTCGAGATAAGCAATTATAACTATTATATCATATGCTTAACTATTTATATTATATTATAATTAATATCATAATTATATTAATTATAATTGAAATACTAAATATTTGTGAGATTCTAGTAAAGTGGATGGAAACAAGATAATTATATTTTTCTCATCTCTCTCTCTATGAAGTCATTATAATTTCTGTGTACTAGCAATAGCTGGTTAGTAACTAGAATGAGAATAAAAAGATTACATTTAAAACAAGAGAGAAAAGCATCAGTTAGCCAGGAATAACCATAATAAGAAATTTGCAAAATCCACACAGCTATAAACTTTCCAGACAGCTATAAAAGATCTGAGTAAATAAAAGGAGAGTCATAAAATATCCCTGCATGGAAAGTCTGAACTAAGTTGATCTCACATCTCCTTTTAGCTATCACTCTCTTCTACTCTTCTCTTCATGGTCCAGATTTTTCAAGTTGTCATCATTGCCCATCTCCATTTTCTTCCTTCTCATTTATTCTCCAACTGACTACAATCTGTCATGTGCTCTCCTCTCTCTCTTGCCCTTCAAGGTCACTACAACATATTTGTTGCTAAAGCGAGGGACAACTTTGCACTCCTGTTCTTTCCTGATATCAGAGAAGCAATTGGCAATGCAGTCAATCCCCTTTTTCCTTCTACTTCCAACAGACCACACTCTTCTGTTTATCTGCCCTCCTCTGGCTGCCTGTTCTTTCTCATTTTGTGGCTCCCCATCACCTGCCTGAAACTTAAATACCCTCTGCTATTTTCATTCTGCAGATCACATCCACTCATATAGCTTAACCCACTCTTTAAATACTAAAGACACCCAAATTTGTACTCCAGGTCATCTCATTCTCATCTAGACTTTGATAACCTATTGGATGTGTAGCTTGGGGTATACTACACACATCACAAACTCAGCATATACAAAAATTAGCATCTTCCCACATAATACTTACCTTTCCTGCATTCCCTCTGAATGAATGGAACCAATAGGTACCCAATTCCTCTCTCTCCCCTATTTTACATCTCAATCACCAACTTCTGTTCATTTTTACCTCCTAAATATCTTTCAAATTCCACATATGTGGAATTGTCTCATACCTCTGTTCCTGGTACCACTGCCCCAGCTGAGGCCAGCATCACTTTTCTTTTCTTCTGATTTATTAGGAAAACTGATTTCCCTGTCACAACTTTTTGCTTCTACTCCAAATGACCTTCCATATTGTAGCCAAACAGATCATTCCTGAATCTGGTCAAGTCGCTCTCCTACTTAAACCCTTTCAATGATTCCCCATGATCCTTAGGGTAAAGGCCATGCTCCTTAACATGGTTTGGCCCCTGTTGACCAAACAAAATTATTTTCAATTTCACAAATATACCGGGCCCTCCACAGACTCTTGGATTTTCCAGATGCTATTGCATCTATCTTTAACTTCTCTCTCATCTGTTTGCTTGCCTATCATAAATCTCAGGACTAAATATAGATGTCACTCATTTTGAAAGCTTCACTGAAGCTTCCTTACCATACATTCTTGTGCAACTCTTCTCGTCACTCATATTTCACTGGGCTGTACGTTATTAATTACTCTCCCATTTCTTGTTCTAGAAACCATGAATGTGAGAGCAGGAACTATGTGCCTCTGGTACATTGCTGTATTCCCAAGCCAAGCACAGTTTCTAACACACAGTAGGTACTAAATAATTATGAGATAAAATAATTTATTAATTGTGACCTATAATTACAAAGGTAGTGATACTGATACAAGAATGGATGGATCAATGTAACACAACAAAAGCCCAAAACAGATTTTTTTTTCCAAAACAGATCTTTAGAAGCTAATTTGATAGAATTTAATGAAGGTATAACTGTAAACAAGTGAAGGGAAATAAGAATTTCTAAGTTACTATTGGTGAGCTTCTCAGGTAAGGAGCAGAGAAAGATTTTCTAAAGTTACAATTTACAGAAAGTGCCACCTGAACCTGTATTTGATTCCATAATCATTTATATGACAGTTAATCACAAATGTCATAAGTCAAATAAAAACTGAAAACTAGGAGCAAAAACTATGTTCATTAAATATGAGAGACAAAGAGTTAAAATACATTTTTATAAAGTTATGTCAGATTATAAGAAAATATGATGATCTCAGATAAATCCCCAAGGGCATAAGGAAATATAAGACATACAAATTAATAATGAGCCAAAAAACTCAACTTCAGTTATAATAAAAGAAATGCAAATTTTTTTAAAATGAGACTTTTTTAACTTTTACATTAGTAAATCATTTTAATGTAAAAATTCTAAGTATATTAGACACATTATTGGAGGAGTGGGAAACTAATACACTTTTCTTTTAAGCAATTTGCAATATGTATCAAGACTCCTTAAACCTTCTAAGAATCTAAAATTATCTGACATTTAAAGAATCAAGCCTAAAGATATAATCCAAAGGGGAAAATTTTTGTCCACACAAATGTTAGTCACATTATTTATAATCATGTAAAATCAGGGAAAAAAAAGAAGTATTAAACAGTAAGAAAGTGGTTAAGTAAATTCTAGCATATTCACAAACTAGAATGTTTTACAGCCATAGATAGATAGGTAAGTAGGAAGACAGATGAAAAAGCACATAGAAAATATGAGATTGCCATTGTAAAATTAAGTATACACAAACACATGTACAAAGAGGCTACAAAGAAATAAATATATACTTCCCTCTATATTAAGATATTGAGAGGCTACTACTCTCTTCTTTATGTTTCTGTATTTCAACACTTTCTATAATGAGTACTATTTTTATAATAAAATTAAAGTGATCAAAATGGACTGTGATAGACTCTGATAAAGCTAACTTGACCAAATAAAAGTATCTAGACTGACGGAGACAGGTATTGATTTTTACACTGAAAATGTCCTGAGCACCTGGGTGGCTCAGTGGCTGAGCAACTGCCTTTGGCTCAGGGCATGATCTCATGGTCCTAGGATCGAGTCCTGCCTCAGGCTCCCCATAGGGAGCCTGCTTCTCCCTCTGCCTGTGTCTCTGCATCTCTCATGAATAAATAAATTTATAAAATCTTAAAAAAGAAAAGAAAAGTCCTTTGGGGTGTAAATGTAGATGAATCCTAGAGCCTAGTAATGTAACTAAGTGATGCTTTGCACTGATTGTTAGCATAGTAAGGGCTGATAAATTTAAAAAGCATTTAGGGGATGTGCCTGAGATCCTAGTGTGGGGTCTGGAAACCACAAAGAGTGGGGAACAGAGCACTGAGGAACATCAAAGGGACCTCGTGGGTCCTGAAATTGGGGAACCTGGAATCACAGATGGAGATATAGGCTATAGGCCTGTAGACTTAGGGAACTGGAACTTACAACATTCCACAGACTTTCTACAATATTGGAGGTGAGAATTCAAATGAGCTGGAAATGAGGCTTCTGGGCCACCATATTACAAGCTATTTCAAAGTCAAGACATGATAATCCAGAAAATTACTTAAAATTGATGATGTTCCAGGTGCCTGGGTGATGTAGTCCATTGAGCATCTGACTCTTGGTTTTGACTCAGGTCAAGATCTCAAGGCCCTGGGATTGAGCCTCACATCAGACTCTGCTCTCAATGTGGAATGTTCTTGGGTTTCTCTCTCCCTCTCCCTCTATTCCTACTCCCTGCTTTCTCTCTCTCTCTCTCTCTCTCTCTCTCTCAAATAAAGAAATAAGTCTTTTTTAAAAGAAAAAAAACTGATAATGCTCAAGTCTGAAAATAAGAATAATGTCTTGAGCAAGAGGGGGCTTCAAGGAGCCTATGAGAAGACCAAAGATGTCCACATGAGCTAGGGAAACAGGGCAATGAATGGCCTTCGCTCAGAGTTCTGTATTCCTGCATATGATACTGGCAGTAAAATGAGCTTTAAAGCACAAAGACAGGGGATTTGTTAGAATTCAGTTCACTCTGACTGACAGGAACCCTAAAATAAGAATGATTTAAATAATTTAGAAGTTTGCTTTTCTCCACAATAGAAGTTCTCTACAATATCCATCAGGCAGTCCAGTGCTGGATACTCTGTACACAGTATCAGGGATTCAGGCTCCCTCTATCTGATGCTTTGCTCTGCATCAACCCTATTTTCCATGTCCTCCAAGTTCTGAGATAGTTCTTCTAGCTCCAGCCATCTCATCTCCACACAATGGAAAAGGAAAAAGCCAAAGAATGATAAAGGAGATTTCTAGATGCTGCCACCTGACACTTCTGTTTATAGCCCATTGGCCAGAACTTGGTCCCAGGATCACACTTAGATAAGAGAAGTTGGGAAGTGTAATATTTATTCTGATTAGCCACATGTCCAACTCCGTGTTCTACTACTAGGGAATTTGGGGGGAACGGTACTAAGGAATAAATAGCAGTTTCTTCCAAAGAGAGATTTCACTACATGACGTAAGAGGCGAGAATTCCAGAAGAGGAGAACATTTTGTGCAAAGTCAAAGAGGAGTGAAGAGCACCGTGTGCCCAGGATATAGTCAATACCATCCACCAGCTGGGAGCTGCCTGATTCAGCCACATGTAAGCTTGAGCTGTACCATGAAATGCATATTTGTCTCATGGGGGTGAGTGAGGAACCAATGATACCAGGGCTCATCTGACTTTTCTAGCCACCTTTCTGAATTTGGCATAATTTGCATCAGTTAAAATACTCCTGGTAGTGCTGTAGTTTGTTTTTTTAAAGGCACTTACTGCTCCAAGTTTGTTCTCATCTCCAGAGGACTATTAAAATGATTCAAACATCTAGAGGGATGCGAACTACAGACTGCTGGGTATATACTTAGCCTGGATTTAAAAAGCATAGGGTTGCCAATGTTAGCTACCCACAACCAGAGATCTATGCCAACCCGCCTGGCCCAAATTGGTAATTTTTGTTCTCTGCAATATTGCATCCAAGAATACAAGTAAAACAGGCATATGACATTCAAAGGTGAGACAACTGAAGAGTCATTACAGCATGCCAGATGATTACGTCTCACAGAGCCAGAAAAACAGCATTTTGTGCAGAGTATGATTGCTTCATTGCTTCGTTTCCAGTAAACTTGATTTGAAACAGGGGAGATCTTTCCCTTAACCCTGTCCCTTAGCCCTGATTCCAGAAAATAAACATGACGACATTTATCTGGCCCTTGGGTGGGTCTCAAAAGTTTTGGACAAATGCCTTTATATTTTGCTGCCATCAAATGTCTAGAGGAAAGTGTGGTCAGCAATGGGGCGGCAGAAAATGCAACCCACTTGAGTACTCAAGGTTAAGTGTTCCTATCCTTAAAATGTAGCATCAAGGTGAATTTGTGCTGTCAAAGAGTCTTAGTGATGGGAGTGCATTTGTCTCTGAAGAAGCCACCAGATGGGCTGCAAAGTAGCCATCTTTTGCAATACTCAATGTAAAGTTCCTGGAGCTAATGCTACCTTTGGGGGAAAGCCTTTGGCAGAGAAGGACATGGCCAAACAGCTGGAGTGAGTTACCTGCTACACAAACACTACTCTGGCCCTGTGCACACTGCAAACGTCTTTATGCCCTCAGTTTAATAAGCATTATCTATAGCGAGTCTAACTATCATCTCTCACTGTGCTCTGGCATTTTCTTATAGCGCATGAGCTTGCTTCATTAAATTCTGTGCTCTGGAAACAGCTGGCTCAGCTCAAACAGTTGATCAGAAATGAAAGCCATCCTTAACTTAAGCCTTTATAAGTTTCATATCTGAGCATGAAATCATGGGGTCAAATCCCCAATAGGCCTGGAACTTTTCTGGGGACAAAGTGTTTCTAATGACACTCCTAGTCGTTTTTTTTTTTTTTTAAGATTTATTTATTTATTTATTCATGAGAGACAGAGACACAGGCAGAGGGAGAAGCAGGCCCCATGCAGGGAGCCTGATGTGGGACTCGATCCCGGTCTCCAGGATCAGGCCCTGGGCTGAAGGCAGCACTAAACCGCTGAGCCACCTGGGCTGCCCCATTCCTAGTCTTCTATCAGTAATTATGATACAGACGAATTAAGAATCATCTTCTTTTGGACATATCCACAAACGTTTCATATATGACTTTTGCTCATTTGTGCACCAACTACATTCTTTTTGGCATCTTCAGCCTGACCTCCCATATATATTTCACTGGCAAAAACAGTGAGCAGACCAGTGAGATAATGTACTATGTTATTTGAGTTTTAAAAATAAATAAATAAAAACCCATACCATGATTTACAGATAATTGTATCCCACCTCAGTTTTTCACATGGGATTATAATATGAAAGAACAGAGACACTAGCCCAAATCAGTTTAAGGCAGTAGGTGATTTAAGAAACATGGCCTTTCTATTAAGCCATTAAAAAGAATGAGATCTTGCCATTTGCAACAACACGGATGAACTAGTCAGTCAAAGACAAATACCATATGACTTTTCTCATATGTGGAATTTAAGAAGACAAGCAAAAAGAGACAAACAAAAACCAAAATCTTAAGTACAGAGAATAAATAGATGGTTCCCAGAGAAGAGGTGGCTGAGGGATTACGCTTACCGTGATGAGCACCAATTAAATACAGGAAGAAAAAGAGAAAAAAACTTGTTTTTTCCATGTACAGGCAGGTGAAGCTACTGACTCCGGATTTGGAGAAAAGGTCCCCATTTGAGTTAGGATCTGCCGTTTGTATGAATACTGTCAAATTTCTAAATTTCTAAATTTCTCTGACCTAGATAAAATGGGGCAATAATAATAGTCAACATTATTATTATATTATATTCTCAGAATGGTTATAACTTTTAGGGAGATGTTTAAAAAATTAATCAAATGTGCTTTCAGTTTTTTTTTTTATTCTACCCCCAATGGTGAGGAGGCATCTGTCCTAGACCACCTGTTACTCACCTCTAAGGCTTGGGACAAAATGTCCTTCCCTTGATAAAAGATTAGCTGAGATCCATAGGGTCATCTGGAGCAAACAAGCAGCTTTTCCTCTGTCCCCTGTAGTATTTTACCTCTAGGCCCTGGTCACATGCACTAAATAATTGAGCCAACCAGCCACAGTTAAGCGGGTATTTTCGGTCCTCTGAAAACAAAACAATTTGCAACTATATATGCTCAAGGTCATAGAAATTGGTATCTGAATTGTTTTTTTTTTTTTTAAAAAAAGTTTATAATCTGGCCAAATATATTTTATTTCTGGTGAAAACCCAGCAAGAAAAAAAAAAAAGCTTACCCCCTAGGTAAGGAAAAAGTTGAGTCTTGAGTTTGGGTCAGACTAACTGCCTATGACTTGACTAGGACAGCTTTCCCAAATTGCTGCAATTTGTGGACTGCCTGGCATGGACCTCAGCAAATCAGACTATTGGCATCTTCTTGTTAAATCTACCTTAGCTTTCCGGAGAGAAAGCTATTAGAAAAAACCATTTCCCTCTTTTGTTAGTTTGATTCATGCTCCAAGCTTCTGTAAACCATTAGGGGATGAAAATGTTCATTAACACTGGTTCCTCTATACAGATCTCCTCTTTGGTGGGTAAGTGGGGGTCTATTCCTTCCCCTACTTCAAGGAGAACATAAGGAAAAAGTCAAAACAAACGGCATGAGAAAAAAAATGTGGGAGCAAAGGCCATATGATTAGACCTCATTTAAGTATTCAAATTTTCTTTTGAAGCAAAATTTTCATCAACATAGCTTGTTCTCACTTAGGGGCAACAGAAAAAAGACTGCATGGTATAAACAGATGACCAATCTTCACTCATCCATAAACCAGCTGCAAAATTTTTGCTATATCTGGGACCTCTAAATTCACATTTAATAGAAAAAAAGCAAGGGGTCGAAGAGCATGAATAATACACCATTTAGGTTAAAAAAACCCTATATATAAATAAATATACACACACAAACACACACGTTACTATGAACATAATAGATCCCTGAAAATACCAAAAAAATTATTGACTGAAGCTGCCCTTGTAGAAAATTTGAGTGGCAAAAAACAAGGGTTTACCTTTCTATAATTTTTGAATATTGTGTCATTTGTATATACTATCTGGTCAATAAAATATTTTTATATTTTTATTGAGATATAATTGACATACAACATTTTATTAGTTTCAGGCATACAACATACTGATTCATTATATGCAAATATTGTGAAATGATCACCACAATAAGTCTAGTTAACATCCATCACCTCACATAGTTAGTTGTTTTTCTTGTGCCAAGAACTTCTAAGATCTATTCTGTAAGCAACTTTCATTTTTTAAAAAGATTTTAATTTATTTATTTGACAGAGAGCAAGAGAGAGCAGGAGCAGGGGGAGCGGCAGGCAGAGGGAGGCTCCCAGTGAGCAGAGAGTTTGAGGCCGGGGGATGTCAAGACCCTGAGATCATGACCTGAACCAAAGGCAGATGTGTAGCCAACTGAGACACCCAGGCACCCCTCTAAGCAACTCTCAAATATATAATACAGTATTATTAACTATAGTCACCATGCCCTACGTTACATCCCTTATGCACTTTATGCAATTTATGCACTTCATGCACTTTATGACTGGAAGTTCGTACCTTTTTACCTTCTTCACCCACTTCACTGGCTTCCACCCTCTGCCTCTAGTAAACACCAATCTTTTCTCTGTTTCGATGAGTTTGGTGTCCTATTGTTTCATTTTGATTCCAAGTAAGATTATATAATATTTGTCTTTCTCTGACTTATTTCGCTTGGCATAATGCCCTCAAGTTCCATCCATGTTGTTGTGTCAGAATTGGATTCATTTTTATGACTGACTCATATTCCATTGTGTGTGTCTGTATATCTGTGTGTGTGTGTGTGTGTGTGTGTGTGTGTCCATATATATCTCACACTTGCTTTATCCATTCATCTACTGATAAATACTTAGGTTGTTTCCATATCTTTTCTATTGTAAATAATGCTGCAATGAACATGGGGTGCATATATCTTTTTGACTTACTGTCTTCATTTCCTTTGGATAAATACCCAGAAGTGGAATTCCTGAATCACATGGTACTATTTTTTTTTGAGGAACCTCCATACTGTTTCTCACAGTAGCTGCACCAATTTACATTCTCACCAACACTGCACAAGGGTTCCCTTTTCTCCGTATCCTTAACAACATTTGTCATTTCTATCTTTTTGAGAATAGCCATTCTAACAAGTGTGGGGTGATAGCTCACTGTGGTTTTGATTTGCATTTCCTTGATGATGAGTGATGTTGAGCACCTTTTCAAGCACCTCTAAGTATCAAGTTGACCATCTGTATGTCTTCTTTGGAAAAATGTCTATTCATATCCTCTGCTTATTTTTTAACTGCTTTATTTATTTATTTGCTATTGAGTTGTATGAGTTTTTTAATATATTTTAGATATTAACCCCTTATCAGATATCTGATTTGCAAACACCTCCCTTCAGAGATTGCCTTTTCATGTTGTTGAGGATTTCCTTTATTGTGTAGAAGTGTTTTAATTTGATCTAGTCCTACTTGTTTATTTTTTATTTTGTTGCCTTTGCTTTTGGTATCAAATCCAAAAAATTTGTAACTATGAGCCAGGTCAAAGAGCTTACTGCCTATTTTCTTCTTGGTGTTTTATGGCTTCAAATCTTATGTTCAAGTCTTTCATTCATTTTGAATTTATTTTTGTGGATGATGCAAGATAGTGGTCCATTTCCATTCTTTTGCATGTGGCTGTCCAATTTTTTCAGCACCATTTATTAAAAAGATTGTCCTTTCCCTGTTGTACATTCTTGGCTCTTTTGTTGTAAATTAATTGACCATATATGTGTGGATTTATTTCTGGGCTCTCTATTCTGTTTCATTGTTTTAAAAATATTTTTTAATAAAAGAAAACTTTATATCACCACAAATGTAAAGTGACTCTGAAATGGAACTAATATGCTGTTTTCTGTGTCCTGCTCTGTATTTGATAAAAAGGGAGATGTGCCAATGTTAGAGGGATGTTAAAAACTAGAACCAAAGATTTTCTCCTTTATGTGTTTAGAAGTGTCAAAAAGAGAAATCAAGGGGCACATGAGTCGCTCAGTTGGTTGAGAACCTGACTTGATTTCAGCTCTAGTCATGATCTCAGCATCATGAGATCAAGCCCCAGGTTGGGCTCCATGCTTAACAGGGAATCTGCTTGAGATTCTCTCTCTCTCTCTCTCTCTCTCTCTCTCTCATTCTCTTCTTCTGCCTCCCCTGCTCATTCTCTCTCTCTCTCAAATAAATAAATCTTTTTTAAAAAAAGAGAAGAAAAGAGGGATCCCTGGGTGGTGCAGCGGTTTAGCACCTGCCTTTGGCCCAGGGCGCGATCCTGGAGACCCGGGATCGAATCCCATGTCGGGCTCCCGGTGCATGGAGCCTGCTTCTCCCTCTGCCTATGTCTCTGCCTCTCTCTCTCTCTGTGTGACTATCATAAATAAACAAAAATTAAAATATATATATATATATATATATATATATATAGAGAGAGAGAGAGAGAGAGAGAAGAAAAGAAAAAAGAAATTGATCAAGAGAATGAGAAAACAAGCCAAACACCAGGAAAAAAATATTTGCCAAAAAAAAAAAAAATCTGATAAAGGATTATTTTCTAAAATATACACAGAACTCCTAAATCTCTATAAGAAAATCAACAACCTGATTTAAAAATGGGCAAAAGCCTGGATATCTCACCAAAGCAGATATGCAGATGGCAAACAGGCATATTACAAGATGCTTCACATCATATGTCGTCAGGGAAATACAAATCAAAGTAAGAATGAAATAATAGCACTACACATGTATTGGGATGGCCTATTGGAACAAATGTCCCACTCTAAGTAGAGAATGCCAACAGCGGAAGAGGGAGTGTGTGTGCAGGAGTACTGAGTAACTGGGAACTCTATACTTTCCACTCAGTTTTGCCGTGGACCTAAAAATGTCCTAAAAAAATTAATTTAAAAAAAAGAACTTCAAATATTTATAACCTTATGACTTTATTCCATGTCCATACCCTACTTAAAATATTCATCCTTTAGGAAATTCTAGTATCACAGAAAAAGGCATTCAATTTGGAAATCGTGGTTTTGAGTTTTAGGTGCTCATCATTTTCCAAATTTATTTAATGTATCTAGTGTTAATTCTTCTCAGCCTTCTGGGTGTCTGGGTTGCTCAGTCAGTTAAGCATCTGCCTTCAGCTCAGTTCATGATCCTAGGGTCCTGGGATCAAGTTCCACATCAGGCTCTTTGCTCAGGGGGGAGTCTGCTTCTCCCTCTCTCTGCCCCTCATTCTCTCTCTCTCAAAATTAAATAAAAATCTTTATTTTTAAAATCTTTAAAAAATAATTCTTCTTCTTTATTTTAAAATCTTTAAAAAATAATTCTTCTCAGCCTTCTGTTTCCAAGGATTGAGTGGAATCAGACAAGGCCACTCATGTGAAAATATTTAAGAAAGAATATACAGATAAAAGGAAAATTATCTCTAGAATGTCTTAGAGTAAATCATTCAAATTGTTCTTATAAAAAAAATTTCTGTCTCAGCAGAGTTTTCATTTCTTCTTTTGTATCTTCACATAAGTATTTCTAGAAATAATCTGAGAATGAGGAGAAGTCAGAGATTGGAAAACAGCTGTCCAAATCTCCCAGTGAACCCACTTAGAGGATCAAATGGGTGAACACATCTCATATCCTGGCAGAACCTGAGGGATATAAATAAGCAATGTTTTCCTAACAGCTAACCATAGGTCTTCTCTTTCCACCAACTCTCCCTCCCTTTCCCTTATTTTTTTTATGTAACATATATTAACAATATATTTTCAAAACTTTGAACTAAGTATATTGAGCAATGCAGGCAGAGATTGCCTTGGGCTACACTGCTCTGAATCCCCCACAGTATATTCAATAAATGGTGGTGGAAAAGATAAATAATTTAGACAAACCAGAATTAGCTTCTCTTCTATGACTGTTCTCTCAAAGAGCATAATCTTTGAGGCCTCTTTCAAAAGACTATACAGAGATCTATTGTTTCATAAACAGCTTTAAGCATACTTATGCAAACACACACACATGCCATATAAACTCTCATTTTCTTCCAAAAAAGAATGCACACACAGAGACTATCCCCTCCATGATTTTTTATGCCAGTGCTAAGAAATGTATCATAAGAGTAAGTCAACCCAGAGAGTGCTCCACTGGGATCTTTAGACCTCACTATTTCATAGCATAATTAAATCTTTATTAAACTGCACTTTTTCTGGACTTCTCAATAAATGTAGTATCCAGCCAACTTTTAATGCATTGTTAGATAAGGCCCTAAGAGAAACTTAAGGAGGAATATCACTTAGCAATGCATTCAAAATTCTCAAACTTAGAAGAATCCCTATGCATTAGGGATTCCCTATCCCTTAGCATTACCCTATGTTATCATGGCATGACTTTCAAGGTGTTTTTTTCCAAATAAGAAAAGGAAGGAATCAATAGAATTAGCACAAGAAGGCTTTTCGCTGGCGAGGAAGTTGAAGGTAAAAATGGAAAGACTTTAAATAAGGAGGATGTGGTTTCTGACAACCCAGACATATTGGCCCAATTACGAAGCCAAGCAAAACGAGCAAAACTACAGCTTTGAAATGACAACACTCTCTTTATGATGCTTGAAAAATAAGTACAATGGCCTAAATGCTCCAGTTTTCATTCATGCACCAATCACTACAAATCCATGTCCCCATCTCAGCCCCTCGCTCCTGCAAAAGGATCCAAGAAAGACAACCATGCCGTCCTCATGTTATTCCTCCTATACCTTGGTCTGAGGGTTCTAGCACTTGAAGGAACAGCAACTTAAAATTTACCCATAATTAACGAGCAAGAAAGGCTGGATTCTGATGAAGCTTGAGGCATGCTCTGGCTTCAACCTGCCAGGGCATCATCAGGAAAACAGCACTATAGCTTTGCTGCCAAGAGAGAGTACTTCTTGTGACACACAGGTGTGGAAGTAAGAGCGGTAACAGTCTCACCAAATATGTTTTTCTTCAACAGCAAGTTAAACTGGCCAAAAACATTGCTGGGAATCAAAAAAAATAAAATAAAAACAAAAACAAAAACTAGGTGTTATATGTTGGCAAATTGAATTTAAATTAAAAAACGTTAAAAAATGTAAAAAAAAAAAACCTCAGCAGGACTCTTGATTCACTGTGAAACCCACTTATCTCCATGTATCATCTGCACCATCTAAGTCTGTTCAAGGTGATGCAATCACTTGTAAAGTCAAAATAGTCAAAAAACTGTGTATGTGTTTCTCTGAATTGACAGGTGGTATAAAACAGGTTTCCATAGTACTCAGTGGTTCCCCCTGCTATTGGATTACCACGCTGTATTGAAATCTGTGTTTCCTCTATACTACAAACTTCTCAAGAGAAAGGATTACGTCTTAGTATCTTTTATCCCTCAAATACACAGCAGAATGCTAGGCATGTAATAGGAACCTGGAAGGTATTCTTTGAGCTGACCTGAGATGTCTTGAACTTGTTTTTGTGACAGGTAAATGCAGGCTACTTATACATGCACCCAGAGGCTCCTTCCAGAAAAAGCTTGTTCCTTGTGTGACACAATGCGAGTGATATGAAATCATAGCTTAGACTGTTCTTTGAGACACCTTGTCACTTCCGGGTTCTGGGGATCCACCCACTATGGATGGAGCACACAGAGCCCTCTTCCAGAAGAGTCGTCACTCTCAGAATCTACCTCACTTTATAAACCAACCTTATCCTTCCCAGCCCCTGCTGGTACATGGCTTTTCTGGAGAGATAAATTTTACAAAAGAGGTTGGGACAACATGAGTTGCTCCTGCAACCAGTGACACTGAACTTGCTACACTCTGGCTCATTTCACCTGTGTTCCAAGAGTTCGCTGAATGAACTTGCACACTGCTGAGCTGAAAATGAGAGCAGTTATGCTTGCAAAACATTGAGTCCTTCTTAGAAGAGAGAAGCTCCTTTTTAAGAGTTGGAATTTAAGAGGTAGAGTTTTATAAAGTTGGTGCAATTCAGTAATGTTCCAGACAGGAGGATGTTTATCCAGTCCCAAAGTCTGTCTTTTTTAACATAAATGTACCTTTTTACCATTTAAGACAACACTTCTAAAACTCAAGAAATGAACAGATTCCCTGTAACACACACACACACACACACACACACACACACACACACAAAGTATTTCCCCTTAAGCCCCTGGTGTTAATTTTATTTGAATGTTAACTCAAATCTGTACAACCTTAAACTTATAGATATAAAAACCCTTATGCTCACAGATCTTGAGCAACTTAAAAAAAAAAGCTTTAAATTAAATACAGACAAAACTTTGAGCCAATAAAGTTTTAATTAGCCATCCTAATTTGATGTGATGGATGATAGTGGGTTGCTGAGAGTTAATAACCATTTCTTGCAGTCTGAATCCAGAATCATATCTATTGGTATGGGTCCTTTTGGGTTTGGCAAACTTGAAACAATTTGATGACTTTGATGACTCACTTCCTTCAATTGGATTACTGCAAAAACTTTCATTTACAAAATGTGTATTTGCATCATTTACATATGAAATTGACTTCTATTATTCTCTTATTAGCTCAAGATAATTAAAGTAGTACTTCTTGGCACAGAAGACACTGGATAGATAAACATAAACATAGGCACTAAATTCATCCAAATGATCTATGTACCTGTCAGGATTTCTTTCAGTTGCACATTTTAAAAATATAACCCAAATTGGTTCTTAGCTGAAAGAATCTTTGGCAAATATTCCCCATTGGTTCTAACAGGTTATGTTCTCATCTCAAAGGCCAATGGAATGAAATGTACTGATCACCATT
The DNA here is from genome assembly GCF_018345385.1 of Vulpes lagopus. Classification (NCBI taxonomy): domain Eukaryota; kingdom Metazoa; phylum Chordata; class Mammalia; order Carnivora; family Canidae; genus Vulpes; species Vulpes lagopus. Next base: position 139,906,372 of record NC_054825.1, read on the forward strand.
GAAGATAATGCCAAGGGCCATAGATAGCATTATTTTCATCTAAGCTGTGTGCCTAAAAAAGAGAGAAAAGTGGTTTCTAAAGGAAGTTGGTGGTACCATTATCAAGAAGGAATGATAATAGGTATGCCACACAATCAACAATGAATGTCCACTATAATCTAGAAGATGCTTGTATTAACATTTCAGATTTATTAAAGTATGAACACAATATTTAAAAATTATTGTAAAGAACTCTCGACTCTGCAAAAGTGGTCCTTAGACACATCCAGGATTTCTCAGACTCTTGTTTGAGAAACACTGGGCTATAGCCCATAGGTTAAGAGAAGGGTGAAAAGAAACTCAAAACTTGACATTAAAAGCTCAAGAAAGCAGGTCCAGATAAGCAGAAGGAAATTGACCAACCAAATGCCTAAGAACATTCAGGAGCCTGTAGCCAGAGCAATTACTATCTGTTAGATAATCTGATCTCATAATTTATATAAATAAAAAAAGGACTTCCATCTTATCCTCTTTGCATGAAATAGATTTTCATCAAATTTGGAGTTCATTTTGGGACAGCTTGACTTGAACCACAGGTTGCATGACTTTTAGGAAATGTTCTTTAGGAGGCTCTGGGAGGCATATTAAAGAGACTTGTCCAGAGAAAGAGAAGAACAGAGGTTATACGACTGCCATTCAGAAAAGAGAGGCCATGGATCAAGAATACAAATAGCAGTTTCAAACATGAGCCTTAAATTAAAAGTTACAAGAGCAGATATTCTATAACAGGTGGTGACTTGCCCCACATATTTCTCTAATAGGTAACACCCCCAAGGCATAGTTCCAGCCATAGTGACAACAGTCATCTATTTTTCAACAATGGTTGAATGATTTTCTTGAAGAACACGAGAACGCAAGCTGGACTATAAAAGGAATTAATGTGGCCTTAGCAACAGCACTCATGGCTTTCCCCAGGCAGGTGAGTTAACCAAAGCAGGGGTGCACGCAGGACAGAGGTGAGGCCAAAGTCCTGTTCTCTTTGTCTTTGTCTCTTTGTACTGATACTCATTCTTAGGCTCTTGGAAATTGGTCTCATGGGGAACCTAGTGGTATCAGCAGCCTTTAATCATTAATATGTGGGCACAGCTGTTACCACATGGAATCATCTAGGACTTTGATTTTTATACAGAAAGGACATCTAGGTTATGTTTCTCTCCTTTGGCTTCCAGGCAGCAATGTCCCTGGACCACTTTAGATGCAAATGTGCTATTAAAGAGTTTCTATACCCTTTGTCCTTGTGACTTTCAATGATGTACATTGTCATCTGGGAATCTGGATACCATTCAGGGTTCTCCTCCTAATTATGTCAGTAGCCATCAGAGTAACCCAGGACAAGTGACCTAATGGCTCTGTGGCTTAATTTCTCTATATTTAAAAGAGATTTCTGACATTTACCTTGCCCCAACCCACAGGGTGAGTAGGTTAAGAAAAGGAGATCTCAGACAAGAAAATGATGTAAAATTCATAGCAACCAACATGCATGGAGCTCTACTCAATTATCCAGTATGTCTTTTTTTTTTTTTTAAGATTTTACTTATTTATTCATGAGAGGCACACAGAAAGAGAGCGAGGCAGAGACACAGGCCGAGTGAGAAGCAGGCTCCATGCAGGGAGCCCGACACGGCACTCGATCCCAGGTCTCCAGGATCCTTACCCTGGGCTGAAGGCAGCGCCGAACTGCTGGGCCACCGGGGCTGCCCTATCCAGTGCGTCTTGAATATCCACCCTCTTCTTAGGACTATTACTGGTTCCCCAATATTGTCCTATGTTGAAAAACAACCAAATTCAAGTTCAGAAGATTATACTTGGAAAAGGTGACCAAAACTAGAGCTTAAGCTTCATGGTGATCTATAGATGTTGACACACATTTCCCACAAGCAGTCTCATAGAAATGCATTTATATGAATAGCAAACTGGGGGAAAATTGAACTCACTCTCTGTTGTTACAATTACTACTGTAATATTGTTATTTTATTACTATACCTTAATTAAATTCCTCTTACTGGAACTTAAAACCATGAGAACCCAGACAGATTGAATATAGCATACATTAAGTCACCCTCCCTTTACTCATAGGATTCTGTTTTAGGGCACAAAAGGGACAATATTATAATGTAATTACTACTCTTAGCAGCAGTGAGTAATACCAACCCATCATCCAAGCACCAGAAATTGACAACAACATTTTGTTATGCTCTGTGGCTACAGGCTGCTTTTTCTTTCCCCACCCAAGACTAAAAATCCAATAATGTCTTTTATAATGGGGGTGATGTGGCTTGAGAAATATCTGTTTATGATTCATGCTAAGGAGTGAGCATAGTCTGCTACATAGCAAGCTGCTCTGTCTCAGAGGAAAACATGTTCTATGTTGCATTAACTCAGCTCTGAGGCAAAGTATCACAGCCACATCATCAAATTAGAGCCTGAGCAAGCGGGACAATCATCAGCTGGCCCTAATATCCCTTCTACTCCAGAGATTTTGAAATGAGCTTCCCAATGGCTGTGTGAAAAGTATCGTTGATTCCATCTCACAGATGAGGTAGCTGAAATAGAGCAATGCAGGATGGCTTATGTCAGATACTTGCAATTTATATGATAAAGAAGAGGATTCTAGAAACCTAGAGTCTAATTGTAAAGTTAAGCAGCCAACAAAAACACTAGCTATGGTCCCATTTTGAGGGTCAGGTTCTCCTTCCAGTTAAGCCTAGCCATCAAGGAAATTATGAAGTGAACAGTTTTTTATATCTAGGGATCTTCCATTCCTCCCCTATGCATAGCCTGTTTTACTGATTGCCTACCCAGGATCAAATCTCTCTGTAGGCATGCTTTCAGAGGGCTGCCTCAAACAGAAAGCAATCTGATAAATGTATTGACCCCTCACTCATTTTTTTTATTCATAGGGCATTTATGACGCTACTACATTCTAGGTACTGTAGTAGACTCTCAGCATTCAAAGAATAATATGTTAAGATCCTGCCTTTAAAATGTCATAGCCTACTGTCCTATATAATAGGTTATAGCGTGGTAGGGCAAGAGGAGTTAGATTTGAAGTGCCATCTGGGAAAAGAAATGTAGTAAATGGCACTGAAAAATAGAATATTCAAGAAGGTAGTAATGAACAGTAAGGACAAACTTTGTCAAGGCCTACCCCCTACCTGTTCATTGCTTCCATTATTTGCCACACCACTAAAGCAGCTCTCAGAACCTAAGGCTTTCCACTCAGATCCTGCCTTCCTAAACTTCCTTCAACCGTTCAGCATTATTTGGCCCCTACTTATGGCGGGCACCAGGCTTTGGAGGGCTACATGGAACCTGCCTGTGAACAGTTCACAGTATAGCTGGGGAAAGAGTTGATAAACATGGAATTATTGTACCCTTAGTGCAGTGTGATCAATATTGGAGGTTGCTTGGCATGCTATTAGTAGGAGACAGGGTGCAGAATAATTTATTCTCTCCATGGGAGTTAAGAAATGTTGCCCATAGGAGATACATTTGAACAAAATTTTAAAGGAGTAGGAATCATACAATCTGATGGATAGAAGCATATTATATATAAGATGTAGGCATTTCTCTTGAAAGAAAAGATTTGGCCACATGGGTCCCAAATTCCTGCATATGGCAATCGCTGCTGGAACAGAGTGGGGTTTTGAATGGGGCTCAACCCCTTTCATTGATTTACATGCTTAATCCGATAAGCAATTGCATTTGAGACCCTGGTCTATTGATTCCAGCCTGGATCCACATGACCACAAAGCAGTCAGGGGAGTTAGTCAACTATATGCAACCATCACTAAATTCTTTTTTTAACAGAATTGCTTATTTGATATTTTGTAATAACTGATTGAATATTTAAATAGCTATCTTTTGGCTGCATGTACCCACAGCCCAAAGTAAAGAATTAAATGTTGAGGATCAAAGCAATAATGAATTATTCTGTCAATTTAAGCAAATCAGTCCCACAGAAACAAAGAGCTCAAAAGCCTATCCAAAAAGCCCATGTGTCCCATCTACCTCTACACATGTCAAGTGCCACCTTCTTGCATAGTATTTCATGGACTTCTAGTTTAAATGTATATGTGTATAGTGGTACTGGATCACATTGGGGCTCTCAGACCTGCACATTCTGGTGTGATGCAGTCTGCAGTGGTTGTGCTAGGTATGACAACAGAGAGATAGGTTCTCAGAAGCACCAACTGCAACATCAGGCCTCTGCTAGCCAGGATTTCAATTCTGCATCAAAACAACCCCATAATCCCATGGCTGATGGACTGCAATATATTCTGGGTTCCAATTCATCCCATTGCCTGTAGTTAGATATGAAGTTGTATGCACCTGAAAACATCTGAGCAGCTGTCTACAGAGTGTGTGTGTGTGTGTGTGTGTGTAAATATACCTTAGAATTCATACTATTTCCTTATTAAAAAGATCACAAGGTTGTGCTGAAAGCATTCTCACAGATCTCCCTATGAAGATCTTACAAAAATTATATTTAAAGAGTGCAACAGAGCTTGCTAAATTTGGTTTTGGCCAACTCTGTTTCTTGATTAGGTCTGGCTAGACAAACAGTCTGATTTTAATGGTTGACTTCAAGACATCCTCAGAGTGAAATAACTTGCACTACCTCTACTATCAGACCTCCATTCCAAAATCAACAAAATGCAGCTCCTCAGTCCTTGTTGCTCTATTTACTTAAAAAAAAACACATTCTTTCATGGAGGGAAAGAACTGGAGAGTGGTTTTGGTATTTTCTTTGTACAGAGTTGTAGAGAGAAAAGCAAAAAGGATGGTAGTTTGACAGTAAGTTGAATCCAAATAATGGCTTGAGAACAGGTGTGTGTGTGTGTGTGTGTGTGTGTGTGTGTATGTTTAATGCTCCTAAGAATGAATATATAAAAATATAAGAAAAATAAGTTAAGACTCTAGAGTACTCATTTTAAATAATGGGCTTCCTAAGGAGCAGTTCTTAAATTTTCAGGAAGGTGTGAATATGTCTGAAAATTGTAGTGATTCCAGCCTTTCTGCCTGATTCATTTTGCCCTGAGTATACTTGTTCACTGTAATATTAGTCCCACCTATGTGGTTGGAGCTGCCAATTTGGATGATTTTATAGAAAGCCTCAAACTGTGTGACTGCCAAATTCAACTGAAGACCAAAGCTGTGTCTACATGACCAGGTAGACTTAGGGGAAAAAAAACAGTTGGTGCATTTTTCCAATGCCTGTCTCTGGTGGGAGAAGCAGGATCCTCAAAAGGCTGGCCTGATTGTTGAAGAAGCTACCCTAACAAACTGGATCAACTCAAGAGACATCACCCTAGGATAGATGAAAAAAAGTTGATTTGTATCAATCCCACCTCCCCAAAAAGTCACAGCCTGAAATCCAGTATAGTGAATCTATAATAAAACACAATAATTCTTAGTCATCCTAATATATAACTGCTAATAATAATTTCAAAATAATTTTTGAATTAAAAATTTTTTTAGACAGTGCGGCTCTTTCTACCCATGGATCCTATACCTGTGCTTTAGTAAGCCTACCTTTTTGCACTGAAAAACATTTTTTTCATTTTAAATTATGAAAATAAATCCCAATTGTGGCATTTTTAAAGATTTTTTCTCTTTCTAGTAAGAATTATTTAAACTCATGCTTTTGTGTTCATCAGTATAATCTTGTGTTTAATATTTTGCCCTTGGTTTATTGTGCTCATTTTTAAGATTATCTCCCGCCTTCATAGTAATTTGTGTTGATCAACATTAGAAAGAACAATGTTTATCTACAGAGTAGAATGCACCATTCAACAATTCACATTATTTGTTCGACTTTTTTTGAACTTGAGAATCTTGACATCCATCCTTTAAAAAGTTCCTCTGATAATAGAGCTGCTTTGTTAAGGAACACAACTAATTAAGAGGGAAAAAATACAGAGATCACATCTGGAAACTACTAGAACTTCCATGGTGTTCCCTAACTCTGACTCACTAAATATAAGGGTAAAGAAAAATACATTGGCTCAGGGCTTAAAGAAAAAAAAAAGATATCATTCTCTTTCTTTTCCTCCCTCTTTCATTAATACAATGTTCATTTCACACATAAGACCTTAGATTTATTTACGAAAGGATCATGTGTAATGAATTCTCATCTACTAGGGATCTGAGAAGACCATCTGGAAGAAAGAGAGTGTACGTGAGTCAGTAGGTCCCAACAGCTGGGATCAATGTGCAAGCCTTCTGCCACTCTTTGGATTTTTCACTGCTAAGTTATTGTATTTCTAAATACACCACTGCTTCTTTAAATAAGTTTCCAACTTCTGGCTTTCCAAAATGCCTTTAGATTTATTTGTCATATGGCACCCAAACAAAAAAAAAATGCAAACTCAAAAAGAAGTGCTAATTAAGTGTGGGAGTTGCAATGTTAAATGATTTTTTAATAAACATCGAATTTCTATATTCTCAAGAGAAGACAGCCCAGCCCACTGGAAAAAGCATGGGCTCTGAAGTGAGAAAGAAGATGTGGTGATGCCCATATCTGCCAGCATTGAATTTCTTTTCTGTAACCCTGGGGTGATCATGTCTGCCTGAAGTAGCTGTCATGAGCATTGAGTGATACAGAAGATGTAAACCGTTAGGGCAACTCTGAAGTCTTGTGTTAGAATGCCACAGAGAAGTGTGTGAAGTGAGGCTTCTTTGAAACCACAGTTTAAAGACAATTCAAGAGTGTCTCTATTTCCCTCCAGTTGGCTGACGGCTCCCATGGCAGCTCTTCTGGGAACCAAGGCATACAGGATGGGAAGGCCATGGCACCATGCTTTCAAAGGAGAGTTGAACTTCAGAGCTTAGGAGAGTCATCTCATTAAGGCTTGGCTGGATCTGTGGGAAGATCTGAATGCCAACACATCCAAACTAACATAATAGTTCTCTGTGCCTTCTCTGAATACAGAGCTACTCTAGGGAGCAGGGGCAGGGGCTCTCACATTTTTTTCTGATGAAAAAGGGCTACCCCTATGTACAATACCGGTCTGGGACTCCTGCGGATTCAAGTCTTCCAAGTTTCTTTCAGGGAGGTGTGTTCCCACACACCTGCTGAGAGGTCACTCTCAGGCAGCAGCCCTGATTGCCTAGAATTTGGATTAGATAAACCCACTGGCCATTTTCCCTTTCTGTTGGACTGGATAATAATGGAGCCCAATGATGTATACAGCAGAGCAGGAGCCAGGGCCCTCCATTCTGTGGAAACAACCCAGAAAATCCTAGAGACTCATTACCATGAGAAGAGTTAACCCAAGGGCCTGGTCCAGGCAAATAGAACATTTTCTTCATACCATTGAGGTGAAGAGAAAAGGAAAGCCTAGCAGAGATGACAAGTATTCCTGACAAAATGGAAACAAATGAGAACCCAAGACAATCTCATGGGAAGGACCAAACCAATAAATGCTTATTTAATGCCAGCTTTGGAACCAGCACTCAGCAAAAATAAAGGAAATAAAAAGTATAGGACGAGGTCCCTGCCTTCAAAAATAATATAATGTAGATTATAATCTCAAAGAACAAAATTCCCCAAATCATAGAAAATGAAGTAACAGTAGATCATTTATGATGTTAGGAAACAGAGGAGAATGAGAGAAAGAGAGGGTGAATAGATTAGGTTGTAGAGAGAAAGAGGGAAATACATACATACATAGATGAGGGAGGGGGTCAATGAGTAGAGAGATAGCCGGTGACAGGCAGAAATAAATGATAGCAGAATAGAGAGAAGTGAGAGAGAGATGGATAGATGATAGACAGGTGATAGAGAGGTAAATGGATGGATGCATGGAGGTTAGATAGACAATAGAGGAAGCAATAAATGATAGGGAAAGAAATAGATGGTTGATAGATGATAGACAAATGGACAGAGAGACAGGTGGATGGATACATAGATATTAGCTATGTGCCATGTACTTTGATGTACACTTTACATATATTTAATATTCATGGCCATTGTAACTCAGCTACATACTTGTAAACATTTTACATATTTACAAAAACCAGATCTTGGAGAAGTTTAAAAAAACTAATAAGGGATACATGACCAGTGAGTGGTAGAGCTAGGATTTGAAGCCAAGTGTAACTCCAAGTACTTTTCTGGAGCTTAAATGATGTTACATTTCTCTTTATAGCACTGACTGGTGGCACAGTGCCAGGCATTCAGTTCTATTTATCCTTTATGATTGGCATATTTCTGCCATGTAATTTTATTACAACTGTCTATTTCATATTTTTCCCATTTTTTGAAAGGAGGATCTATATAAACAAGTTGTATTAAATTGACTTCAAACCCGTCTGTCGTATCACAACCTGCATTAAAATAACAGGTCTCAGCAACAATTGAACTCGAAAGGCAGAACAAGGTGTATTGCCAACTACACTCTTAAGACCAAAATAATAGTAATAATAACAACCATAATAACAATAGCCATAAGCAGTCACAAAGGAGAGATCTTTTACTCTCATTCTGAGGGATTCAGGGAGACAAAGAGATGGGACTCCAAGAGGTCACTAAAAACTGAGAGAAGCAGAAGAGAAGCAGGGGAAGGTTTCCCATATAGCTAGTAAAAGTCAGAAAAAAATTAAATTAGAATCAGAAGGGAGAGAGAAACTAAATGCCAGAAAATAAAAACAATTTGAGCTTGCAGCATTGCCTTCAAAGTCATTAAATTTAACTTCTTTGGGGGGGGGGGCTGTTTTATGTTTGTTGGATTCAAATCAATCCCTACTTTTAGGGGAAAGGTTTTCCTTTCCTTCCCCTGATAGCCTGCCCTCCCAAAACAACTGATCCTAAAGGTAGAGTAGCAGGTGGTTTAGCCAATCCCTGGACAAAAGAATGCAGCAGTGTTCGCGCACATCAACTTGATGGTTTTATCAGTAAAGATGGATTTCAGGTGAGTCCTTTCCCTTTCACATGCTAGCTGAGAATGTTCAAGTTTTCTCTGGAAAATAAGATAAAGCTTTCATTCCCTCTCCTTGAGGCTCTGCTCAGAATTCAGTAAGGCCAGGAAATCAGCAAAATGGTACAGTAGACTCATTTTCTCCACCTCATTCTATTTCCCAGCTGGACTCCGGGGCCTGCAGGTGATGGACAGAGGGAACTGGCACTGGCACAGATGCTCCCTCATATCCTAACTATCCCCACAGAAGAACAGTTCTCAGAGGCATGGTCTCTATCCTATGATCTAGCAATCACACTACAAGGTATTTACTCAAAAGATAAAAAAAATACTGATTCAAAGAGATACACACACCTCGATGTTTACAGTACAATTTTCAACAATAGCCAAACTATGGAAAAAAATCACATGTCCAGCAATGGATGAATGGATAAAGATGTGGTGTATACAAAGGAATATTACTCAGCCATAAAAGAAGAATGAAATCTTGTCATTTGCAATGACATGAATGGAACTAGAGAGTATCACGCTAAGCAAAGTAAGTCAGAGAAATACCATAGGATTTACACATGTGGAATGTAAGAAGCAAAGGAAGAAAAAAAGGAGTCAGAGAGAGAAAAATCAAGAAACAGACTCTTATCTTAGCTATGATGAACAGACTGGTGGTTACCAGACGGGAGGTGGTCAGGGGATGAGGGAAATGGGTGATGGGGATGAAGGAGTACACTTGTGATGAGCACTGGGTGTCATGTGGAAGAATTTGATCACTATATTGTGCACCTGAAATAAATATTACACTGTAAATTAGCTAACTAAAATTCAAATAAAATCTTTTTAAAACTGCTTGCTTAGCCTCCAGGGGTAATTTCAGATAAGAAATACTAAGGGACCCCACAGCCCCTGTGTAAGCCTGTGTGAGTGATTATCCAAATGCCAGAGAGCTTTTCTCATTTATAGGTTTCATAACTCTGCCAGCATACACCACTCCTTCTCTTAAAGGGGTTCTTTTCCTTATCATTGTTATTATCAAACAGCATTCATTAAATATCCCTCTGCATGTGGTGCTGGGTACAGCAGAGCACAGGGCCATTTTCTGTTTGAAGTACGGCTTTGTGGGACCAACTCATTTACCCTTCTCCCCTTTGTGTGATAACGAATGAGTCGATTTCTACTACATAGAGAGCAGAGGCCAGAGAATATCAGCAGCCTGAACAAAGAGTGTTTACCACAGGCCAGGGGAATAGGGATCTGTCCTACCTGGCACCGTAAAATAGGTATGGCACATGAAGATGTAAGATGTCACTTACGGTTTCAAAGGGCCCACCCTCCAAGATGGAATTGGAGATGCAGGAAAGCAGGAAGAAGTCTCTTTCCATAGTCTCTTTCTTCACTTTCTATCATTTTTTACTGACTTTTTAAAAATATGTAATATTTGACACCTATTAAAGAATGTGTGTAGCAAATATATGAATGATGAACATAATAATAAGAACATACGAACCTACCAATGAACTTAATACTAGGCTTTTCTCTTAGCAATGAATCCACCTGTGTGCTTTCCTCCTTCCTTACCCAACATCTTTCCCTCCAGAGTTGAACACTGCACTGAATTTGATGTTAATTGTTGATTTGCCATATAGCTTTAGTACATGTGTTTATAAACAATATATTATTTATTCTTGATTGCTTTTGAACTTTATATAAGGTGTCTCAGTTTGCATTTCTCTGCTTACAAATGAAATTAAACCATCTTTGCTTACACACATTTGCCATTCATATTGCATCTTCAATAATTGTCTTTTCCTTGTTTCTTCTGTTCGGCTGATGATCTTTTTTTGAAAATGATTTGTAGAAATTTTAAGACATGCAGGTGGCTGAAAGACACATGAAAAAATGTTCAACATCACCGGTCATCAAGGAAATACACATCAAAATTATAATGAGATATCACCTCACAGCTGTCAGAATGGCTCAAATCAACACAAGAAACAAAAGGTACTGGAGAGGATGCGGAGAAAGGGGGACCCTCTCGCACTATTGGTGGGAATGCAAACTGGTACAGTCACTCTGGCAAACAGTATGGAGTTGTCTCAAAAAGTTAAAAACAGTATGATCCAGTAATTGCACTACTAGTTATTTACCCAAAGGATACAAAAAAAAAAAAAAAAAAAACGGATTCGAAGGGATACAGTACCCTGATGTTTACAGCAGTATTATCAACAATGGCCAAATTATGGAAAGACCAAATGTCCATGACTGGATAAAGAAGATGTACTATAAATACAATGGAATATTATTTAGCTATCAAAAAGAATGAAATCTTGGGATGCCTGGGTGGCTGAGTGGTTGGGCATCTGCCTTCGGCTCAGGGCATGATCTTGGTCCAGGGATCCCCACAGGAAGTCTGCTTCTCCCTCTGGCTATGTCCCTGCCTCTCTCTGTGTCTCTCATGAAGGAATAAATAAAATCTTTATAAAAAAGAATGAAATATTGTCATTTGCAATGACATGGATGGAACTAGAGGATATTATGCTAAGTGAAAGGAGTTAGAAAAAGACAAATACCATATGATTTCACTCATAGTGGAACTTAAGAAACAAAACAAATGAACATGGAGGGAAAAAGAGAGGCAAACCAAGAAGCAGACTCTTAACTATAGAGAACAAAGTGGTGATTACCAGAGGGGAGATGGGCAGGCAGAAGGGTAAAACAGGTGATGGGATTAAGAAGGACACTTGTGATGAGCCCTGGGTGTTGCATGGAAGTGCTGAAACCTGAAACTGATATTACACTATATCTTAGCTAGAATTTAAATAAAAACTTGGATTAAATGATTTGTAGAAATTCTCTAAATAATCCAGATTTTAATCCTATTTCAGTTATATACCAGACAAATGCTATCTCCTTGTATTTTCATTTACTTTTTGGTGTCTTTGATAAGCATAAGTTCCTAATTTAATGTAATTGAATTTTTTAAAATTTAAGGTAGTGCTTTCTTTCTTTTTTTTATTTTATTATTTTTTTAATAATAAATTTATTTTTATTAGTGTTCAATTTGCCAACATACAGAATAACACCCAGTGCTCATCCCGTCAAGTGCCCCCCTCAGTGCCCGCCACCCAGTCACCCCCACCCCCCGCCCTCCTCCCCTTCCACCACCCCTAGTTCATTTCCCAGAGTTAGGAGTCTTTATGTTCTGTCTCCCTTTCTGATATTTCCTACCCATTTCTTCTCCCTTCCCCTCTATTCCCTTTCACTATTATTTATATTCCCCAAATGAGTGAGACCATATAATGTCTGTCCTTCTCCGATTGACTTATTTCATTCAGCATAATACCCTCCAGTTCCATCCACATCGAAGCAAATGGTGGGTATTTGTTGTTTCTAATGGCTAATATTCCATTGTATACATAGACCATATCTTCTTTATCCATTCATCTTTCGATGGACACCGAGGCTCTTTCCACAGTTTGGCTATTGTGGACATTGTTGCTAGACACATCGGGGTGCAGGTGTCCCAGCATTTCATTGCATCTGTATCTTTGGGGTAAATCCCCCGCAGTGCAATTGCTGGGTCGTAGGGCAGGTCTATTTTTAACTCTGAGGAACCTCCACACAGTTTTCCAGAGTGGCTGCACCAGTTCACATTCCCACCAACAGTGCAGGAGGGTTCCCTTTTCTCCTCATCCTCTCCAAAATTTGTGGTTTCTTGCCTTGTTAATTTTCCCCATTCTCACTGGTGTGAGGTGGTATCTCATTGTGGTTTTGATTTGTATTTCCCTGATGGCAAGTGACGCAGAGCATTTTCTCATGTGCTTGTTGGCCGTGTCTATGTCTTCCTCTGTGAGATTTCTGTTCATGTATTTTGCCCATTTCATGATTGGATTGTTTTTTTCTTTGCTGTTGAGTTTAATAAGTTCTTTATAGATCTTGGAAACTAGCCCTTTATCTGATAACGTCATTTGCAAAATCTTATCCCATTCTGTAGGTTGTCTTTTAGTTTTGTTGAATGAAACTAGACCAATCTCTTTCACCATACACAAAGATAACCTCAAAATGGATGAAAGGTCTAAATGTGAGACAAGATTCCATCAAAATCCTAGAGGAGAACACAGGCAACACCCTTTTTTGAACTCGGCCACAGTAACTTCTTGCAAAATACATCCACGAAGGCAAGAGAAACAAAAGCAAAAATGAACTATTGGGACTTCATCAAGATAAGAAGCTTTTGCACAGCAAAGGTAGTGCTTTCTGTGTCTTAGTTGCATAAATGCTTTCTTACTCCAGGATGCAAATTGTTCTATACTTTCTATGAAAAATTCTGCTATTCAATATATATGCTTTACTCCAACCAGAATGGAGTTTCTATATGATATGGAGTAGAACTCCTTAAGCTTAATTTTTTCCCATATGGATAATCAACTCTTTCAGCACCATCTATTAGGTGCTACTTCCTTTCTCAGTCATTTGTTATGCCACCTCATATAAATTGCCATGTGTGGATTGGTTTCTGAGTGCTCTATTCTCCTTAGCTCAATCTGTAAACTCCATGTGAATTACAACTCTACATATTATACTGAGTACAATAGCTTTATGCCTGATTATCTGGTAATGCAAATCCTTCCATTATTTCCTTCTTTAGCAGTTCTGGTTCTCCTTGGGACTTTGTTCTTTCATTTAAATTTTAGAATTAGCTTGTCAAGTTCCAAGAAGAAGAAAGAAGAAAGAAGAAAAGGACAAAGGAAGAAGGATGAAGGAAGAAGGAAGAAGAAGACAACGACGACGACGATTGTTGGGATTTTGATAAAAATCATCCTGAATGTATCATTCAATTTAGGAGAAAAAGACAACTATATAATATTGAAGCAACTATATAATATTGAAACATTCTATAATTTTGAAGCATTCAAAATATACCATTCAGAAAATGGTATATTTTTCTGTTTAGGTCTTCTTAGTGACTTTCAATAAAGTTTTATTGATAAACGAACAACTGTTTTTTTCATACAGATCTTGCACATCACTTGTTAGGTATGTTTTGCACCCCATTTGTTTGTTGCCATTGGTATCTCTCTTTGTATTGTATTTCTATTTGCTGCTGGTTTTAGAAGTTGGATCCTTTTTTTTTTTTTTTTTAATCTTACCACACTGGCAAGGGACTCTATTACTCTCTGTGACACAGCCCCGAAAACTGCAGAAGGTGCCATTCATATACCTATGATGTGAATGTCACTCTCCATATCTATGCAATTTATGCAAGCACACATGAAGGCCTTTCTCATTGTTCTAATCTGCCACTCCCTCTTGAAGATTTCCAAGATTTGTAATATATTCAGGAATGCATCAAAAAGTGTTTGCTGTGATTTCTTCCGAACATAATTGCATTTAATGAGAATGTCTGCCAGGGTACTGACCTTCTAAAATGCCAAGAGCCTATCTCTGCCTCTTTATCCCCTGGCTTTTCTAATTTTCTGCATTCTGGCTTCAGTCCCCTTTGGTCTAACAATCTAGGAATTTCAACTGACACGTATTTACAAAACTAAATATCTTCATTTTTCTCTTAATTCTCTGCATAACTTTGTTGTATTATATACCTTCCTTCTTAAAACTCTCCCCTTACTTAACATCCATAATTCTAGATTATCCAGGTTAGTAAATAATATTTCAATATAACTTGTTCCTCTGCTATTCACATTTGGTAGACTTGGAACTTCTCATCCCATATCACAGCAAGACCAGACCAAAAAAAAAAATTATATTCTTGGCTTTAGAATTTCCAAAGCAAAGCTCCAGGTATAAGACAAAGGTAATGGGAAAGCTATGTGAATAGGAAAGCCATTCTTTTTCCTACCCTCAGTTGATAAACCAACTGAACCATGGAAGATGAAGAAGAGACAGGGGCATCTGGAGCATCTGCCTTTAGCTCAGGTTGTGATCCCAGTGTCCTGGGATTAAGTTCCATATTGCGCTCCCTGCAGGGAGCCTGCTTCTGCTTTTGCCTATGTCTCTGCCTCTCTCTGTGTGTCTCTCATGAATAAGTAAAATTTTTTTCTTAAATAAGGAAGGAAGGAAGGAAGGAAGGAAGGAAGGAAGGAAGGAAGGAAGGAAGGAAATAAAGAAAATTTGGTAGACTCCATAATGGGAGACTAGGTAGGCCCAGACCAGAAAGAGCAAGAGGCATGAGTACCATCAATATCCAGAGACTTTAGTGCCTGCTCTTGAGTACCATGGTCTCTTGTCAGCCCAGAGAGCATGTGTGAGCCCTGCCTGTGCCCCAGACCAGCCAGTGTCCATTTCAGTAGATGATGTACATCACAATCCTTATCACTGGTGTTGGTGAAAAAGTTTCCATCATAGGCAACCATCACTTTACTTAGGATCATTCAGCAGGAACGATACCTATTTCTACCCCAAGTATGGCTTTTCAGAACTTAACTGCCTTGTATAAACAGCACTTTCTCCTTCTTAGGAAACCTAAGAGCTACCAGAGAAAGAGTAAGTTTAGGACACTGAGAGCAACGATCAACCTGCTAATAGTCATCCTATCCTATCCTATTCTGCAGTGGTCTGATAACATGGGGCAGCCAGCTTGAGCTCTCTTCCCAGGCAGCAAAAGAGGTGAAACACACTTCCCTTTCGCTACATCCCTGCTCTCTGACTACCCCTTTGTACTCTCCTTCACTGGATTTGCTTCTTCTCCTATCACCTAAATGCTGACTCACTGAGAATTTATCTTTGGTGCTCTCTCTCTCCATTCACTATCCTGCAAAAAACAAATCCATACCCACACTGCCATCACATGTCACAAGATCTGTAAGAGACATGTGTTTAAAAGGTAACACAGAATCACAAAGGAAAGAGAGCTCATTTGCATTATACGACAATTCAGACCCTTTCCCAGATAGTAAGTGACAGGTGTTCCTAAGCAGCAGTATCACTCACAGAGATACAGTTTAATGCCACCAAAGAGACAAGGTGATGGCAGTTGCTTGACAAAAGGAGGGACCCATCTATGAATAATTGCTTGGTGACGACATTTGATATTCTATGAATATGTTCTCATTCACTTTGGGAAAATCAATATGATTATAGCTGGCTATCAGTCTTTAGAGACTTTCTGAAAACAGTGTGTAACTGGCTCCCTCTTCCAACATAGTAATGTAAAAACCCACCCATCCTGAGCTGGTGCCCGAATGGTCTGGTGCCAAGTAAACAGACAAAGTGAGCGAGTCCCACGCTCCTGGCTCTGTTATCATCCCTTTGAATCAAAGCGTAATGAGCCATTTTCCAAGTCACAGGAAAAATCAAACTGTATTTTTAAGAAAGGAAGGAAGGACGGAAGGACGGAAGGAAGGAAGGACTCTGTAGTCATTTTATAGTTACAATAATTTCTCTATATTTTCATTACTTGGAGATAACAGGGAAAACTAAAAGGGCAAGTGGATTCTCGGGTCATTAAAGTCAATGCTAGAGTCTCTTGATGCATCTGAGCCGCATGTAATGGTCTCTGGTAATATGCACCTTGTCATGTTTTGTTGCCAAAGCTATTAGTGACTCCTCACTGTTTCTTATCAGTCTCACACTTGCTACAACAAAACTGAACTTGTTGCAGCCCTGACATTTGCAACAATATCATTAGTTGCTGAAGCCAAGACAGGGCCCAGGGCCTCAAAATCTCAGGGAAGCCATGCTTGCAGGCTGAGTATAGAAAGGGGGGTGGGTAGGGTTATTACTGGGAGGCCTGCTCATGAGCTTCCCATCCTTAGTACTCTAACACCATGTTTCATGAGTTCTCCTCATGCCACAGCACTCCCTTTCATACATACTTACAGACTTGCATCCCTCTCACATACACACACTTTGCAAAGGGCTTAGAAGCATCCAAGAGGCTCTTCCGTCAGACAGCTGTGGTAGGAAAAGCCAACATCCGGCATAAAGCACTTCTGGATTACACAGCACATTTATTCATCTTAGAAAAGCTGCACATGAAGTATATGTCGCATTGTCAGTGAATCCCACAGGCACCCAGCCAAGGCAGGTGCAAACTCAGCCCCAGGGCAGTGAGCTTTCCTCGGGACAGGCCCTCCAGGCCCCACTCCCTCTACACACTAATACACGAAGGCTACAGTTTATCACACAAGTTCAGATTCTCAGATCAGTGTACTATAAAAACTTTAAGTGTGATTATAAAATTGCCTAAGGATGGACAAAATCCTGAGGGTGAAGATTACATAAATAAGCCAGGCAAGAAGAAACAAAATCCCACAAGAAGATGCAGCTTTGCATGTTCGTGTCAGCAAGGTGCGAGGGATGACATAATAGTTATTTGAAGTCAGTGCCATTTATCCGTTAGCATTAAGGGAGTCTCTTATTTTTTAAATGTGGTTGCCAATATAGGGGAGATTGTTTTTTTGTTACCACCAGGCAACAATTCACTGAGACAAGAGGTATGTTACTGACACTTTAATAACTTTGTTAAAGTTATTAGTGACTTTTGCAATATTTTCATTCCAAGTTACCTTTCATAGCTCTTAGATGAAGGTCTTATTTGATGTGTAAGTTGAGCATTTCATATCCTCCTCAACACACACTGATAGAACACTGTGGGGTTCTGTGTCAGGGCCCCAGACAGAGATCCCACCGAGCACAGGCAATTGCTCCAGGACTGTTAGAATACTTTCAGTCTCAACTAAGAGAATATCTACCTAAATGTGGCTTTAACAGTAAGAACGCGTATTAGCTCGCAAGGCAATACCTAGAGGTAGAGTGGCTGCTACACCAGTTAATGAACTGTTTGAAAACAAGATCAAAGTTGCACCTTGCCTACTTTACTGTTCTGCCATCCTCGGCACATTCTCTCATGTCCTCCAGCTCCGGCCTTCATGATCTCAAAGTAGCTGCCATACTTGTGGCCGTAGCATCCAGGTGCAACCCTGCCCAAAAGCAAAAAGGGCAGTTTGTCCTTTCCTGTCTCATTTTATCAGGGAGAAAAACCTTTTCCAGGAGCCTCTCAGCAGACTTATCTTCTGGTCATTTTGACCAAGATTAAGTCATGTGCACCTGCCCTTCTGCAAGGGATGCTGGGAAAACAGTATTGGCCATTTCCAGTTCTCACAGGGGAGACAAATGCTGGTGTCAAAGAAGTAGAATGGGGCAGACCACCATATGCTTCTTTCTGAATATTTCTCATTTGTATCTAAAAAGAAAAATCACAATAAAATATGGAAAGAAAAGAAGAGAAAAGCAAAGAAAAGAAAAAGGAAAAGAAAATCACTGGCCAAAATAAAGCTAATACATTCTTCCTTGGACTGGTTCTAAGTTACATATTCTCTGACCATTCCACTTTGGTTCTCTTCTTTTCTGGCCATCCTTTTTTTTTTTTTCCCAGTGGTGACTGATGTGATCTAGGATGCCTAAAGGAGAGCAGAAGTTCTGGCTTTGAAAATCGGCCTCACCCCTCACTAGCCATGTGATCAGCTAAGGCTCCTAGACTCTGAGCCCCATCTAAAGAGGAGACCATATTCCCTGCCCTGCCTTATTTATCTCCAGAAGTCATTGCGGGGGCGCCAAACGAGGTAAGAAGTGTAAAACTGTTGTAAGCTGCCAAGCAGGGTACATATGCAGGGAGCTGCTAAGATATCCGAGGATGCATTTGGAAACACCTACACTTCAAATGGCCTTTTTTGTCCATCACACTCAGCTCATTTTGAAAACTAAAGTTCTTAATGTGAGTCAGAGATATCCAAACATTGGCTGGAAAGAAGCCAATGTGCCCACAAGTGAAGAACAATAAAGCATCTGTACTTAAGAGTCTCTCTCGCCCCTGGCTTATACTACCCTGGACAGGCCGGGAGGGCTAATTAGTTGAATAAGAAAGATCTACAATGAAATCAGCTGTAATCAGAGAAGAGGCTAGAGAGTCAACTATTCGGACCTGGGAACCCTCTTTCCAGAAGTCTTCTCCTCCACCCAGCCCTTTTGCATAGCCCAAGCTGCTCCCTCAGGACACTCGCACATCAAAGGCCCAGGTCCCTATGATGGCCTGAGGACTGGGCTTCCCATGGAGTAGAGTTGACTTTAACCAATATCATGAGTTCGATTCAGAAACACAGGCTGGCCCCTTGTCTTTGAGTACTGACCTACTATATTTTCAAAGTATGTGTAAATATATACTACACTCCACTAGAAAGACTGGGACATGGGCCCTGACTTCTGTACTCTGGTGGGGGAATTCTATAAGCACACCCCTCAACTTTAGTCCCAATACAGCAAGTGCCAAGAAGCATCCCAAGTCTTCAGATATTTAGTCTCAAAGTCAAAGCCAAAAGCGAATGGATGCAGGCAGGAGCATCAGGAGATGGTATTATAAAGACGGTGTCATGTTTCTAGGTGGTGATGCTGGAAGAAACAGCATAAAAAAAAGGTACAAACTGGAGAAGTGGGATCATATTTAAGGAAAGGAAGGTAATGTAGGATATATGAACAGAAAGCAGGCAGATTATGGGGAGGCTAGGGTCACAGGCAAGGGCGTTGGGTGTTAGGCCCGTTTTCACACACCCATTCTAGCAGCTTCCTGTTTCTACCTCGCTCACGTCCCTTGAGGATCTCAGTGTTCATTACCCCCTCCTGCCTCCCTCCCTCACCAAAACTGCTATCAGGGAAAGATCTGATAAAGATGATTTATGGTTCAGTAAGAATTGAAGACAGACTAATACTTCATTTCAAACCTTGGCTCAATTATAGAGCAAACGGCATTGTTTCCTATCAAAAGAATTCCAGGAACCAAGATGAAGAGACACCACATCCCTCCACCAACCGCAAGCCAGTGAGACTAAAGGAATATCTGAATTCCAGGCCCGCTTATGTGATTTATTTGTCATACGGGCAGGTCACATCACCTCTCTTTGCTTCAGTATCCTTGTCTGTTGTAACAAAATCCTGTTATACCTACATCACAGCGCTGCTGTAAGGCTCATAAAACAATGCACATAAAGACAAAACACCCCCTGGCTATAAGGATGCTCACCCCCTCCTGGGATAGCGGGCTCCTTACAGGCACCCTGGTGGCATTCCCACCACAGAGTTGACAGCTCATGGAGGGACGGGCAGGGAGCCCCACAACCTTTAGGACATTCCCCCTCTGGCTTAACCTTTGTCCCCATCAAGGATTTCCCAAATGCACAGGACTCTGGCCTGGGCTGGCCCAATCTAGGTCACTGACCCTGGGGCACTTGAGGAGGGGGTTACAGGATAGATAACAGTTAGATCTTATCCATTTCGCAGGTGCCAAGTGTGGGAGCACGTTGTCCAAGCAGGTACCAAGGAGACCTGAATCCAGATCCTGACCTGCTTTCCGGTCCCAGCTCAAATCCTGCCTACTCGTGGGAATTGGGATCATCGCTCTGCCCCTCTGAACATGATCTCTTCCCTGAGTTGGTCCTGTCCACCAGCCTCAGATGGATTTCGCAAAAGCACGCTATTATTAGTGCTTGTGATTCTCTCTACAGAGAAGCCTTCGGATGCTGTTTGGAGCACAGGGTGTCCTTTGAGGTCTGAAATGCTGTGTCCTTGCTGACATCTTCCCTAGTTTCCCTGGGGCAGAATTCCTTTCCATTTTATGCATTCTGCAAGTATTTAGGCACTTCCTCTGAAACAAGTCAGGGCGCCCTCTAATTAAGTGCATGTGTGTGCCCCCCATGGAGGTCCTTGCTGGTCAGGCATCCTAAATGTTTCACCTTTGAATCCCCAGGACCTGGCACTGGCCCCACACATGGCACTGGCATGGGAAATATTTGGATGAATGAAAGCGTTATCAGACAGTGGTTTTAATCTGAACTTCCTTTCTGCCTGTAGAACACCCCAGGCTTGGAGACAGGACACTTTTTAGATGTTTGGTAAAAGCTGGGCTTGGAGGGATGCCTGGGTGGCTCAGTGGTTGAATGTCTGGCTTTGGCTCAGGGCATGATCCTAGGGTCATGGGATCTAGTCCCACACCGGGCTCCCTAGCAAGGAGACTGCTTCTCCCTCTGCCTATGTCTCAGCCTCTCTCTTGGTATCTCTGATGAATAAATAAGTAAAATCTTTTTTTTAAAAAAATCTGGGCTTGGAGCACGAGGAGGTAAACCCAAGAATATTAGGAGAAGATGAAGAAAATCAAATGCAATGTGAGCTACTTCATATTCTGTCTTTGTCCTGAGGGCTCGAAGACAAAGATGTCCTTAATACCTTTTGTTTTTCTATCTTAGAAATTGTATTCCCAAAATATTTTTAATTGAAACACTGGAATTAGAAATGAGGCCACATGGTCATATTGATGGGCCTGCTGCAGACGTGCCAATAAATTACTTAATGGCACACACCGTTGTTGGTTCAGGCTCCATTAACCACACAATATTCTCCCCACAAATGCCAAGAGACAGAAATGAGATACTTTCATTGTCAAGCAGAGGAATGTGAAGCAGCTAAACCAAAAATTTTGCTCAAGTTTTGGCGCCCCCTCCCTCAATGTGATCTCAAGATGAAATGTAATCCAGTATTGAAAATGGAACATTTTAATAGTGTTTGGTTCCAAAGCGTGAAACATGCAAAAATGTAGTCTGAAGAATGTGGAGCCAGGCTGGCAATAAGGTCCACCAGCCATTTTTGGGTACTTTTACAGAGGAAGTATTATTGAGGGTCAGTTGAGCTGGGCAAAGTCTCAGTAATATTAACATCACTTGCTCCATTGCTTTTTGTTGTTAAGAAGAACACGGAGTAATGGTTGTAATGCACAATGTTGTCTAAAGGCATGGTTTATTAGGAGGAGATGGTCACTGATGTGTCTCTCTATGTAATAAAGCATTTATAACCAAAAAACACCAGGGCAAACAGAATATTAAAAATGATTCTGAATGCTATCGAGAGTTAAAACAAACTGATAATCTGTGCTTCTGGTTGGGTTGCTGTTCTTTGTAATAAAATTGTCTCCTAAGAGGAATGTGTGTTGTTTGAGGTTAGGAGGACATGCCTCTAAGCTTCTGGTCAACAAATCAGAATTCTTTTCACTATGTGCAATTGCTATATTTCAAGAAATAATTTATGACACCACTACAGAGAGGCAAGGATTCTATTATTAAGCACTTACTATGTATGTCTCATTTAATCTGTTCAACAAAATTATCAGATACTATTATGTCCATTTTTCTTAATGAGTAAAATTAAGGTTTAAAGAGACTATATACCCACTTCAATGTCACACCACTAGTGAACAGAAAAATTAATTTTCTAACTCAGGTCCGACGAACTCCAAAGTCTGCCGTTCCCACTTTAGGAATAAAGACACTGAGGTGGGTAGAAGTTAGTAACTGGACCACAGCTGGTTATACTGAAGAGCTACGATGCAAAACCATGTGCATCTGGCTCCAGAGCCCATCTCTTTCCCTGTGGCATGCCCACATTGCCTCTTGCATTTACCTATCCTTCCTAAGACCTTTGAAGCAAGGGGTCAAGCTGGCAGCCCCCAGCTTTCTTTAAAGCTTCAGCGTCTTTGGGTGTTGAATGCCCCACAGGCAGTCCAGTGGTGTCCTAAACTGCTTGCAGAAGGGAGCCTCCATCATCCCCACAGAGCCACACAGTTGTGCTTCTGCTGGGGTCAGAGGTCTTGCTGCCTCCACGATATTAGAGAGACAGCCTGAGTAAATCTGCAAAGCCATGGGACTCTTATCAGAGGCACTGATGTTCCTAAGTCCATGATTTACCCTTAGAGAGTCCTTGACCTGTATTTAATGAATATGTATTTAATGAATATGTTTTGGCAGCTTACTCTGGCCAGTACCAAAACAGGCTTTAGGGACATAAAAAAAGGATGGATGTGGACCCTTCCCTTAAGTGTAAAAATAACAGGCAACGTTTGTGGAGCATTTAGTATGTGCCAGAGGCCCTCTGAGCGCAGCTGCACATGCATTACACCCCTGAATCCTCACACCCCCCATGATCAGCATATCTAATGGTCCCATTTTATAGGTAAGGACATTGAGGCACAGACAACTGAAGTCTAACCTCCTCACAGACAAGTAGATAAACTTCACTGATCCAGTGTATTAAGTGCCAAGCCTGAGGTCATGCAGGATGATGTGTGCTCTTAGCCCAGCCTGGGAGTGAAAAGGCTTCCCAGAGATCAAAGAATGAGTTAGAGTTAGCCCATCAATAGGTGAGGAAGAGCATTTGACATAGAAGAGACAGTGTGTCTGACAGGGAAGACAAGGTACCTGCAGGTCCTGGAAAAGTCTCCAATGCCAGGGCCTGACATCTTTTTCAAATAGAACCACAGACTTCTCAAAGTCATGAACATAATCTAGACTGCGGCAAATCAAAAGTAGGAAAACTTGGTTAATGTCACATTTTTCCACAATATTGCTTTTGAAAGAAAATGTAGCATATTTCTTCTTCCTTCAAATCAAGATTAATTCTGGAATGTCTTGTTTTACCTATAGCTTTGATGATAAAAGGTGCTGGGGAAAGTAATATTTTTGTCTCCCAGAATATCCTCCACTATAAGCTTTTCATGAAATGCTAGACCCACCAGCTCCATTCTGGGTAGGCATGTCAAGGGCACACAGTTGCCCTTACCTTGATTCCTCTCCAGCCCCTGCCTCCAGAAACAGGAGCTCAGAAGGGTGTCGAACCACTGTTTACTGCTCAAGCAATGAACCCTTAGCTTCCTCCCAAAAGAGGGCCCAATAAAGTTTTATTACAAGATCATACATATTTCATATTTAAAAACACAGATGATTCACAAAAGCATATTCATTAAAAGTCCAGAGTAAAAAAGTCACATCTTGATCTTTGTAATCCAAGTACTACAAGGCATTTAAAAACCAGCACTATTGCAGTATATTTGCAATAGCCAAGATAGGGTAACAGTCTAAATGTCCATCGACAGATGAATGGATAAAGAAAATGTGGCATATGTGTGTGTGTGTGTGTGTGTGTGTGTGTGTGTGTGTACACAATAGAATATTATTCAGCCATACCAAAAAAGAAAATCCTGCTATTTGCAACAACATGGAAGGGCATGGAGGGCATTATAACGAGATAAGTCAGACAAAGACAAATACTGTAGAATCCCATTTAAATCTGGAATCTCAAAACAAAAATCTGAATTTATAGATACACAGATTAGTGATTGCCAGGGATGGGGCATGGGAGAGGATAGGTGAAATGGGTGAAGGTAGTCAAAAATTATACATTTTCAGTTACAGGAGATAAATTCTGGAGATGTAATATACAGCATGGGGATTATAATTGACAATAATGTATATTTGAAAGCTGCTCAGACTAAGTCTTAAAAGTCTAACTACACAAGATGATCAATGTTAAAGTTACATTGTACTGAGCAAATGCAATGTATACATATATTAAGTACATATTTTAAGTAGGGGTGCATGGGTGGCTCAGTCAGTTGAGCCTTGGACTCTTAATTTTGGCGCAGGTCATGATGTTGATTTGTGGGATTGAGCCCCAGGTCCTGCTCCACACTCAGCAGAGAGTCTGCTTGAGATTATTTCCTTCTCCCTCTGCCCCTCCCCCTACTCATTCTCTCTCTCTCTCACTAAATTAAATAAATACTTTTAAAATATGCACTTAACACTAATACCATGTTGTATGTCAATTATTGCTTGACAAAACTGGAAAAAAATTTCAGAGAAGAAGGAACCCAGCAGTGAGTGGTAAATACCACACCTAATGAATACCATGAAAGGGATTAAGCCATCCCTCCAGAGCTCAGTGGTGTCGCCAGCCCTGGTTCCCTCCTACACTCATGTTCCCACATTTCCTACCTTTGATTTGCTACAGCCCAGATCATGCTGATGACTTTGAGAAGTCCCTGGTTCTAATCATCTGAAGAGGATTTTAGACCCTGGCCACAAGCCCCATGACATAAAAGGCCTGCAGTTCTTCCCTCTCTGGCTTCCTCTTTGGCCCTCTCTATGCTTCAGGCACACAATTCTGATCATCCTTGAGAATGCCCAGGTGGACTTCCACCATTTCCCTAGCACAGTGGCCAGTTGTGGAAATAGTGAAGACTCTGTTTTTTGCACCCAAATAGGGACAAAAGTATCAGGGAACAGAAAAGATGAGGGCTAGTTAGAGGCCTCCCAAAGGGACGTCACTAACCCTTCACCTCTGGCCACCTCTAAGAACCCACTTCGTCCTCATCTCCCAAATGTGAGGCCAGTGGGGTAAAAGGGTGGCTGAAGGTGAAGAAATGGGTGCAGGAAAAGAGTAAATCCTAAAAACTTAATGTTGTCACAAATTGAATCTGGAAGATCCTTTTACTGAGCAAATCCAAAATGTAAATGGTGGCTGAATTAAGATTAAAAAATAAAATATTTCTAAGTCCCACTTCTTTGATTCCTCAAAGACTTTATTTGGGAAAATGAAGACAGGAAGTCAAATGGTTTTTAGAGCTTACCCCTGCCTGCACACATGTCCTCCCCCCCTCCAATTCCTTTCATATTTTCACTCAGTAAGTACCAGCTGAGCACCAGTCCGTGTCCCTGGTCGTGCCAAGGTAAGCACGACCCTACTCTCCACCACCAGCAAGACCTCAGCCATCTTGTATTGATCTGCTCTTGAGGCCAATACTAGAACCAGGCCCCGCAGAAGCATGTGCAGAAACCCCAGCTACCTCCCTGGTTGTGCCTTCTTCCTCCTCCACTTACTCGTCCTCTGGAAGGAGATGTTAGAAGTAACAACCTCAGAGGGAAGGACAATGAAAAAGTTTTCTCATTCACTGAGTCAGAGATACACGTCTTTGGGTGTCTTACCTTCATTCCCAAATGAGCATCCCCGCCCCCCACCCCCTGATCCTTTACCATGTGGCTTTTCTCAGCCTCCCCACTGAGAATTGCTTCTTCTTAATAAGTTATTTCTTCCTTAAATAAGATGTGAAAACAGTTGCCTTCAAAAGTCCCCCTCATGATTGAATAATGCCTGTGACTGTGGTCTCTTAAGTATTTTTACTTCAAACTGTTCTAAGAATGTCCTAGTGGGACTATTTCATAATAAATAACTGCCTTTGGAAAACATAATGTACGAGGCTGTATCATTTTCTAAGCACATAAGGAAGATCTTTGGAGGCCTGCAGCTCCGCTGAGCCTCCAATCTCAATCTTTTCCTACCTGGTAGGGATTTCTGAAAAGTGAAAATAAAACAGTGCTTCCTCAGGCCTCAGAGTTGGGTTTTGTTTTTTTTTGTTTTTTTTTTTAACCACAAAGACAACCTCAGCTGCAATTCATATTGTCTGCTCCCATGAACACTTCGAAAATGGCTGAGGCAGACAAAATTCTTCAGAATCCAGGCCCCCCTGAATCTTGGAGGGGAGAGAGGGGGGAAAGGGATTTCTTTCTCCTTTTATAACCTCAAGACAATTGAACGCTGCCAGTGAAATTCTTGCGAGCCAGTCCCAGAGTTTGACCTCAGGCTGTTACAGAAACAATGTTTTCCATGAGGAGCTCTTGGTTAAGAAATTTCCTCTCACCCCGAGAGGCCAACAAAGCGTGGCCTAGACACCCTCAGCCCCAACTCAAATGGTCTAGGCTGGGCCATCCAAGCTGGCAAGGACTATAATTTCCAAGTAGCTCTGCACGCTTTGTGCAGTTGTCATTTTACAGCTGGGGGGGATTTTTTTTTTATTTTAATAAAAAATGATGCTTGGGTGAGAGTATGTTGAAATTCCCTTTGGAGCATCCAGACAAGTTGCAGGGAAGGGACAGCTCTGAGGCAGCCAGAGACGTGTGTGAGGGAGCTCTCTTTGCGAGGGGGAGAAGGAAGATGTGCCTTGCTGTCTAACAAAGAACTCCAAGATAGGTTTGTCTACCCACCCTCTGTAGAATTTTCTCCCAACAAGCTGAATCGCTGACTGGAAATGACTGTTTTATCCCTAAGGAAGAACCAAGGGAGTGAGCTAATGCTGGGGTGTTTTCAGGAATAGCTGGGGAGAGAGGGTAGGAAGGGAGAAAGGAAGAGAAAAAAACAAAAACAAAAAGCCATACTCCAAGTACCTGGTTATAGATGTACACCTATAAATAAAATGTTCTGCTTCTGCCTCAAAACATCCAAATTATTTGCTAAATCTGCATTCGCTGAAGAACTGTGTATTAAATTATCAAACAAGAGAAACATCCATCTACTTACGAGGCTTTTCATTAAGAAGCATTCTATAACCGCACAATGTAATATCCTGATGAATCCGCAGCAAATAAATAACGCGTGCTATTTCCAGAAGCGATCGCTGGGTCTCTTCCTTCCTTTCTGGTGTGGTGGGCTGTGCAACCGAGAGTCTGTCCTCTTCTTGCCTGCACCTTGCCAACCACAACTCAGACAGGTGCCATTACCTTCTCTTTGAGCCCTTCTACCTCTTTTTGAAATATAGAGCCCTCATTGCTCACCTGCTGAGTCGCATCGCCCTGCTGCACTGTGAAGCCCTCAGCACCTGCACCTGTGTCTCCTCAGGTGTTTATTACGCTACAGATGAAGTATCCGACTCAGCTGGGTCATCCTGTCTGTCAGGGATGTCCATGCAGCCTCCAGCCCTATGGTTTTAGGCTCACTGGGGGCCAAAGCTTAACAGCTGCTTCCCTACACCCCACCTAACCCCCCTACCTCTGGTTTTGCTAGAGTGGATCCCCCACAAAAACTTCCTGGAGGAGCCCATCCTTAGTTCATGCCTTATTG
This sequence comes from Vulpes lagopus, assembly GCF_018345385.1. Taxonomy (NCBI): domain Eukaryota; kingdom Metazoa; phylum Chordata; class Mammalia; order Carnivora; family Canidae; genus Vulpes; species Vulpes lagopus. Next base: position 139,934,049 of record NC_054825.1, read on the forward strand.
CTTATCCTCTTACAATGGATCCTGCTTTCCCAGAAAGGGGTCACACAGGCCAAAAAAGTAGAGATGTGGGTGCACTTGATTGTACTTTATTGGGCCAATTTTAGGTCAGGAAGGGAAAAGCTTTTTTTCTCTTTGGCAGAACTGAAACACATACTTAATGAGAAGGAGCAGTGGGGAGAAAGCTGAGAAGATCTTATCTGAGTTTTTGTGCCTTTTCCTACCTAAGAACCAGTTGAGGAAAAACCTGGAGATTGATCCACAGATGATAATAGCAGCCCATTCATTCAAAACCACGAAGTTTACCCAAAAGAGGTAAATAATTTGAGAACAGTCTGGAAGGTCCTATTCAAACAGCCTTTGTTTCGTGAGCCCGGTAAGATGCCAGGCCCTTTCTGCCTCTCTTCTCTGATAAGGCTGGCTAGCCCTTACAAAGCAAAAACTCATTTTGTCAAAGCAGCCTGGAATGATTTTTTTTTCCCTTTCTTTGTTACATGTGTGGGCTTTTCAGCCCTGGGATCTTTTAATCCACTATAACTCATTTAAAATAGATGAGAATGTTCTATCACCCAATCTAAATGCCTTTGGGAACAGAAGGGAGCTGTCACACTTGCAAACTGTATGGGGAATATGGAAGGCCGTCCTGCAGGGTTTGCATGGCATGCTAAGGCTGGAAGGAGGTGCATGCACACGGAGTTTCCCCTGCTGAGAGGAGTGAGCGGCTGTAGATGTTCTGGGGCGGGGGGCAGGCAGGGCCAGCCTCATCTATTATGGGAGCCCTCCACACATCCTTGTTAGTGGAATCATGGTAAAATCCAAATGCTCTTGTCTCAGAATCTTCCTTGTTGAGCCATGAGACTGTTTGCTTTGTGGTCTTATTTATCACTGGTGCCATGTGTTTACTACTTGCTTATTTTGTTAAGCTTATGACCCTGTCTGGCACCACCAACTTCCCCAAGTGTTCATCTGGATTCTTCCTCTGCATTTGGAATGCACACATTTCCTAGTCCTTCCCTATTCACCAGCTCTTTGATATATGACCTTTTTCCAGAAGAACCGTCTCCTGGTGTTTGACTAGTTGCCTGGCTTTACCTCATTTCTTGGCCCTGTACTGAATGTGATATGCATCTCAACTGCCTATTTGGATTTTGATCCCAAAATTCACATACACACGTTTTTTTTTTTGAGTACCTACTATGTACCAGTTAGTGGTGGTTCTGTGGAGAACAACAACAAAAAAAACTATATTTCCCATCTTTAGAAATCTTAAAATTCAGCAATTAAGATAGATACTAATCCTACCCCGAAGAAACATATAATTATAAATTATAATGACTACCATGAAAAGAGCAAAGTGTTCTGACGTAGACTAACTAGACTTTCTGAGAAAGTGACATTTAAGCTAAAACCTGGAGGATTAGTAGGAGTCAAACAGCTTTCCAGGCAAGGAAAACAACACGACCAAAGAAAGATCTTCTGGCAGAAAGAGCTTGGCAAATTCAAAGAAATTAAAGTAAGTTAATATGCCCGGAGACTAGTGGAAAAAAAGGGGAAAGTGAAATAAGGTTGTAGAATTAGGAAGGGAAAGCCAATGGAAGGGATTTATTGAGCAGCTGGCATTCTGGTCTAAGGCAAGGGAAGCCATTGCAAGATTTTAGGCAACAGAGTGACTGTGATCCCATTTATATTATTCAAAGGTCAAGTGTGAGACCTGAAGCAAGGAGACCAGTAAGAGAATAATGTCACCAACTGTGAGAAGACTGGCTTTCACCCTCTGGGAATCCACATGGTTTGGTCTGCTCCCATGTGACTCTTCAATACTCAACCACAGTCTTGAATGGGTTCTTCTTGCTCTGACCTGGTATCCCTTCCCACTTTACCTAGGTCCTCTGGGAGCTCAAACATCACTTTGGCTTGCCCTCCTTCAACAGAAAACCAACCAGAGAAGAGATCAAGACAAACTCATAGCATGTAAGGAAGGAATGACCTTATTTTCAACAATTTGTAAGAAAGACCCTACGGGTCAGTCATTTGTGTCTTTTTGATCTCATCTCCCCACCCTCAATATAGGGGAAGGACCCGGCACTGTACCAGGAATTAGAAGAGCAAATATATGGCCTTATTTAAGAGATTCCCCAGACTGTAGAGGTGACAACAACTTGATTGGAAGGTAGGATGAACTATTAAAATAAAAAAAAGGCAACTGGACTGACTTTTGATAAAAACATAGCAGCATGTTTCTGATTCAGGTACCAGGTTGAAGGATACAAGCTTAAATCTCTGAGAGGTCAAATCCAGGCTTTGATCCAAGAAAACAAATCCTTAAATAGAGCAGAAAAACCAAATGTCCTGAACTTCAGCACACTTCCAAGAGATAATCTTAGGTACAAGTTCTGTCACAAATATTACTGACTCCTCGCAGATACCAGGAGGTCCTTGGGGTCAGGGGTGGTGAGAAGGAAACAATTATTTATTACAACCCAGGTTTATGGAGGGGAAATTTAGTGGAAATCTTTTTCCATGGTCAGGAAATTGAATAGTGTTGGAATCAGAGTCAGAAAGCAAAGGTTTTTGAATAAAAGCCAGAGTCATCTTGCAAGAAGCCCCAGGGCCCATTGGTAGTAAATATTGATAGAAGCTCACAGTGCATGTTGCTGAATTGTGTGGACGGCATTTTACTGTCTCCATATCCCCTCTGTGTTCTGGGGGAAAGGACAGAGGGGCTGACTAATAAAATATGTTGTGCATGTGCGTGTCAGTGTACGTGTGTACATGCTTGATTTCTCTACAAGAAGGGCAATGATATGCTTCAAAGCACAAAAAAGATATTTCAGAGTGACATCTCTTCCAAAATCCTGCAATAGCTGCCTTAGATTCATTTTTTTTCAGGCTGAAAGCAAATAAATAACATTGGTTTAATTCATTTTACAATCTGGATTGCAAAGCCAGTTGAGGGTCTGGTTAGCTGGCAGTGGGGTGAATTGCTTACTCAGAGTAAGTTCCTCTTTTATTATCACTTTAGACAAAGCTACAGGTAGGGGAAGAAAGAGACATGTTTATCTTCATGTTACCAACTCCTCTGATGCTTTTGTGACAAGTTACATATTGATTCCAAATCTGAATTTTTCTTGACTTCAGCAGGAAATTGAAAGGAAAATTTTGAGGTTTCTGTAGATGCTATGTTTAACAATGATACCAGGAAAGCATCATAAAATAAAAGCCCACTGTTCCCATCCTGAACCTAGGAGAAGCAAAAACCAAGCATGGAAAGGGGTAGAAAGAGCAAGCAGCATAGCTCAAGCTGATGCATGGCCTTGGTTGGAGAGTCAGTGGCATTTACTCAAAAACAAAGAGAATTAATCATAAGACAGAATGTGGAACTGGAAAAATATTCCAGCTCATGCTAGACAAGGACTTCATACCTCAGCTTTATTATTGTTTCGTGATGTGGTGTCTTCCCATAAGTCAGACATACCCATTGTAGCCACAAAAAAGTGCCTCATAACACAAATAATTTTTGATTTATCCACATGGTTATCACCACATTAACTCAGAAAATTCTGAACAGTGTATTTATAAAGTTATATGAAATATAGGGTTCGACAGTTGAAGTTACATCCAGGAAAGTGATCACCCTGCCTCGTTATTCTTGGTCTAGATGGCTCTGTCAGGTACCACATCAAAGGGAAACACCAACTCATGAAAGAGATTCAGAGCTCACTAAATGTCTCCGTTGAAGGAGCTATTTCCAATTAAAAATAATAATAATAATAGTTTCCCAGTTAGATAGGGCTTATCCTTCTTTCCCCAAAGTTGAGATAGCAAAAAGTATGAATTGGAAACAGCACTGATATGGCCTCTGTGGACAGCCTAGCTCTCTGGTGTTGAGTAGCTGGGTGACCTTGGGCATGTCACCTACAAATGGGAAGTGGTGGTCATAGATCAAGCAAGCAGACTGAATACGGCCTCTATCACATAAATGAGTAAACCGCAAAAGTCCCTGCAATCATGTCTGGCATGTAGTAAGCACTCAGTAACCATCAAATATCTTCTTGCTCTTATTCTTACTAGTATCATCAGTTGTGTGGCTGTAGGCAAATAACTAAGCCTCTCTTGACCTTCAGCTTTACTTACATAGAAACCGAGCTAAAGAGTCATTAAAAATATGAAATGAGATAACATTTATGAGAGGGCCAGGCACAATGCTAAGCAAATAGTAGGTGTTCAGTAAATAAATGTTTTCCTTCTCCCTCGAAGTTGTATGGGTTTATGACTAGGCAAAAACAAACAAACAAACAAACAAACAGACTTTCTCCTTTCCATAGCAAGATCTTTGGGGGAAGAAAGATGGGTTATAACACCCAGCTCTCTCTAAATTTGTGTTTATTCATCAGGAAAAAAAAATCCTTCTTTAAATGAACCAACCAAATTTTAAGAAGCAGAAAAATCTCTGAATTACCCTCTTAGCAAATTTTTAGATTGTGGTAAAAAAAAAATTCCTAACATGAAAACCACCATCATCACCACTTTCAAGTGTACAGCTTATCCAGTCCCATGGCTGTGTAGTCAATCTCCAGAACATTAGCCCCTTGCAAAACTGAACTTCTATACCCATTCAACCATAACTCCTCATTCTCCCCTTCCCCTGTTCCACTTTCTGTCTCTATGACTCCTACTACACTATGTACCTCATCTAAGTGGAATCGTACACTATTTGTCTTTTTGTGACTAATTTCACTCAAAGATCATCCATGTTGTCGCACATGTCTGACTCTCCTTCCTATTTAAAGCTGAATGCTATCCCATTATAGGGATACACCACACTTTGTTTAACCATGCATCCATGGATTCTCTTAGTAGCTTTATCCAAAATCTTTTTTAAAGGTAAAATGTCCAAGTAACAAAATTATATCACTTTCTCTGCCCCACCGCCAAGCTCAATTTAGCAAACCTGGTTTGCTAAAAGGAATCGATCTCCCAGAGAAAAGAGTTCATTAGTGTCCCCTTTCCCATTCTCATGTATGCGGATCATCATATTGGCAACGTGTTTCCCTCAAACCTCAGCAGGCTCTTCCTCCCTAGCTTAACCCAGGCAAACCAAAATAACAGAAGTAAGAAAATTCTTGATTCTTTTTCTTCACCCACCAGATAAATATTACTGTGCTTCACTCAGGTCTTATCTCTGCTTGTCTCCTACCTGACTTGTTGTTTGGAATCACTTTTTGGCAGATGAGGGTAGGAAGGATGCAATAATAGTTGTTCCAAAAAGACTTTACCCAAGGAGAAGCGAGGACACGTGGAGACTGGGAGGTGTGGACACTCAGGATCACATTCATCTCAGATCCACATGCTCTGTTGTCCATCTGGCTGGGATTTCTTTGGACTGTGGTCTAATAAATCTTGGCCATCATTCATGATTGCCTTCACATTGCACTGAGGAAAAAGAAAATAAACTCCCACACTACTAGTTTGTTCTTTAGAATATTTAAATCCTGTACACCAAAATGGTCTGCTCAGCAGGAAGGGAAGCATAAGAACTGAAAGGGACAAAAAGTCTGGCTCTGCCTCATCTTTCCAATACCTGTGTGTTACCAGTGGCCACGATGACTCTTATTCAGACACATGAGTCCAAACTATATTCTGACTGAATTTCCAATTTCTTAGCTTACTAAAATTGATGATGAGGCTGTTATTTAAATTTTCAGTGGGCTGAACCTTCCTTTTTCTAATTAAAGTACAACATGGCATCGTCCTACCCTTCAGGCTGTGAGATCCCTTGAAAAAATGGTGCCTCATCCCTGTCAGGTTGTAAGCAGCAAGACGCTGTTTCTCGTGTATCTCACTGACTCCCACAACCTGGTGCTAAGTCTGGGACATGGTGGGGCTTGCTCAGTCTCAGTTTCCCCCCACCCTTCTTGCTCCTTGGAGCACCTTTCCATTATCATAGTTCCTCCATGGTTGCTATTCATACTGTGCTCTGTTTTATCCCCAATGATCAGCACAAAAATCCTTAGCATGGATGGGTCAATATGCTTGTCTCCAGGGACTACCAGAGAGCTGATGGACTATGCTATCAGTCTTACAGGAGAGAGGTGGTACTGGTGGAGAAAATAAGCCAGGGAGGTCTGGGACAGAGAAGTCAGTCTGGAGGTTGAAACAGAGAGACCCCAGAGCAGTGCTCTTCCAATATGGTAGCCATCAGCCATGTGTGGCTATTTACATTTAATGTGAAATTTGTTGAAGCTGAATAAAATTTTAAATTCTGTTCCTCTTCCATTGCTTAGGAGCCATGTGCAGCTAGTGGCTATGATGATATCAGATAGCATGAGTACACAGCTCTGCCATCACTGCAGAAAGTTCTATTGGACACACTGCTCTAGAGACTTCCAGGTGAAGGTCTAGTTAGGAACTCTTGAGACAGCAGTGAGTATATATTATCAATATGATGACAATATAGCCTATTGTCCAAACAGGAATGCTTTTGAGAGAGAAAAGAGGCATTAATATTTTCCTGAGACTACAAAGAGAGAAAAGGAACATGATGAAAAATGATGCCGGGATGTCATAGGGTCCTCCAGAGAAATAAAACCAACAGGATACATATAGGTATACAAGAGGAAAGTTATTGTAAAAATTGTGATTATGAAAGCTAAAAAGTCCTAAGGTATGCCATCTGCAAGCTGGAGAACCAGGTAAGGCAGTGGTACAAGTCACTCCAAGTCTCAAGATCTGAGATGGGGGACCAGTGATATAAGTCCTAGTCTGAGTCAAAGCCTATTGTTCTATTCTGACCTTCAACAGATTGGATGATACCCACCTATATTGGTGAGAATGATCTTTACTCAGCCTACTGGTTTAAATACTAATCTCTTCCAGAGTCTGCTGACATACCCAGAAATAATGCTCTACCGGCTATCTGGGCAGCACCAACCCCATCAAGTTGACATATACGAGTAACCATTGCAGGATTATGGGCAAACTTGGAAGCACTGTCACCCTGATCATCACGTTCTTGGAGGTGCCATTTAGGTAGATCACAATTGCAATTCAAACAGTGCCCTCCTGGAGCTGTGTATATCTATTACTTTTACAGACAAAACTAGAACTGGAATTTCTTTCTAAAAGGACTATCACCTAAAAACATAACACTTTTCCTGAAACAGGCCTATTTCTAGTGTGAGCTAAAGCCACTCACTCTTTCTTGGTGCTAGACTATTCCTTTCCGGAGAGTCCCAGACCACATGCAGATCTGTGTTTTCTCAGGCCTGAATGAGACTTATCTCATCCAAAGTGAGCCGCCAAGTGCTAGGAAATAGGATTGTTTTTCAGCAGTTTCTCTGATGTGAGACTTTGCTATTAACACAATTGATTTAAAATCACTTTATCTGCCGTAGGCTACACACCATTATATCAAATAGTGCTGCTGGAGGGGAAAGAGGAGGTATGGAAGACCTACAGATCTCTGAAGGTACCTAGGTGGGAGAATCACTTTTTTGTTTCATTGTGTTTTATGGGGAACCTAAGAGCACTGCAAAATCTTCATTTTCAAAGTATTACCAAATAATGTATCAAGCAGATAACACTGAAACCTGTCTAAAGTCAAAGGAAAATCAAAGAGCCCCATTCTAGCTTTGAATTTTTCACATACCCTCCTTTCCTGGAATGATGTGCCGAGCTCCAGTCTGAGTCCCATTTGGGGACAGATATGAACACAAATGCTGTCCTTTTCCTTGCCCTGAGTGAGGCAGTCAGCCCAATTGGATAGAATCTTCCTTCTCCCAGGGTCATCAGAGAGCATTGAGTGTTGATGCTAACTTTTTGGTACATTGCTCCTAACAGCCATACAGACTCCAAGATGCACCATGGCCGTGGAATTAACCCTGGAAAACAGTAAAGGAGATAATATAGCTGCTCTGAGCCTCCCTGCTTTGGGTTGGTAGATTTGGGTGGTAGGAACTCAGCATCAGCGTGGGTCCAGAGATCCCACTATCTAGCCTAGCCTCCCTGGGCTGGTCCTGCTTCCAGTGTGCTAAAACATTACCAAGGATTCATTTATTCTCAATGATTGGCTGCCTCCATCCATACCATAGAGGCCACAAAAGTTCAAACCCATCCAACTCAAGGAGTATAATTCCAACCCCTTGTTAGGCCACTACTTGGTACAAAAAAACAAAAAAAAACAAAACAAAAAAACCAATAAAAACCCTGGCACCTACAGTTTATCAAGCACCTCTTTTGGGTGCTGGGGATATAGCTGTGAGTGAGCTAGGATCCTATCATCATAGACCTTATACTCTAAATGGAAGAGGAAGATAATGAACAATTGAATAAAGATGGTTTCATCTTCTCATTTCAGATGGTGCTATCCACTACAGAGAAGAGAGGCAGTGTGATGGTGAGTAACTACAGTAAGCTGGGGTAACTGCAAATGGTGCTGTCAGTGGAAGCTTCTGGAAGAGTCACCACTGCACTTGTGACCTGAAGGTTGAGAAGGAATCAACCAGGCAATGGAGTAACAATAAACTTGAGGTCTTAAAGGGGAAACAGAGAGCTCTGTATTCTTAAGAACTACCTGGAAGAAGGGCAGAGGACCTGAGCCTTGGGAGCAAGAGGAAGAAGTAAGAGAAGACAAGCAGAGCCAAAGTAACCATGCAAGGTCTTGCAGGCAAGGAAAAGCATTTGACTTTAAGCAGATGGAAAGACACTCAAGGATTTTAAGAAAATAGCATGATCTAATTTATATGCTTAAACATTGCTCTGGAAGCAGTGTGCAAATGGATTAGCACAATGGTTCCCAAAGTGGGGTTTCCAGGACCAGCAGCAGCAGTACTACCTGGAAACTAGTTAGAAATGCAAATTCTTGGGCCCCATCCCAGAACTCCCAAATCAGGAACCCTAGGAGTGGGGCCCAGCAATCTATTCCAACAAGCTTTCTAGGGAGCTGTGATGCATGCTCATCTTTGAAGACCACTGGATTAGAGTTAGATGAACATGGATGAACAGGAAAGGAGTATAGTTCTCCCTCGGTTCTGTCAATGTGTACTAGGAGGCTTTGAATGTAGGGCTGCAAGTCCGCTGGTCTTTACAACTATTCCCAAGCACTGGGAAAGATGAAGAAGTGATACCTATGGAAGTCCTGCAAGAATGTTTTCTCTCCCCACAAAGGAATGGACTTTGTAGATTTCTTTTTTTTTAATCTATTTTTAAAATATTTTATTTATTAATTTATGAGAGACAGAGAGAGAGAGAGAGAGTAAGGCAGAGACACAGGCAGAGGGGAAGCAGGCTCCATGCAGAGACCCTGACATGGGACTCGATCCCGGGACTCCAGGATCACGTCCTGGGACAAAGGCAGGCGCTAAATTGCTGAACCACCCAGGGATCCCTACTTTGTAGATTTCTTAAAAGGACCCAAAGTCTAAAATTATAAAAATTAAAACAATAACCATAAAGAAGGAGGTCCTGTGACTTGACCGAGGTCATATGACAAGTTAGGTGAGCTTTTTGAGTCAATATCAAGTCCATATCCCTCTCAAATGGCCCAAGGGGTCCAGCCCAGCATGGAAGATACAATGTTCCTCTTTGAACAATTTGTCCTTGGAAAGTGAGACTATCTTTAGAAATTCTTACATCCTCCTGGGACCAAACACTGTATAACTGATTTGAAAATGCTTACATTTTAGAAACAACAGCAAAATAGAAGCATTCATTATGCCCCTCAGCAGCAAAGACTCACCCTGTCTTGCCACGCTAGCAATTGATATTTTATTTGTGAGGAGGCATTCTTTCTTCTGTTGCCAGCCGATATTATTTGTGGCCTAATACTTTATTCACAAAATAACCCCACTTATTTGTGTTTCAGATATATCTTTCCCAAGAGACTCAATATATTTAAGGATAACACTGCAAATGCCCAGTAGGACAGTGCAATTTGCAACTTAATAGAAAAAAGTACATAAACAATATAGTAGGGTTTCCATAGGAAGAACAAAAGAATTTGCTCCAAATGCGTTGGCCCTGAGACACAGGAGAGAGAGGAACAGGGCACAGCTGCTCACATGGTCTACAAGGGTAATTTCCCAGCAAGAGCTAAGAGCCAGGTCATAACCCATGAGCAGCACTGGTGAAAGACAAGTAATAACTGACAATAATAACATGTCCTGTTTCCCCAATCTGATTTGTCTGCCAGGCAGGCCATCTGATGACTATTTTGTATGGAAAATAAAAAGAACACAGACCAAAAAGGAAAAACACACAGACATACAACTCAAAATACGAGGCAAAGGGAAAAAAAAATCAAACATTAATGCAGACCCACAGAACTGAAATAAATTGCTCCACACTTTTAAGGTATAATTAGCATCATATATCTTTTGTTTTTCCTAGATGAATTTGTTTGGAGCCCCCAGTGCCATATTAGTGGAATATCTGGTACCCTCCTCTTGCCACCCTTTTTAAAACATCACAGAGACCTAACAGAGATGTGAGGTGGCTCTAACCCCCTTATCTGAAGAAGAAAGAGACACCCTAAGTCTGATGGGTCCATAGCTACCTCTGCTTTTTGCTGTCACCCTAGCCTGCTGCTGATTCAAGTCCCTACAGAGATCACCTGGACCTGCATGGGAAGGCAATCCTGCTCCCTCAGGAGTACTTTTGACCCAAAATCTTGTGAGTTCCCAAAATCCTAGCTTGGAGTGCTCAGCTATTCCCTGTGCAGTCGTCCCAGCAAGGACCAGCCGCCCTTCTCAGCACTGTCACAGTGGGTCAAGCTTTAGCTTACTGAGGACAAAGAGCTACTATGTCCTTTCCTTCCCCGGGATCCACTACATCTCTCCTCGCTCAAATTAGGCAGCTTTTCTCCTCAAACCCAGAAATGTACAAGGCCTCAGATACGTAAACACTGTGTGTCCCTATAAATAGCTACTCTCCCCAACATGGGTTAGTATTATTTGCTCCATAAATTTGGTGCAAATGAGGCAGAAAAGACAGAATTGAAAATTAACATACTTATTGAAATGTGCTAGGCATTCAGCAGATAACTGCTTGTGCTTTCCCACACATTCATACCATTTATTTGAAGCTTCCCAACAACTTCGTAAGGTGTATTTTATTATGTTTATTTTGTAGATGAGAGACCTAAGGTTCAAAGAGATTGGAAAAAGTCAGTGGCAAATATCAAACTGTGAGGCCAGAATTTGAATTCTCAACTTTAAAGAAGACAAGAAAGAGCTCAGTTTCCTACCTTCTAAAATGGGAGTCTCATACTAATTCAAAAGGGAAAAACTGGGGGAGTACCAATTGGAGGGAATATTGAGTGTAGATTTGCCCCTTCTAGAATCTCTGGAGAGCACACAGGCCCTGTCTGTAACCTCCCAGAGAGGACAGGCAGGAGATGGACATCAGGTTAACCACCCAATTCTGGGTAATAATCACAGGGTTAAAGAGTAGAAACACAACCAGAAGGGAAGGATACACTTGCACTAAGAAACAGGCTGCTGGGAGGAAGAGAAAGAGCATTCAAAGACCTACAAGAATTTACTCTGACTTGAGAGTCCTTCATGATATGATCCCACAAAGCTAAAAACAGAAGCCCCCCCTAGTACCAGAGCAACTGTCCATCCTGGAAAACAAACAGTGCTCTGTTCTCCAGGATTTTGCCTTCCCTCACTCACAATGCCTGGCCCTACATCCTACATTCTAGCAGCTGCTAGAATTCGAAAAACAGAAATGGCGGTAGTAGAAGTCCTTAAGGCAACGCTCGGAGTCCTGATTTCCTTTGCTTTTCAAAACCCACTTCATGTTTCATTTGATCCAATGTGCTACCTCATCTTGGAAAAGAGGAAACTAAGATAGAGAGAAGCCGAGTGACTGGTCCAAGTGCCTGGGTAGTGATGGGTGTCAGCACTGGAACTCAGCTTCATATTCCTGTTGGACAGATGGAAAAGAGGAGGCTAATTCCTCTCACCACATTTTGTTTTGTCCTCTCATCCTTGATATGTGTGTGTGTCTCTCTCTCTACCTCTCTCATACACACACACACACACACAGTGCAAACACACACATACCATTATGTAGATGCTTAAAGCAATAGTTCTACAGAGAAATATGAGCTTCTGGGTGTAGATCAAGGTGGGGACTGTCTTGCATTGAGGGTATGGTGAGTGGAATGGGCTGGTACACTGAGGTCTGTTGCATTCTGGGAGAAGTCTTGGACTTTCTTTAAACCTTTTTTAACCAGGACACAGATAAATGCCCTGCCAACGCCCTGGCCAATTAAAGAAGTCAAAAAAAGTAACTAGAATCCTTTTGAAATTAGTCCACTAGAAGAGCAAGGAATCTTCATTGTTATCACTCTACTATTATCTTTTTATAACCAGAGAAAAGTGTGATGGTATCCAGACCTCTGTCAGAGGCATCGGTTTTTTTCTTTTCGTTTTAATGCATACTCAGGCACACTCATGTGCAATTTTTCTGTGTGGCTTCTCTACACATTGGTAAGGGGGATATCTAAAAATAAGCTTTGGATCATTCTCCAGTACCTCCGTTATATCCAGACAAGTGGGGCCTGTGTTAGAGGCTCTGTGCTTTAGAAGGCCCCATATGGACCTCCTACAGAGCAAGAGCAAAGAATCCACAGGGCCAAGGATTTTACTAATCTGGAACCCATGCCCTTGATCATGCTCTGGGTACCTGGGACCTGGAATTTCCTGTCCAAATAGCCCAGAATATATTTGGGGGCTTGCATAGCCTTCTACAACTGCGTATTCTTCAGAGAGCAGACAGTACAGCACATGTTCCCGCAGGTCTGACTGTGATCAAGAGCTATTTGGGGGATGGCACACACATGGAGCTTGGATATGTGGATGCTGTCGTGTGAGTGCCCCGAATAAGGAACGGGAAGTAATAGGCATGGGCCTAGTACAGTGGGGTCCTGGGAGTGAGGAGGCGGTCTACATTCATACTCTTGTCCCAGGCCCTGCAAATGAAAGGAATGTTGGTAGGAGACTGGCTCCACTCCATCCCAAGAAGCAAAGCCTCATAACCAGACTCACTGCCTTCTTCCTCTGCCTTACTATTCTCCACTCTGCAACCAAAGTCTTCCTTTAAAGACATAGACATGATCTTACCACATCTCTGATTCAAAAGACTTCATGGCATCTATTGCTTAGAATATCATAACCAAACTCCAGGTACTCAAAGGCCCGCATGATCTGACTGGTCCCCAACCCTTGCTCATCCCACAAATACTACTACCCCCACTTGCTGTGGCTTATACATTGACCATCTTAGGCAATCTTTTGATCTTTTAAACAATACCTGTTCATGTAAGTCCATGCGCCCTTAATGATGATGTTCTTTTGTCTGGCTTTCTATATACTAGTAAAGTACAAAATAAATTTTTCTTAAATCAAGCTGACATTATGATTTACTTATATGACAGAACAATTTTTTGAGATGTTTTATTTACATTTGTTCTCTTTGTATTTCCCATGCGTCCCACCTCTTCTAAGTAGGTTGCCGACCCTTTCATATTTCATTGTCTTAGAAATGTTTCCTTCAGTGTGGAAAAACATATGCTGCTTCTTCAACTCAAAGATATTTCTTATCTACAATAAAAGCCTAAACTCTTTAAAGACATTATGCTCCTGAGAGGAAGTATGCTCCAAGTGGTGGCTATGGGAAAGTGCTTTTAAATTTGATGTCAATGCCCTAGAGGTGGCAAGTCCTCAGGTTAAGAAGTTACAGATATGGATGTTGAAATGATCTCCACAAGGTTGATTGGTCAAATTTTCAAGATGGCACTAAGTCTTCTGTGGCGTTAGCCAAGTAATGTTTTCTGTTAGTTCACATTGCCCATTAGTCAATAGAAAAATACTAGAAGAATACAGCCATCTCCTGCTCAGAAAATGTGCATGTGACTCAGACAGTGAGGATCATTTCTAGCCACTTTTACTATTACCAAGCTGATATACTCATTGATCTCTGGGTTATCTAATAGAGCTTGAATGGGATTTCCTCAAGATATGTCTATAAAAGGAAGTATTTTCCAGCCCCTAATTGTTTGGTCCCTTCATCCCATAGTATTTTTTTCTACACAACTGAGAGGTGAGGCCAATAATGAAAAGCAAGCCCAATGATTTCCCTAGAGCTGCTTCTGTTGACTTCATGGAAAACATTCCTCAATGGACACAAGCTAGAGCTACTTATTCTGGGGCCCAAGCACCCTACTAGCTCAGTCTCAGAAATTAAAGAAGGTCTTATCTAGTTAGGATGAATAAGCATCACTGTAGAGAACTATATTGTAGGCTTCCCAAAGACATTAGAAGCCAACACGAAGTATGAGCAACTACGACCAAACAGGCATCTTCTGTCTACTTACAGATGGTTTTATCTCCCAGCTACTTTATCCTTACTGTTAAAAGCAGCTTATAGGCATTTCAAAATGGATATGTCAAGCTGTCTTGGCTTAAAACCCATTATATCATATCAAGATATTTGCCTTGAACTCATCCCATGGATACCTGGAGTCAGCTCAGAACAAGATGAGCTAAAACGTGAGATCTACCTTTCTTTCTTCCTTCTCAGTTTCAGATATTCACCTGGACTGCAACATGTCAACCTAACTGACAAGTGAGTCTATTTGATAGTTTACCAAATGTCATTTTGGCATGTGCACACAAATCTTCCTCCAGGGCACAGTAATATCTCAGGAGACAAAAAAGTTTTTGAGAAAATTTAATTTAATAAAGGAGAAAGGTTAGAAGAGTCAAGTCTGAGCATTAATGACAATTTATTATTCATAGGTCTGTTACCAAATTGTCCCATGAACAATCTACATAATCATCCTCAGACACTTAGAACAGAGCCAGTAAATGATAAGTAAACACAGCTTTGGGTCATAAAATCAAAAAACACTTAGCTGTTCTGACTCACTAGGTATTTCTCACCTGAAGAAGAGAGACCTGCATCAGAATTTCTCTGAGCTTTGTCACTCAGTTTTAACCCTCATAAATAATAGTGAAGACATTCATGCCACCTTGGGTTATTCTACTCCCTTTCTTCCTGGTAGGCCAAAATACTTCACATATACTAGCATTTATCCCTGTTGAGACAGGAAGATAGAACCAAAATAATCAGCTACTTGGTAGGCTCTCCAATCCCTCCCCTCTCTTTTGGATTCTTCCTCAGCCAGAATCTGGTCTCTTGCTACAACATTTCTTCAGTCTTCCATCTGCAAAGAGCCTCATTTAGATGTAAATCAAAATCAAAACACTTCTTCCTGACTGAAATGCTCATCGTTCAGTCAGACACTGTCCTATTGTGGCAAAGTTGAAACCATTCTTTTCAACTCAGGGAGTTCAGAAACTGCTAGAAGTGGAAATGTGGGAGAGAAATTAACATTTTAATCCCATTTTAAAATTTTGCCTGTGTTCTGTTTCAGATTCCAGTACAGTTGCAGGCAAGAGTCTCACGCAGAATCCCCTGAGCTCAGCATAGAAACTCAAATGTTTTTGTTTAACTTTTAAGACTGTTGAATACTCTAAAGATTTGATGTTTCCCTTGGATATGAGAAATTAACTCATGAGAGTCTTACCTTTGAGAGTCATGAAAAGTTATAAAACAGCCTTCTTTTGTATGTGTTTTTTAAGTGATTCTTTGAATAATCTACTTTCCTAAATCCCATCTATCCACTGTTTTTCCAGAATTTGCCCAAACTGTGGCAGAGAGAGAAATTCCTCTATCCTTTGCAGTAGATGAAGATTTGCTGTTTGCAAATTAAACAACAAAGATAAGAACAGTAATACAACACACTGCTCCTTCCTTCTGTATTGCCAGAAGTGTACTGGACCGTGTTGACGTCCGGAAGTTAACTTGGAGAGTCAGGCTTTAGAATGCTTTTCATTTAATAAGGAAATAACAAGCCAAATCATTCTGGAATGGAGAGAGGTTGCAGAGCCATTGAAAAGACCCATCTCTGTGCAGAGGACTGTTTCTCAGAGCCTAGGGAGAGTGTCTAGACAAGTAGCATGAGACTGGAGACACATAATACCCTCAAGATGCCTTCTCAAGAACTGCTCAGCAGGGCTGCCTTA
Source organism: Vulpes lagopus (assembly GCF_018345385.1). Lineage (NCBI taxonomy): Eukaryota > Metazoa > Chordata > Mammalia > Carnivora > Canidae > Vulpes > Vulpes lagopus. The sequence goes on from NC_054825.1 coordinate 139,950,140, forward strand.
GGGAGTCAGCATCTATGTCTACTCTGCCATTCAGGTCCCTGCTACCTCCCAGGTTAGGGGAGTCTCAGCCTGGGTAATATCACCTCTAAATTTTCCCATCACTACTACTTTCTTCACACAGTTCCCACTGCCTAGAGAAACCTCTGTTGTCATTATCTTTAAAAAAACAAACCATACAACCTTATACATCCTACTGGTTATTTCCTTTCTAAAGCAGATCTCCACACCAGACAAGACTGAATCTGCTTCCGAACCATCATCCATGCTATAGCTTCAACATCCATCACACATTACGGCATTAATTAATTAAGTATGTGCATCCCTGTCTTCCCTTCCTGATTGCAGGTACCTTAAGGGCAAGGATTGTATACTTTTTCACTCTTTTATCTGCATCCTCCAACAGCCAGCACACTGCCTTGGACATAACAGCTACTCGATAAATATTGACTCAGTGAATGAATAAATGAATACTTTAAGGAGTCCCCAGAAGCTGGGATTGGTGTCAAAGAAAAGTAATAAATGACTGCAAGGAAGATTCAGCCAGGAGGTAGTCAAAATCAGCCCCAGCTCTAGACATTAAAATTGGGAGGTTACCTTACAACGAGTATGTAAAAATTTTGTCAGTAAGAGGCTGCTTCTGCAGTAGCCCACTTCTTCCCAATAAGCATCTAACTAGTGAGGAGGAAAAACTATCCATGCAACTAGTTCTTAAGACTAAGAAGAGAACTGGATCATTCAAGGAGTTTAAACTTTTGTGCTTTGGGACTCAATTGAGAAATAGGGTGAAACCTTGGCAGATCCTGGATGTTGGGATCATGAGTGCTCTAAAACTCTCTGTAACTTTTCATATTTTATTTTTATGAAACAAAATCTTGACCTCCTTAGCAAATGAAGAGTATATGTAGGGGGAAGAAGGAGTCAGGACATCTCCTAAAGATTACTAGTTTTTCCTCAGTATCCATTCTACTTTTCCTGAACTTTGCTAGACTCATGGCTGCCCAACTGAAGACTGTTTCTCAGCCTCTGCTTTGGCTTGGTATAGTCAGATGACCAAGTTCTATGCCATGCCTTGTGAGGGGTAGCCTGTGCAACTTCTTTTTTTTTTTTTTTTTTTTTGCCTGTGCAACTTCTAAGTCATATTTCTGAGTGGAAACTATATGTCTTCTACTTTCTCTTTGCCCTTCCTTCTGGCTGGAGCACAGAGAGCTAGTAGAAAGACATCATTGCCCACACTGATGACCAGATACTAGAGTCACAAAACAGAAAGAAGTCTGGGTCCCTGAAAAACCTCTTCAAGGGTTGCCCTTCCTCTGGACTTCCTGGCAACCTGAGCTTTCACTTATGAGGGAAAGAAACTTCTACCTGGTGTAAAGCATTGTTTTATGGTTTCTTTAGAAGCAGCCAAGCCAGATTAAATAGAACATGTCAACAAGATTCTCTGTGGCATCCTTATTTTTAGAAAATTAAAGTGAATTTAAATGAGTGGTAAAGTAAGTGTGTGTGTGTGTGTCTAGTGACAACACAGGTTTTGCAAACCAACATTGGTAATCAATCATCAAACATCTGTTAATGGTCTAGGAAATCTCTAGACTATCAGGAAGCTTCATACCAAGTCTGGATTTTATAAATTTTACCTAACTGAAATCTGAGTCAAAGACACAAGTAAATAGGAAAGTAAAAAATAGCCAAGGGTCATTTTATTCATTTTTTTCAACATCTAGCACCTAGAATAGTGCCATAATATTGCATTGTAAGTGTTTTATCAAATAAAGAGATGGGCAAAATCCTAAGCCTGCCTAGAGCACTTCCTATGTACCAAATACACATTTTCTCTAAAGAGTTTAAATTCATGTTGAATGAAATAAAACCTCCTTGATCCATCATAAAAAATGACAGCTAATTAAAGTGGTATATTCACTATGACTTCTTTCTCACTTGGAAACCAAAAATGAAGTAAAGATGAGGTTTCTCCATCATACTTGAACTGTACAATATTTCAGACCAGAAACAAGTACTTTTTCCCCCCTCATAAAACCATTGTGAAACCAGGAGTCAAAGAATGTCACTATTAAACTTTGTAGCTAGGGTTTAACGAATACAATCTGAACTAAAATCATCCACAGTAAATGCACTGAGACAGATTATAATGGATGTTTTATAAGTTTTGCTTAAATTGCCTGATGAATTGAGAATTTCAGAATTAAGTCTATTAAATGGGCGTAAAAAAGGAATCATTAGCATCATAAAGGAATTCATACAGGTTTAAAAATTAGCATATAATTTACAAAAGGAAAAGAAAATTGAGGAAGATAAGAAATAAGGCATGACTAAAGTAAGTACTGACTGTTGATGTGATATCCAAAATCAGGAAGATCTAAGAAGTTTAAAAATATAGATAACATCTGCTCTCAATCGAGTGGGATTCATTTGCTAGGAAATTTGCCAAAGACATAAACAGCCTAAAAATCTACATGTTATAAATGCTTTATGATTGTTTTGAATGGTTTGGCTTTTCTCAAATACTGGAATTTTAAAAATTGGACAACATATTCCAGGCCACTGTATTTATTACCAACGACCTCTTGGCTGTCATTCATCTGTCTCTTCTCCTTCTGTCTGCTTTCTTTTCTTTTCCTATTCTGCTCTAAGTCACAATTTTCCACTTAATGATGAAAACAAGTAAATCTGTATAAATATGTTAAGGTTCTAAAGCACTAGTACAATTCTCTCCTTGGAGCCTCACAACTCTTCTGAGGGGTGTAAATGACAAGTATTAGGAGTCTTGATTTTCCTCAATTTACCAATGATAAAAATAGGTTCAGAGAGGTTTAACTTACCTAAGGTCTGACATGTCTAGAATCCAGGGCTCCAGTGGGTTCTGTATAGTTACCTTCTTCACACACTAGGGTGTCAGCCTAATGGAAATCACTGAGATTCCTCAGCCTTTAGAGCTTACCATGACAACTTATGACAATGTGAATATTCATTCACTTATCAAAGTCTCTTGAGCACCTACTATGTGCCAAGCACGGTGTTAGAGATGAAGTACTCATTAATGAACAAAACAAATATTGTCTCTGTCTTCCTGGATCTTACCATCCACTGAGGAAGAAAATTGTTAAAATTTTCTTGCACTAACAAATTGCACTAACAAATCAGATGCATTTATAAGCTCTGATATAGTGTAGGGAATGCAAAGCCCAGAGTACTCAGACGATGAAGGATAGGATCTTATTTAGATGGGAGTGTGTGTGTGTGTGTGTGTGTGCGCGCGCGCGCACATGCACGCCTATCAGAGAAACTATTTGAGCTGAGACCCGAAGGAGAGTAAAGGAGATGTAAGGTGAAGAAAGGGGGGAAGTAGTCCTGTGGGAAAAAAATCAGCATGTGCAAAAGCTCTGGGTGCCTACAGCTTCACAGGGACTGAAGAGGAAACTAAAAGCCAATGCATGTGGCTGCCTTTTCTCCGCACAAGGGAGAATTCTGTGAGTTCACACAGGAGTCTGTAGGCCAGGTTGAAGTGTTTGGGTTTTATTCCAAGGACGATGAGAGCTACTAGAGCTCAGAGGGAGACATGATCCAATTCATGTTTTAAAAGATTACTCTAAGGGGTGCCTGGCTGACTCGGTCAGTAGAGCACACAAATTTTGATCTCAGGGTGGTGAGTTTGAAACCTCACACTGGGGATAGAGTTTACTTAATAAAAATAAAAATTAAAGAAAAGATTACTCTAACTTCTTTGTAGAGAATTAGCTAAAGAAGGGCAAAAGTATCAGCAGACAAGATGGCAATGACTTAGGCAGGGGTGGTATACAAGTATATGGCTTTAAGATATATTGAAGGTGGAAATGAAAAGACCTGATCTGGAGAGGAATCAAGGCTGGCCCTCAGACTTCTGGAGATGTCACTCCTGAGGTAATTTTAGCCACCCGAATATTCTCCTTGCTGCCATGCTCAGAGTAGGGCCCTCATGGGCACATAACTTGAGATAATCAGATTCATGTCCCAGGCTATTGACATATCATTTCTTATTTTAGGCTGCAGCAACCTGGTGGTATTCTTAACAGGAATTCATCCTTTTCATATTCATATTGAGATTGTGTTAGAGCACATAAACATGTATTTATACATCTGAAAGTGTGAAGAAAAAAGAGCTAGGTTTTTAACAACTTTCTGCAGAAAGGCACAGATATGATCTGGGGTAGTTTCTACACAGGGAAGAAAAAGGTATCCCCTATTCTAGGGCAGAAGACAAGTCTAATTCTTCCAATGCATGAAGGTCCTCTAAAAAATAAAGACATTCCTTGGAGGAAAACCAGTAAAATGGAAAGTCCCCCTGTCTAGTTATTCCCTGTCATCTATATACCTATTTCTTCCCATTCTCTGCTAAATACTGACATGACCCTCATTTCTTTTAGTACTCCAGTTTGGATGAATAGAATATTATGGTACAAAAGATAGACATGGCTGATAATGATAATAGGTAATTTGTGTATGTGCTTTACAGTTTACATATGGCTTTAACATCTTTAACATTCACCACAGTCCTTTTCATTGAGAGATTATGTCCATTTGAAGGCTAAGAATATCAGATACTGTCCTTAGTGGTTTTTATGGATTAATTCAGTTAATCCTCATGATGGCCTAATATTCTCTAAGGGTTTGGGTAAACATAGGAGCATCACTTGATAAAACTGCAGTCAGAGCAACAGATGTACAGAGTCTTTGATTTTGGAGCATTCTGCAGAGGGTCTTATTTGAATTCACGTGGGGTTGGAGGCACTTTGAGGTAGTAAGGCACCCTATTTCAGCATAGGGCACTACCCCCTGTTGTTCTTTCTCCATATGGAGTAAACATGAAACCCATCTTGTACAGATATTCTGAGTTTAAATGCCAGCTGTTTACATTGATTGCTGGGAAATCCAACTACCTAACACATGATGACCTCAGCAGCCCATAGAAAGTTGTACTCTCACCTCTCACTGGAAGAGGAGGCCACCAATTTCATGAGTTTGAGACTGAGGACAGCTGCCTTCTCCCAGTGAGGTGAAGACAGTGGCTTCCAGTTTGAGCCAGACTGTACCAGCCAATATAGAATAATCACTCAAAACCAGTTTTGGACAACTCTGTGTGTCATTCCACAAATCCCTATTCTTGAGACACAAATATTATCACCATGTACAGATGAAGAGACAGAGACACAGAAAGATAAGATAGTCTGCCCAAGATGGTTTCAGAGGCTATATGGAGCCCTACCACTTTGATATCTGTCACTAGGAGAGCACAAGAAGAAAGCAATACCCTACCCCTGAGGAAAAGGCCAGGACTGGACCTAGCCAGGGCTGCTAATCAGTCTAACACCTCATAGTCATCCAGTCCTGGAAGGCAAGAACCGGGGCATGAGGACCTGATTGGATGCCAGAGACTGCAGCCCCCCACTATGGTAAACATCAGCTGGATAAGAACCAAAGATGATGCAAACCAATTTGATGGCCCAAGGTTTACTTGTAGATATAAACACCCTTTACAGTCCTCCCCCTATACAAACATCCATTCTTGTTCTGTTCCTGTCCTTGCAAGGATACACAGATCAGTTGTTGCAGATATGATCTGGAATCAGGTTTCAAGAAAGAGGGTATCCTAAGCCACATGACCTTATGACTGATGAGGAAAAAAATATTAGAGCAGGAACAGTCACACTGAGAGCTCTTCAAAATACCATTTTCTACCTCAAGTGAAGCCTTGGATCAAAGCATAGAACTTATCTAGAATTGGCCAAGAAGTGGCAATGTAGCCTACTACAAATTTCAAAAACATCAGGGCACTTGAGCTCTAGTCCTACTTAATAGTGTCCTTGGTCAAGTGATTTCACTTCTCTGGGATTGTTTCTCATCATAATAAAAGGAGCATGATGGATTGATTCATCAACCCTAGTGTTCTGTGACTCTCTGCTGGAGAAAAAGAAAAAATACACACAAACACACACACACACACACACACACACACACACACACACACCATTTTACCCTTCTCATAAATATGTGATCAAACAGACCTGAAAAGAAATTTTCTACAAATGTCAACTGTCAAAATGCAAAGAGGCCCTTCAGACATCTGGCCCCAAACTGTTAGTCCTGGTAGTGCATACATTCTGTGGATTCATTAGCAGACATAATGGTAAGAGGATGCCTTGATATTAGTCATGAATTGCAGAGCTAATTTCCCACAGGCAAAGCCTCCAGGAAAAGTTATCTTAATTAAAAAGGAAAATAGTTTATCAAAATTAAATATTGCCATGATGTGGCCATGGGGGACAGATAGGAATATCTTTACTCATGTTTTTCATCAGAGCCCAGAATAATAAATGGATAGTTAGTGCTTTCCTACTCATCTTAGTAAGTGTACTCTCTTAGTGTCAAAATTGGTCATACTTTCCTTTAATTAACTCATTTCCTTTCTAGATCTCTCTTTCTCTGAATTTAAGGGTACCCACAATTCAAATAGCATCACCAGGAACTCAAGGAGGTTTCAACAGAGAGAGGCCTCCCAGAGAAGCCAGTGGCTCAGGAAGCTATTCCCAGATTAAATCATTCCCTGACTGGCCTATAGATCTCTGGATAACCAGACAGACCAGTTCATTTATTTCTTAATTTTTTTTTCTTAAAGAAAGCCAGATGCCATTAGGAGCCTTTCAAAGTTATTAAGACTATCTCACAAAGAGTTCAGAAGCATCTACTCAGAAATTCATTAACTGTCAATCCTTTTATATACATAATAGATCAAAATTGATAGCAATAATTAAATTTTAATTAGGAAAATTCCTAATGATAGATTTTGCAGTCTCTTTTAAATGCCATCTATATATGCATCCATTCATTTATTCAACAAACATTTTAAGTGCTAAATATATGCCATGCTCCATACTAAGCATAAAATAAGTTCATGAAAATACACCTGTGACCTATCTAATTTACTCATGGGACAAAGTATGGTTCCTAAGAAAATGTTTATAGAGTTTGTTATTCACAAAACATCTCATGCCATCAGGGTATTCTTTTGTTTTCCAAAGACTAGGACCTGCAAAATAATACCCATGTTTGATCTCAATTTCGTAGACTGAGCAAATACATTCCCTGTCCAGGAAAACAGGTTCTGGTTTCCGATAGTCTGTGTGACTTGGAAGATTTTGAATTGATTAGCAGGAACTGTTATTTTGTTATTTATGCCATTTCTGCTTCAAATAGCATAAAATCGTACCCCAGGAATGATCAAAATGCCAAAAGTAATTTCAGGCATTCCAGAAGATTAAGAAATTGAAAACCAAATATTTGGGATGAAAGCAAGTGTATAATAAGTGTTTATCCAAAATTTTATATAAGATTATTGTCTGAATGTGCCAACCCAAGATGTCTAGATTTCATGCTCATTCTTTTTCCATAGAATCAAATGGCCCATATAATTCCCAAAGCAAAGTAGACAATAAGCTGTTTTCTTTTGAACCACTTTATCATAGATATATATCCTATTGTTCATCTTTCCTGATGCTTAAAATTCCATAACAGGTAAGAATCCCTGTGGCCATTTGCTCTCTACTATTTTACATGTGGGAGGAAAAGGAGTTTTGAAGGGGTCCAGGCTTGCCCCAAATCATCAAATTAGTGGTAGAGGTGTGAATGGGCTAGACACGTAACTCCAAACCACTGACTCTCCACCCAGAGCTGTTTCAATGGCTTCATGCGATCACACTCAACACATAGCTATTGGGAGTAGAACCTCCAAAGAAGGATGGATTCACTTTCTTCCCTCGAACAACAGAAGAGATTGTCAGGGAAGAGAGGGTGTTCACATAACTTTCCTTTTGAGGCTTCCCTTTGCTTTTTTTGTTCTTTACCAGAAAGGACTGATGCTCTGATTCATGATCTACAGTCCTCCTCATGATGTGTCTTCCAGACTCCCTCAAGCACCATTGGTAGTAAAAACAATGCAAAATACAGCATCTCAGAGTCAGTGGTCGTGGGCTTCCCTGAGCCCTGCCTCCTCCTCCCAGACTTTTTGACTGTCTTTTACACTAAGTTGTAAAAAATGTATCTTTAATCACCACCATCCCCTTTAGGATTTCAAAGGACTAGCCCAGCAGTTCATCTTAGAGATGCAAACAGTTCCCTGACTTGCTCATTTATCTCAAGTCACATGTAGAAAGTTCCTTGGCAGCTGCTCAAGGGAACAAAGGTGAAACCTCCAATTAAGAATGACTTATGTGTACTCCTTCAGCTACGAGTCACCCTGCCTTGTTAACCTCCTTTGCCCTGCTTTAAGAGGTGGGAGCCCACATACTCAAAATTCATTTATTCCTGTTATGGGTAATTATCTCAATTTCTGATGATGCCCTTGGCTACTGAAGAATGACCATGTGCCAGTAAGATGTTTCTCTCCACTCAGGAAGAAAACATGAAGGACCGTAAGACACAGATAAGCTCTTAGTTACCAAACATGGCAAATTAATAAGCCTCTTTAAAGTATAAGATTCCAATTTAAACTTCTCAAAAGGGAACTCTTTATGTCTTGATGGTGTTCTTTACATCGCAGTGAGAGTAAAGAACCATGACAACAAATTTTGTAGGATTAAGGTATCACCTTTAGTAGAAGAGAGAATTATACTACCCTAGGTCAATGGGGGGCCTTTGGGTAAGGTTCCATCCCAGCTCTTTCTCTTTCTATCTCTCCTGCCTTTCCTAGCTAAATTTCTGTAAAAATTGTCACTGTCCTCCCTCACTGAATGTGTGCACTGCCATTTGCCTTTGGTCTACATTCTTTGTTAAAACTGCTCTCTCCAAGATCAGTAACATCATCCTTATGACTAAATCTACAGACCATCTTCAATCCTTTTCTTATATAATGGAAGCCTCATTGGGAAACTTCTCTTAACCTGGGTCTCTGGAAGAAATTGCCTCATCTCCTCTAATTCCATGGCCTGTGGAAGTCCAAAGCCATCCCATATGGCTATGTGGAAACCGCCAATGTCTCTGAAGAGCCTATTGTGTGCCAGCACATGTGGTAACTCACTGCATCCTGATAACAGTCCTATGTGCTGGGAAGTTATCCTGTTATCCTCATTTTTACAGACAAGGAGACTGAGACTCAGGGTGGTAACAAGGCTGATAAATGAGGGACCCAGACCTACATTCAGGCACGCTGGGCCCACCTCCAGTCAGCTCTGCCACACTTGTCTACCAGGTCTCCTCTGTAGCTTCAACTCCAGGGTTCTAACTTATACTCCATCCCTTCCCACACCTTCTCCATTGTGAAAATCAGCCCCTTTCAGTTTCTAGAAAATAACAATCATTACTTTAATCAAGCACACCTTGATGACATTTTGCAGAATTTCTGTGACATTCCATGAAAGTGTCCCATCACAAATGATCTGAGGCCTCTGTTATCTCCCTGGCTCTTTCCCTTCTGTCTCCTTTCTTTGCTGTTCCTTCCAGAATGACTGTAAGACACCCAAATTCACCTTCTGTCTTGAAGACTGTTCCTTCTTTTGAAACCTTGGCATGTGTTATCAAGTGTTTATCAAGATTTCTTTTTTTCCCCAACAACACCATCTCTCTCTGCCATGTCCTACCCATTAGATAAGTAGTTACTACTTATAATAATCCACTCCTTGACTCACAGTGGACCCTAAGTAGCATTTTTTAGTCTTTTCCACCCTATCCTTGACATATTCTCTAAAGTCCTGGCCTTTGAGGTACCCTGCTCTCCTTCTTATTCTTCCCAGACTCGTTCTGGAGTCATTTCTCCTCTGTTCATCCTCTATGTGTTACCTTCTTCAGGGTTCTTCTCCAAGAGCTCTTCGTTCCTTACCAAACACATTAACTCCAAAATATTTCCTCTACACTCATGGTTTAGTTACAAACCACATGTCCCACATTTATATCTCCAGCTCTCACTTTCCTGATACAGTTGACCAGAATATTCCATGGAATATCCCACATTTCCCCTCAATATGCCCAATGCCTCACACCCAAATTCTCCAACACTGAATGCACTTCCTCCAAGACCTTCTCACCCCATGAGAAGGTTCTCCCTCTACACTGCCCTCTGTCAGTGCCCAAGCCAGAAACTCTGGCACTTCCCTGGCTCCTCCCTCCCCCATCTCCTCCCAGTCAGGCCCCAAAGCCTCCTCATTCTCTTACAAAGCTCTCTAATCCATTCATTTCCCATTCTGCTGCCACTGCAAAGAAAGGTCACCATCATGACAGACTGAAACGTGTTTTGCCCATTTGAATCAGTTTTCTACATGGCCATCAGAGGGACACTTCTAAGATGGAATTTGGGTCTTTCACTGCCTCCCCAAAGACCTTTCCCCCTACCTTTGGGATCAAGTCATGCCTTGTCTGGCCCCGCACCACCTCAACAGCCTTGTGTGGCCATGGTGCTCCTGCCTCTGGTCCTTCTCATGCTGCGTGCACCAACCAAGGGAACAGCTTTCAATTTAAATAAACCATGCTCTTCCTCAACCATAGTTTTTCCAAAAGGCTGTTTCCTCTGCTGAAAACACTCTTTTTTCCTCTTAACTAGACTTCCTTTGGGAGACCATTTAGTTGGGACTTTCTCAGGAAGGCTTCTCTGACTCCCCTGGACTGCTTCAGGTGCCCCTGTCCTACATATTTTACTTGCAGGTGAGAGAATTCCCCCTCAAATCAACTTTAAAAAATTATTGGATCACACAACTGTAAAGTTTACATGGCCGATTTTAAGCCTGGATTAATTCAAGTACTCAAATGGTCTCATCAAAAATATCTCTTTCTTCATGATTCAATTCCTCTTCCTCTGTATTCAGTTTCATTTTCATATAATTTCTCCCACTTTGATGGCAAGATGGTTATGGGCAACTTCAGAATTAAACTCCACCAATTTAGCAACCCCAGATGAGAGTAACCTTTCCTGACAAGTCCAGCTAAAATCCCAGGAATTCTCCTTACTAGCCAGATCTGGATCCCATGTCCTGTTCTGAAGCTGACGTGGATGTAGAATCTCACTCCATCACACAGGCTGGCAGTGGAAGAAGATGGATTCCCCCCAGGAAAATGAGGGTTCTACACCTGAGAGAGGAAGTCAGAGCTAGCAGACCAGAATTAGGTAGATAGATAGATAGATGATAGATAGATGATAGATAGATAGATAGATAGATAGATAGATACGATAGATAGATACGATAGATAAGTAGGTAAATGAAGAGGAAAGAAAGGTAATGTTTAATTATTTAAATTATCCTTTAGGGTAACTAGATTCATTGAATATAAGAATATGGCTTTTTGTTTCTTTGTTGCCTCCAAAGAACCTCTGCGAAAAACACAGCATTGACTGGAAAAAGATAAAGAAAGGGAACAAGGAGAATATTGTCAGACTAAATTTCTTCATGAGATCTGACTCCTGTCTTTACTCTGTACCTGCTCCAGCTGAGGAGTTTCATAAGCACTTGTTAAACAAATAAATGAGAGGGTTAACTCAGAGTGGGCAACACTGCCAAGTGGAATCCTGAATATTCAACCTCTGTTTTCCATCTCAGGGCCAATGCCTGTGTTGGTGGTATAGTGGTGAGCAGAGCTACCTTCTATTTCAGGGCCATATATCTATTATCTTTTGAGAGAAAGACACAGCAACAGAAGGCATTAGCTTCCAAATAGGTAGTAGCAAGTTTGGGCAAAGACATCTGCCCCATTAATACTAAGTGAAATAAATCAGGGTTCATGAGACATTAAATATGTGGATGTCCTCAGGTTTAAAGAGCAATTTTGAAAGAAAACAAATATTAAAAGAAAATCTGGTCTTAGGAGGTATAAAGGATGTAAAACTAAAATTCCTTTTAGAGAAGCATTTCCCAAGTAGTTTGGGGGGGTTCATTTCTTTGTTTTTAATCTTGTTATGGCTTCTAAGGTAGATCAACTTAAGCTAAGTGACTTGTACTATTGTATATCCAAGCTGTTCACAGCTCAACTTCTAAATATGGTCAATAAATCCTAGAACCACCACGGAATGAGTTTCAAAAACAATCATTATAAAATCCTGTGAGATTTTTAAATCTCAAGGAAAGATAACATAAAAATAAAAAGTGTAAATAGGCTCCTCAGTCTCTGTTCTCTGATTCACATTTATTCTTTGGTTGGACTTTTTGAAAAACAGTCTTGCAAATTATGCTTGTGATATGCTTAGCATCTTGTCTGTAAGTCAAACTGACACAATTCTCTTATGGGGAAGGGGAAATGGCCTTCCATAAAGTTCAAAATTCTACTACCATATTCATTCAATTGCTTCTGCCTTCAAGAAATTTTGTATGTCAGAAACTGTCAGGGATCAGGGATACAAAAATTTGTAAGGCCTATATCTACCTCTAGGAAGTCTGTCTCAAGAGAAAGAGATGTGTAAATACATCCTTGCAATAACCACTCTGGAGGTCTGTCCTAGACCAGTGGGAGTAGAAAGAAAGGTGTGATCAATTTCACTATACATTAAATTTAACAAGAAATCAGCTCTACTTTTTAATGGAAATGGTTTTAGCATTTCATGGTTTATTGTAACGTTTGCTATTAGGTTTTGGTAAAAAGAATCTATCATATTTAAATAGTTTCCTTTATTTCTAAATTACTTGGAATTTTTATTAGGAATGGCTGTTGATTTTACGATGCCTTTCAGCCATCTATCGATATAATCATTGACTTTCTTCACTTAATTTGTTGATGTCATAAATTACATTGATAGATTTCCTAACACTGAACTATCTTTATGGTCTTAGAATAAACTCTACTAGGTCATATTATACTGTTCTCATAATATGCAGCTGGAATCAATTATTATATGTTGTATAGAATTTTTAGATCTATATTCTCATAGGAAATTATAGTTTTTCCTTTTTATAATATATTGATCAAATTTTAGTGTTCAAGTTATGCTAGCATTATAAAAAAGAATCTCCTCCTTTTCTATGGTCTAGAATAATTCAAGTAAAGGTGAATATTTTTTAAAAGCATAGATACAATCTTGAAAAACCTATACATGTTCTCTCTTTCTCAACATGTTTCTCAACTTGGAATGAAAGAAAATTCAGGATCCTACAGAATATATACATTATTTGTGGAATTGTTTAGTTGTTCTTTAGATATACGTTGCTGTGGTTAAATTCTCTGTGATACAGACTATGCAATGAAGATCTGAGTGCAAGGGATTTATTGGAGGATGCTCTTAGAGGTGCTGACCTGTAGTAGAGGAAAAGAAGCAGGATTGAGCATGGGGAGGGAAGCTGGCAGGAGCAGAGGAAGAGGATAAAATTATCAGTGGCTTTGCCCCATTTTGGCAGGAGCACTAGATCTAGGATGGACCCTCAGGGCTGTCCCTTGTATTAGCATTCTCCAGAGAAACAGAGCCAATAGAAGAGAAAGATGGAGATAGTAGGTAGGTAGGTAGGTAGATCCTATCTCCAATAAGAAAGAAAAAGAGAGAGAGAGACTGGATTTACTATAAGGAAAAATTGACCTCTTGTGATTATGAAGCTAAAAAAAAGTCCTATGATCTTGCCGCATGGCAAGCTAGAGATCCTATCTCCAATAAGAAAGAAAAAGAGAGAGAGAGACTGATTTACTATAAGGAAAAATTGACTCTTGTGATTATGGAAGCTAAAAAAATCCTATGATCTGCCTCATGCAAGCTAGAGACTCAGGAAAGTTGGTGGTATAGTTCTGGACCAAGAAGGCCTGAGAGTCAGGAAAATTGATAGCATGAGTGCCAGTCTAGTTCTGGACCAAGAAGGCCTGAGAATCAGGAAAATTGATAGCATGAGTGCCAGTCTAAGGGCAGAAGACTGATATCCTATATTAGCAATCAGGCAGAGAATTTTCCCTCCTCCACTTTTTGTTTTATTCATACGCTCAGTGAATTGGTTGGATGATGCCACCCACATAGAGGAGGGGAATCTGCTTCCCTCAGGCCACCAAATCAAATACTTTTTAAAAAATATATATATATTTATTTATTCATGAGAGAGACAGAGAGAGAGGAGGGGGGTAGAAACATAGACAGAGGGAGAAGCAGACTCCATGCAGGGAGCCCAATGTGGGACTCGATCCTGGGACTCCAGATCACACCCTGAGCCGAAGGCAGGTGCTAAACTGCTGACCCACCCAGGGGTCCCTCCAAAACTAATCTCTTCCAGAATCACCCTCACTGATATACTTAGAAATAATGTTTAACTTAGATATCTGATCACCTCCCACCCATAGCCATCCAGCCAAACACAAAAAATTAACCATCACATCCCCTAATGAGGCAGGGGAGCAGTTCTTTGTACCGGCATCAACCAGTCAGTGGGTGGCAATTGCCTCTGGGCAGGGAACCCAATCTTGATTAAGGTACTCCTTTAGGCCAAGGAAGCCTGTGGAAAGACTTAATTGTGAGCTCTCCTCAGCCAACACTCCTAACAGGTGAGGGAATGAGCCCATGTTGGTCCTGCATAGGTGAGTCCAAGTGGTGGGTGCACCATGATACCTACTGCATATGCTTTAGTTGAACTAAAATTTGCATTTCATCCCCTTACAGTAAATATCAGCATATATCAACAATTTCCATATTTTCCAAAACTTTCTTAAGCCTTTATAGAAAGTAATTATTATTCTACAACTTTTCTAGAAACTTGGGTGCTCAACAGACTCTAACATGGTAATTTTCAAGTAGGGTCACCAAAAGCACGTGAACAACTATTCCACTTGGTGAATATAATGACTTTTGCATTCGCAAAGAAGTTTTGAGCCTCTCAGATGAGAGTTTCTCTGCTCATAACTTTATCTTCTCTCTTAGATCTAGATCAGCCATTATAAAATACCTGCATTTTGTTATACTATTGCTATTAACATACCTTTGTTGTGCCCAAAGATTGCGAATCCGAGAAACCACCAAGGAGCCAACACTGATGCAAACAGAGGAGGGTTTATTTACAAGCTTGAGCTTGGGTCCAAGTATATCCGACACAGCAGAGCAGGGACTTGGACCCCAAGGTGGGTTTCAGCTTAGTTTTTTATAGGCTGGTCTAGGGGAGTTTCAGAAGAGGTGGAGGAATTTCTCAAGTTCTGTTTACATTCTGATGTGGGGCTTTCAAGGGCATTGAGCTCTGTTCTTATTTGCCAAGGCCTCCACCAAACATGTCCCTGATCAGGCACCTTTCCTATGGGGCAATTAAGTATACACCCCAACTGGACCTTAGGAGGCTCCCACATCCCTGGGCCAGGTACTAAACAATGAAGGACAGCCTCTATGTTTTGGAGCTGTGTAATTTAAATCAACCAATCCCCAAGAAACCTGCAAAACCTCACTCCCATACCCACCCAGATGGCCATAAACAATCTGCCATCTACAATGCTAGCTTGCTGTTACCCTGTCCCCAGGGGCAACTTTGTTTGGCCTTAGAGGGCAGCATTGTCTCCTTGGAGTTACAAGTAACAGTTCTTCCTTGCATTGCCTCCACTGTCAGTGCACTGTGTCTGCCCATCTGAAGAATCTTTAAACCTGATGCATTTCTGCAAATGCTTCTCTGCCTCCACTTACTTAGCCTGTATTCCCCTCCTGTGACATTTTCCTCCTACCTGCCTTCATCCTCAAATATGAACAGCTCGTCCTTTTCATGCAGACCTAAAATCCCCTATCTTCAAACACTCTTTTCAATGTGTCTTTATCTGTCCTCCTGCCTTTGTTTGGGCTACAATCAAGGCACGCACCCCTTTGTTTTATAATATGGTGCTTTGTGGGCAGATCTGTTGTCTTCGCCATTTGATATTTGAAAACATTGCAGTATTTTAGTTTCTTTTTTTCTAAGATTTTATTTTGAGAGAGAGAGCTGCACACAAGCAGGAGGAGCTGCAAGCAGGAGAGGGAAAAGCAGACTCCCCACCGAGCAGAGAGTCCAAAGCAGGGCTCAGTCCCAGGACCCTGAGATCATGACCTGAGCTGAAGGTAGACACTTCGACTGAACCACTTAGGCACCCCAGTATTTTAGTTTCTTTAACTGCCCTGCAGTCTCTGGCAAGAAGTCTGTTACAAGTAGCTCCCTCAAGAAATACTCATTCCATTTGGAAAATGGAAGCTGAATATGGCATTCAATACATCAGAACACGCTATGCAACTTGAACCCTGCATGAAGGTGACAAGCCATGTGCCTGCTATTCTGATGTTCCTTTCTTCTGCTCCCACTCTGATCCAAAGTGGAAGGGCCACAGGGGTGTGGATGGAGAAAAAGCAAATGCCAAAAGAAAGGTTGGCAGTCCTGTTCCAGTAGAAAGGGGTGAATAGAAGCAAGGCAATAAGAACACCAAATGATCAGAGTATTTTGTAGTGGCTTGGTGTGAAGAACACCTAGAAGGTGAACAACAAATACTTGTTAACTGTGACAACCAGATTTCAGAACCTTAAGTCGACTGCACTAAGATTAGGTCCCATATCATTTGAGTTGCATGCCTCAAAAGGACCACACCAGACCAAATTTTTTCCTGTTGCAGTTAATTTGCCTCTCTGAATTATTCACATGGTAATTAAGGTCACTTGGCTTCTAATTGCATAAGATATTGTTTTAAAGACAAAACCCTTTTTTCTTTATAATTCATGAGTTGTGGGTTTTTTTTTTTTTTGCAAGACTTTGAAGTCTTATCCTAAAATACTTTGAGTTAAAAAAAAAAAAAAGGAAGAAAACATCTAATAAAATGTTCTCTCTTGAACCACAATTAATGTAAGACACAGGGTGCTTAACAAAAATCTCCAAGGAAAAGATAGTTTTAGTTTGTGTTCAATGCAAAGTGCTCTTTGTACTGGCAGATTTGTGCAACTTAACTATCATATGGCTAATTAAATGAATTTAATGACAATGTCTATATATTCAAAGGAGTAAAAAGCTACTGTGAACATGGGCAGCTGTCAGGCTGACTATCCTTTCTGTTTGTCTCTGGTCTCTGCCTCTATGTCTCTCCCCCTATCTCTAGCGATGTCTCTATCTCATTCCTTACTCACTTCCTATTGCCTACTGCCTAGCCTTCATGCCATCCTGTAGTCCAGTTCTAGAGACAGCCAATCACACAGGCTCACCTCATGAGCTGACCTACTAAACCCTATCATTTTTCAAGGTCACCTCCTGGGTTGGGGCAGCCTGACATCTGACGCACACTCCAGATCTAATCAGCGCCTCTCCTGCACAAACAATCCAGGCCTGCTCCCCTAACTATGGGCTGTTAACAAAGCAGCTGAAACTAGAATGGTGTGCTGACTGACAAATTCGGCCAACGCATTCTTTCTTATCTTTCATTTTTCCATGATGGAAAATGGAAGCTGAATATGGTATTCTAGACTTCCAAAATGTCTAATCAAACTGCGGAAATCCTGGTCTTTGTTTTATTTTAGCAGGACTTCAGCATGTGTCAAACCAATGGATTGTTTCATGAGCATCTGTTTCTGCCCAACACTTTGTCTCACATTCTAATACATCCAGAAACCAGGACAGAACTCCGACGCTACATGAGAGCTTAGGAATTCTTTTTCATGTTACAAATGGGAAAAATTGAGAGGCCTGGGAAAACTGAGATTTATTTAGAGGTCGTGGTTCTTGCCTTAGAGAATTTTAGACCTAGTTCATAATACAAAGCATAATCTTTGACACAGCTTTAAAAGGAAAAAGTAAACAAAAAACAACTGAGTACACCTGAATCAACTGCTACATTACTTTTTTTTTAAGATTTTATTTACTTATTCATGAGAGACATAGAAAGAGAGGCAGTGATATAGGCGGAGGGAGAAGCAGGCTTGCTGTGAGGAGCCTGATACAGGACTCGATCCCAGGATCCCAGGATCCACCCCCTGAGCTAAAGGCAGATGCTCAACCATGAGCCACCCAACTTGTACATTACTTGATATAACCTTCCAATGCTATAGGAATCCAGGAAGGTAAAAAATTACTACCCAGAAGCCCAAGTTGATCCATAAGAGGAGAGAATTGGGAAAGGTGGCAAAGACACAGCCTTGAGCATCGAGCTGCCACTTTCACTGTGGGTTTGGGCAACAGGAAAGAGGCAAGGCTGAATACGTAGGGTCATTTGCTGAGCAGCTTTCTATGTCAGTCCAAAGGGTTTACAAAAAAAATCCTAAAAACCAATCCATTAATCCTAGAACAAGTCATTATAAGTTTTGAAGCAGAAAAAAAAAAATCACAAAAATAGCATTTCACAAGAGGAGAGCCACCATAGCACAGTAGTTAGGAGCATGAGTGTTGAAGCCGGCAGGCTGAGCTTGAATTCTGGCTCTACTCCTTGTTCTGTGACATTGAGCATTCTCTTAACCTCAGTATCTTAACTTGTAAAAGGGGAATAATAATAATAATACCTGCTTCATAGGGATATTTGGAGGACTGAACAGTTAGTGTCTATAGTATATTTAGAGCAATATTTGTTTTTAACAGCATTATAACCATATATGTCATTGAAGGGCAATCTTGCTCACAAAGAGATAAGTTTGACAGCCTCTGGCATAAACCAGACAGAGGTGATGAGGTATGAATTTAGGAACACTAAAGGAATAGCAGGCACTGCACCAAAAGAGGGATGAGACATGGTAACTGAGTAGGTCTAGAGCCTGAAATAGAATGAAGAGTTAAAGGTGAGCCCACAATATAGAGAATATACTGGGTACACCAAAATTAGTAACTTCAGAGAAATAAATGTTAAGCGTGAGAAAATGACATTTTCACAACTTTGGAGTAAAAGTATCCTTTAACATCATTTATATGAGATAGCCATGCCCAGAAAGATTCATAGATTTCACCACTCTTCATTGTCCCATATAGTCTCCCACTCTCAGGGTTCCATATTACTTCTTTCCATTCCCTACTTGCACTTCCAACAACACCCTCATCAAAAATTTCCCTAGCTGTATGTTTGCCTCCCAACTTTCCTTGCTCACTCCCTTTCTCTAAACTTCCCATTCATTCCCACCATACCTGGGAGAATCTATATTCAGGTATCAGAATAACCACATTGCAGTGTCACCATAATTGACTGTACCATGATCTAGAAAAGAGATTTAAAATCCCCTCTCAGTTCCCCCTTGTCCAATGGTGACAAACGTGTAGTGTGTACAAATGTGAGGCAAGACATGAAAGAGGCTTTCTTCCCTCCCAGCTCAAGACTTGGAACATGAGCCACTACCTTGATCCTTCTACTCACTTTATGCATCCACTCTGAAGCTCCCTTGTCAAAAAAAAAAAAAAAAAAAAAGTCACTGAGAGATGGAACACGCCCAGGGTTCTGTGAGAATCAAAAGAGAGTACAAAGATAGAATTAGCCTACAGTCCTCTTTTTCTTTGAAGGGCCAATCTCCCATGGTCTTCATTCTGTCAAGTGTTCCTACTTCTCTGTTCCTTTTCCCTACTTGCTGAATATATTCTTATATACTTAGAAATAGATGTATAAATCTAGAAAATGGAAAAAAAAAGAAACATCTAATCCAAACCTTTAATTGTTATGGATTTGAAAACAGCTTATTCTCCTCTCTTGCTCAGAATCTAGTATGTCCTTGGTACCATAAACTTACCACATGCTATCTCAAATTATCTCAAACAACTTGTGAAGTAGATGCTATGATGGCTTTTTTACAAATACAGCATCTGGAGCTCACAGAGGTTATTTACCTACCAATAGTCACTCAGCTATCAAGTAGTGGAGACAAGCCTTAAACCCAGATCTCCCAAGTCTTTCTTGCTGCCATATTGAATTCCTACCACTTCTCATGCCAGGACATGGCTGAAAATATCTATGTATTCTTTCCTCCTATATCAGTACATCATTCAGGACTCTTGCTCATTTGTGTAATTTTTATTTGGTTGCCATCTTCAGCATAAGATGAGACTGCCTGGACATTTGTCAACCCTCCTTTCCCCACATGGTCCTTATCTCTTTTATAATCTACCCACCTTTGTTAGAATTCCTGTTGGCACTCATTAAGTACTCTTTTGCCCAAAAGTAACAGATAACCCAGCCTCAGAGACTTAAACCATGAGGATATTTAAATTAGACAAGATCACAAAGACTGGTATGGGTTCAAAGATTGGTGAAAACAATTCAGAACTGGCTAATTTCCTTTTATTATGCCCTTCACTATAAACCTGACCAAAAAAATTTTTTAGGATGTACATGAACCCAGCAAGACAAGTTAATGATTCTCCAATGCCTCTTCTATTTCTCAAGAATATGTCCTACCTGAAACTAATGTAACATTATGTGTTAACAATACTCAAAAAATTGTTTTAAATAAAAGAAGTTGGGGCACCTGGGTGGCTCAGTCGGTTAAACATCTACCTTTGGCTCACATCATGATCTCAGGGTCCTGGATCAAGTCCCATGTTGGACTCCCTGCTCAGCACAGTCTGCTTGTCTCCCTCTCCCTCTGTGTCTCCCCCACCACTCTTCTTTCTCTTTCTCTCTCTCTCTCTCTACATCAATTAAATCTTTAAAAAGAAAGAAAAGAAAAAAATTGTAAATACAAGGAGTCTACTAGCTCAAAGGACCTCAGAACTGCCTTCTCATCTCCTTTGACACCATTTAGGTGGGAAAGAGGGTAATCTCAGCACAAAATAGGCTCCATGTATCATATAAGGAAATCTGCCCATCCCAGTTAGTTATTTCTATGTCCTATTTCTCACCACATCACCAAGCCTACAACACTTACCCATGAACAACCATGGGCTGAGTTAGTAGTTCAGTGATGTCTTCCAAAACCCAGGCTCCAAACAAAACAGGCTTTTTACAAAATTAAATTCCATCAACCTCCATGTATAAGCTTTTTGCATTCTTGTTTGTCACAAAGTCACAAGTTGCCAATATAGATCCAGTTAGCACATCACCACACCAGCACACCAACAAGGGAAAATGGGCAAAGGGAACAAATTTTGTCTTGTAAATCCTTGCATTTTTTTTTTCTGAACAGGAAAATACTGCCACAAACACTCCCTAGCAACTTTCTAGTGACAGGTTATTGGTTAGAATTAAGTCACAGGATCACTTCTGACTGTGAGAGTGAAAATATGACAAAAGTGAGAGGAGCTCCATGCTCTTTGCCTCTCTGACCAAAACACAGGTTTGGTTAACAAGGAATTGAGGGGAGTAGCTATTGGTAGGATGCTTGCAGATGTCTGCCATACAGATACTCTATACAGCACTCCTCATACCTTTTCTTCCTACAGGACTTATGACTTGGGAAAAGAACCTGTATATTCATATCATCTTAAATTAAGCAAACACTCCATCCTGTCAAATGTTTTCTCTTGATCCAGCTTTACACAGCAACCAACCTCTCTCCTTGTTGTTGTGTGTTCTTTCTCTTAAAATCTCTAAGAGGTCTACAATTCTGGTGCCCAATTTTGTACTTCTCTGTTGAGTCATTCCACTGATTACCACTAAAGAAGGCTTCACAAATTCCCAGAAAAAAAAATCCAACTTAAGAAAGTCCAATTCCAGATGTCTTACCCCTTATTCTTTTAAAGATGCATTTATTTATTTGAGAGTGAAAGAAAAAGGGGAAAGGGAGAGGGAGAGGCAGAGAGAATCCTCAGGCAGATCCCTGCTGAGCATGGAACCCAAAACAAGGCTCAATCTCAGGACCCTGAGATCATGACTTGCACCAAAGGCAGATGCTTAATCAGCTGAGCCACCCAGGTGCCCCCCCCCAACTCCATATTGTTATGCTAAATAATTGATGGCTCTTGTACCAAGCCTGCAGGTGACAAGTCTCACAGGGGCTTTCCTATCTGTGGGTAAATCCTTACTTCAAACCAGCACAAGCATGACTGTAGCTAGAATCCATTCTTCCCTTTAGGGTTTTCTGTTTTTGAACCTTTCTTCTTACACTTACTCTTTAAATTTTTATTTTTTCTGCTAATCAAGAGCAACCCAACATGAATTTCCAAATATTTCTTTGCATCCTCTCTTTTACTTTCTTCTCTAAATGAATCTGAAAATTAAATGTTTTTTTTTAGAAATTTCTGACTTTATCTCATCTTGCTATTTTCCCCTCTTCTTTCTCTCTTTCAACTATCTCCCAATTACTCCTGAGTATTCCATAATCCTTACTTAGTTGAGAACCCCTCCCTTATGCAAAATTCAATTATACATAGACTGGAAGTCATAAATTTAAAATGTGTGGACTTCCACTGCAGTTACCACAATTTGTGGCAAGTAGGATACATAATGGCATCACGACTTTTTTTTTTTTCTGTCTGCACCTCTATACAAATGTTTAATGTAAGTCATTAAAATTATGGAGGGAGAAAAAAGAAGGACATAGGGAAAAAATCCTGAAAAATTTATAAGGAGTGAGGCCTAATAAATGTCAATTAATTATACAGATCTAATAATTAATAATTAAAGATGTAATGAAGACAAGATTTCCATCAATGTTAAGTTCAGCTATGAGAACAGAGACCTTCAAAATAGAGTAGCTTAATATTGACATTTATTTCTCTCCCATTGCTTATAACTCATTGGCCATAATAAGCTTGGTTAGGTGGCCAAAGGGAATCTAAGAAAGGCTAAGAAAGGTAGTGGTTTAGCTCATTGTCAATGTACTCAGCTAGCTGAAGGGAAAATGTCAGGAGAGGGTAGGAAATATATAGCCCTCTCCTCTGATGGTTGTGCTTAGCTAAAAATTTATAACCAGTTGGTTACTTAAGAAGAAGAAAAGTTGGGATATGGGGAGACAGTTGGCTGCATCACTACATCTCTATTAAATAAACATAAAACATATTTTAAGTGTTTTCATACTTTTACTCTGATGTGCAACCTTCTAACTCACACAACCTTAACAGGGTAATATCACTGCTAAAGGTGTGAAACTGGTTCTTGGGGTTGGAGGACATGGGGCCAAAGAAAATCTTACCCTAATTAAGTATAAAACACAGAAATACATAAATACATAGATATACAATCTAACTATGGTATTAAAATTTCATGGGGAAGGTTTTAAGGAAGACAATGTCTCAAAAAGCTCTGTTAGTGGTAGTGGGGGGAAGGACACTGAAAAAAAAAGTTGAAAAATATTGTTCTACCTGATGCAGAAGTTTTAAGAAACATATCTCAAGGTTGGGCAAAAAAAATCTAACTTTTGGCAAGACTTCTTTTTAGTACATTATAGGTTATATAATGTAATAAATAGAAAAGACATGTAATATCAATTTGGACTGACCATTCTTTCAATGATGGTTTTTGAGGACACATATATTTAAAAAAATTCTGGTGCAGGTGACATAACCAAAAATGGAACAGATGCTCCTGCTCTCCGGGCTTGCAGGCTATTGGAGAAGGAAGGCAAGGGTTGGATATTGGGTATTGCATTGACAAGAATTACAAGGTCAAGTGTACAAGGCATCTAACTTGGCTTCTGAATTTGAATCTTCTTCACCACTTCCTTGCCAAGTGGCCTGAGCAAATTATTACCCTTACAATATGCCGCAGTTTCAACCACCTAATAACCCCCTAACCACATTTTTGTAAGGATTCAAAAAGATGAAACTGAATATACTATGTCCATATCTGTCACATATCAGGTGCTTAAGAAAATGCTGGTCTTTATGTTATTATCTAGCAGTCTTTCTTGCATATTTCCACTGAATTCATGTTTTTCTCCTATCTTAAAATTGCCAACATTTGACTAATTGCGTCCACTCATTGTTTCTTCCTCCTTTACCCCTCACCCCATCCTGTTAATATTTTGTGATGACTTCAGGACTAGATTTTTCAGACCATTTGGGGTTATATATGGTCTGAAAGGCTGAAGAGTTAGAAAACCTGGGCTATACAATTACCTACACTACTTCATCTATTCATTTGACATGTTCATTGAGCATCTACTATATGTCAGACTCTCTGTTGGGTTAGGTGTGTTAAAGAGGCTGGAAAGAACAAAAGGTACTCACCCTTGTAGTGGAAAAACAATGAACATGTATAAGTATGAAAAATGTAATGAAAAGAAAAGGGCTATATGCTATAATAGGAACATTTGGAGATCTTACATGATGAAAAAATCTCCCCTGAAAGATGCAGGAATCAGGTAAAGACATGGAAAAAACAATTTCAAGAATAGGGTATACACATCCATAAAATAAAAAGAACAGAGAATGTTGGAAGAATGTAAGAATGGAGCATACAGACACACTAATCATCTTGGGGTGCTCATCTCTTTCTCTAATTTCTACCATGTTTCCAATCTTCCTGTCCCTCTTCTTACTTATATTCTTTTGCTTATTAAAATTCCAAAGCTATACTAAAAGGAGTTCAACTTTGTCTTTTTGTCTCTCCCTGTCTGGCTCTTGATCATGCTCTTTTTCTGTCATGTACACACACACACACACACACACACACACACACACACAAGTCTCCTTATATTCTTCTCAAACTTGCACATTTCCTCTGTTGTCATCCTTGGTATCACAAGGTCTACTTTGCTACTGAAAGTGAAGTCCATGGACCAGCATTTCTTTAATAACCAAGTAGCCTGTTAGAACTGCAGACTCTTAGATACATACACACATATACACACATCAGTGAGAACACCACTACCATCACTACATGAATCAGAATTTGGATTTTAACAACTTCCTCAGGCGATTCATATGCACATTATATCTAGAGACACCTGCTCTGTCTAAAGTAAGAGATCTGGGGTTGTATTTCATCCTCTGTTCAGTTATGGCTACCTTGATCTGCCATCTCTTTTCTTATCATGGCTTACATTTCTTCTAAGAACTATACAAGCTAATCCATTGAGGAAATGTTTGTCCAAGGAAGTTCTAGTCTCCCGAGGAAAGGGGTGGTGACATGAGGGCACCAAAAAAAGCATTTTGACATCAAACACTGTCTCTTTTACTTCCTATTTCCTCAAGCTTCTCTATTGGTCTTTTGAGTTTTTCAAGTTAACTTTCTCTCCCACTCTTCCTAACAAGAACTTTCTAGTTCTGAGGTGTTTTATATAAAGCTAGATGTCCTCATTCTTATGTTCTTAAATCAAGTTTTGAAAGAACTTGTTTTGTATATTTTTGTGCATGTCATCTCCCAGGTCTCCCAACCCTTTCAACAATGTGCTACAGCATGACCTACACATAGTTCTTGTCCTGATATATATATATATATATGGGGAAAACCCTATAACTCTTAAAATATATTTCCTTGTTTTCTACCAAGGTGCCATACCTTATCATCTTATCTACTTAACACTGGTAGTTTGCCTCTCCTCTATTGAAATCACCTCTGTTCTTCCTGCTGAAAGTTCCTGGACCTTACATTCCTGTAGGACACAATAAACACAAAGAGGATAACAAACCGTGGGGATTTTTTATTCAGGAATTGGAACAACTCTCCTTCCTGCCCCTATTTCCACTCATCTGGCACTCCCATCATGGAAACCTTCTCTTTCCATAGCTGATGTGTGCAAAGGGTGGAAACATTCCCCCATTTTTAGGCACCTCCCTTCTTCCTTCAGGAGCATTACATGCAGACTGCCACTGCCTCCACAGACTTTTCTCAAAGTCACCCTTAGTTTATTTAGTTCTTCTACTCCCTTCTCAGGATTCACACTTCCATAAAAACAGTTTCTAATGAAAATACCCTCATTAAATCTTTATCCACTTTATCCTTTA
Organism: Vulpes lagopus; assembly: GCF_018345385.1. Classification (NCBI taxonomy): domain Eukaryota; kingdom Metazoa; phylum Chordata; class Mammalia; order Carnivora; family Canidae; genus Vulpes; species Vulpes lagopus. Next base: position 139,975,846 of record NC_054825.1, read on the forward strand.
TCCTTATGCCATATCCAACTGGTGTCTGTGATTTTCAGAAAGCTTCCCTTGTATTTGTCACAGAGGGACTTGAGTGATTAGCAAAAGGAACAATCAACATCTACAGAATGCTGACTCTGGTCCAGGAGATGCTGAGCACTTTACATTTTTTATGTCTTTTCCTCTTCATAAACACTTGATGGGGGGATATTCCCCCAAACTCTCAGCCCTAGGGCCAAACTCTGTGTGTTTGAATTCCAGCTTTACCACTTGCTATCTGTGGGACTTAGGGGAAGCACCTAGTCTTTCTGTCATTCAATTTCTTTCTCTATGAAATGAAATTAATGATAGTGTCTACTTCTAGGATGGTTATTAAACATGTAAAATACTTCGGATAAGACCTAACTCAACCAATTTTAGTTATTGATACTATTACTATCCCCATTTTACCTATGAGAAAAATAAGGCATGAAGAAATTTTACAACTAGCCCAAGTTACCCAGGTGTTGATTATTGGCAGAACGGGTCGTCTACTCTGTAATGTATGGCTGCCAGAAGAAATTAAGAAACTAAATCATGACTTCAGAGAGGCAGTGAAAGAATCCAACTGTGTAGTCAAAGTTAGACATTTAATGGTGTGGCACAGGAAGTGCCCAGAGCTGGATTACATACTTGAACAGTAGGAAGCCTCTTAATGAGGGCTCAACTCACAAGTCATCTCCCTCTTACCAAAAACCAGGGAAATAGAAAAGTCCTCCCACAGAGGGACAAAGTGAAGAACATGTTTTTAGCAGGCATCTGAAAGTACAGATTTAGAACAATGCACACTCAGAAAACCCAATTTGCACAGATTTGTGCAGAATTAAACATGAACAAAATAGCTAAATCCTACAAATACATTTATCTATTTAACACATATTTACTGAGTGCCTAATATATTAGTGCCAGGTAAGTTTCTAAGTGCTAGAGATACCACAAAGAAACAAGTCCCTGCTTCAAAGGAGCTTAAATTTAGGGGAGCAATAAATACACAAAAAATCTGAAATAGTGAAAAGAGTGATAAGATAAAATAAAAAGAGCTAATGTCACATGATAAAATTTTTATTTTTTAAATATCAAAGATATAAAGATAGATACTCAGAATTCTCTGTAATGAATGAGTATAGCTGTTCTGATCCAAAGTAGTAGACTGACATGGATCAGCATAGAACCAAGAAACAAATCAAGAAACTGCATGAACCCAGGACCTCCAGAGAAGGATCCAGACTGAAATACTGTAAAGACATTTTCCTTAGCAACTTTAATAAAAAGCGACCTACTCTGAAGTTATCGGTATATATGTCTGTGCTCCTATGTTGTATATGAGCTTTATCAACAAACCCTTCTTTGTCACCTTATAAAATCCAGAATTAAAATAACCTCTTCATGGGGCACTTGGCTGACTTAGTTGGTAGAATATGTGACTCAGTCTCAGGGTCATAAGTTCAAGACCCACGTTGGGTGTGGAGCCTTTTTAAAAAATGAAAAGCAAACATTAAATATATAAAATAGCCCCTTCAAGTACCACTTGATGGTACTTGAATGGGATAGGGCCAACTAATAGTTATGGTTGCAGATCTGGAGTTTAGTAAATCCCAATAAGCAGTCACTTCTACACAATGATGTCTGGGCAGGGACTTTGGCTCTATTGTCCATCACATCTTCCAGAGCTTATCTTCCATTTTGTGACCTTCTCCTGTGTAGTCTTTGGCTTATGACTTGTACAGAGTATACTACAAAACCTGAAGCTCTCATGTTGCTCTAAAAACCCAGAGTAGACTAGTTAATTTCCAACTCTCCCATAAGGCTACTTCCTGCTTCAACGCATGGCTACTATGTCCTTATCCTTTACATTCCTGAGGCTGGAGGCATGTTTCCTTTATCTGAATCCCACACAGTGCCACACAATGCCTTCAACAGGGCAAGTTACATCAGTAGAACATTGTGCTTTTTCTACTTCAAAAGAAGAAGGTGATACAAAATGTGAATTTAAAATGCTGCAAAGATTTAAAGTAAAAGTTCAAACTAAAAGGTACTTAGAAAAAAACATAGTAGGAGGGTTTCATGATGTTGTATTTGGCAACAATTTCTTAAATATGATACCAAAGGTACAGGTAACATAGGGAAAAAATAGGTAAATTAGACTACATCAATATTAAAAACTTCTGTGCATGAAGGACACTGTCAACAGAGTGATTAAGAAATACACAGAATGGAAGAAAATATGTGTAAATCATATCTGACAAGGGGTTAATAACCACAATATATTTTTTCAAGTCCTACAATTCAATAAGAAAAATAATAATAAATAATAATAATAATAATAAATAAGCCAATTTGAACATGGGCAAAGGAATTACATAGACACTTCTCTAAAGTAGATATACGAATGGCCAATAAGTACATGAACATGTACCAAACATCACTAATCATTAGGGAAATGCAAATCAAAATCACAATAAGATACCACCTCATATCCATCAGGATGGCTATTATTTTAGAAAAAATAGAAAATAACAATTATTCTTAAGGATGTAGAAAAACTGGAGGCTTTATGTGCTGCTGGTAGAAATGTAAAATGGTACACCAGCAATCCACTTCTGGGCATATACCCATTTGTATGGCAGCATTATTCACAACAGCCAATAGGTGGAAGCAACACAAGTGCTCATCCATAGAGGAATCAATAAACAAAATGTGACATATACATGCAATGTAATATTATTCAACCTTTAAAAAGGAAGTTCTGATACATGCTATAACATGGATACACCATGAAAATGTCACACAAAGTGAAATAAGCCATTCCCAAAAGGATAGATACTATATGATTTCACATCTATGAGGTACCTAGAGTAGTCAAATTCATAGAGACAGGAAGTGGAATAGTGATTGCCCAGATCTGGGGGTGAGTGGAGGGGGAGTGGGTGAAGAGTTATCATTTAATGGGTATAGAGTTTTAGTTTTACAAGATGAAAATAGTTCCGGAGACAAATGATGACAATTGCACAACAGTGTGGATGTACTTAATGTCACTGAATTGTACACTTAAAAATAGTTGAGTAAATTTTGTGTATATTTGGCTATTAAAAAAGAATTAAAAACAAGATGAAGAGGAAGGAGAAGAAGAAGGAAATAATAAGGGAAAGAAGGATGAGAGGAGGAGACGGAAGAGAAACAGCAACAAAACAACCATAATTGGTATAACTATTTGGAGGAAGTTGAAAATTCTTCCCCTATAAAAGGATCAATGAATGTTATACCTACATTTTCTCTCCCCTCTCTTATTTTTCTCTTCCTTTCCACACACACACACACAAACACACATCACTTGCACTTTATATTATTCAGATAAGTAGATAATTTTTCTGACTTTGAACCCAACCTAACAATACTATCTTCCAAAAAAACCCAAGAAAAATAGGATTAATCATAAAAATATTACAAACTCCTGCTTAGAAAGGACTGATTCAGTTTCACCATGGGTAGATAAGACTCCATGTATACATAGTAATTCTACAAAGATAAACAAGGAAATGGACAGTTTTGTGAGGAAAGATGCTGTTGGAATAGAAAAAAACATAGGTTGCTATGGGCAAAAAACAGTGGCCTCTCAATTCTCTCCCTGGGGCTAAAAAATTCCAAGCATGGTGTGTTTTTCAGACTGTTTCAGAAAGAATAGCTGATATCTAAACAAGCTGGGTAAAAGCTGTGCCCAGTTATTTCTGTGGCTATTTGTGGTTTGTTATGACATTTTCCAATCCACTTACTGTTTCATGAACCAACCAAACCAGGCTGTTTGTTGGATTTTCAAGAGAGCTCTCCCGATGTGCTTCATGTTTTCATCCACACCAGAAGGGGAGACAAGTTCCCTTTGATCCCTTTAGACTCAACCATCCCCAAAACACTGAGATCACACCACATTTTGCAGGGCCCTGGCATAATTGAGCTGTGAGGCCAAAATTTATCCCGAGCTTTTGTCTTAGCCAAAGCCATGCTGGAGCCACCATGGCTATGGATGGTCATAAGAAATCAAACAAAGGTAACTTAGTATTAGTTTAAAATGTCACACAGCCAGCCACCTTCTGGGATCTGTTTTTAGTTCTGCTTCCAATATCCTGGGAAGTAGAGGAAACATCAGAAAACCTTTCTTCATCAGTTCTTTCTTCAAAACATTATCATGAGCAGCAAAAGTGACATAGAGCCTATTTTACAGATGAAAAGTTTGAGAACTGGAGCAAAGAAGAGGAATGACAACTCAAGGAAACTGCTTCAGAGCCTGGATTCCAGCCTGGGTCGTGATCACTATCAAATTCTAGTTCTGTTACTCACCGGTTGCATAATCTTTGTCAAGTTACAGAAACTCTCTGCCTCGGTTTCTCATTAATAATACATGTTTCCATCAAGTGGCTGTGAAAAAGAAAGTAATGAACACAATGCCTGGCACACTGAAAGTACCAATTAAGGCTAAGTGTTAGTATAACCACCACAATCATCAACAGACTTGCATTCTCTACTAGCTATTGCAAAGCAAATTATTTCTGTACCAGTCAAGAGGTTCTCAGTATGCCATAGTAACAACCCCCCAAATCTCAGTGGCTTACCACAAAAGCTGTTTTCTCACTCTTGCAACATGATCATCACAGCCAGCTCTGGTGCTCCTCTGCATCATCTTCATTCTGCAACCCAGGTGGGATGAAGCAACACCCCCTGGGATCACTGCCCAGAGTTGTGGCTAAGGGAAAAGAGAATAGAGTGAAGTACAAACTGGAGTTTTAAAGCTTCTGCCCAGAAATGGCATGTGTCACTTCCACTCATGTCTTACTGGCCAAAGCAAGCCCAATCTCAGTATCACAGAGAAGTATACTCCTCCACCTGGAGGGAAGCAGAGTGAGTTAACCATAATAAATCCACCACAGTGGAGGCACCGAGATCAAGTCCCTCAGGCTCTTCCCAACTGTGCCATTCTATCCTTCTGTAAATTAAAGTTTAAGATATTGGTTTTCTGTAAAATTAAATTTGTGATATTAAAATATACAATTTTTAAAAGAGAGAGATTTAGGAAGCGTGTTTTTTTTTTCTGGGTGCTAGTCTTGCCATAAAATGATGTCATTTTCCTGTCATGCAAGAAGATGAAGCAACCCAAGACAGCAGCAACATGAGTCTCTGCTGAAGTCTCACTGCTCTCCTGGGTCCCCAGTTGCTTGGTGAGTCCCACTTTCTTCATACCTCAGGCTGACAGGTGGTATACTGAGGCCAATGTCAAAGGGTCATTCTTCCATTAAATTCAACTTGTGATTTCATCTTTCAGTAACTTGAGGTCCTTCCACAAAGAAGGAGACTGACAAGGCCATTAGTCCTATCCTTCAAGTTTCTATTCATAAATAAACTCAGAAAATAAAATGAGTCATAATCTTTATCTCATATCATAGAATCACAAAAGCTTAGCACAAATTGAGTTCATCTCACCCAACTCAACATCTAATGCAGAAGCACTCTTTCACACTACCAGTAGATTTAAATGCTTGAGAACTTTTCAGCAATCCAGGCAGCTTGAATGCTTTCAGCAATGGGAAACTCATTACCTCAGAGACAAATGATTCCACCATTGGAGCATTATGACTTTTAGAATGATTCTCCTCTTATTGAGCTAAAATCTAGCTGGGCATAGAGTTCAACTTTTTGTCCTAATTCTACATTCCAGTGGAACACAGGAAAACTATAATATCACCCCAAGTAAGACCTTCCAGGACTTGAACAAAGTCTGTGGAGCCTTTTCTTGGTCATCCTTCCTGTTTCTCCCCCTATATATCTTACGATCGGAATTCCAGAGCCCTTCACACCTACTTACCAATCTGTCTATAAAACATCCAGTGGAATACTCCAACTTTTTAATCAGAGGCAAAAATACCTTCAAACCATTGACAGGATTAAAATAGGGAAGTTAGGGAAATCCATGAAGTTTGAGAATATCATTTATTATTCTATTTGCATTCAACAAATAAAAGGTAATGAAATCCCTTCAGAAACACTTAGTGGTTGAGAGGGTAGGAAGAGAAAGACTGAATTTTACATTACATGTTAGCAACTTAGTCTATAATATTAAAAATAATGTTGTACTGTTTGAGGTGCTCTTATTACAAATTCTATCAGGATGGCCTGCCTTTGAATTGCCTTCCAGAAGTAAATATAAAGTAGACAAAATGCTTTTTTCCCAGATATCCTAGGATTAGAAATAACAAAGCAAAAGGTGTCATACTTCTTATTTCAAGCTATACTATAAAGCTATAGTCTTCAAAATATGTTACCTGCATAAAAACAAAGACATAGACTAATAGAACAGAACTGAGAGCCCATAAATAAACCTAAGTATATATAGTCAACTAATATTGAACAAGGGAGCCAAGATTACTCAATTGAAGAAAAGACAGTACCTTCAACAAATGGTACTGGGATAGCTGGATAGTCACATTTAAAATACTGAAACTGGAGAGCACCTGTGTGGCTCAGTCAGTTAAGCATCTTACTCTGATTTTAGCTCAGGTCATGATCAATTAATTAATCACTCAATAAAATTAAAAAGTAAAAGATTGAAATTGGACCCATATCTTATATCACTCAAAAATTAAATCAAAATAAAAACTTAAATGCAAGATTTAATTCCTGGAAAAATAAACATGAAACTCCTAGAAAAATACATGTGAACAAAGTTCCTTGATATGAGTCTGGTAATAATTTTTGGGATATGACACCTAAAGCACAAGAAACAAAATAAAAAATAAGTTGAATTATAGAAAACTAAAAAGCTTCTTCACGGTAAAGGAAACCATCAGTAAACTAAAAGGACAACCTACAGAATGGGAAAAAATATTTGTAAACCATGTATTTGATAAGGGGTCCATATCCAAAACATATACAGAACTCCTACAACTCAGTAGCAAAAAACCCAAATAATCAATTTAAAAATGGACAAATAACCAGAATGGACATTTCTACAAAGAAGATATATGAAAGACCAACAGGTACATGTAAAGATGCTCGACAACACCAATTATTAGGAAAATGTAAATTGATCCAGCAACTCTGCTCTGGGAATATATCCAAAGGTAACAATAATTTAAAAAGACCTGCATCCCCATCTTCATAGCAGCATTATTTACAATAGCCAAGACATGGTAACAACCTAAATGTCCAGTTGATGGATGAATGGATAAAGAAGTCATAGTATATATTTTCAGTGAAATAACTGAGCTATAAAAAAAAAAAAAACCAGTAATTCCAGGGTACCTAGGTGACTCAGTGATTGAGCATCTGCCTTTGGCTCAGATCATGACCCCGAGATCCTGGGATTGAGTCCTGCATCAGGCTCCCCACAAGGAGCCTACTTCTCCCTCTGCCTATGTCTCTGCCTCTTTCTGTGTGTTTCTCATGAATAAATAAATAAAACCTTAAAAAAAAAAAGGAATTCCTACCAGTTGTGACACCAGAGATGGAACTTGAAGACATTATGGTAAGTGAAATAAGACAAATACTATGTCATCTTACTTATATGTGGAATCACTTTTTTTTAAAGTCATCAAAAAAGAAATCAGACTTGCGGTTACCAGAGGTGGGGGTGAGAGGAGGGGAAATTGGAGAAAAGTGATCAAAAGTTATAAACTTCCAGTTATAAGATAAATAAGTACTAGGGATATAATGTGCAACATGATCACTACAGCAAATACTGCTGTATGATATATAGGAAAGTCATTAAGAGAGCAAGTCCTAAGATTTCTCATCACCAAGAGAACATTTGTTTTCCTTTATTCTTCTTTCTTTCCTTTTATTATACTTATGAGAAGATGGATAGTTGCAGAACCTATTGTGGTAAATCATCTCACAATATATGTAAACTAAACCATCATGCCATATGCCTTAAACTTATACAGTGATATATGTTAATTAGTTCTCAATACAACTGGAAAAATATATAAACCTAATTTACTTTTCCTTAGGATGAAAAGCTGGGGAAAAAAAAAAAAAGAATAGAACATGATCCAAGAACCCTGGAGGGCTGTGACCTGGAGAAAGCAGGAGGTGCAGGGGGGGTGGCAATAAAGTTGAAAAGATGCCCAGGAGCCAAGTCCTGGAAGACTTTCTTTGCTATCTGCATTAGTAATCATAGGTGGGTGACCAAAATAACCTTTTGCACCTGCTTTAAACACTGTTTCTTAGGCTCTCTGAGCTCCTTATTATTCAGGATTCTCGGCAGAAATGGACTCCCCCACCAAAGCATGCACAGATACATGCACACACATACACACCAGCAACGGTTTCAAACACTTTCTCTAGTTTTACATCCTTCTCTAGTTTTACATCCTAACATTTATCACTACCTGACATTTTTTTTGTATCTTATCACCTCCATCCACCTTCAAGAATGCAAGCCCCAAGAGGGAAAGAAACTTTTCTGTCTTATTCACCAGTATTCCTAATATCTAGAGCCATGCTTAGTACATGATAGATGCTCAAAATTACTTGATGCATATCTTAAGTCATTGTCCCTGGGAAGTAGACTCTGAGACAGAGATTTGTGCTTTGAAATTTTAGAAGCTGCAGTCTCAGGAAAAACATGTGTAATACGGCAAAAGATGTAGAGCTGGACAGATGCAGTTGAGACAGAATGGTCCCCTTAAGAGATGCTCCGTATGGAGACACAGTAGGATTCAGCCCTGTACATGGACCAGTCACTGCAAGCTGGCTGTCCCCAGGGAGCGGGTAGGAAATAATTTCAGGGAAAGCAGCTCCCTTCAGCCAGAACAAGTCCTGAAGAAGCCTTAAGCTGTGATCCATCTGCAGCTAACACTAAGGACAACTGGGGAATTGAGACCTCAGTTCTGAAAGAGGGCATTCAGGTGGCACATTGTAGCACCCACTACAATAAATGAAGGAAAAATGAATGGATGCATTCTTTACTACCCAAACTTATGTTAAAGCACCTCTGATCTAGTTGACCATGTCTAATATTATCTACAACCCAGTCATGCGGCATATTCCCTGTTTCAACAATATTATATGTAAAACATACATAAATTACCTTAAAAATATTTCTATCTTAGATTTTTTTGTGATGGGAGGAGGTGGGCGGGTAGGGACAGAGGGAGAAAAATAATCTTAAGCCGCTTCCATGTTGATGCAGGGCTCAATCACATGACCCTGATATCATGAATTGAGCCAAAATCGAGAGTAGGACACTTAACTTAGTGAGCAACCCAGGTGCCTTCTATCCTTCATTTTTTAAATCTGTTTTTATGTCACAAATAGTTCTAGCCCATTTCTGTTACTTTATTTCACTGTAGCTCTTGAAAATAAAGACATTTCTTTTATAGGCATGTCGCAAACATTTTCATAATGATTCTAGAGTCAGGAAATGAACCTGTTTAAGGTTTTATCTCCATCAACAGAGAAAAGTCATATTAGAGCTAATGAATTCTTTAGATTTGTTTTGTTTGATATCTCCTTATTACCTGGTTATTTTCCTGCCTTTAGCCATAATGAAAATTCAAGTGATCCTCCAGTTCCTCTGCTTTCTCTTAGAAATTGATTTGTAAACCTTTATAATGTTTTTTCTGGCATGTGAAATTGTTGAAAGAAACAATGGTAATACTAAAGTGGGGCAAATCATCTGCTGAAAAGTATGGCAGATACATAGGGAAGTTATAATAAAACCGTAATTTTGCCAGAAATGTCCACGTCTCAGGGAGCTAGATATGGGCAAACAGCTTTGTCTTAGAGAGTTGTTTCCATGTCCAATCCTGACCCACTAACAGAATTTATGGCTAAAATTATACAGTATAATCATTCTCTCTCCTTTAAAGAATACCACTTGCCTTTTAAAAATACCACTATGAAGCAGAGTAGCTAGAAAGCACAAGGAATTATTTTCATGTTCAAATTGGGAAATCAATTGCCCTGCAGTACAAACACACCTGACATCTTCCTCCACCTGCACCAGAAGATGCCAAGTCCTGGGTTTCTGACTGGACAGAGACTCCAGTGTCATCCAAACATGGGGCTAGAAAGATGAGAAGCATCTGAGCAAGTTACAAATAAGCAGGAAGAGAGCAGTCCTGAGTAAAGGCCCATAGTATGAGGTTTGTTTTCCTGAACCATCTGGGGCATGATACAAGAGTAGTATGGCCTGATTTTAAACCTCAAGAAACAGAGAGGACACTGCCTATAAAATAGACCACTAGGATTGTAAACTGGGTGCGCTGACTTTGCAAAGACAGTATGGAGATTCTTCAAAAACATATATAAAAAATAATTTTAAAAAATTAAAAGTACCATATGATCCAGCAATTCCACAACTGGATATATCCCCAACAGAGATGAATCTCTATCTTGAAGAGACATATGTACCCTTATGTTCATTTCAGCATCATTTCCAACAGCCAAGACATGTACATTGAGAGGTAAATGGATAAAGTATGATATATACACAATGAAATTATTCAGTCTTAAAAATCCTACCATTAATAATAGCCTGAATAAAATCTGAGAGCATCATGCGAATGAAATAAGTCAGACAAAAGATAAACACTGTATGATCTCACCTATATATGGAATATAAAAACAAAAACAAAGTCATAGAAGCAAACAACAGATGGGTGGTGGCCAGGAGTGAGGAAAATGAGTGAAGGTGGTCATAGAGTACCAACTTCCAGTGACAAGATAAATAAGTTCTGGGGATGTGATGTACACCATTGTGACTAATAGTTAACACCATATTCATCTACCATTTGGAAGTCACTAAGAGAGTAGATTTTAAAAGGTCTTACCACACACACAAAAATTGTAACTATGAGAGGTGATAGATATATTAACTATCCTTTATCGTGGTAATCATTTGGCAGCATATACATAATAAAATCACTATGTTGTATGCCTTAAACTTACAATGTTATATCTCAATAAAGCTGGATAAAGAAATAAGACTGACCATTTTTAAATGACTAGAAAAAATGTAATCAATAATATGAACTGTAGTGACTAATGGTAGGAGAAGAATGGCTTACTTGTAGCACAAGGAATGTGTTTTTGCCAAATCTATTTTTATTTCGTGGGCAGGCATGCACACCAGCTGACCCAGGTCCCAACACAACATCCTAACGTTCTTAGACCAGCTTCTACCTCAACAGTGGTAAACTTCATCAGGTTCATCCATCAGTATGGCTGGATACCCATTGAGCTGAACCTTGTACACAATCATTGTTAGCAGTTTGCTAAAGTTAGAGATAAGAGGGAAACAAAATATGATGTGGGGAGGAGGAGGAAAAAACTTGGGGAGTTTTGAAGAGTTTGATGACATATAATTTGGAAGCAAAAAGTATTCCCAGTTCTGACCCCTACATAAATATGGAACTTCTTCCAGACAAGCTTCTTTAGAGAGATGAAGGAGGTTACCACCTGTACTGTAGTTGTTTAAAGGCCTGGGAAAGCTCACTATTCTCTAGAATACATTTCCATTCACTGAATGTCAGAAGTACCATATTCTGGGCTTTGTGCCTTTAGAATGGCAATAAAAGAATGAAGAAGTCAGGTAACAGGGATAATTATTTTTCTCCCCTCACAACTGTCTAGGACCAATCCTGCCTCTTTTTTGGTTGTAAGCTGATTTTATGGGTAGATGTTGGCTTCTGAAAAAAAAAACTTTACTGATAACCTGATACAATATCACATTCTACTAGTGAAAGATAAGGTTGGGCCAGGGGGAAGAGCCAGAGGGACCAGATGACACACTCAGGTTATTTAATGGGATAGAGACAAAGCTGGGTCTAGAAGGAGGAGAGTGTCCTGACACCAGTCTAAAAGGTCTATCACCCCCTTTGATCCTTCTGCAGTGTTCTATTTCCATAGGGCTTATTTTTATAGATATACGAAGGGAAGATGATAGAACACCAAACTTAGTACAGTATTTAAATGATTCTCTGTGGGTTAAATCATAGATGCTCAACTTGGTAGAAGTTGGATGTGGTGTGAAAAAAAAATCATAGTTCAATGTTATCTTTGGAAGCTCTACATTTTTATATATTAAAAACTGCAGAACAACTGGACAACATCTTCTTGGCAGGTGAGAGTATGGAGAATCCGAAATTTTTTTTCTTAGTAGGGATAGGGAAAATAAATCATTTGACTTCTCTCTCCTCACCCAAGAACATATTAGAATCTTCAGGGGGACATGTTTGGGGTGTTTATTGGAAATGAGTATAGGTTCAAAACACCAGGCTAAAGCTTAGTTTCATCTGATACAGCAAAGGTCACAGGTGGAATGTTCTTAAAGTTTCACTTTATGTATTGAGCAAATAACCTTTTAATTTGTAACTGCACATAAAATGTATATCGACAGAGAGAGACAGAGAGAAAAAGCAATGAAAAACTGTTTCCCCTGCTCAGAAAATAATCAGATGCATTTAGGTTTTCTAAGGAGGCTCCACAGCATCATTTCTCTGTGTGAATGACTACAATAATTTAACTAGGACCATTATAGAATAAAATCTGAAGTTCTTCATGTGGACTTCAGGGTTTGCATTCTGGCTTTTTCTGTATCACCCTCCTTGCTCATCCTGCCCCAGCCATGCTCATGTTCTTTCTATTGCTCAAACATTTCAAACTCCTACTTGTTCTCAGGCATTTGCATTTGATGTTCCGTCCCCCTCTTCTCCAGATCTCTGAATGTCCACATGGTCTCCAAGCTAGGTATTGGCTTATAAAACATTTCCTCAGAGGCCTTTCCTGATCAGCTAACCCAAAGTGGAGTCTTCCTGTCATTTCTTTCTTTTCTTCAAAGATTTTAACACCATGTTAAATACATATTTATTAATGTATTGTTGATTATCCTCCCAGTAAGTTTCATGAGGGCAGGGACTTCATTTCTATGTTCATTGTTATATTCCCAGTCCTAGCATAGTACCAGACTCACAGTAGCTACTTATTAAAAATGTGCTGAATAACTGAGTCACTAATTCAGTTGACATAGTAATAACTCCCACTGCTTACTCACCCAGGGACACAAAATATGTAGTACAGAGAGAGAGATCATAGATATCATTTAATGATAATATTATAAAAGAAAGCATCTATTCACATTCTTCTCTTTCGGGCTTCACACACATTCTCCAAGCCCACTACAACCCTATGGGCTGGGTATTTCTATTAATCATTCCATTTTACAAATGAGAAAACCGAAGTAGAACTTAATAAACTTGCTCAAAGTTACATACTTAGTAGATGGTGATGCCCAGATTTGAACCCAGGCAGTACGACTGCACTTAAGAACCATCTTTTAATTTTTTGAGAAATCTCCATCCTGTTTTCCACATTGGCTGCACCAGTTTGCATTCCAACAGTGCATGAGTGCTCCTTTTTCTCCACATCCTCACCAACATGTATTATTTCTTGTCTTTTTAATTCCAGCTATTCTGACAGATGCAAGGCGAAAATCTCATTGTGGCTTTGATTTGCATTTCCCTGATGATTAGCAATGCTGAGCATCTTTTCATGCATCTTTTGGCCATTGATAGGTCTTCCTTGGAGAAATGTCTGTTCATGTCTAACTGCCCATTTTTAATTGGATTATTTGGAGGGGTTGGGGAGGGTTGAGTTGTATAAATTCTTTATATTTTTAAAATACTTATCAGATATATCATTTATAGATACCTCTTCCATTCAGTAGGTTGCCTTGTCATTTTGTTGGTTTCCTTCGCTGAGCAAAAGCTTTTCGTTTTGGTGTAGTCTCAATGGTTTAATTTTGCTTTTGTTTGCCTTGCCTGAGGATGCATATCTACAAAAATGTCTCTACAGTCAATGTCAAGGAAATTACTGCTTATATTTTCTTCTAGGATTTTTATAGTTTTAGGTCTTTGATCCATTTTATGAGTTTTTTTGTGTGTGTAGCATGTAAGAAAATAGTCCAGTTTCATTCTTTTGCACATAGTTATTTGGTTTTCCCAGTACCAATTCTAAGATGAGTGGATAAAGAAGATAATACAGAGATGCCCCACATAGTGGAATATTATTCAGCTGTAAAAGAGAATAAAATCTTTCCATTTGCAACATAAGTGGAGCTAGAAAGTGTAATGCTAAGTGAAATAAGTCAGACAGAGAAAGACAAATACCACAGGATTTCACTCACAGGTGAAACTAAGAAAAGGAAGGAGGGAGGAAGGGAGGGAAGAGGGAAGGAGGAGGGAGGAGGGAGGGAGGAAAGAAGGAAGGAAGAGAAATAAAAAGAAAGAAGAGAAAGGTGAGAAAAGAGAGAAAGGAAAGAAAGAAAGAATAGAGAAACCAAAAAAAAAAAAAAAAAAAAAACCAGACTCTTTTTTTTTTTTTTTTTTAAACCAGACTCTTAAACACAGAGAACTGGTGGTTGCCAGAGGGGAGGTAGGTGGGAGGGTGGGGGAAACAGAGAAAAGGAGCGAAGAGTACTCTTATCACAATGACCACTGTGTAGTGTATGGATGTCCTGAATCCCTATATTGCACACCTGAAACCACTCTAACACAGTATGTTAATTATACTTCCGTGAAAAGAACTAGCTCTACTCCATGTTCTCATTTGTGCTTCAGTTTCAGTGCTCCCCTAACTTACCCCACTTCTAAATACAACCGGAGCTTCATTTGCTCTGCTCTGAAGAGTAGATTTTTTAGAAAATAATCATTCTTGGGGACACCACTCCTTTCTACTCCTTAATGCCATAAACACAGAAATACTGTATCGGGGTATCCTGAAGTCTGGGATCATCTGAGCTTCACCACAGAAGGCAAATATTTTTTAAACTTTTGTTTGCCACTGCTGTAATTGCCTCATTTTGTAGTAATCTGCATCCCTGTGTCAACAAACTCCTTAGGAGACAAGAAAGAGGATTTGCTTTAAAATCACAAAAGAGAAGAATAAAGCAAAGAGCATCTAGCTTTTGTTTCTGAACTTGAAGTTTCTGCTTTGATAATGCAAACCAAACAATCCATTTAAAAGTAGTCCGAAAAATCCTTGCAGGTAAAAGCCCCACCCACACTCTTCAAACCTCCAAATCTTTCTTCAGGACTTGGTACCCCCCACCTCCAAGCCTGGTATGTAATTTCTTTCAGAGTGGGCAAGGGAGTCAAGAGATAGGTAATTTGTTTCCTCTTCTTATTTTAGAGTCTGTTAAAATCATGGTTGTGAAACATTTTTGAATCTACATCTTCTACCAACCTTATAAAAATGCCAGGTTATGCCTGGGTGGTGCATTCATTAAGATTCCTACTGGAGAAATTAAGCTATCTCAAAGTCCCTTCAGAGGGAGTTACTCTTCTAAGTGCTGGATTGAAGGTCTGGGAGATTGGATTTTGTGTTTATCCGAGCAAATAAAAATAAAATTTCAGTCTCCTAACAAATTTAAAGGAAATCCTTGAACCACATATTGTTCCCCTTTAAGCAGGCAGTCTGTGTGAAATGTTTTATTGTAAAATAAATCAATAAATGCCTTGAAGCAACCAAAGTAGTGTATATCCTTACAGAATTCCCCCTAGCTTTGAAACCTCTTTTTTTTTTATATAAATATAATTATCTTTAAAAATCAAACAAAAAGAATCTCTTGTGTACTATTAAATACACCAACAAATCCAAAATAAATAACTAGAGAGATGCCCTAATCTTGATAGTTTGGAGAATGAGATATTGGCTCCATTTCTAGGCAGGATAGTTTTTGTTAACCCACAAACTGTGGTTAATCTCAATGGGAATCTCTTTTTAAGTTGACAAGTCTAATGTATATGAAGTTCAGCTTGAAGATGGTTAAAAATTTTGGAATTTACAGTTGTCTGTGCAAGTATTATCACATTCTGCCCACAGATTTGTCCAAAGAGGACTTGTAGATTTGGTCAGATGTAGAGGGAAGGGGAGAAAAGAAAGGAAGAGGAAGGGAAAAAGAATGGAAATAAATAGAAGAAACATGCTCTGTGCAAATATTTGGGCTTAAGGGTATAAGGAAACACATACCATACACCTTAGAAGACTATATGTACAGGCTATGTACAGGCTTGTCTATTTCTTTCAGACTTGAAATATCTCCACCATCTACAAAATAATATTCAAATAGCTCCCAAGCTGTTTGGGATTGTCCTTGCATTTGCTAGTTGCTCAGAGCTTTGGCCACAGCAAGTGGCTAAAAGCCTAGATAATTGATCCTATTCTCATTGCCTGAATGAGTAAAGCCTCTTAGTCTAGATTCAGAGAAGCATTACTATCATTAAAATATAAACCAGTGTCTGCAAATAGTGGTCCACAAAACACTTAAACCCATGTGATATGAATCAATTTTCTAGGGGGGGATAAAGTTGCATGATCCCTTAAGTTTCAAAACTTGGGGTTTCAACAAAATGCAAATCCAATCACATGACTCTTCATGAAGGAGACATTTATGCCAAGTTTTCCAAATGTTTTTGGGTGGAGAATGTCCATTCTGTCCCATGGAATGCACATTAGGATGGATTAGTCTAGACCAGTTCCTACTTCACCTCTTTCACTTGAACAAGATCTATTCTTTCTCAGGGATAACTAGATGGCTACAAAATAAGAAGACACACTTTAGTTTACTTAAAATCAGATGATTGGAGGAAAAGCAAAAGTCTATTTTTTTAAATTATTTTAACATTTTGATAACCCCTAAAGTTCCAGGAGGAGCTGAAATCATTGACACTGGAGTAGAAAAACCAGACCCTGGGAAGGTATCGGGCATAATATCAGAATAAATTGAGGTTTCAATCTGACCTTATTGATGACTTACTGCATGGCCTTGGGCAAGATCTGTCATCTCTGAACCTCTAACTTTCCTCTTTAATGTGAGGGTAATGATGCAAATTTCACAACATTTTATGAGGTTTAAATGAAATAGCAAATGAAAAAACACCTTTCCTAGAGTTGGCCTCAGAGTTGATGCACCATTAAAGCAAGTTCTTTTCCCCTCCTCAGCAAATATTCCACTCTTGAAGCCCAAAGTGAACACTGTAGGAAAACTGATGAAGTAAATAAACATTACCCTTTAGCTCAGAAAAACAACCTCAAAAAAACCTCTTTGGCGTTCCGATCTGGGTGGAGCGGTTACATGGGTTTGATCCCACTCACAAATAATGAAGCACTTAGGCTGCTCCTCCTGAGACCTCCTCTGGAAAGGCCTCCTGTCAAGAAACATGGAGATCAATCTTGTCCCAAAGGTCAACATGTTTGTCACCTCCTGTCTAGACTCTTGCAATGCTCTCAACCTGGACCTCCCACAGGGAGCCGTCCAGTGACAGCAGATGACCCAGACGTGACAGCACGCCTGCTGGTTAGATCAGCTCACGGCGAGCACAGCACACCCAGGCAGACTCTCAGCCTTGGCTGCTGTTCTACATCCAGTCCAATTTATGATCCGGGTTCTCGAATTAAATCACTAGGCAGCAATGAGCCTGGCTTGCTGGAAGGCCTTTTCATTCTGTACAGCCTACTGATAACTAGTTGGACGTGGAGGTATTGGGACACAGTACAGATATCTCTTTATTCAGGTCTGTTTTCAATTCAAATAACTGACCCTATGTGGGCTTCTACTGAACGGGGTCTAAGTGCCAGAGCCAAGAGCTATTTGCATGCAGTTTTGCTTCCCCAGACCAGAGACCGAGGTTCAGGACATCTCATAAGATTAAAGAAGTAAACTGAGCACAGAGAAGTAAAAAAGAGAGAGAGAGAACCAAAAGTAGCTAAAATTAGCCTTCTTGCCCCCAACTCAGCTCTTTCCCCAGGTCACTGTCTTGACTTGCTTAGAATTCAAAATATAGGGGCACCTGGGTGGCTTGGTTGGTTAAGCACCTTCTTTCAATTCAGGTCATGTTCTCAGGGTCCTGGGATCAAGCCCTGCATCGAGCTTCCTGCTCAGTGGGGAGTCTGCTTCTGCCTCTCCCTCTGCCCTTCCCTATCCCACTCATGCTTACTCACTCACTCGTACTCTCTCTCTCTCAAATAAAATCTTTTTAAAAAATTCAAAATACATTCCCACAAATCCAGAAAGCACTACATGGAGACATTTTTCCAGTAGGGGTGATATCACCAACATTCTCCATCAGCTCATCGTATTCCTAGTCGGTTCATTTAAAAAGAAGAGCTTTGAGAAAGGACCATTGTGTAATAGGACGCTGCCCTGCAGGAGACGCTGAGCTTGGGCACCCGGGCTCAGTCTGTGTGGTAAAGTGAGCCTCTTGGAAAAAAGAAAACCAGTCCTTTCCAGGATCCAACCTCTATCAGCCTAAGAAATAAACTAATTGACCATCGCTCGGGCTTTTGAGAACAGAAGGCTGATCTTTCCATCACTTATAAATTTGCCAGAAATATGTTTACTTTTATTTAGATGCCTGTGGCTGTGAGCAACAGGGGCAAAAGAAAAGAAAGAATGTGAAAGGTAAGAAAGAGAACCTGGTAGAGTCAGGAAGAGAAGATTAAAGAGGAGAACACCCTCTCCCAGAAAGCCAGGAATGAGTGTGTGAGGAGGGGGTGGGGAGAGTTCATAGCTGTCATAGGGAATCAGGAGATTACCCCAGTCTCCTCTGCTGGCTCAGTCAGTGAGGACGAATGAGAAAACGTGGCGGCAGAAACCAGAGCTTAACCTCCAACCACAAACTCCACAGAGTGCATAGGGCGCTCAGAGGCCACGGCAGTGACCATTGTAAAGAGATTTTTTTGTAAACAAATTATGCTCCAAGCAACTCCCCCAGAGCTTCCTTAACTCAACAGCTTCTGATACTGCTTTCCTTTGCGTTTTTCTTCTTCTTGTGAAATGCCCTTCCTCAACTCAGGACCAGATGGAACATTCCACATAACAATCTATGGGACTATCTAAGATTCTATCCTAAGGTATGCAGAGTCTCTAGGGGAATAATTTTGCTTTGAGGTAGTCTGGGCACACATTTTCCGTGTCAGGATTTTTTTTTATGATTTTATTTATTTATTCATGAGAGACAGAGAGAGGGAGGCAGAGGGAAAAGCAGCCTCCCTGCGGGAGCTTGATGTGAGACTCAACCCCAGGACCTGGGGAATCACGACCTGAGCCAAAGGCAGACACTCAACCACTGAGCCACCCAGGTGTCCCTCCATGTCAGGATTATTAACAGGAACTTGCACATTAGTGCCCAGGCTGTCTTCTGCCCTCTGGGTCCTCCTTGGATAAAATTCAAAAGGGATTAGGAGGTTTCTACATCGTTTTCTTTCCGAGCACACTGTCATTCTTGATGCATCACCCTCACTTTCCGAAAATGGCACAAAATCCAGCCAGACTCTTCCAAGAAGGAATTATGTCACTCTTTAATCCTATGCTGCCGCTTAAAGTAACCCAAACAAGCTCTTTTCCCAGTGCAGAAGGAATGCACCCTGGTTCTCTTTAGAGGCCAGGAACAAGATTGCAGGTCTCCTGGCTGGCTGGTTCATTGGTATAATCACAGAAACAAACAAGAGTCACTTCTCTTTTTTCTGAATGAACATTTTGTACTGAATGACAATGTCTCATTATGACCTCTAAACTGTTGTCTATTCAGTATTTCTGCTTCTTTCAACATTCCCTTCCCCTGTGGGTCTCATTTCTTCCTCACTGCTGGATCATTCTAAGGCAGAGCACCTGGACTATGGACATTGAGAGGAGTTGCAAGAGAATATAAAGAGTAACAACCAGTTGGGCAATCATCTTGACCAAAAAAGCAGGCCAGGCTACATGGGCAAGTACAAATTATATGCATGCCATGTATGAGTCCTAGACCTCTGCCCTCTGGTCTGCCACACTTTGATAAGCCTTCAGGGCACTGAGGAAGAAGGACCACTTCCTTCATAAGAAACTGGGTTTTCAAAAAAATCTTTTTCTCTTCATTTGTGCAAGGGGGAGAAGAGTGGGGCTCTATCTCAGGTACAAGAATGATAAGATCTAAGTTCCCCACGTCACAGCACTACAGAATTGCATGCAGACTTAAAACACATTCCATGCTAGAAAAAAACAATACACAAACAACCTTGTTCCTCAAAAAATTCAAGATACAACTGATAGAAGCTGAACCAAATTATCGACATTGAAAGGATAACTACACAAAAGTAAATAGATAGTATGATTCTTCCCAATATAGACTGAAGCACAGAAGTCCAATAAGAATAAATCTTAAGTAAATGGGAAAAAGAAAGATTGCACCCAAAAGATCAATGTCTATGCAGGATATAAATTTAAGATAACTCTTGGTATTCTCTTTTGAAGTCAAATTATTTTGAAAAACATTAACTCAATAAACGTTTATTGAATGCCTAATATATACAAAACCCACCCAAAAAGTTAATGAAATATACTTCCAGGAATTTAATATAGTTGAGGGGATTCCACAAAATATAAACTTGAATTGTAAAACTCATACATTAGCTTTCCATTTGATATTCAGAATAAGTCTGGGGGTTATGTAGAGGAAGAGCTCATTCTTCTATAATGTGAGAGAAAATTGAGGCTAATAGAAGCTAAATGATTTGCACTGAGATCACATCAAACTAATAAAAGACAGAATCCAGGTTCAAACTTAAGTTGTCTGATACCAAATCTGCTACAATTCAAAGTAAAATATCACAAGTGCCAAAAGGGAGGTGAGTGCAGAGTGCTATTGGCATTCCTTCTTGTTGAGGAGGTCGGAACTGATTCGTGGAGGTATTTGATCTGAGTTTGAAGGAGGGTAGAGTTTTGACAAACATAGGGACATCAAGAAAACTATAAACTAAAGGAAATCATTTAAAAAGAGCAAAAGGTAAGGAGGCAGAAACTAGTCCACATTTACGAAATGGTAAGCTGTCCAGTTTGGCTAGCGCACTGGTTATGGAAAGTAGAGCAGTGGAGATAAAGGCTGGAAATGTAGGTTAGAATCAGGTCATGTAGTGCCTTGAATGCCTTGCAAAGGAATATGAACACTGTTGGCCAGCAATGGAGAATTATTGAAGGTTTTTGAACAGAGAAATGATATAACCAGAATAGAGCTTAAGAAAAGATTAATCTGGCAGTAAGACGTAGAATTTTTGGAAGAGGCTAAGGAGTTAGGAGGCCAGGGCAATAATCCAGATAAGAAGTAATAGGGGTCTGATCTACAATAGTGGGTGTAGAAATAAAAAGAAAATAAAGGATGAATATGAGGAATGTTAAAAATATAGATTCAACAGGACTCCTTGACTAATTATGTGAGAAAATGCAAATGAAAGAGGGAAGTTGGTCTGAGTAACGGTAAAGGTGATGATAATTACTGAAATAAAAAATAAACAGAAAGTGCATGTTGGTAAAGAAATGAGTTCAGATTTGATCATGTCCAATGTTCAGAGATTATTTATCATGAAAATGTGATGTGTACCTGTAAAAAACAAAATACCTTATCCTCCTTGCCACACTCCTACCCAGAAACCATACACACCCAGAAACTATAGTGGTTTGATCAAGAACTGGGCCCTACACATGGTCAGGTGTTTGTACTAAACTGCCATTAAGAAGCATGTGGTCAAATAAGGAACTCTTAACTATAGGAAACAAACTGAGGGTCGCTGGAGGGGAGGTAGGTGGGAGGATGGGGTAACTGGGTGATGGGCACCAAGGAGGGCACATGATATAATGAGCACTGGGTGTCATATGTAACTGATGAATCACTAAACTCTACCTCTGAAACTAATAATGTGCTATATGTTAATAAATAGATTTTAAAAAGAAAAAAGGGGGCGGGAGAAAAAAAAGTATGTGATCAAAAGTGGAACCATTACTCATTTCACATAAAAGCAAGTGTTAGGACAATACTAGCCACCATTAACAGAAAATCCCTCAAATCTCAGTAGTCTAATACCATAGAAATTATCTGTCACTTGTTTGAATTTAGTTGGCACTGGCAGGGGAAGGGGCTATTCCATGTAGTCATTCAGAAACTCAGGAGTATAGATGTTCTTTTGTCTTTAACACATAGTTTCCAAGGTCCTCTTAGCCTTCACATCCATCTGGCAGTTGGGGAACAAGAAAGAGAGAAGAGAATTTCATGAAAAGATTTTAGGACCCAAGCCTTAAAATAGAATGCATCACTTTTGCCCACATTTCTCTGGCCAGAACTCAATCATATGGCCATAACTTACCTATAAGGGAGTCTTGGCAATATGAAAATAACTGAGCCCTAAAGGATAAGGAAATAAATTTGTTGAACAGATAGCCTCTGTTTCCAGGACACGAAGCTTAAAGAGAAGGTGCATAGGCTAAGAGTAAATCAAAGAAACCACAATTCTCTCTATAAAAATATAAATTACAATTGCCATGTGTGAAAAAGTAGTCTTAAATGATGGGGCAGTTGGCAAAAATGAATCTCCTCTTCCTTATGAGTTTGGGCCTTATAGCATCTAAGCATTCACCTTTCTTTTTTAAGACCTGGGTGGGGTGTGTGTGTGTGTGTGTTTTCTAACAGACCCAGAAGAAGAAAAAGGCATAGTTCCAATTCACACCATCAAAAGAAACTCGGTGGAACATGAGGTTATGGTTCTACCCACCTTAGGCTTTCCCGCAGGACTAGGAGTGGCCAAGTCATCACTGGGTCACCCTATTCATGCCTTTCCTTTGATTTTCATTTTCTCTCACTATTATGGTGTTATTCTGGATTTGTTATTCTCAGACCTAGGAAATGTACTTCTGGGAAACCACAAAGGGTCCGATGGCATGAGAGGATGGAACCTACTGAGGATGAGTCAAAGTTCCCATGAATAGAAGATAAGATTTCCTAATGGAAACTGGAGACTTGTGCCTTGGAAGTTTAAAGAATTTCCCTGAAGAGAAATAAGGACCTGGGGACATGAGAGTATGTTTAGGAATGGGTTTCACAAGAACAGCTCTTAGGAATGGTTAACATTTTGGGTGATTTTTCCCCCAGTTTTATTGATATAATTGACATATAGCATTATATGAGTTCAAAGTGTACAACATAGTGATTTGATATATGTATATACTGTGAAATGATCACCACTGTAAGTTTAATTAATATCTCCATCACCTTGCATAGTTACAATTTATTTCTTGCGATGAAAACCTTTACGATCTACTACTCTCTTGGCAACTTTCAAAAATACTACAGTATTGCTAACTATAGTCAGCATGCTTATGACCACCTTCACCCATTTCACCCATCTCCAAACCCCTGCCTCTGGAAACCACTAATTCATTCTCTGTTCTGTTTCTGTGAGTTTGGGGATGGATGGATGGATGGATGGATGGATGGATGGATGGATGGATGGAGATTCTGCATATAGGTGAGATAATACAGTATTTGTCTTTCTGATTTATTTCACATAGAATAATATCTCCAAGGTCCATCCACATTCTCCCAAATAGCAGGATTTCCTTCTTTTTGTGGCTAAATAATATTCCATTATATATGTATATGTACATACACACACATTTTCTTTATCTGTTCATCCAGCAATGTACATTCAAGTTGCTTTCTTCCTAACTATGGGAAAAGTTGTGTATAACATGCAATTTTAAAGTCTTTCATGTAGTATGAAACTCCATATTTTTCCCAACCCCTCTGTACTTTACGTGGTATATGGAGGCAAATTAGAAAAGTTGCCATAAAGAGATATTCAGCCTCCCCCACGTGGCCCACTCTGCATCCATCCATCTGCAGACCCTCAACTAGCAGCAGGAGAACAGAAAGTTTGCTCTGCCACAGCCTCTCCCAAACTGAGGAATGGCCCACCTCAGAGAGGGAGGCTGTGGGAGCAGGCCACATGGAGGAGGAATCAAGCAGGGGATTCGAGGCAAACCACAGGGCACTCTCACCACCTTCCCCTACTAAAATAATCTTCAACAGGAGAGAAATATTGACAGTAGGTCGACCTTTAATATAAAATGGAGTTACAAATTTTACTAAGACTTCAAGTATAGAGATAAAGATGTAGAATTCTCTAGTTTCGTCATGATTAATCACAGGAATGTAGAAAATGGACAAAGGCGGGGGGGGCGCCTGGGTGGCTCAGCAGTTAAGCATCTACCTTCAGCTCAGGGCATTATCCTGGAGTCCTGGGATCGAGTCCCACATCTGGCTCCCTGCAGGAAGCCTGCTTCTCCCTTTGCCTAGGTCTCTGCCTCTGTGTGTGTGTGTGTGTGTGTGTGTGTGTGTGTGTCTAATGAATAAATAAATGAAATCTTTTAAAAAAAATGAACAAAAGAAAGCATTTGAAGGGGGTACATGAGGAGAGTACACCACCACAGACCAGAGGACACTGCTGGTGCTCTGCCCAGATTTCCTCGGATCCCAGTTACAAACAGCCTGCACCTTTGACTTTCCTCAGAGCACTGACCCCCAGAGTCACTGGAACTGCTTTCTCCATATGCTCAAAAAAACAAACAAACAAACAAACAAACAAAAACCAAACCAAAAACATCTAGAAGCTAATGGCCCTCCAGAAGAGCATAAGCAATGACTATCAGGTGTGAGTATGAAAGCCCAGCTCCCTTTCCCCGTGGCCCCCAGCTGTGGCAGGGTGCTGCTACGGGATCAAGCTAATGTTGGGAGCTCACCTGAGAGTGAGCCCATGCTTCACTTGGGCTTCCCTGTCCTGTTCTCCCTAATCACTTACTGATCATTTTTGGGAGTGCTCCCTCAATAAACAATAAGCACCTGAATCCTCGTCTTCAAGTTTGCTCTGGTGGAACTAACCTGAGACACAAACATTAACGAATGCCACCACTAACCACTTCTCAAAACAGTAGTAGCTGTAAGATGTAATGATTTAGATAAAAGAAGAGAAGCACTACAAAAAGATCACTCTATTTAGCACCTGGTAGTTGATTCTAATTCTCCCACTTGCCATACACCATCAACAAGGAAACAGGGACCAACCCATGCAAATATCTTGGGCACAGTCACTGTCAACCACCCTCAATCGTCCTTTCCAGTCCTCGGAACCCACATGGACCTACTCCTCATATTGCTGTTAAAACCATAAACAAAAATAGAGGTAGAAGAAATGTTTAGATTCTTATAAGAGGACACAGGATAAATTTGGTGGCTTCGAGGAGTTTAGGTCTGACAAAGATGAACTCCACCTCAGATGGCACCAAGGCTGACTCAGTGAGAAGGAAAATCCCTGGGAATTCCACTTGTCCTATCCATGGCACCATGGACAGACACAAGGATAGGACTGAATGCTTAGAACTGAAAGAGATGTCAAAGAAGATTTCCACAATTTATAACAAAATCCATGACAATAAAATGCCTTGGCTAAAAACTGAATTATCGATCAAGTTCTAGTTCCTTGTCTATCTTTCTAGTATGCCACAAAGCCTTTCAAATTCTTATTTATCAATACTAGTAGGTGTTAATGTTACTATATGTTAGGCACTTAGCTAAGTTCTTTATAGTCAGTCTTATTTAATATTCTCAAAAATCTAGAAGATAGATTCCCTTGTTTCCATTCTAACAAAGAAATAAATTTAGAAGAGTTCCATCTAGAAGCCCAAAGACAAAAGTGGAATCCAAAGTCCATGCTTTTCTTACCACGTGGACAACATGCTCTCATTCATTGACTGACAAATTGAAAGTTCTATCTCCTCAAAAGACCTGATGTGTAGCTTCTTTAACACCTCCCCTCATTGCAGGAAGCTTCTACCAGAAAGGGTCATCTTGCACCATTCTTTCCACATGAACAAAGACATCACTGAAGCACTGGGTCGAGAGGAAGAACATTGGATAAAAAGCTAAGAGATCTAAATATCAGTCCCAACAGAGTGTCGAGCCAATTGTGGCAAATATTTTAGATTTCTGCAGCCAAGTAAATGATGCCTCCCTTAGGAGTATTGCTCAGAGAACTTCACAATTGTCAGATCAAACAATTGCTCAAATTATTATTGAAAATCCCTTTGAAACAGCCTCTGAGAGACGTACACAGTCGTTTGAGGTGAGCTCTTTTTCCAGAAAAGAGCCTGGTTCCTTATCCAAAATAAAATAGTCCTAGTTTTTGCTCTTTAGGTGAGATCATAGGAAAGAAAATTCACTGCTCTCCAAGTGTGGCTTTCCCACCTATACGATGAGGAAACAACGATGCCTGGAGGTAGGACCATAAAATGAGGGAATGTTTATAAATGTGATTTTAAAACTGTAAAATCCCTTATTCAGATAAGACCCAAGTGGGAAGTCAATCTTGGTCATTTTAAATGGGACAGAATATCCCACTTTGCTCATTCCTAGCTGGAACAGATAAACAGTTTAAGAGGTTATGGTGACATTGACCATTCCTGCTTCTTAGTTCCCAGAAATAGAAGCACCACAATCAAAAGTTACTCAACACACCAGGCATTACGAAAATGTTACCTCCAACAGAAAACATGGTGATGCCAAGTGATTTTCTTTAATTTTCTATTGTTTTTTGGGTCTTGAGAGAGAAGAAAGGTTTGGAGCCTTTGATGTGTAGACAAAAACAAAACCTGAGTCTGAAAACCCTTAGGCTTCACCTTGCTGTGAACAGTACTGAAGATGGACAATAAAGAATTTATGGCCCGTGATGTGAGTCAACTTCTTTGATAAGGGGCCTAAATTTAATTTGCAAACATATGGCTATGACCTCCCTAAGCCAATGGCTGGAGACTTGGAGCTACGTGTGTGGGCCAGCTGTGGAATTTGGCTCTGCTCCTGGTTGAAGTCAACTCCCTTCTCTAAAAATTCTTTAAATACTGGATGAGCTGTAAGTAGGGGTTTGCAAGGGGAGGAGGTGTGGGGAGTTGTTAACAAAAGACAACAGATGAGCTCATGAAACTTTAACAAGCTTTCGGTGAGAGTTCCACGTGTGGGGTTTGAAGGTTGTGCTGCAGTCCTCTGCAGGTGATAATAATTAGCTCATTGGAAAGGAGAAGATTTTTCCAATAAGTTTTCTTTTCAGAGACAGAAGGGTGTATGTTACATAGGAAAAGGTTTTGTAGTTCCAATCCTACTGAATGTCCATTCATGGAAGCACTTAGGCTGGCAAGACTTGGCCAGAGTCCCCATATTCAGGCATGAGCACTCTACACATGGTCGTGACTTACTATAATTTCCAGGGGCTTTTTGAGAGCATGTAGCTCTTGGTTACCTACTCAGCCCTCAAACTCTTACCTAAACTTTCTTGAAATATCTGTTTCATATTCATTTGCACAATCCCAAGCAAAGGTAAAGACAACATTTAGAGGTGCTGGTATAATATCAATGAACACCTCTGAATTTATATTCTGAGTATGACACGTGAGTTCAGTCACAGAATTAATTAGCTGAGAGACTGTATTCTATTTTAATCAAATCTTTGATTTGATTTGCCCATCAAGGAACTGTCTCCCTTAAAACAAATCCTATTTTATGTGATTCTATTTTATTAACAATGTTGATTTCATGACAGAGCATTAAAGATTTTGCTCATGGGGTATATTATGCATTTGCTATGTGTTTCTGTAAGAATATTCCCATGATCCAGCTTTTAAACAGAAAACCAGAGGGCTAAATTTCTTAGAAAAATAGTCCTGTGATCCTTTTGTGTGTTTGTCCATTAAATTGTATCTAAATTCATTAATTGAATTGAAAATGGCAAAACACCATTGTGCCTTTTCTTTAAGCATTATTAGAATAATTTATTTTAAAATAAAAATCCCCAGAGAAAATAGCTCTTAGCCCTTTGCAGAGTTTTATAAAACTTTCATTGTTTGGATGCTCTTCATTCTGTAAAATCATTTGCAGAATGATCTTAATCTGCCCCTATTAACTGTTGGGTCTTGGGTAGGTCCCTTATGTCCCCACATCTGTTTTCTCATCTGTACACAGAGAAGTATTTCAAATAGTTCTAAGTTGCCTGTTTGCCCTAAATGTTCTTGAATAATAAGATCCCATGGCCCCAAATAATTCTACAGAAATTTTTTCATAGCATTTGTATTTAATTGTATATTGCATTATAGCAAATAATTATGTTCTAGAGGCCCAGAAGAATTAGTGGAGCATTGAGTAATCTATGTCCCAAGTCTATAAGTATAGAGACAAATAATACAACCATTTTTAAAACAGAATACATTAGTCTAATAGATTCTATGTGAAAAGTTAACAAGAAAAAAAGTAAAAACAGAATCATTATCCCTATGGAAGAGAGTGAAAAATTGTTGTCCAGATAAACAATTTGAGCAAGTATGTTAGCTCTAGCAGAACCAAGCCACAGAAAGGAAAATACTGGGCATCTACTACATTGCAGGCAGCATGCTAGGGTTATTCCTACATATATTACCTCCACAATTCTCCAAGGCAGGCATTTCTATCTCCATTTTTAACAATGAGATAACCAGGATCAGGGAGATTGTGGTATGTGGCTTCAATTATTCTGATGCTTTCAGGTATGGAATTGAAGCAAAAGTGTTTAGGTAATAATAAAATATCTGATTGACAGTAACTTAGTTTTATATTTCTCAAATAACAAGAATTAAGGAATTCGGGGATTTGTTCAACAGCTCACTATGGACCCACTTCTCTACGATTCTTGTCACCCCATCCTCATGGGTCACAGGATGGCTACAGGTCTAGATAACTACAAGAACAAAAGATTCGAAATCCTGGGAGTGTATGCGTATGTGTGTGGAAGACATTGACATAACTAATGACCTGAAATTATTAGAACTTAGAAGTTCCTGAAGCAACATTCATCATTTGTATCATAGCCTAATTTTATCCAAAAAGGCAACTATAGAAGCCGAAAGTGGGTACAGAGCCACTTGGAAACACAGCCACCACAAGGTGACCCATGTAAGAGACATGAATGAGCTGCAGTCACTCAGTGAAGACCAGGTAATGCAAACAAGAAGCTCCTCTTTTTCCCCAAGAAAAGTCTTTTTTAAGTCAACAAGTAGCTGTTGACATCATGGACACTATTTCTTCAACATCTCACAGATGGCATTTGCCACTCATCCACACCAATAATAAATGTTAATTCTGTGAATTTGTGTTCAGAGACAGTGAAAAACAACAAAAGTTTGCAGCAGTACACTATCTCACCCATGACTTGCCCTCACTCTACTGAGGTTCTGGCATTTGGTCCTGCATTGTACGCTGATGAGCCAGTAGACCCAGCCCACAAACACCCAGGACTACAAGCTTCTCAGTGCTGCCTGCCTCCCTGCTACTTGATGCTGTTTCTGCAGCCCTAGAAAACAATAGCTTTAAAACCCATTTTCTGAAGCTGCCAGGCATCTTTCTCCAATATCTTCCTTCGTTTGGTCATCTTCTCAACCTTTTCTCTCATTAAAATTCCCTGCTTCCCTTCTAGGTCATTTTTGTTATTCTTTTACCCTAAATTCTTCACTAGCTCAAAGTATCTATTTCAGAAATTATAGATATGTCAAATCTCTGGGGTAGGTATGCACCTTTACATTCTGCTAAAGTACTTTCCAGATGTCCCTGAGAATTCACATTCCCAGAAAGTCTGCAGAATTAATGCTGCTACATTTCCTACTAGCCTTTCCACTCTATGTTGTTCAGGCAAGTGAGGCAAAATATGCTTAGAGCATATTGTTTCAAAAATGATTTGGTAGACAAAGAGGGTAATTTCAAATACTGAATTTCATCTAGTTATTATCCTCTTTTGTATGGGGGGGAAAAGGGCCATGACCATATATACTTCAAGAAAAAAACAATCACCTGTAACTCCTGCATACCTTTTGGATTCTGTAAAATTTTCATAGGTTCCTCCTCTTAAAGCACTGGGTGAGAAACAGAGACCAGTAACACATAACCTACAGTGGATAACACCACCATCACTCTCAGATCATGACCTTAGGAAAAACATCAGGGCAGATTAATAGAAGCATTTCTTAGTGCAGCATGGTATGTGAAGAGCAGCAAATTGGATGGTAAGGACTCGGTATGAGGGCTCTGCAACCTTTCCCCAAGGATGAGTACATGACTAAGTAACATTAATAACCCAGTGGTTAGACTTGGGATTTGTGTATATTTTCCCCTGCGTGTGTGATAGGAGACTTTGGCTACCGATTGGCCCCATCCCAGGCAGGCAAAGCAATAGCTTACTGCCCTCACCAGCAGCTGAGTCCCAGTAGTATATAAGGGATATGCTTGAAAAACAGAACAGATGAGTCAGGTCTCCTCCCTTCGCCCACCACACAGGCCTAGTCTCAAATTTAACATTGTCAGTATGACCTTCCAACAATCATGTTTCCTCTCTAGGTCTGTTCACCAGCCCCCTCTGTAAAATGAGAAAGTTCTAATAATCAATACTAGAGCATCCCTGAGATCACTTCCAACTCCAGAATACTATAGTTCAGCATTATGTACTCTGAAATCTAATCAATCCACCTACAGAGGGGACAGAGGAAACAGCAAGCTCGGCCATTTATTTTTGTGCATCTACTCTTCTGATTTCCCATTACAACGTCTTTAAACCTCACTTTAACATTTTTATAATAACTACCTCTATGCATGACAGGATACGCATTTTTTTATTTCCCCACTTCCCCCACCACCCGCTGACATTCATACCTCTTCCCTCAAAAGTGGTCTTGGGCAGATGGAGGAAAATGAAAGAGCATCTGATTCTGGGAGCATATCAAAGTTATGCCAAAAAAAAAAAAAGGTGATTGATACTAAAGAGAACATTTTCTTTTCCTTATAGATGGAAGATCATGTAAAAGTTGTACATCCTTCCCATGGAACCTAAGGAATGTGCTACTCTCCCTCCAGTTCAAAGTCCTCCATACTTTTTCAGTCTAACCTCCCTAAATGTCAATGGAAGCCAAAAGAAATACCAATCAGTTCCATTTATAAAATTACTAAATCCAAACTCTTAATAAGCATCTTAGGCAGAACAACTTAGAACAGTTTAGAAAAAATACTATGCACAAATTGAAAGGGAATTATATTTTTTAATCTCTTACCTGATAAGATGTGTATGCCTGTTGTGCAGCACACAAATTCTTAAACCTAGGGATTCGATTATATATCACCACCCTCATCTCCTACCCTACACTGAGTTTCAAGAGTATTGGCTTTTTATCACAGCAACTACCAAGAACCCAGCTTTGCTAAGAGATGCCTTCCCTAAAAGCAATGTAGCAGTTGATGTTAAAACTATAGTTCACATGGCGTGTGACAGGTTGAACAGTTTTCCTCAAAAACAAAATATCCACGGTGATAGTGCCCCTTTGAATTCACTGCTGCTCCCAAGGCACCTTGGCACAGAGGGTGGGAGCCACAACCCTAGCTCCTTTCAGAGCTAACACCATTGTAATTGGAACCAACCTGGTACTAATTGCCTAAATTCCAGAAAACCCAACAGTAGGAAAGATGGGTAAAAATATGGGGAGGACCATAAGCATAACAGAGGGAGGGGAAGTCTTAGTTGCCCACCCAGCATGGACGTGATGAATGGATAGTTGACACAAGAGGATAAGTAAAGTAAAATATTCCACTTTCATATGCCTCAGACATTGTGAACATAAGATATTACATCTGTATCTGGCTCTCTCACTAGATTAAGATACAAGCAAAAGATCTTACTCATTTCAGTATGCCTCCAAATACCTAATTCAATACATAGTTGTATTGAATTCCCTTACCTGGAACCCTGAACTTAAATCTAATCGGAGTAGAATGTGCTAATTAATTTGTTCTGATTTATTTTACACCTCTGGAGTTAAGGCTTCTTAGAATTCAATACACAGATTAATGGAGAGTATGAATGTATTTCTACTGCTCTGCTCTGGGATCTTTCTGTGTCCCTGCTGGAAACCTGAGAAGAGCACGAACTTTATGGTCTATTTTGTGTTTCAGACTAAATACCTAAAGGGAAAACATGGCTGGCAATGCATGAAGTCCAAAGTGTATACTCGTTTATTTTAGCTCAGAAATGATGTGTGTGAAAGTTGATTCGGTGGCTCTTTATTGTATGAGCTATAGCATCTGAGAGAACTGTTCCATAATTTGTTAGCCTTTGATTACTGAGGCAAACAAAATGCCAGCTATGCCTGCATCATCACTTTTTAAAAAAGATTTATTTATTTGAGAGAGAGAGAGAGAGAGAGAGAGAGAGAGAATATAAGCATGTAAGCCAGGGGAAGGGCAGAGGGAGAAGGAGAGAGAGAATTTCAAACAGACTCCCCACTGAGCTTGGAATCCAATGTGGGGCTTCATCTCATGACTCTCAGATCAGGGCCTGAGCCGAAATCAATAGTCTGACACTTAACCAACCAAACCACCCAGGTACCTAGAGTTTGCATCACCATTTACCAGGAAAACATACATCAAACCACCACTGCCCAGGGAGATCAAAAGGGTGTAGGGCTCTTTAAAATACCTTTGGTGAGGGGCGCCTGGGTCACTCAGTCTGTGAAGCTTCCGTCTCTTGATTTTGGCTCAGGTCATGATCTCAGGGTTTTGAGATGGAGCCCTGCCTCAGGATCTAGCTGGGTATAGAGCCTACTTAAGATTCTCTCTCTCCATCTTCCTCTGCCCCTTCTCCTCTCCCCCTCTCTTAAAAAAAAAAAATACTTTTGGTTATAAAAAGTACAGATTAAGGAATGAAATCAAGTGACTAAATGTGGACCAGAATAACTTGTTTATATTCCTCTTGTGTTTGGAAACTTTATTGCTATTTCAATTTACAAGTTCTTTACAGAAGGTATTTGTTTTCTTGTTTGGGTTGTTTTTTGTTGTTGTTGTTGTTGTTGTTTTTAATGCAATTACATCGTTTTGTTCACAGTCCCAGAGTTAATCATACTTTGCACTTATCTCTCTCATCTTTCATCAGAAAACTGCCAGGCCTCTGATAACCTGTGTGGCCAGATTCTTCCCCAGTAGTTGCACACCAAGGGCAAGCAAGCTCCCTTAAAAAAAAGGATAAAGGATAAAGGAATGCAGACTACTAGAATCAGTCATCGAAATAGCCCACAGGGAAAGACACCTGATAATATACTTACTTTACAGGTAAGGAAGGAACGGGACAGAATCTAACATAGAAGGAAAATAAGCACTTAGCATGAACCCAGAAACATATTGCGAGCTTATAAACACGATCTCATTCACCCACATTTACAAGAAGAAATTGAGGTCTTAAAAGCTGATAAAAACTTGCCCTAAGATCTAAACCAAAATCTAAACTTTGGTGGGATCAAATATCACGTCAACACCCACTTGCCACACAACTTTCTATCAAGCAGAGTCGTTGCCAGTGCAAAGTGGAGAAAGAGTACTGAGTTTGAGAGAGAAAAATGCAAAGGCTCCAATTCTCTTTTCCATCATCCATCTAGGCCTGGAAGACACTTGGCCATTAGGGGAAAACATAGCAATGGCAGCACAGAAGGACACCTCAGAGCTAATGACAGTTAGGTCTCCTATAGTGTGAGCTGGCTAGAAATACATTTCAAACTGAGAATCCCTGCCTCCCATCAATCTGACCACAGCCCGCCCACACACACACTTGTCATTTCCATCATAAGAATACATATCTTCCCCTCCTGATTTTCAAGATTTGTTAACCTGAATTTATTAATGTTTTTCCATGGCTAAAATTTGGCCTGATCAGTTTCATATTCTTTTTCCACTTTTCAATCAGTTGGAACTAAAAAATTTTAAGGTTGAACAAAGCAGCTATTGGTCTTTTTTAAAACATGTCTGTCTTGAACACAGCAGTCCTGCATGCCAATCTAGAGAAACTTTTTCAAGTATTAATGTATAATGACAGAGAAGCAACAATTAACCAGAGGACAGATCTCAGTAAACAGCTTTTATTTGAACCTAAAAGGCTCCAGAGCAGACACAATTTAAGACAAGCCCTAATATTCAAAGTCTACATTTTGCCTATTGTCTTAGGTTGAGATGTCCTAGATGCAGAGTCAAAGATAGGAATTCAGGCACAAGAGATTTATTGAGGGTTTATTTTTTTTTATGGAAAACCTACAAAAGAGTGAGGCAAGCAGGATAAGTAAGAAGAAGCAGCCTTGGTAGTGAGATGGCTGTGGGAGGGCCCCCTGCAGATGGATGTAGATAATATTGAAGAGTTATCTTCCCTTTAGGTAAGGAGCCAGGCTCTGGTCTGCCCCAATCACTCAGTTTGCTCACTGCTATAGGCACTGAGTTGGAGGCTGCTGGGAAGAAGGCTGGCAGCCTTCCAGGCATCTCTGTGAAGGCAGCTCCATCAGCTAAGGGCAATTTTCTGGGGAAGTTAGCAGGTGTATGTTGTGAACAGCAGGAGCAAGGATGCACCAACAGGGAAAGAGGATCTGGCTGGACACCAAGAGCATTCACTAAAGCATCTCAAAGTGTGCTCTTCTGGAAACTTAGAAATGTAAATCCTTGCTCTCTACCCCAGACCCACCAAGTCAGAAACACTGGCATGTGAGCAATATCTGTTTCAATACACCTTCTAGGTGATTCTGATACACTCTAAAGTTTGAGAATCACTTGGTGATAATACCCACAATAGTACCTATCACAACACTAGTCACTAACAGACTCAAGTCAGTTCAAGTCATGTTGAAACCAGGAACTCCGTGGAAAAATATTTAATTCAGGTATCTACAAAAGATAACTCTATAAACAGAAGCCTGGCTTCAAGGAGCCATGTACATTTCCACTTTTATTTTCTCTGCTTTCCCCCTAATTTTCTAGACTCTTTCCATGATTGAGGGCTCTGTGAAATCTCTTTCCTGGAGTTTTTTTTAGAAAGTCTTAATTAGTCTCATACATTCACAGGTCATCAACTCCACCGGGCCCTAAAAGGAGGGTTTTATGGCCCAATAAGGGTTTTGCATTGCGTTATGTCCTCCTCCTTTCTGGAATAAAACCTATGAATACTAGGCTGATATTTTGCAGTCATTCTGCTCTGTGTAAGATCTTATTATTTTCTTAACCAAGCAAGGTGAAAAAAAAATTAGGCAACACATAATCAAGTATCTCTATTGCAAGAAGGTATGATTTCAGACTATTAGCTAGATTTATCATTCCTCTCTCATTTGGAGATTATTTTCCCCAAAAAATTTCCTTTTCACCATTAAAAACCTATATTCAAGTACTATCTTAAACATGTGAAGTATTGTAAACACTCTCTTAAAAGATCTGCTTTTGGCAGCTGATTTCTCTGTTTATTATTGCTATTATCATGAGCTCCTTTAAACACAGAAGAAAGTCCAGAGAATAATATAACATCTGTAAACTCACCAGGTAGATTTTCATTATTAATATTTTATCATATTTTCTGCAGACTTTTTCCTTTTAAAAGAAAAACCTTTATAGACACTGTCAAAGCTCTCTTGACCTGGTTGGAAGGCATGCAGGTGTCAACTACATGTGCATTTTATTTGTTACCCTCTACAGATACTTTTGCACTATTTTTTGTATTGTATTTTGCAATAGAAGTGTTTTAATAGATACAATCTTTATCTCATGTTATCCTATAAAATGTAAAATCTAATGAGATAAATAAGCTAAAACAATTCAAGTGATAAAAGAAACCTTTCAAAATGTAAAATAAAAGTCAAAGTTATAAACAAATTTTCTTAGTGAATATAAAGATGAAGCATGCTTATTTTATAAAAGAGTAGACATATGGGTTTACTATTTAAGAAAAACAATATAGAAAGGGGTGCCTGGATGGCTCAATCAGTTAAGTGTCCGACTCTTGATTTTGGCTCATGTCATTATCTCAGGGTTATTCGATCAAGCCCCACATCAAGCTCCCCGCTGGGCATGGAGCCTGCTTAGGATTCTCGCTCTCCCTCTGCCCTCTCCCCCCCCCTCAAAAAAAAAAAAAGAGGGAGGGAGAGAGAGAGTGAGAGAGAGAGGGAGGAGGAAAAATAATTATGAAAATCTAAAAAGTCTAAAGAAAAATTAAAGAGAATCAAAAGTATCTAACTATAGCAAACATTTGTTTGACAATGGTACCATAAACAAATAAGCAGATTGGGAAACAATATTCTCAACTATCAGAAAATAATTAAAATATAGAATATATAACAATTTCTTAGAAAGCAAAATAAAAGATAGACAATGCTCCCTTCATCCCCCCCAAAAAAGCATCTCAGAAAAAAAATGCTAATGACCAAAAATTAATACCAAACCACTCTTTAAAAGAAAGTAGATTGCTTGAGGTATGAAAAAGCAATGTTTTTAAGTTAAGGAGTCAAAAAATATCAAGCTACCTTTGATCTATAATATGCATAAATGCATGTATTTATGTATATAGATTATAACATATTATATTAATTTTCTATTGCTGCATAATGAATTAACCCAAAATTTAGAAGCTTTAAGCAAAAAAACTTTTATTACTCACACAGATTTTGATGGGCAAGAATCCAGGACTAACCTAGCTGAACTGTTGTGGCTCAGAGTCTCTTACATGGTTACAGTAAAGATGTCAGTTAAGAGCACAATCATCTCAAAAGTCAACTGGAGAATCCTCTTTCAAGCTCACTGGCTGTTGGCAGACCTCAGGTCTTCACTGTTAGTAAGAGCCTTCACTTTCTTATAGGACCATATAGGACTTTCCATAGGACTGCTGACAACATAGCCAATTTCTTCCCTTAGAGCAAGTGATGAGAGAGAGAGACAGAGAGATACCCAACACAGAAGCCACAGTCTTTAATAGCCTGATTTCAAAAGTGATATACTATCACTTCTACCAAACTCTATTAGCTAGAAAAAAGTCTGTAGGTCCATCCCATGCTCAAGGAGAAGGAATTATACCAGACATAAGTACCAGGAGGTGGGGATTATGGGAAGCCAACTTAGAGGCTAGCTGGCACAATTATATATAAATTTAAATTACTTGCAAATTATTAATGGCCTTTATATATTACATGGTATACATATGTGTATTTTTAAAGTATATGGTGTATGTATATTTTAGCTACATTTTTTTCAAGCCTAGGACAGTTTTAAATAATGTTTATGCAGGATTTTTCCAAGAGTATCCAGAAAAATGATACCTTCAATTTGACAATTTATTGGTTTATATTTATTATTATACTTCACAAACATTTTAAACCCATGTACATCTATTCCCTAGTAATAATTAAAAATTTAATAATAAAAAATGTTCCATATAATTTAAACATAAAAGTAGATCCTATTTTTCTGCAAGTCCCTTACTTTCTTCTCAGACAAGCCCACAGCTAACATTGTACTCAACAGTGAAAAGCTGAAAGCTTTTCCTCTAAAATCAGGAATAAGACAAATATGCCTAGTCATAGCACTTTTATTCAACATGGTATTGGAAGTCCTAATCACAGTAATTAGGCAAAAGAAAGAGAGAACGAGGGAGAATGAGGGCAGGAGGGAGGAAGAAAGGCCTCTATATTGGAAAGGAAGAGATAAAAACTATGCGCAGATGATGTGATATCCTATGTAGAAAACCCTAAAGATGCCACCCAAAAACTGTTAGAACTAATAAATGAATTCAGTGGTGTTAAAGGATACAAAATATATACCAAAATCTGTTGCATTTCCATACACTAACAACAGAATGTCAGAAAGAGAAATTAAGAAAATAATTCCATTTACAATTTCATTAAAAAAATACCTAGTATATATACAATGGAATATTACTCAGGCATCAGAAAGGATGAATGCCTACCATTTACATCAATGTCGATGGAACTGGAGGGTATTATGCTCAGTGAAATAAATCAGTTGGAGAAAGACAATTATCATATGATTTCATTCATACGTGGAATATAAGAAATAATGAGAGAGATCATAAGGGAAGAGGGGGAAACTGAGTGGGGAAAAATTAGAGAAGAAGACAAACCATGAGAGACTCCTCTAACTCTGGGAAATAAAGGGTTGCAAAAGGGGAGGTGTGTGGCAGGATAGGGTAACTGGGTGACACACATTAAGGAGGGCATGTGATGAGATGAGCCCTGGGTGTTATATTACATGTTGGCAAATTGAATCTCAATTAAAAATAATAAAATATTTGTGTTGGCCAGAAAAAATAAAAATTTAAAAAACCTAGGAATAAATTTAACCAAAGAGTTGAAAGACTTGTCCGCTGAAAATAAGACATTGATTAAAGATATTGAAGAAGACACAAATAAATGAAAAGATGTTCCATGTTTGTGGATTAGAAGAATATTGTTAAAATGTCCATTCTACCCAAAGCAATCTACAGATTCAATGCAATCCCTAACAAAATTACAATGGCATTTCTCACAGATATAGAACAAACAATCCTAAAATTTGTATGAACCACAAAAACCCCAAATAGCCAAAACAATCTTGAGAAAGAACAAAACTGGAGGTATCATGCTCCCTGATTTCAAAATATATTATAATATATTCCCCAGTAATCAAAACAGTATAGCATTGGCATAAAAACAGGTCAGTGGAACAGAACAGAAAGTCCAGAAATAAACCCATATATAAAGACAATTTATGACAAAAGAAACAAAATTTGGGATCCCTGGGTGGCGCAGCGGTTTGGCGCCTGCCTTTGGCCCAGGGCGCGATCCTGGAGACCCGGAATCGAGTGTCCCACGTCAGGCTCTCGGTGCATGGAGCCTGCTTCTCCCACTGCCTGTGTCTCTGCCTCTCTCTCTCTCTCTCTCTCTCTCTCTGTGTGTGTGACTATCATTTAAAAAAAAAAAATTAAGAAACAAAATTCATAACAAAGGAACCAAAGGACAAAGGTCCACAGAATGCAATGGGGGAAAGACAATATTTTCATTAAATAGTGCCAGGAAAACTGGTCACATGCAAAAGACTGAAACTAGACTACTGTTTACAACATACACAAAAATTAATTCAAAATGGATTAAAGACTTGAATGTAAGACCCCAAATCATAGAACTCCTATAGGAAAACATAGGAAATAAGCCACTTGACATCAGTCTTGGTGATGATTTTTTATAGGACTCCAAAAGCAAAGGCAATAATAGCAAAAATAAACAGGTGGGACTATATCAAGATGAAAACCTTCTGCACAGCAAAGGAATAATTAACAAAATACAAAGGCAACCTACTGAATGAAAGTATTTGGAAATCATTTATCTGATAACAGATTAATACCCAAAATATACAGAGTTCCTACAATCCAATAGCAAACAAACAAACAAAAAAAATCAAATAATCGAATTTAAAAAAGATGAGGGGGGGACACCTGGGTGGCTCAGCAGTTGAGTGTCTGCCTTCAGTTAAGGGCATGACCTTGGAGCCCCAGAATCAAGTCCCATGTCAGGTTTCCTGCATGGAGCCTGCTTCTCCCTCTGCCTGAGTCTCTGCCTCTCTCTCTCTCTCTCTCTCTCTCCCTCTCCCTCCCTCTCTCTGTCTCTAATGAATGAATAAATAAAATCTTTAAAAAAGAAAGAAAGATGTGAAACCAACAAAGAAAAAAGCAAGCTCATAGATACAGAAATAGATTGGTGGTTTCCATAAGGGTGTAGGTAGCATGTAGGTGGATGATGTAGGTAAGTAAAATAGGTGAAGAGGTCAAAGGATACAAGCTTTCAATTACATCCTAATGTACAGCATGGTGACTATAGTTACTATGTTAAATATTTGAAAGTTGCTCAGAAAGTGGATTTTTAAAGTCCTCATCACACACACAAAAAATGTGTGACTAAGGATGGTGACAGTAGACTTATTGTAAATGTATTCAAATATCAAATCATTACATTCTACAGGTGAAACTAATATAATGCTATATATCAATTATACTTCATAAAAGTAAAAATAAAATTCTTTCAGTACTCTGCTTTATAAATATGATTATACTTTTCCCCCAAATACCAGGAAATAATTATGAGAAAAGGACAGCATTTTCTTAAATGTTTTCCTCAGAAAAAAAATGTTAGTGATAAATAATAGTTTACATAACTTAGAGCATAAAAGTAGACCCTAACTATATTTCTGCACGTCTCCTACTTTCTTCTCAGAGTAAATGACTTCGTTCAAGGATTGGGGTGGCGACAGTGATGGCACATAAGAAAGATGAGAGATGGAATAGCCTAACCTCACCATCATGGTTTCCCTTGGTCATATATTTGTAGGAAATTAAGTTACTAAGGGAAGTTAGTTACAAAGCATCCTCCACTAAAATTACATTCCAACTTATTGATTTGGGACCACTGAGCAGAATTATATCATTCATCTTTTATGAATAGTGAAATCCTAAATGTGTCTGGGTTAAAAAGTTTGTTAACATAGCTTATTTCCAATATTTTATAACACTATCATATATTGGCATACACTGGGAATCCATGAACTTCTGCCCTTGTTGCCAACATTATAACCTGGGCCATGGATATTCCAGTTTCTTTTTTTACTTCCCTTGTCTGATCACACCAAACAAAATGCTTCTCTCTGGGTATATTATCTCTTTAATTCCTGAAAATGATAACTGGTTTTGCTTATGTTTTTATGCCTTCTTTCAAGATCTCCTAGATTTTGGGCCTGGTACTTGGAAGGTGCTCAATGAATATTTATTGAATGAATTAATGGATTGATGAATGTCTACTCTAGATCTATGCACAGCCTCCTCTCCAGGTCCTGATTTCCAGATCATGGTACTTTGAACCTATCTAATCTTAATATTCTGTAGACCTAGAGTTCCGCTAGAATTTCAATCTTTGAAACAAAATTATCTAAGCCTCACTTTCTGTATTTATAAAATTGGGAAACACAACTTTCCCCTACCAAGTATTATTAAAATGTGAAAATATGTAAATAAAAAAAGGGGGGGAATCACTGGGTGGCCCAGCGGTTTAGCTCCTGCCTTCAGCCCAGGGCGTGATTCTGGAGGCCCGGGATCAGGTCCCACGTCGGGCTCCCTGCATGGAGCCCGCTTCTCCCTCTGCCTGTGTCTCTGCCTCTCTCTCTCTTGCTCTGTGTCTCTCATGAATAAATAAATAAAATCTTAAAATAAAATGTGAAAATATGGTAATATATATGAAAAAAAATTATAAACAGTTATATTTATTAAATTATTATTACATTTTTATGGTCATCAATCACATCAGATACAATTTATAACCCACTATAATAAACTCCAAGAATTTTTGGCCACAATGGAAGCTCATTGCAAGAAATATCTATCTAATAAATATACAGTGACCCAAGGCTTGGGAATATCACTGCTAGTTCAAACTACAAAATACTTTCCCTGTAATATATTTATAAAACCACTTGATTTGTAATTATGTAACCAGGATTAAATCACAGAAAACTTCTACATACTAGTTTTAAATAATCAAGTCAAAAAGAAGAGTGGAATGCGATACCTGGGTGGCTCAGTGATTGAGTGTTTGCCTTTAGCTCAGGTTGTGATCCTGGGGTTCTGGGATTGAGTCCCACATCAGGCTCTCCCACAGGGAGTCTGCTTCTCCCTCTACCTATGTTTCTGCCTCTGTGGTCTCTCATGAATAAATAATTTTTTAAAAATCTTTAAAAACAAACAAAAAAAGAAAAGTGGAAGGCACCAGATATGACATTCAAACAATGAACAAGCATTTGGAGGTATTACACCCTTTAACATGGGATGTATCCAGCCGTAGACAAGACATTCTAGGCAGAATGGATGAATGAGTCTTAGTCATTACCTC
Source organism: Vulpes lagopus (assembly GCF_018345385.1). Lineage (NCBI taxonomy): Eukaryota > Metazoa > Chordata > Mammalia > Carnivora > Canidae > Vulpes > Vulpes lagopus. The sequence continues at coordinate 140,017,484 of NC_054825.1, forward strand.
CTTGAGATGCCCCCCTTAACAAGGTACTTTATACTTCGGTTTAATCACCCATGGAAGGTATTCTATTAGGTTTCTAAAGTACATTTTGTGGAACTCTAAGACTCAAGGATCCCTCCAGAGGGTCAGAGCAGAGTTAGGGTGCATTGGAATGGTAGTTCTCAGGGACCCTGCTGCTTGCTTCTTTCTGATTCCCATTTTGGAAGAGCCCATAAATTGTTATTTGAAAATGAACTCATTCTTTTGTTGTTCCTTGTGCCCAAAGCAGCTCAAAGTTCATGTCCAAAATTGAAGTCAGCATTTTCTTCTCTTCTCCATCAAATAATACTATTCTCCTATCCCAAACTCTACCTACAGGGCCCTCTTTTGTGAAAAAACTCAATATTATCCTAACTCCTCCCTTTTCCTCACCAGGTGTCCCCCCACTAATGCCTAACCAATGACTGAGTCTTACCTAGAAGGAACTGAGGATATGGATAACAGAAACAACAACAACAACAACAAGAAAATCAAGGCTGTAGTTTATTTGCTGATCAAAGTTATAAAAATAGAAGTTACAATTATATTTGATGAAAATCTTGAGAAGAGCAATCAGGTACTGAACTGGTAATTGCTCTTCACAATAAGATAAGGAGGGAAGAATTGTATTTATACTTTGATCACAGAAATATATATATATACATATATAATATATGGAAAGCACTTTTAAGAAAAGTATTATAGGTCTCTGTGCTCTACTTCTTGATATGATCAATTATAACTTTTCTTTTTAATGCTTATCAAAGTACTCTAAGAAAATAAAGTACTCTAAGATATGCAACTGTTGACCATAATAATCTTCTTTTGTCTATTTGATTTCCAAGGAATACCATTTTTGAACTTTAAGTCTATGATGATCACAAACTTCTTTGTATGGGCAATTGGCTTTGTTCACTTCATCATAGGATATTCTCAAATCAGAAGTTTTATTCATCTGCATAATCTGTAGAAATATTTGGATTAACATATTTTTTAGAGAAAACCATTTTTTTTGCTATAAATGAATTCATCAACCATGATGATTAATTATCAACCCACAAATGAATCTATGAGCCTCATGATAACATCTCCCATTGTAATTATTGTGTATGTTCTCTTGTTAAACAGCATTTTTCTTAAAAAAAAAAAAATCCTCAGATATCATCCAAAAATAGGACTAAGTTTGAGTTCTTCCAAAACTGGAACAGCTTAAATATATACATGGAATCATGACTTGTGGACAAAAAGCCTGTTTGGAGTAAAGAATATAAACTTCATGCCTAATTTTTTCATACTGTCCTCTTTATCTAGAATGTACTTCCCCTAAAATGCCTATCTGGCAAACTGAATCAGCCATTCAAGCATGTGTATGCGTGCATGTATATGTACACCTTGAAGCTGTCCCTTACTTTTATTCTGTCTCTCCAGAAAGGACTCATTGCTATCTCATTCATGTTCACCTAGTATTTAAAACATTTCTCAACTGTCATACCTGGAATATTTTATACAGTATTTACTTATACGTCTTGCTATCAAACTAATCCATAAGGCGTTTATGGAGGATTCCATGTCTTATTATCTTTGTAACTTTAGGGTCAAGTAGAGAAATTTGAGCATAGTAGACATTCAGGCAATAGTTTCTGAATTGAATTAAAGAAAATTAGATAATTACAGTGGAGTCTATTATAGAGAGCTTTGAAAGTCAGAGGAATTTGGACTTGAGGGGGTAGGTTTTGGGGATCCATTACGGGAATAAAATTCTGTAGGTTACTAACTAATCTCCCCAACTCTTCCATGAGATCTTCAACTTGAGGTATATATACATACAAGGTACTTAAAACTAGTTGCTATGTTTATGTCCTAAGCACTAGGATCTTTGATAAAACTGGAGTGGCTAATGCAGCTCAGATCCGTGGCCAAAAATATTCATGCTAGCCTTCCATCTCTGAATTGAAGTTACCTCCCTAATTATAACGGGAGATGACAGACTCTTTGGAGGGGTGTGGTGGGGGAGGGGGAAGAGATACATGGCCAGAAATGTATGCCTCAGTGTGAATATTACGTGAGCGGTGGGAGGGAGGCAGGGAGGGGAGGGGAGGGAGAAGAGAGGAGGAATGTCATTTACAGACAGACATGTCTAAGAAAAAGAAAAAGCCAAGATGTAGGGCCACACAGGAGGGAAGACTTTTAATACATTATCTCCTCCTCCTAATAAAGAAACTTGGTCTCTATCTCTCTATCCCTATTAGGTTATTATCACAAGAGAGCTAAGTGAGGAATGACATCTTCCCTCAGAAAACTACCATCTCCCAGAAGGCAGAGGAAAATATCTTCATGAAAAGAAAAGGAGAAGGAGAAGGGGAATGATGTAGGAAAGAATGTTAGGGTTTGGACCCGACAGCCAAGAAAGAACTCTTCAGACATCTTTGGTGCAAAAAGGCAATTTTATTAAAGCATGGCAACAGGACTGATGGGCAGAAGGAGCAGCATATAGAGGCCATGAGGAGTGGCCCGTTATATACTTTGAAGTTGGGACGGAGTTAGGGAGAACATAATCTCTAAGGAATTTTGGAAGCAAAGTTTCCAGGACCTTGAGGGGACTGGCTACTGTTGGGAAAAAGTCATTTATTACCCTCTAATAAAACCTTAGTCATGAGACCCTTCAGATGTGTGTTGGTGGACCATACACTTGGGAGATGATTGGCAACACATTATCTTAGGGGATTTAGAGATAAAGGAAATTTCTAAAGGAATTTTTATATATTAAAGTAGACTTACAGGATTGTGGGGTGGAAGTGGGCGTGGTGGGGGTGGGGGTGGGTCAGGCTAGGATTGCCTTTTGCCTTTAACAAAGTATCAGCATCCAGGTAGTAGAGTCTCTAAAGGAATGTCACTTTGCCTGTTTCAAGGACTTGTCAGTGGGCTGTAGGTAGTAAGGAAATTTAATAAAATTCCTTCTGCATTTTGTTTCCCACATCAGGGAACAAGGTTTACCTTCTGATATTAGTGCCATCACCCCACCCATAACCCCATCACTAGAACTTTCTGCACCAATGGAAAGAAAGTTTCTATGTTTCCCAATATTGTAGTCACTAATAATGCATGGCTATTAAATACTTGTCAAGAGGTTAGATTACATGAGAAGCCAAATGTTCAACTTTCTTTAATTTCAATTTAAATAGCCAATGGCTAATAGTAGCATCCATATTGAACAGTGTGGTTCTCTAACAAGAGCTTTCAAATTATTCTGACAATGGTAAGCAGAATTTAGTTAAAGCAGAGGCATTTAGGAGGCAAAGAGATTAATAAAATCTACATTTATTTGGCGCTTCCTGCTTGCTGTTTTGCTGTTTAACAAGAATTAACTAATCTTCACAACAACCCAGTAAGGTCAATGATTTTATTATGCCCCTCTTTCACAGAAAAGGTGAAATGGCAGGAGTGAGACTTGAACCCTGGATGTCTGGCTTTGCTTAGAAGTGATACCATATAGAATGCAGCAGTAATGCAAATATCAGAGGAATAGAGAAGAGGTAAGAGGTAAAGTCAAGATTTTGAACGAATTAATAGAACATAGCAAATGAGAAAAAATGATGAGCCTACAATCATGCCATCACCAATGACATTTTTCACTCCCTATTAGGCTCACAGCAAGATTAAGGTGACATTATGGTCTATTTTCACATCTGAAAAAGGCTTTGAGAACAAAGTCCTATTAGAGAACCAAGTCACTCTATTTCCAGAGAAGTAATAGATAACAATCTAATGATAGCACAATAGATAAGACTATTACAAACTGAAGAAAGAGAACATGGAAACAGTGCTCTGCAGAATTCACCAGTAAGTAATGAGATCATTACCCAGCAGTATTTCAAGGCTTACAATAGCAAGGTTTCTCTTCATTTATTATGTAGAATTAGAAGATAAATCTCCAAACTTTAAAATGAAAGAAGACCCTAGACATGATTTTGTCCAGTCCCTCATGGAATAGTTTTTAAAAATTATACTGAAAGGGATCCCTGGGTGGCGCAGCGGTTTGGCGCCTGTCTTTGGCCCAGGGCGCGATCCTGGAGACCCGGGATCGAATCCCACATCGGGCTCCCGGTGCATGGAGCCTGCTTCTCCCTCTGCCTGTGTCTCTGCCTCTCTCTCTCTCTCTCTCTCTCTCTCTGTGACTATCATAAATAAAAAAAAAAAATTAAAAAAAAATTATACTGAAAAAGTGATTTTTTAAGACAACTTGAACACAGACTGAGCATTAGATATAACTAAAGAATCATTAGTAATTTTATTACATATAAAAATGGTATTGCTATCTTGTGTTTTTTTAAGTTATAGGTATTAGAGTTACATACTGAATTCTTATAGATGAAATGATATGATGCCTAGAATAAGAGAGACGTGGGGCAGAAGGGAATAACAGATGAAATAATATTGGCAAAATGTTAACAATTGATTAAGCCAGATGTTAGAAATATGGAAGATCATTAAATGGTCTCTCTACTTTTATGCATTAGAAAATCTCCATAATAATGCTTGTGATTACAACCTAAAAAGCCATGAAGAGTTTTTAAATGGCACATAAACATATGAAAAAAATTCCACTTTTTTTTGCAATAAGAGAAATAGAAATGCTGACTTACTGAGCACTTCCATAGCTCAGTTAAATGTCTGCCTTCAGCTCAGGTCATGGATCGGGGTCCTGGTATCAAGCCCTGTGTCTCCCAGCTCAGGCAGAGCCTGCTTCTGCCTCTCCCTCTGCCTTCTGCCCCTAGCTCATGCTCACTCTCTGTCTCTCTCAAATAAATAATAAATCTAGAAAGAACAAAATTCTGACTTACTATTTAAGATCTGTTTGGTTGGTAAAATTCAAAAACTTGGCAACACAGTCTTTAGGCAGGACTATGGGGAAGTGGACATCTTACACATTACCAATGGTACTACAGGTTGAATTATGTCTGCCAGAAGATATATTCAAGTTTGAAAGCCAGTACTTGTGAATGTGACTTTATTTGGAAATAGGGTCTTTACAGATGTAATTAAGTGAAGATAAGGGAAAATGTGTACACACACACAAACAGACACAGAGGTAAGTACACCAATGAAGACAAAGGCAGAGGATGGAATGATGCACCCACAAGCCAAGGAGCATCAAGGATTGCCAACAAGCACCAAAAGCTAAAATAAAGCAAAGAAGCAGCTTCTGTTAGCATCTTTAGAGAGAGCATGACTCTGCTAATACCTTGATTCCAAACTTCTGCAACACTGATGAGGAAATTCTGGGATAATCATATGAGGAGCTCCACAGAGTTACTGCCCAATGAAACAAAAATAACTGATCAGGGGTGTCTGGGTGGCTCAGTTAGTGAAGCATCTGCCTTTGGCTCAGGTCTTGATCCCAGAACCCTGGGATCAAGCCCTGCTTCCGGGGTGGGGCGGGGGGTGTCCCTGCTTAGCAGGGAGCCTGCTTCTTCTTCCACCTGTGTCTCTGCCTCTCTCTGAGTCTCTCATGAATAAATAAAATCTTTAAAAAATAAAAATAAAAACAGCCGCCACCTACTACCTCATTGCAGACAACTTTTCCTTTATTGTCCTGCTCACCACTCCTGCAGTAAATTCAGTAAACTTCTGTCTCCTTTGTTCTGCCTCAGGTGAATCCTTTCACCTCTTGTGTCACTGACTTAGTACTACTGACTGTCACTCCACATTTGGGGCCCTCATCTGATCAAGAGACACCCCATTTATACACCACAAGTATGAGATCCCTTCATACCCAACACCCCATTTATACCCACAAGTATGGGTATGAGATCCCTTCATACCCAACACCCAAGACAGAGAGACCACATATGCAACAGGCCAAGAAAACTAGGGCCTCAGTCATCCTCTCACCAGCTTAGTGCAGGTTCCAAGTCAGAAGAAGCAAGCCAAGAAGATCAGAGTATGCCACCTTATCTGGGTCCCAAAATAGTGACTCAAAAATTTTTCACCCCCACCCCCCAAAAGCAACTCATAATAAGAGAGTTCTAAAATCCTCCCCAAAGGAACTGGCTTTATGTGAAACAGAGGGTAGAGAAGTTCAAATCTCAGAATGCTCTCAAAAACAATAGCTTCTCTTAATTAAGAGCAACAAACCATAGGCCAGCTAACTCACCAGAGAGAAAGTGTGAAAAAGCTAAGAGTCCTCCTGAGGTTAGAACAAACCTCTAAGAAGGACCTCAAAAACTACCTTGTTTAAATTTAACTGGATCAGAGTGTGGAATAATTTATGCCCCTGGGGCATTGTCTAAAAGAATAGAGCAATCATCTGGCAATTAGTGGGGCCCAATAGCTGGCTGTAGTAACAAATGAGGACAACAGAATAACAGAAAGATCAGAAAAAGTGAAATCCCAGAATGACTGTGCACATACCCAAGACTGCACTCTACGAGGAGCAAAACCAAAAGCTTCCCATTGTGGGGGATATATAATTCACTAAAATAGTCTAGCCCAGTTATTAATCAAGCAAACAACAAAATGAAGTTCCAGAGGCAGTGGAGAAGCAGTATCTAGGGTGGTCTAGTTCTTAACAAAAAATTATGAGATACACAGAAAAACAGGAAAGAGTGACCCATACACAAGAGTGGGGGAGGGGTGAAGAGCAGACAAAAACAACAATAAAAAAAATCTCTGAGGTCAGATACCAAATGTAACAAAGGCATTAAATTTGTTTAAGAACAAAAGGCAAACATACTTTAAGATGTAAAGGAAGCTGTGATAAAAATGCTTCAAATTGAGACCATGGATAGGAATTATTAAAAAAATTAAAAGAACAAAATGCAAATTCTGGCATTAAAACTACAATAACTAAAAATTCACTAAAGGGGCTCAACATTAGATATGAATGTCAAAAGAATCATAAAACCTCAAGATAGACTTTTAGAAAATATACAAAGAAAAAAATGCTAAAGAAAAATGAACATAGCTTCATGATAAAAAGAACAAACCAGTAAGCAAAGAAAAGAAGTAAACTACAACATAATAAAGGATATATATGAAAAGCCTACAACTAACATCATACTCAACAGTGAAAGATTAAATCTTTTCCTCTAAGATAGGATAAAGACAAGAATATTCACTTTTGCCACTTATACTCCACATAGTGTTAGTAGTCCTAGCTACTGCAATTAGGCTTCTTTCTAAATTGGAAAGGAAGAACTAAAATCATCTCTATTCATAGAGGCATGATCTCGTATGTAGAAAACCTCAAATATTACACACAAAGACACCATATACACACAAAACCAGTTAGAATAAATGAGTTCAGCAAAGTAGCAGGTTATAAAATCAACACACACAAAAAGAAAATCAGCTATGTATCCATATACTAACAATGAATCATTCAAAAAGCAAATTATGGAAACAATTCTATCTACAACAGCATCAAAAAGAATAAATTTAGGAATAGAGTTAACCAAGCAGGTGAAAGACCTATACAATGAAAACTATAAAACATTCCTGAAAAAAAAAAAAAAGAAGACACGGGGCACCTGGATGACTCTGTCAATTAAGCATCCAGGTCTTAATTTGGGCTCAGGTCATGATTTCAGGGTTGGTTGTAAGATGGAGCCCCACATTTGGCTCTGCAGATGTCAGTGCAGAGTCTCCTTAAGATTCTCTCCCTTTCCTTCTGCCTCTTACATGCATGCATGTGTGCTCTCATTCATAAATAAATAAATAAATAAACAAACAAACAAATAAAATGAATGGAAAGACATCCCATGTTCATGGACTGGAAGACTTAACATTGTTAAGAATTCAACATTACCCAAAGCTATCTATCAATTTAATATAATCCCAATAAAAATTCCAGTAGCATTTTCTTTTGCAGAAAAAGAAAAATCCATCTTAAATTCATATGAAATCTCAAGGAACCTCAAATAGCTAAAACAATCTTGATAAAGAAGAACAAAAAGTTTCATACTTCCTGATTTCAAAACTTATCACAAAATTGCAGTAATCAAAACAGTGTGGTAATTCCATTAACACAGACACACAGACCAATACAATAAAACAGACTGTCCAGAAATATATTCACATCTATGGGTCAAGTGGCTTTTGTCAAGGGTGCAAGACTATTCAATGGGGAAAAGATAGTCTTTTCAACAAATGATGCTATGAAAACTAGATAACCACATGCAAAAGAATGAAACTGAACCCTTACTTTGAACCATATACAAAACTCAATTCAAAATTGATCAAAGACTTAAAATCTAAAACTATAAAACTCTTAAACTCTTAAGAGAAAATAAAGGAAAAACTTAATGACATTGGATTTGGCAATAATTTCTTGAATATGATAATAAAAGCATTGGCAACAGAAGAAAAATAGGTAAATTGGATCACATAAAATTAAAAATTGTGCATCAAAAGGCACAATTAACAGAGTGAAAATGCAGCCCACAGAATTGGGCCAGGGAGCAGGGTGCAAATCCTGTATCTGATAAGCTGTAATAAACTCCTATAATTCAACACCAAAAAATAAGCAACCCAATTCAAAATTGGACAAAGGACCTAAATAGACATTTATCCATTGATGATATACAAATGGCCAACAAGCATATAAAAATTGCTTACTATCTTTCATTAGGGAAATACAAACAAAAGCTACAATGAGATACCAACTCACACCTACTAGAATACCTACTGTCAAAAATAATAATAATATGTGTTATTGATAGATTGAAAGTGACAAATAGATAATCAACAATAAGAGCTGGAGACTTTGATACTCCATCTTCAATAATGGATAGAAACATTACAATTAGTATTATCAATTTAATAACTAAATCAATCAAGGATCATTCATAGATAATAAAACCATTGGGTGAAATTTGTTGGAAATAAAATACTTACATGATCTCAAAGAATGACCCCTTTATTTCTTATTAACTAAAAAGGGGAACAGGTACTTTGTACAATGGAGAAATCTGGTGGGCACAAACTCAATCATCTGGTCACCCTTAATAATACCAACAGCGAAACAGATTAATAAGGTGCCTCCTGGTGGGATGCAATAAGAAGTACATAATGTCATTTATGAAGCATCCTTATACCAAAACATTATTTGCTTGAATTTACTATTCAGAAAACAATTAGGTTAAATTTCAAATTGAGGTACTATCTACAAAACTACTAGCTTACACTCTTCAAAATTATCTTTATTATAAGAGACAAAATACTATTCTAGATTAAAGAAATGAAAGAGGCAGGACAACTAAATGAAATGTATGATATTTGTTTAGATTCAAAATGGGGAGGAACATGCTCTAAAGGACATATTTGGAGCAACTGGGAAAATTTGAATATTAGTAATATTTCTATAACAACATTAAATATCTTGACAGATAAAGTACATGGTTACATGGTTACATAGAAGAACGTCCTTGTTTTTAGGTGATACATGGCAGTGTATTTATTATGTCGTATCATGTCTACAACTTATTTTCCAATGGTTGAGAAAAAATTAGAACTACATATAAACACATATGTGCATAGATAATGACAGAGAGAAGTGAAACAAATATGAGGAAAATGTTATGTATTGGTGACTCTAGAGAATTATATGAGTGTTTGCTGTATTTTTCTGAAAGGTAATTTTTCAAAATGAAAGTTATAAGTGTGGCACCTGGGTGGCTCAATGGGTTGCAGCTGCCTTCCTCTCAGGTCTTGATCTCAGAGCCCTGGGGTTGAGTGGGCTCCCTGCTCTGCTTCTCCCTCTCCTCTGCCCCTCCCCCTGACTTGTGCTCTCTTGCTCTCTCTCTCAAATAAATAAAACCTTAAAAAAAAAAAAGTTAGAAGTGGGTACAGGAGGCATTGAAAGCTTAGGAAAGTAGTGGCTTTCCTGAGGCCCCAGTGCAAGGGGAAGCATTAGCACAAATTCTTCTGATTTCCATCCCAGGAATGTAGCATCCACATTTTACAGTTCTTTTTATCTTTCATGGTGCATTCTACATCACAGTTTTCCATAACAAAATGGTAGAATCAAGTAAAATGGCAAATTTGCATACTTGTTGATGTTTTCAGTGCAAGCCCAGAAACTATAGTTTAAATTTCCAGCCAGTCAGTAAACTTCCAGGCTCAAATATTTTGAATACCAGTAAGATAAGTGTTCATCTTTCAACCCAAAGCCTATATAACAAAATGTCTCTTTTCATGCCAACTACTGAGGTTTCCAGACAGGAATGAGTGCCCACCCAAATAAAGCATGGAGAAATAGAAGGCTTTCCTTAGTGCTGAAATTGTACAAATATGTAAAAATATACATTGAACAGCAACATGTGAACTCCTTCTGGAGATAAGTCATATTTTATCTCTTGGGTCTCACCACAGAATCTGGTACTAAACACTGTTTAGACATACAGTAAAAATCACATTTCATTATTATTTGAAAATGAATCCTATAACATTCAGAGTTCAGAAGCTGACATTATATCAAAATGGAACACAGGTAGACCTGCAATATATGTCATCATATTTTCATGTCATCATGAACCTGTTTTTCCCCACATTTAAAAAAAAAATACCATGCCTAAAAAATTAACATGCCTCAATTAACATGTAATGTTGGTTTTCTAGAACATGGTTGGCATTCTTCTTGGGGAAAAAATACACAAATATGTTGTTTCTTTTCTTCAGGCCTGCCTGACCAGTTTTTCAACTATTCAGCCATCCTGACTTTCAGTTGTCATGACCACCCACCCCCCTGCTAATCATTGCTATCCATTGGCCATATTAGGGGGCACCTCTTTCTCTCTTCTCCTGAAACCAACCTCTCTTCTTCCTCCTAATCTCTGTAACCATGTTTTCTTTCTTCCACAGCTGCCTCCAGCTGCTTTTCTGTGGTTTTGCTTTGTTTTCTGCCCATCCTACTTTGGCTTTTCCTTCTATTCTTTCACTCAACAGAACCACATTTTCTTCACATCAATGAGATTGAATGAACTTGACTTCACCTTTTATGCATGCAAACCCCATATACATACACACATACACTATTGCTCTCTAACTTCCTGTTCATAAGCTAAATTACGTTCCTTACCACAAATTCATATGTTGAGATCTTAACCCCTAGTATCTCAGAATGTGATTCTAATTAGAGACAGGATCTTTAAAGAGGTAATTAAGTGAGGTATTAGGTTAGACCTTAATCCAGTATGATGGGTAATTTTATTAGAAGAGATTAGGAGACAAACATACACAGAGAGAAGACAGCCACCTACCAGCCAATTAGAGAAGCCTCAGAAGAAACTAACTCTGCCCACACCTTGATCTCAGACTCTGAGCCTCTAGAATGAAGAGAAAATAAATTTATCTACAGTCTATGGTACTTTATTATGGCAATCCTAGGAAACTAAACTCCCCAATCCTAGCCCACAATAATCTCACTATGCTGTCAATGTATGGCTAAATTGACTCATGCTACTCTGTCTCTGCATTGGTCAATTCTAGCCTTACTTTTTTGTTCTAGTCCTAGAGCTCTGTGCTGAGATCATGAGTCCCAAACCCCTGGAACTGCGTATATAACCCAATATATGTGTAAGCAGCTATCTATCCAGTACCACTAGATGGACACCAGAAATTCTATCTCCCCACCCCCCATATTCTCCTCAAGCTCTATTGCTTCTTCCCTGTTAAGACACTGAAGACTGAGTTCAATCTTATCCATCATGGCTCCTTCTACAAAAATCAGAATAAAAGCTGTCCTGCCGCCATACTTTGTACTTTCCAACCTTCCTTTGTTCACAGTGTTTTATCCACAGAATTACTTATCCTTAGGTCCCGTCTTGCACAGATCCTCACCAGAATCCTCCCAACTCTACTTTGCAATCCCACAGCACATTCCTTTTAAGCTTCCAAAGTGCTGACCCCCATCTTAATATATATGTGCTTCTCTCCCTTACTGGATTGTGAGCTCTTGAGAGACGACAACAAATATCTTATTCCAACTCTGTGTCCTCTAAAAGGGTTTCATTGCCTTTCATACAGTAACTGTGCCATAAATGACTCTTCAATTGTTAACCACATTTCTGGATGGCGATGCAAAAAGTCTGTGCTTCCAGTTGCCCAGATGGTGGTAAGTGTGATGTATGCTAAAAACTAAAGTTGCAAGAGTAGGAAAGTAATTTACTAAAAGAATATTTTCACGTAGTCATACTTTTAGTACACAAGGTAATCAGAAGACAACAATAAGGCCTATGTTTTAGGAAAGGAGATGACATTTTACTTTCAAAATAGAGCACGTGATTCCTCATTTAGAAATAGAGTCTGGAAAACCCGTATATCTTTTGTGAAGTTTTGTGTCTTCTGTCTTGGTTGGGTTGTCCAGATCCTGAGGCAAGGTTTTAAGTGCAAGTGGCTTATTGGGGAAGTGACAGGAAAACAGCAAGAGAATTGGGAAGTGAAGCAAGGAATGAATGGGGAACAGCTAATAAAGGGTGTGGACTTGAGGGCTAGCACATTGCATGACTGAAGCTGAATTCTGCTGCAGCAACTCTGGCAACCAATGTAAAAATGCTTCATTTATCCCACCCAACGGACCAAGGGAGCCAAGGTATCTCTACACCAAATCCAATCAGTGGCTGAGCCCTGCTCCCAGGGGTATATGTGTTTCCAGGTACTACAAACCCACTGAATGGAAAACATAATCCAATGGCAAAAAAGAACAAAAGCCCTCAGGTAACTAGGTGCAGATACTGGCAGTTGAAGAGAATTGTGTCTTGCAGCAACAATGGCAAGTATCAACATTATCTTCTAGTCTAACTTTTAGTATTTCATAAATGCTTATTTCTTCAATGAACAAGTAACTACTGGGGTCTCTGTCTGTGTCTCAGTCACAGGACTGGGCGCTGGGGAAGAGTGTTGATAGACATTATAGCCACATTGGTCCAGCCTACATTCTAGGAGAGAAAGTGGATAATAAACACATAAACCACCATATAAGACTATAACAGACTAGAATAGATAATTTAAAGGTAAGAAATAGGCTGCTATAATGAAGAATAATTGGAGTCTGAACTTAGCATGGTCAGAAAAGACAGATTCCAAAATAAAGTGGCTATAACAGGCTACATAAGAATTAATTTCCTTTTTTCAAGGAAAACTAGCACAGATCCTTTCTCTCTGTGTAAACGGGAGTTTGCAGAGCCTCAGGATCCTTAGGTGTTATCAGAAGTCATGATGCTACCCCTCTGTCTTAGTCTACTGAGACTGTTCTAACAATAATACCAGAGAATGATTGGCTTAAACAACGAACATTTATTTCTCACAGTTCTGGCGTCTGTGAAGTCCAAGAACAGGCACTGGTATATTTGGTGTCCAGGGAGATCCTGCTCTCTGGTTGACAGCCATCTTTTCATTGTGTCCTCACATGGTGCAAGGGGTGAGGGAGCCCCTCTGGGATCTCTTCGAGGGGCACTAACTAATCCCATCATGAGGGCTCCACCCTCATGACCTAATTACTTCCCAGAGGCCACTTCCAAATACCATCACCTTGGAGATTATGTTTTAACATATGAATTTTGGTGGGAGATACAAATATAAGCTTTTAGTGGAAAGGAAAAACAATTTCAAAGTTGGGGGTAGTAATATTGATGTAGGTAAAGGGGATATTAAATTGCAAGATAACTGGATAAGCTCCAGTAAAAAGGTATCATTATCCACCCAGCACAGTTTCCTATAGATCTCCAATATCTTCTCTCTTCAGAAATCTTTTGAGTGGGCCACAATCAGCCTTACTAATCTTAGGTGAAGATTTTGAATATTTTAAAACCCAGAACCAACTCTCAAAGAAGTGTAAAAGTTGATCCCAACTGAATTAGACCAAATTGAACCTGACATCCTGGAACACTGAAGCACTATATGGCAGTTTAACACCAATCATCATGCTCATCAAATGAAATCAGAATGCTAAAGGTCTACACAACTACACCAAACTTTAAATAGGTGACTATCATTACCTGAAAGATACATCTTCAGTGGCAAGAAGTGACTCTTAAGCCAGATGAACCACTACCAGGTTATTAAGAACAATCTTCAACTTAAAACAAATTGCAGCTGACTTGTTGAATAAAGTATATTCCTCCTCTATTAAGAGAGAGGAAACAGGGTATTGCTGCAAAGGAACCTCAGTGATGGTCTTCTAGCTGAATAAAAGCCAAAATTTACTACTAAGATGGGTCAAGTATGCTGAAAGCATTGAAATTGCTTCTTTCTCAAAAATAGATTTCATTACTCTTTGGTTAAAACTCAAATTCTTCCTATAGCCTCACAGAGTCCTTTAACTTTTCCAATAGGATAGTTAGAAGGTTAGAGGTCAGCCCCAGAGTATCTGTTCTCACTATGTGATCAGGTATAAGGTTCAGCTCTGCCTCTGTCAGCCCCAGTAGGCAAATCTGGGACTCCCAGGACTTCAGTGTGGTGAGACACAACACAAAGGAAAAGATCCAGAGATGAAACTCAACCCCTACTGAGTTAAGTAGCCTTAGTCTTGTCACTCAATTTCTCAAGGCTTCCTCTGTAAAATATAAATATAAATAATAATGCAAATATTGTTGTAAGAACTAAGTAAATTTGCCTAGTTCCTTGTCTAGTACAAAAAGTTACACTATTAACATTGTCTAATAAAAACTGAGATTGGAGGACAACCATTTTGGACAAACATTGCATTCATTTTCAATAGAATTCTAACCATACTTTCTCTTACTGCTATAAGATAGAGAAAGTTATTCCATTTTTTAAAAGATTATTCATTTATTCATGAAAAACACAGAGAGGCAGAGACACAGGCAGAGGGAAAAGCAGACTCCCTAAGCAGGAACCTGACGCAGGACTCGATTCCAGGATTCCAGGATCATGACCTGAGCCAAAGGCAGACGCTCAACCACTGAGCCACCCAGGAGTCCCTCCATTTTTATAAGAGTAGGGATCTATCTATCTCATCTGTCTTTACATAGACCCACATGGTCAGCATATCTTCAGTGTTGTTTATTGATTCCTGCATTCAGCATCTGCTTGGATAGGACATGTCCACGTGTGATAATCAGCCTCTAAGATGATCTCCAACGATTCTTGTGTCCCAGTATTCATGCCCTGTGGAGTCCCCTCCCATGTTGACTAGGACTGACCTGTATAGCCAGTAGGCTACTGTGGAAATGACAGTGTGACAAGGCTGAATCATAAAAGATGTCACAGGTTCAGCCTTGCTCTGCCTTGGATTACTTGTTCCAGAGCAAACTGGTGCCATGGCAGGAGGCCACTCAGCAGCCCTCTGGGGAGGCTCATATGCTAAGGACTCTGAACAGGACTAACTTGCCACCAATGAGAGTGAAATCACCTTGAAAGAAGAATCTCCAGTCCCCATCATGCCTTCTGATAACTACATCCCTGGCCATCTTCTTGCCAGAAATCTCTCTAAACCAGAATTAGCTAAGCCACTCCTAAATTCCTAACCCACAAAAACCATGAGAAGATAAAAAATTTTTTTTATTGTTTTAAGCCACTAACTTTTGAAGTAACCCGTCACTCACCCTGTGAAAACTAATAAACTGCACAAAATTGTATTCCTTCAACCAACAAAATTAATGCTTGGTTCCCATTAGTAGTGACTGATGTGTATCAATGATGCAAAGCAATTCATAATATAGTTGGTATTTGAAATAGTGTAAGAGTCATGGAAGAGGGAAAAAACCATAATTGCTCCATCTGGTTTCTTAGGGCTTTGTCAGAAGGCAGAAATCATTGATCTTTCATTATCACCAAATAGAGGATTTATTTCCAAACATTTATAGCCCTATAATAACATTTACATATCTTTACCATGATTTTACACAAAATTCTGCCTCCAACCCTTTTTAGGAGTAACACAGAAACCAGTTCAAATACCAGAGAAGTCACTCACTAGCTGCATGTCCTTATAATAATTACTTAATACTTCCAGATCTCCTACTCCTCTTCTTCAAAATGTAATTCAATTCACATCATACGGAACTATTGTGAAAACCAGGATATAACTAGTAACACAAATTATATGTTCCATGAGTAGAGGCAAACACCATCATTACCTCCAAAACCAACATAAGAGTTCTTGAGTTAGATAATGCCTTTGCTCTTGAAAACTTGCAAAGATTAAATAGATTGATAATACTCATTGTCAGTGAGGCTTGAGAAATGGGCCTCTTTTACCCACTGTGGCTGGGAATATAACTGGTGTAACATTTCTGAGGGGAAAATGTGTCAAAAGCCATAAGAGATGATGCCCTTTTATTTAGCAATTCTGTATTTAAAAATGCATCCTAAGGAAGTGGTTGGAAAAGTGCCCCCAAATGTATGTAAAAGATGGATAATTACAGGTCTGTCCAGTGATTGTTCATTGTAATGAAAATTAGGAATAACTTAATTATCCACAGAATTGATTGATTTCACCAAAATTGAACCTGACTCAAAAGAGAATCCCTACTTAGGCTGGCCAGCAATGCAAGACACAGATGACCTGACTTACAAGATGAATTGGACACACAGACTTCTCGTTAGAGTTTGGTAATCTGAACATGTGTTTTTCTTCTTTACTCTTCAAAGATCCATTAAAATAATAGTTAAAAAATTAAAAGGGTAGAGGCACCTGGTCGACTCAGTTGGTAAAGCATGCAACCCTTGATCTTAGAGTTGTAAGTTCGAGCCCCATACTGGATGTAGAGAATATTTAAAATAAAACCTTTTTTTCTTCAGAAGGGTTTAAAAATTTTTTCAAGATTATACATTTTACTGAACAACATGAATAAAAAGAGATAATGGCCATAACATTCTATGTTAGGTTTTGACAAGAGGAGTTTTATAAATTACAATTGAATATAAAAATGTTATATTGTAGTCAACACTAAGGATAGGAGAAAAACTATTTTTATGTGATTAAGAATTTGCTATATTTGCAAATTACCAAAGACATTATCAAGATGTTTCCATTTTTAGAGAAAATTATCCCCAAATTTCTGTTCATTTGGGAATTTCATTTGTGGGATTAAATGAATTTTAAATCACCTGAAGTAATAATAAAGGAATATGCAAGTCAATACAGGTTTAGATATGAATCTCATTTTCATACAAAAAGCCTTTTCTATAACTCCATCTTGTTTAAAACACTATTTTTAATACATTTGCACTTTATTTTTTATTGTCATATTTTTTTTTAATTTTTATTTAAACTCAAGTTAGTTAACATTTAGGGTAATATTATTTTCAGGAGAATTTAGTGATTCATCACTTACATACAACAACCAGTGCTCAACACAAGTGCCCTCCTTAATTCCCATCACCCATCTAACCCATCCCCCCATCGCCTCTCCTCCATCAAACCTCAGTCTTCTATCTTTAAGAGTCTCTTATGGTTTGCCTCCCTCTCTAAAAAATGAAATCTTTAAAAAAGAGAGAGAGAGAGAGGCACCTGGGTGGCTCGGTGGTTGAGCATCTGCCTTTGGCTCAGGTTGTGATCCAGGGATCTAGTCCCTGTATCAAGCTCCCCACAGGGAGTCTGCTTCTCCCTCTGCCTATGTCTCAGCCTCTATTTTTTTTAATCATGAGAGACACAGAGAAAGAAAATCTTTAAAAAAAGAGAGAGAAAGAGAGAAGGGTATAATCCCATTAACAGAAAGGAAAAGTAGGTGATGACATAAATGAATGAGGAATTTCAGCAAATTTCTAGTAGATATAAGTATGACTTTGAAGGTAGACTATAATATGACTAAAAACCGGGAGGAGAAACAAAACCTCTGGGAAGTTCCTGGACTTAGAGATGAAAGGTCCAATGAAGTATAGAAATAGGAAGCGAGATCAAGGGGAGTACTTGGGCTCATGGGGGGCTCAGTTGATTAAGTATCTGATTCTTGCTTTCAGCTCAGGTCATGATCTCAGGGTCCTGGGATGGAGCCCCAAACCAGGCTCCTTGCTCAGCAGGGAGTCTGTTTGAGGATTCGCTCCCTCTGCCTCTCTCCCCACTCTTTGGCTCATGTTCTCTAAAATAAATAAATCTTTTTAAAAAATAAGCAAACAAGGAAAGTACTTTAAGATCTGTATGCACTACAGTGGCCTCCTTTCTCACAAACTACAATCTTAACACAGGCATTCTAGAATACACCTACAGGTGAAAATTTTTTCTCCTAGTAAGGACAGCTACTAAAGATGAGTGTGTTAGAAAATGTCCTCTTTGTTCACACACTGGCAGCTACTTTGTGAAGTAGGTAGGTCCCTGACCACTCAACCCAAAGAGAAGTCCCTTGAATTGACAACCACCCTGGCTGCTTACACATCTTTCTTTTATAAATATAAGACTAACTGGATTTTCAAGAAAACTATGCATCACCAAAGAGGATAAAGACAAACTGGAAAAACAAAAACTGATTCCAGAGGAACAGGTATTTCAGAAAAGAGAGAACTTTTAAAGTCCCTCACTAATATCCTCTAAGAGACTCAAGGAGTTATTACTTTGGTGGAATGCCAGCACATTATGATGGAAAAGAAACTTCACAGAACATGAAAGAATTCTTCAGTATTACAATGATGGTTGCAAGTACTAGAAGACTCTCTTTTTGTTCAAAATCCAAACGCAGTCAAAAAGATAGATGAAAATTTTTAAATATCTGCACAGCAAAAAAAAAAAAAAAGCACTGTAAGCAAAGTGAAAAAAGAAAAGTGGCAAACTGGGAGAAAATATTTGCAATATAGATCACAAACAAGAACTCATCTCCTTGGTATCTCAACCACTTTTTAGTATCAAGAAGAAAAAGACCAAAAACTCAATAGAAAAATGGGATAAAGAGCTCCTAGAAAAAGAAAGGCAAGTGACCCTGACACATAGGATAAGAACCTCAATTTCAGTATAAAGAAATGCAATTAAAACAATACTGAGATGTCTTCCATCATTTTCATAGAAATTGTAAAAAAAGAAAAAAAAGGTTGACAACACAATTGGCAAAACTGAAGAGAAATAAACACTTGTGCTCATTTCTGAGAGGAACAGAAAATGACACAGTGCTATGGAGAAATATTTTGTAAAATTATAATAAAATTATATATGTATTTACCCTTTGACTCAGTAATCTCACTTCTAGGATTCCACCTGAAAAGACACAAACCCAAATACTAACAATAGATGCTCAAAATGGTGATTCATTGTAGCGTTATTTGCAGCAACAACAAATATTAGAATCAACCCAAATGTCCATTGGTCAAAGATGGATAGAACCACTATGGAGCACCCACCCAATGGAGAATGAGCTTTAAGAACAGATGTGGACTGATTTCTAGAATGTAAGATTTAGTGAATAGGCAGGGTACAGAGCAGTATATATGTGTGAAAATGCGTAACGGAAATTTCATTCAAAATGGAGAAAGAAAAGAGCTTTCATGCCCGTGACAATGGATATCAGACATCATCCAACAGGAAGAAGGAAGATTTCCTCTCAAGCGGCAGCCAGTGATAAGTGCCACCAAAATGAATCATCATTTTCCTCAAACGCAGTCTTGTTCAGAACAACCCCTCCCAACTTCTTCCTTTTCTCCATAAAAGGATGCTCTCCTCCTTTGTTCTTGGAACTTGTCTATCGTTTGCCATGGTTGGCATGTCCCAAGTTGCAATTCCTCTGCTATTCTCAGATAAACTCATTTGCTGCTCAGTAAACTTCACTGTTCAATGTTTAAGGCTGACAATGTTTAAGGCTTAAACTACATTTTACGTAGAGAATACACTACCTTTATATAAGAGAAAGAATATCTACGTATGCGTGCATGCAAGCATGTATGTGTTTGATTAGTTTTATCAAAAACGGTCAACAATACAGTGACTAATAAAATTATTATCTCAAGAGGGTAGGTGGCAATGGGATAGAAAGACTTGGGATGGAAGAAAGGTTTCTCAGAGTATGGATTTTTTTTGTGTGGGCCATGTTTATCAGGTATGGTTTAGTCAGGAGACAAAAGCACACCAGTTATTTGAACAGAGGGAATTTCATATGAAGATTCATTAACTAAGTATAAAGTTGTCAACCAGATGGCCAAAAGGATAAAAAGAGCATAAATGCATCAGGAAGACAGTTACTGCAGGAAGCTGCTACCACCTTTAGGGTAAGAGGGTAAGGAGATGAGGGAATTATTAAGATTTAGAAATTATTAAAATTTAGAAGAGTTTTGCTAAGCTGGAACTCAGACCTTTGATGAGCTTGCACTGCTTTGGCGGGGCTGGGGTTATGGAGTTCACCAGAAGACTCCACGGGCCAGACCCCTGGGGGAAGCTGGGTCTGCAAGAATTGGAAAAACTACAAACTGAATTCAGTTGCTTTCCTGGGGAGGCACTCATGCTGCAGGAATGAAAAAAGGATAGCTTGAGTGGTAGGGGCAAGTATAGGAAAGAGACAAAGAGCCACAAAGGGAAGATACAGGCTAGTTCCTTTTTCTTCTTCCAACCTTGCAGTGTCCTCGCACCCTCTTTGGAAGAGCATAGCAGGGGGCGCGTTGGTGGCTCAGTCCATTGAGCATCTGCTTTCAGCTTAGGTCACGATCTCAGGGTCCTGGGATCAAGCCCGGCCAGGCAGTCTACTTGTTTCTCTCCCCCTGCCCACCCCCAACCCACCTCACTCATAGACTTGCTCTAATTAAAAAAAAAAAAAAAAAGATCATATCAGGGAACTAGCTGTAAAAACAAAAATGTGTTTTACAGCATCCCAGCCCAGGAATCTCATAGCAGGGTACAGAAGGCTGAGAGACAACAGCTTAATAACCAATGTACCATATAAATGTTTTCTATATTTGAAAAATTAAATTAAATCAAAAAGAGAAAAGCAAACCAAAACATTGAACACCAACAGAAACAAATGAACCTCAGCATGTAAAATCAATAACCACAAGGAGAGAAGAATTATTTTAAGTATAGGAAACAGTTTTTTCTTACAGTGATATATTCCAAGGACAAAAAGAACTGCAAAGATATGCAAAAATGCACTCTGTAGGTTTATTGTTGGTAGTAATATAGTACTTTAGAAATTATTTTACGTATAAGATAAAGCAAACCAGTACATTTATGGTGTTAAGAACAAAGATTCTCAGTGTTAAATGTAAATGGAAAGTGTAAATTCTAAGTGGAAAAATTGTACCAATATAAAATAAGGGTTCTCTTAAAACCTTATAAGGTTAAATTTGAACTGGAAATAGCATGAAGTTTTAAAAAAAAATTTCCTAGCTCTACTTTATAGGAAGGGCCTAGAACCAGTGATACCTAGTAGTGAAGAACAAACCTAGTACTCAGATCTTGGTTTCTAAATATCATACCCCACTAAAAGGAACTAGGGCTCATTGGAGACATGCTTGAATCCATCTCTGGGGCATAGAAAGTACTAGTCAAAGTGTCCAAAGACCAGTTGAATCATGAAAAAGGACACAGAGAACTAGCTTGAATCAGCTCCCAGTGGTCAGATTTGAGATAGTTTGACCACCGAAGAGAATAGTAATTATAACTGATTATAACATTTTAAATAAAAAATTCCTTATATACACAGTAAAACTGAAAAAGATTTTTCAAAATCTCTTCTCTGCAAAAGAATGTCTATCAATAAATGTCCAAGGAATTACAGAAGTAGAAAATCACCATTTTGCAATTTCTGATGTAATCATTGACAGGTAAACATAATCGATTGGTGCTAAAACCACCAGGTGAAAGATTTTTGGAACACCTAACCACCCTGGAGATAACTTGCTGATTGTAAAGGGGAAAACGTACCATTTCAAAGGGGAGATGTGAAGGGCAATTCTTTAAAATATAAGCAGACTTAGCCATACTCTTACCAGAACAGCCTGACATAATACGCCCCTTTATGTGACACAACTTGAAGTGTGCAACTTAACCTACAACATTTTCATGGTATAATATTTCACCTGAATATAATCAGTCCTCTAGATCTGAAAGGAAATACAGAGGATGGGGAAGCATGTTAAATGATACCATGAGGATGCAATCAGACACACCTAGAATGTGGGACACACTCTACAGGAAAAAAGTTGGTAGCATTAAGGGGGTGGGGAGGTCAGGGTACTGTTCTAGGCTAAAAAGAGTCCATCATAACAACCAAATGCAGTATGTGAACCTAGGTTTTTCTGAATGTGAAAGATATTCTTTGAACTGAAGAAATTGAATATGGGCTGAATATTATATCATGTTATTGAATAGTCATTAATTTTCTCAGTGGTGATCATGGTATTGTGGCATAGAAGCCAATATTCTTATGAGAACGTGTAGGGGTAAATGGTTATTATAACTGCAATTTCTAAAACATTTAAGGGCAAATGGTTATTATGTCTGCAATTTACTTTCAAATGGTTCACAGCAAAGATGTATGTGTATATATGAAGAGAGGGATGAAAACTTAACATTTGTTGAAATTACGTAGAGGTTATTTGAATATTTGTTAAATTATTCTCTCAACTCTTTAAAATGTCTTACATTTATTATAATGTTAGAATAGGATATTTATTATTACAGAAAAAAGCATAGTTGTGAACATTTGGAAACATTAGATTAAGGTGCAAGCAGAACTCAAGAAATTAGAGAAAAAAAGAAAATATAAAGACCCAAAGAATCAGACCAAGAGTTTTAAGATCTAACTTGTAGATAACAGCAGAAATAGAGAAATGAAAAGTGTTGAGTAATAAATTGTTTAAGAAGTAATGGCAAAATTCTCACAAAGTTGAAAAATAGGTCTTCAAAGTGAATGGTTCCAATGATTGCTAAGTGGAAGGAGTAAAAAGAGATTAACCATCTAGACATATCCCATGGCATTTCAGATCTTCAAAGACCAAAAGAAAAGCCTAAAAGCTTCTATCGGAAGGAACAATCAGACCAACATTGGTCTTATCAGAGCAACAATGAATTCCAGAAGACCATGGAATAAATCTTCTAAGTCCAAAGGGAAAAATAATTTCAAATATAAAATTCTACAGCCAGCTGGGCTATCAGTTCTATTGATGAAGTATAATCATTCCCAGATATGCAATGCAAATATTTACTGTCCATATACTCCTTCATAGGAAGTACTTGATGATGCTCATCAGTAAAAATAAAAATATCAAAACAAGAGGAAGATGGAGGATATAAGAAATATAGTGAAAAAGTAAATTTCAGATTGATTGCTATGAATCAGGAAATTATTGGGAAATCAGGAAAGCATTCAGGAAATTAAAACAGGAAATCACAGACCTCTGAGGTAAGGGTCTTTAAAAAGAAAAATTATTTTAAGCAATAAATAAATTAGTAAAAGATTGAAAAGACACAGGAGATTAGTAAAAGAAACAGGGAGAGGATAAAGGCCATATAGCTTTCCTCCCACACAGAATAATCAAAAACTGAGATTAATAATGCAATTTCTTTCACAATAGCATCAAAAAGAAAATATAAATAAAGTATAACACCTACACAAGGACAACTATAAAACATTATGAAGAGAAACTAAGGAATATCAGTATGTAATAAAAGATAACCCATGGTCATGGATTATAAGACTCAATATTGTTAGGATGGCAATCCTCCCCAAACTAATCTACAGATTCAAGGTAATCCCTATCAAAATCCCAAAAGGCTCCTTTGTAGAAATTGACAAGCTGATCCTAAAATTTATATAGTGATGCAAAGGCCCAAAACAGTTGTGAAAAAAAAGAACAATACTGGAGCAATTATAATACTCTATAGCTATAGAAATCAAAACAGCATTGTATTGGCATAAAGATAAACATATATAGCTCAATTGAACAGAATAGAAACCAGAAATAAACCCTTACATGTGTGGTCAGTCAATATTCTACTTAGGTACCAACATAATTCAATTGGGAAAAGACGGTCTGCTTTTAATCTGTGCTGGTACAACTGGTATCTGAGCAATAAAGTATTGACTCAGTGGACTTAGGCTGCTCAAACCTTGCACACTCCAAAGATCTTAGGATTGGCCCTTGACCAACTTCCGGAAAATAAACTGAGGGAATCCTTGGAATACCACACCTGATAAGAGTGTGTTTATGTATCTGAAGCCTTGGGTCATCCCAGACAGTTTAAGATAACAGTGATTTGTGGTGAACATTGGTCTCTGTATGCCTGAGTTATGCTATATCCACTGACGTCCCAGGGACTGGAGAATAAGAACCTAAGGTCAGCCATGTACATGTTCCATGTCTATGTGAGCTGTCCCCAATAAAAACTCTGAACTTAGGTGAGCTTCCAGGGTTGGCAACACTTCCCATGTGTTGTCACACATTGTGGCAAATTGAACACTATCCGTGTAAAACTAGAAGAGGACACTGAAAGACTTCTGCACTTGGTTTTCCTAAAATGTGCTCAAGCATCCTTTATCCCTTGCTGACTTTAATTTGTAATAAACTTTTCTGCAATAAACTATAACCATGAATATAACAGGTTTTCAGCATCCTGTGAGTCCTTAATCCACCAAAACAGACTGCTCTTGGGGTCCTTCAGAAACAAAAGAGGAAAGGAAAAAGAACCTTAGACTTTGTCTTATACTCACAAAAAAAAATTAACTCAAAATGAATAATAGATTTATTTTTTTTTAATTTTTATTTATTTATGATAGGAACACAGTGAGAGAGAGAGGCAGAGACACAGGCAGAGGGAGAAGCAGGCTCCATGCACTGGGAGCCTGACGTGGGATTCGATCCCGGATCTCCAGGATCGCGCCCTGGGCCAAAGGCAGGTGCCAAACCGCTGCGCCACCCAGGGATCCCGAATAATAGATTTAAATGTAAGAGGTAAAAGTATTAAGCTTCTAGATAAACGTTGGAGAAAATCTTAGTTACCTCGGTTTAGGCAAAGGTTTCTTAAATATAACACTAAAATAATGATCCTTAGGAGAAAAAAGTTGATAAATTGAACTTCATCAAATTTTAAGACTTTAGCTCTTCAAAAGGCACCATTAAGAAAATAAAAAACATTCCACAAACTGTTTTAAATGAAGATATCAAAACATGACAGAAGATATGAAAATGTCTTAAATCATATATCTAATACAGAAGCTTTTATCTAGAATATAGGACAAAACTCTTACAGTTCAATGTTAAGAAAACAAACAACCCAATTTAAAAATGGGCAAGGGGCGCCTGGGTGGTTCTGTTGGTTAAATATCCAACTCTTGATCTTAGCTCATGATCTCAGGGTCGTGAGATGGAATCCTGTGTTGAGCTCTGCACTCAGCAGGGACTCTACTTGAGATTCTCTCTCTCCCTCTCTCTCTGCCCATGATAGATGGATGATAGATAGATAGATAGATAGATAGATAGATCGAACCATCTATCTATCTACCTATCAATAGATCTTTTTTAAAAGCTAGGTAATGTTTTTGAAAAGATATAAGATGAAAAGATGCTCAACACCATTAGTCATTAGGAATACGCGAATTAAAACCCTAATGATACCACTGCATATCCACTAGAATGGCTTTAATCCAAAGTATGACATTACTAGTATTGAGGATACAGAGAAACTGCAATTCTTACACATTACTAGTGGGCATGAAAAGTGGAAAACAGTGGCTCTTTCTTTCAAGAGTTAAATACATATACACTTACCATAGGACCCAGTAAATCCATTCTAAGTCTCTACACAGAAAAAATAAAAACATATCCACACAAAGACTTGCATGCAAATGTTACAGCCATGTTACTCATAGTAGCCCCAAATTGGAAACATTTCAAATGTCCCTCAGTTGGTGGTGAATGGATAAATAAAATATGGTATATCTATACAACGGACTACCAAGCAGTAAAAAGTTTAGAACTACAACATAGATGTATCTCAAAAACATACTAAGTAGAAGAAACCAGGCACAAAAGACTATGTATTATACGATTCCATTAACATGAAGTGCACAGAAAGGCAAATCTATAAAGACAGGAAGCAGATTAGGGCTTTCCTGGACCTGGGGGTGTGAGCAGGGATAGACTGGGAGAAACATAAGGGATCTCTCAAGGGAGGAAACATTCTAAATCTAGATATCATGGTCTCATAACTATATTTGCTGGAAAATCACTGAATGTATAATAATGAATTTTATGGTATATAAGTTATATTCCAATAAGGCTTTTAAAAAAATTCTAGGAAGGACACCTGGGTGGCTCAGTGGTTGAGTGTCTGCTTTCAGCTCAGGGCATGATCCCAGGGTCCCAGGATCCAGTCCCACATCGGGCTTCCTGCGTGGAGCCTGCTTCTCTCTCTGCTTATGTCTCTACCTCTGTATGTCTTTCATGAATAAATAAATAAAATCTAAAAAAAAATTCATGTTGAAGAAATTCTAGGAAAAACAAAATACTATATGAGGATGTCATGGACCATACATGAACTAATAGGAGGCATGATTTGGATTCATTGGTGGAGCATACAAAAGGGGAATCTTTAGCCTGAGTGGAACAGGACTTATAATATTGAAATATAGAAAAGGAATTGCAATCAGAGCATTTTTGTTCAGATTAACAATTTTACAAACTACAGAAATGCAAACACTTTTGTAGGTTAATTTTAATTTTTAGAATCAACCTGTTGACAGTGTGGACAGTAACCACAGTTACAAAAAATATATACAAAAGTTCTCTCTCCTTATGATGTTAAATCATGGCACAGATGACCAGACTTGAGGGAGGTTAAAGAAAGGGCAAGTGGTTCATGGGCTTATCTTTTTTTTTTTAAAGGAGGCTTTTGAGAGTTTGTTCAAAGTCAATCAAGCTAGAGATAGTGGTCTAGCTCTAATGGTAGAAATTACAGAGGTAACAAACAAAAAAACTAAAAATAGTGACTTAACCATCAAAAAAATTAGGAGAAAAGACTCTGCTAGGATAACAGGAATAAACTTTCCCTTCACATAATTATAAATCCCAGAGAGTGACCAATCCCTGGAATTGCCTTAGTTTTGGTACCTTGAGAGCTAAAATAGTTGGGGTTCTGGATTTCTATAGATTCTTCTACTTCTTTAATAAAACTGTCTTCTCTGTCACTTTTTCACTTACACTCACTTTTAAATTTTATTCTATTCCATCAAAGGGACATGTAGTAAACACTATGTGAAAATGGGCATATTATAGTAAGTGACCTAATTAATTATATTAAGTTTATCTAATAATAAGTCTCAGTACTAGGAAGGTCTCCTGATTGCAGCTACTAAAAACAAACAAAAACAAAACAAAACAAACCCTCCACTCTTGAGATTATCAGTAATTAATGTGATGTTTTGACACCTGTTGGCATTAAACCTTTGTTGCTAATTCTCCATTCAAAAACAGTGGGGGTGGGAGGAGGAGAACAATTCAAAAACAGTGGATGCTACTTATCTAGTTCCCATAAAGATCACATACTACCTCTACTGTGTTCCCACTTTTAAAAAATAGATGTGCATGAGAGCGCTCACGCACATACACACACACAGGGCTAGAAACAGATATGGTCACATAATAGCCATAATTACAAATAGTAATTGATAGTGTCATGGGTAAGGTTTATTTGCTTCCTTTACTCTCATGGGTTTCCTGTTTTCCAAAAAAACCCCGCATCAATTTTAAAATGAGAAAAAAAAATATTCACTTGGATTTTGGAAATTTAAAAATCTTGGGCCTCATATCAGGAAAAGGTAAGTCAGCCAAAGAAGACAGAGAACGAGTGCATTTGTTCATCAGCAACCAACTTAATTACAATACTAGAACATTCTTGTAAGTATTAGGTAAGACCTCATTTGGACGCCAAAATCTTCTTACATGCTCAAAATGCTTATACCCAGCAAACCTTGAGCCTGGATTAATTTCACATACTTCTTTAGCCACAATTAGAAACTTGCTGATAACATTTCAGTAGCAAAATCTTGAAAAAGTTTAGAAAGGGATAATCACCCTTCAATGTGTTACTTGGAGATCAATAAAGACAACTAGGAATAGCACATAATACAAGCTGAGTATAGTCTACCCTGCTGCTAAGTAAAGTTGCTTTCTCTTTTCATTGACCCACAGTATGGCTTACACCCAACCAGTCACTGCTTGGGGCCAGAGTTAGAAAATATTCCCTTTCTAATTTATGTTCCATTGACTTTTTACGGTGGCAGGTATTGATCTTGCTTTGTGCCATCAGATCAGATGCTGCAGCCCGACTCGGGGCCAGGATCATGACTGTAGGTGATCAGCCTTTAATGGGCAGGAGAAATGGAGGTAGAAGATGATTTATTTTGCTTTTGTAGAGTCTTTTATTACAGACACAGATGTTGGGCACCTTCCCAGCTAAAATCAGGCATAGAGTGGGGCAGGTGAGCTGTCCTGCTTTCCCGGAGTGCCACAACCATAAAACAAACTGAACATTCCAGGAATGACTCATTTGATTAGAGGAGCCAAAAACAGCACTACAAGCAAAAGAAGAAAAGAACAAGGATCATTTTTCAATAGGTTTACTGATGGACTCTAGGCATAGACAAAGGATGGAAGAATGATTATCTGCTTATTATATAAAATTATATGGTCTCAAAGATCATTAATATCTTTGCTCCAAAGCTGATAGCAACAGTGACTTGGCTTGACTTAACTTAGGCAATATCCTTCTGTTATATATATTCCTTTATTGTTTTCTCCGAGTATTTTCTAAAGACACTGACTTCATTGTTAGAGCAGAACTATATATGTCAAATCCCATGCAATGCATTTTAAGAGACTGACAACATAATTCTGTTGAGCTGGAATGCTGTTGCATCAGAGATGCTGGCTATAGGAAGTATGTGGGCCACTTGAGGCCTAGAGATCTTACAGTCAAGTTAACTCCTTGTGATATTGGGACTCCTAGAGGGAACTCGCATTGCCTTGTTATGCAAATATGGAAGCTAAAAGAGAGAATGTGACATTTCTCATTCACATTCTGTGTGGCTCAGTGATTGACCATCTGCCTTTGGCTCAGGGTGTGATCCTGGGGTCCTGGGATCTAGACTTGCATCAGGCTCCCTGCAGGGAGCCTGCTTCTCCCTCTGCCTAGTCTCTGCCTGTCTGTGTCTCTCATGAGTAAATAAATGAGATCTTAGAGGGAAAAAAAAAACTGCACTTCTGAAGAACAGGAGTGATAAGGGGAAATTTAGGTTTCTTTGATTTCCATCTGGAACATGAGAGAAATATGGAGGACACCAATAATATTGAGTTAGGAAGACACAGGTCTTAAAAATTTTAAATGACTCCCTGAGTGATGCATCCAAAGCTGACAACCACAGCTTTAGGTCCATCCCTTCTTTAAATTTTCTGAATTGGACAGAGCAGCTGCTTCAAAGACAATGGTCATTAACCTGTCAAACATTTAAATAGAAAGATTTGACTTCCCTACAGAGAAAATAAGTTCTTGGAGAGCAGGAACTGTTTTTATCTTCCCTTTGGATAATACCAGTATCTGGCAACGCAAATAATAGATCCTATAGACATATTTGATGAAATAAATCACTTGGCTTAGCCTGAGAATAGGTCACTCTGGAGCTAAGAAGGTAAGCAAGATTTTCTCAATCCATGAGTCGCCGTCCTGTGGAAGGTCCACTGCCTTTACTAATATTTGTAAAAATGTCCAGTAGATTCATTTTCCCAGAGTCACTTCTAGTGTTAATTTCATTTCCCTGCTGAATTTTTATTTCCCCCAGTCCCACAGTATCAAAGCATGAAAGGCCTTCAACAGGAAGGGATTCCATTCTCTATCACCCAACAAACTAAAACCTCGTATTATGCTTCCCTGTTGGTCAAATCCTTGCTGTTACCCTGACTCCAGAGATCTCTCCCTTGTTCTGCCAGCCCAGGTAACCTGTCTCATCATGCAGATGGCTCTGTCTCTCACCTCTCCCCCCACATCTCCCAACATAACCCCTCAGCTCCCACCTACTCCAAGCTCTAAGGTCTTTCCATTCATAAGACAGATCTATTCTCCTTGCCCTACTGCCAAACAATTCCAAGTCCAACACTGCACCTACCCATTTAGGTGCTCCGCTTAATGTGATAAGTATCTGAAACCTTTTTAGCAGTACAAACCAACTATGAGAAAGACGGAAATTAGTTTTTTACAGTTCTCAAGTGGGGGTAATGCTGCCCCCTTGCGGGAGGAAGCCGTAACGGAACTGTGGTTCCTCCAAGATTACTCTTCCAGATTTTAAATATAGGTAAAACACATAAAATTCAAAACTCGGTTGGAAACTCTAGTACTATCCCGCCCTTAATTCAGAATTTTATGGAGATTGCTAAGGTGCTCCTAAACTTTGAAACCAACATCCAGTAGCTAAAAAGGAAACAACAGTCATGTGCTAATACAGGCTGTGTGTTAATTTACTTTAAAATAGACTGTATAGTATCTAGAGGCATCTGTTTAGTACTTGAAAAACGCTTATCTGGAATGCCAACTTCCAGAGGATTTTAGGAAGAACTTCGAATGTGGGTATCAAAACCAACACCAGTTTCTTAATGTAAGGATTGTTAGACATCCTTTTTCTCTGGTAAAATAAGTGTAAATAGAAGGAATTTAGGATAGATACATCATGGGCTAGCAAGAGGGTAAGGGCCTCACCAATCTTTCTTGAACCAGGAGAATAAAATTAGCAACCCCAGTATTCTAATCCTTGGGATGGTCTAGAGTTCCATTTGTCCCCTGTCCCTCCCCACTTCACAGAGGACTGTCACCTGACCCATATGGGAAGTTAGCAGGTAATCACCACGGTGACGTGGTATCATCCTCACAGAGAACCTCTCATTTAAGATGCTCTTAAAAATGCCAAAACTCAGAGACCTAAGGACCTTTCTGTGCTTTTAAGAACAGGTAATATGACTATCTCAGTGTCTCCTTACTAACAAAAAGGAGAACATTTAGCAGAATTTGGTTCAGGGCTATTTTCAATATGAAATATCACCTACTAGAAATACTGTAGGGGGCGTTATATAAGAAATTTTATGGAAAAAAAAGAAATTTTGTGGAATTTTAGCAAAATGGACCTGAATACTGCTGAATGGTCACATTAGATCAGTTCACTATACAGAGCCGTCCTGTTTCTAAACAGAAAACCAGAGCAGTTTTCAGGACAGACTGGCTCTCAGTTTGCAGAATCACTGACAGCCTTAAGGGGTTTCAGACACTTGCCTAGGTTCGTGCAGCCAGTTAGGGGTAGAGGGGGCTGAAAGCCTATGTCCTTCTAAACCGCAGCTTTCTAAATTTCTAAGATGTTGAACACTGTTTTTCAGCACTGTTCAGGGGTTGATTTGCATTGGTTTGGTTTGGAGAAGAGGTACAGGGTTCTACATTAGTATAGCAGCCTCTTTAAGCTATGACCCTAAGCCTTCGGTATGCATAAAAATCAGTTCAAGAAATTTACAAAAATGCAAGTTTGACTCCCAAATTTTAGTCTCTGTATTTAAGCAGAGCCCAGAAATCTGCATTTTTTTAACTCCCACTTTCAGGGGACTTGGATGTAAATGGCTTGGAACTATAGCTGAATAAATACCTTCTGGAATGTTCACTCAGGTTTCATTATGGGTAAGGAAAGTCATTCTGGTAGAGAAATCTAATGAGAATGCTTTGGAGCGCCTGCCCCAAAAAAGAGGTTAGGTATTAATCTTCAAAGAACGAAGGAACCATTCAATGCATGAAGCCCTTAGAAGAATTAATTAAATCTGGGATATATTATTTATTGAATATTATATGTATCTACCTCATTCCCAGTATCTGTTTACTCTTAATATTATTGTTCTGCTTAGGTTGTTGCTTTTCTAAATCCAAACATTAAAAATCCATATATTCCTTATACTCATTTGGTTAGGAGATTTTATATAAAAGTTTAAATCTAATTGTGATCTTCCTTTCAAGAAGTGCTTCTCAAATATTAGCATATATTGAAGTCAACCTAAGAAAAGGAGAGATGCTTCCAGAAGCGATACCTCCTCTATTAAGGCTACAAAAACAACTGGACTAAGGTAACCATGAGTGCAATCCATGCCCTAGGACAGAAAGAGCAAACTGCATATGGGGGTCATATAGAGCACTGCCTCCCACTCTATTTAACATTTAAGGAGCCCTTAAATGACACCCTACAGCAGGAGTGTCTGCTTATATTATAAGCATCTGGGATTATTCACAGAAATGCAGAGTCCTGGGACACACCCCAGATCCACTGAATCAGAATTCCCAGAGAATAGGCCTCAAATGTGTATTTTAACAAACATTATTGGTGACTTTTACTGATACTAAAGTTTGAATGGAACCCCAGATGAAAACTTTTGCAATGAGAGTCATGCCATTCACAAAAATCTCTCACCTGAGTGCCTGCAATTATACCTATGTGTATTTTTTAGAAAGAGTTTTGATACAGCAAGGTGACATTCAAGCAGAAAGAAACAAAATGATGTGATATTGAAGAGAAATGCAGATATGCTACAGGACGTTTAGAGTCAGGAAGATTTAAAGATAAACAAGTGATACAGATCTACCATAAGGTGCTGTGGATAAAGCACTGTTTTAAAAAGATAATTATGGTGTCAAAAAGTGCCAAGTGTGGTTCATTTTATGTATCATCATAGTGTATGTGTTTAAAGATATAAATGATGCCATAAAAATATAGATTCACGACAAGGAAAAGGAGTCAATATGCTGTCTGGGGTGTAGAATCTAACCATGGGCTATTTAACAGGAACACAATTGCTAATCACTGAGTATAAAAAAGCAGAAGGATAAATGCTCTGCTAAGGGCCATGAACCAGAGCCCAGAAATCCTCTTTTGAACCAGGCAAGATTTCCCACAAGGGAGGGGTTCACAAAGCACAATTTAGGCTGCTATGGCTGGAAAGAGAGTCTAGTGATCATAGCTGAGAGGGCAGAAAGACGAAAAACAGATTGGTCTCTCCAATTGAGGTGCCCCATGTGTATTATAAGCAGTAGCATAATCAACAACAGCACAGATCATGGAGGCTTGTAGAATGCTCCAGTTGAAAGGGAACTTGGACCATCAGGTTGAACTACCTAATTTTATAGGTGAACCACCAAGGCAAATAATTTACCCTTCCTGCGCTTTGACATCATACCAACTCCTTTGTGCCAAGGCAAGACTGCAGCCCAAGTGAGGCTTTTCATTCAGTGATCTTTCTTCTACACAAGTTCCCAAGTGTGACTGGTCTGCTAAGTCATGACAGACAAGAGAATTTTATGTAATATCAGCCTCAGAATCTTAAAATCAGATATAAATTTTTCTCAATTTAAGCCTCAATTATTTATTAACTCCTGCGTGTGAAATATTTGTTAGATGTTGAAATTAATCTTTTTTTCTAAAAAAAAAACCTAGCAAAGAGGCTTCATGAGAGCATGATTATCATGGGCCGTCCTCTATTTTGTACGTGTTGAATGGTTATTTCGTGTTAGGGTGCTAAGGGATTCTGATACCAGGACACTTAGACTTTGAGTCTGTTGTCTACCGAGGTTTTCACAAAGAACTAGAAATACATTTCTCAAGGATCTCCCTTGGCAACAATGCTAAAGATTAAACAAATGACACATTTTAAGATGGAGGGTCTCTATCAGCCATTATTACTACTACAGAATAAAAACAGTTCAGAAAAAAAAAAAAAATAAAAAAAAAAAAAAAAAACAGTTCAGAGACAGAAGAGGCGAAAGTTTACCCATATGTCTTTTCAGACAGGTAAGGCGGGTCCATTTTCACTCCAGAGAATTCTTCTATAAACTCTACCCAATAAGGTAATAGTTTTCAAGCTCTATAGAGCCCAAGAGATCCCAGAAAGGTGCTTCTGAATGGATAGCAGCAAGGACCCACAGACATGGGGTGTGGGAAAAGCAAGCCCTAGATCAACTAAAATAATTCTTCTTTTTGGTATCTCAAACTGGGGTCCCATGTAAGTTTTCATTCTCCCCACCACCACCACAAGCCTTGGGTGCTACTAAAAACATCTGAAAACATCACACTAAGTCACCACATACATCCAAAATTCTGATTTTATAGAACAGCATATAGAACACTTTGCAACAACCAAAAGTCTTGGTTTATAATTCTACTTCTTTCAAAGATATTTGCTTCCTTCTCTATATATGAGTACATCTTAGATAAGAATTTATAGAACTCTTTCAAGGAGATCAAAACAAAAGGAACACTTTAAATAATTGGTTTCCGTGGGGGTATATACGTAAATCTGAAAGCCCAAGATACCTTTCAGGCATCTTTTATTTCTCTTCTTAAAAATTCAACAATTTCCTGAATTCTAGTCTCTTGAAACCTATCTTAATTACACCCTCACTAGTAAGTTTTCCACACAACGGTAATCACAGATGTCTATAATCCTTGTCTAGTGAAAATGTCAAAGGAAACTCTGCGTGATCTCTATTAGCACCACATAATTAAAGGTCCTGATATATGCGGGGGGGGGGGGGGTCCCTGTGGGGATTTTAACCAGGGCCTCATTGGACATGCAGCTAGCTGAATAGATCGGCCCCTGCTAAAACTGAACGCAACTTCATCACCGCTGAGTGGATTAGTGGAACAATAATCAGCAATAAAATGCTATGGGGATCTGAGAAGTTAAATACATGGTAATAGTCATCCTAGTAAAACTGTTCTGGCAACGACTAATGAATCACCTCGACTTAATAGTGTCTACTGTCATGGTAGGAAAGCAACAGAAATGGAGCCAAGACACATATTAGAAGCTACTTGAAGTTTTTGTGAACCGGTGCCTTCTTGGGTTATAGGAGACAAGTTCATCCAGCAAGTATTTGCGGCATGTCTGCCAAGTGCCAGGCGCGAGGGAGGTGAGGCCCCCTCTCCAGCTCTGTTCCTGAAGTGGTAAGAGGCTTTATTGCTCTGTCTTGCTTCAATCACTTCCCCCACCACAGAGCCCCAGATTTCAGATTGCTCCAGGGTCACTGAGGTCAGGAGAGGGATGGAGCATGGCATAGAGTTCAGCAAGGGGCTCCCCACAGGGAGCCTGCTTCTCCTTCTGCCTATATCTCTGCTTCTCTGTGTCTCTCATGAAAAAATAAATGAAATATTTAAACATTAACTTTAAGAACCCAGGGAGGGGGAGGGGGAGGAAATGCTTTCACCAAACTGGGAAGACAGGTGAGAAAAAGAAGGTATTTTTCAATCATTGACTTCCTAAGAACAAAAACACCAAAAACCAACCCTCTGTGAGCATCACCTGAGTCAAGTCAAGGTGATGTATTAGGTTAAATAAAAAAATCAGGGCAGCCTGGGTGGCCCAGCGGTTTAGCCCTGCCTTCAGCCCAGGGCACGATCCTGGAGATCTCGGATCGAGTCCCACGTCGGGCTCCCTGCATGGCGCCTGCTTCTCCCTCTGCCTGTCTCTGCCATTCTCTGTCAAAAATAAATAAAATCTTTAAAAAAAAATCAAAAAACGAAAGGTGACCAAGGTTCCCACCAAAGAGAATTTAACTGTCTGGGGGTGGGGTGGCGGACAGGGCAAAGTACTATAAATATGACATTGCCCTGAAGAGGCAAGGAAGCACTTAGGAAAGAGAGAAAAAACAATAATTAACAGGGCTGCAGAGAAGAGCAGGGATTCACAGAAGACAGGCAGTCTGCACTGAGAAGGCATGAGGTACAGAGAAGATGGCTGCTCCCCACCCCCATTTGTATACTAAGCAGATAGAAAGGCAGAGGAAGCTTCCATGGGATGTTCCTCCCCTCTGGTTGGCTTCATATTTTTTTCCAAAATACTTTCTAATTGAGAATCCCAAGCACCACCACAAGATTCACATTCCCATTTTTTTCCCCCAGATCTGGGGAGATGAGGACTGGCCTGGGCATCTTCAGTCACCTTTATGAAAGGTAGAAAAGCTACTTCGACGAGGCTGAGCTCTGGAGGCTGCAAGGACAGGGTCAGATTGCTCCCAGAGAGTCAAAATCAAACCACAGAGCTTCTTATCTCCAGAGATCCTTCCTGAACCACTATCACCTCTTATTCCCTCTACTGAGGAGGTTTTGGTTTCTTCCATGACTGCGACATGATGATTTTTGCTGAAACCCAAAGTGTGTGCTGCTCAAAGACCCAGGAGGCCAGTGGGGATGACGGCAAACCCTCACGGCCTTCCTCCAGCTCCTGCACAAGCGCCCAGCCCTCTGCCCAAGACCTGCTGTCTTACCTGACTTAGATTTCAAGGGGCAGGAGCGGGGACCACAGCGACCTTTATTCCCTTTCATCCCTATTAACTGAAGGAGCCCAAGAGCAATGAGCAGAAGGACAAGGCCCGGCTGCATAAGCTCACAGGCTGGGCACTGCCGGGCACCCAGCAGCCTTCAAGGCTTCTCCGACTCCTGGCTGCATCTGGGAACTTCTAAAAACAGCCCAAGCCCCAATGTGACCGATTAAATAAGAGTATTTGAAGGATGGCACCAAGAAGTCATTGTTGTTTAAGAGCCTTCCAGGTTATTCTAATTGGACCAGCAGTGATCCAATGGGCCCTTAACACCGAGGGAGACTTCTGGACTTCAGCTGCAAATGGCTTTCCTTTCAGTGATGTTACTACTTTGCGGCACTGTTAGAAACTAGCAAGAAAGGAGAGTAGAGAATCCCAAGCCCGAGGACCCTCTCAGAGGCTTCTGAAACCAAGAAGTCTTGCCGCCTGTCAAGAGCCCGCAGTACCCAACCACGCAGTGTTAGCGCGGCGCACCGCGGGGTGGGGGTGGTGGGGATTGGGGGGGGTGGCCAAGACTTCCTAATCAAGAGACAGTGAAAGAAGACATCTCCCATCAGAAGATACTCTCTCCTTGATTCTCCTTTAATTTTATTTCCAGAGATTCTGATTTGATTGTGTTGGGATGGAGCTTCCGGCATACCTTTTTTCTTTCCAAACTCCCAAGGTGATTTTCATGTGTGCCAGCGTGGAGACGCAGCAGCCCAAGGCTCTCTAACTTGGCTGCATATTAGAACCACCTGGCGAGCTCCTGTTGTGGGACACCTGGGTGGCTCAGTGGTTGAGCGTCTTCCTTTGGCTCAGGGCCTGATCCCAGGGTCCTGGATCGAGTCCCATGTTGAGCTCCCTGCAGAAAGCCCACTTCTCCCTCTGCATCTCTCACGAATAAACTAAAAAAACTCTTAATAAAATAAAACTCCTGACACCCCAGGCCACACTTCACACCGACTAAATCTGAACCACCGGGCATGGGACCCACACATTAGCATTGCTGAATTTTCAATGTGCTGGTCTAACTTGAATCCAATGCTTAAAAATCTGCTACAGAGGAAGGAACACCAAAAGAATGGGAAATAACTAGATTCTAGACTCTGTGTGGCCACTAGTTTGCAAGTGACCTTGGACTTACCACTTTGCTGCTCTGGTTCTCAGTGTCCCTGCATGTAAAATAGTATCCAAGATTTACTCCAGCCTTAACGCACAATCCTCTGTGCGTCTGAAGAGGCTCTCCTGAGCAAATCCCCTCCTACCATGTGTGTTGCCTCTCGTGGCTCTGACTATATCTACAGCTCTCCCTGCTGTTGGAAGATGGTTGCCTGCCTCAAAGATTAACAATCCTGAGCATCATCCCCATGGAAAGAGGATCTAAGGCTTCTCAATTCTTGTCTACTCCCCAGCCAGACAGAAAGTGTAATCCAATCATGCTCTTGCCTGGAATAGCTGTCATTAGTCAGCTAGACCAAAAGTCATGGTCAGCATGTGGACTGAGATGGTTTGGCTGCCACACATAGAGCCGTACTCTATTGAATTACAGTTTTACTTCTTTCCCTGGAGCCCAGAGTCACTGGGAATAAGGGTCACTAGGAATAAGGGTCCTCTGAACTTAAAACACTCTGCCCACATTGCTTATTTATTTCTAATACCAGTACATAGGAAACACCATTCATTTGAAATCCAAAGAGAAGATCATTAGGAACCAAAGAATCTAGACCCTTCTTGATAACCCACATTTACAGTGTCGTGGCACAGGCATAACTGAGATTGTCAAAAGACCAGCGTTCAAGCCCCACTTCTCCCATGTGCTGGCTGTGTGACTCTGGGTAAATAACTCTCTGCTAGTGAAGCTCTCCGTCTCTTCCTCTAAAGTAGAGATCAGACCTGCTACCTCTCAGAGGGGCGATAACTGAATGAAGCAACACAGGGGAGAGCGTTTGGTAAAATGTTATTTCTCTACCTTTTTCCCCTTGGACTCCCTCATCTCACAACACTTAAAAATGCATTTTTCAAGTCTAAAATCACTCCCTGCTGTGATAGAATTCCCCCACAGATGGGGCCTGTTAGAGATCCAGACTCCAGGTTGAAGTCATCTAACCCATACGAAGGAAGCAGGCTGCATGGCAATGCTACCAATTAACACAGGACTTAGGAGAAGGCACTGATGCAATTAATAAGGAAACAATCTCCATTCTCATTGCCAATTCCATATGAGTGTTAGATTTTATCACAAGGGAAAGTGAAATCATGCACCCAGGCTGAATCTAAATACAAGACAGAAACAGAAAGATCCTGGTTGCCAAAAAAAAGGGTGAGACTGTCCTGTGAAGCAAAAGCAACAACAGGATGATAGCAAAGTATTGTCCAGTGAGAAAGGAATGATCTTCATCACCAGAACAAGGAGGGGAACAGCACGCTGCAGCTGCATTGTTCCAGTTCTTCCAAGACTGGGAGAGACAGGGAGCACAGAGGCATTCAGCTGTTGAATGAATTCACCTGCAGGTCTATACAGCCCCAGATTACAGGTAAGGAATCCTCTCCATATTACCAAAGAGACCCATTTCTACCTGATAGATGCAGATTATTGAAAAATGATGCAGAGGATAGGAAGGAAAACAATGGTGACAGGTAGAAAGATTTCTCTCCAACTACAGGTGAAGAAACTGAGGTTTGGAGGTTCATCCTACATAAGCCAGGATTTCTCACCCCAGACTCAGCTCTACTCTGCACCACAAAGACACTACAGAAGATGCATTTTTAAGAAAAAAAAAAAAGACTTATGCCATTCCTCTGAAAGTCAGATTACTGTCAACCTCAATATGGTCCAAAAATAGAAGTCCTAATAGTAATCATTAATCATGCGCTGAGTGCATCCTGTATCCCGGACTCTTCTTAAAATAGCTGTCATATATCGACTCACTGAACTCCCAACAGCCCTCTGAGTTGATGCTACTATTTCCCCATTTTCCAGATGAGGGAAAAGATGCACTGAGATGTCTGCTCACCCAGTGATGAACCATCAGAGCCACGATTCAAGCCCAGGCCAATGGCTCCGGCTCCCACATGCACAACCACTACTCGATAACCACTAGTTGGTAATGTATGGGAACCAAAGACTGAGTAGTAGAAGTAACTACCTCCAAAACACTGTTCAACATCTATGCCATGATTTCTTAAGCTTCACTTAAGCTTCACTTAAAGCCTCACTGACCTTTATTTAACAGCTGATTCCTTACATCTCTAGAAAGCACTCTTGTATACAAGGCCAGTGAAATCTGGCACCTGCATACAGCGCAACTGATTGAGCTGCCCAGGTGTCCAAGAAATTTCTTAATATAAGGTAACAATGAAGTTCACTGCATCAATTGACTCTTCCTTTCATGAACAATATCTCTGTAGCAAGCAATACTACCCACGATAGAACTTTCAAAACTAGACTCAATCCTCTCAAACCCTGCCACTGTTTTATCAACTATGTTTTTGTAATATTCTAAATCCTTTGTTGTCATTTCAACAATTTTCACAGCACCTTCACCAGGAAGAGATTCCATCTCAAGAAACCACTTTCTTTGCTTATCTACAGGAAGCAACTCCTCATCCATTAAAGTTTTATCATGAGATTGTGGCAATTCAGTCACATCTTCAAGCTCCACTTCTAAGTCTGCTTTTCTTGCTATTTCCACAAACCTTCAATTTGTAAAATACATAGCATCTGTGAAGTGCAATAAAGCAAAGCATAATAAAACAAAGTATGCCTGTAATTTTCATAACTCTAAGAGGTGGGTATGCAGAGGTGTATTAAACTCATTTCATAGATGAGAGTTTTTAGGACCAGAGAAGTTTCGGGTGATTTCCATAATCATCCAATGCTGCCTCTATCCGATTCATGAGAAGAGTGAATAATGAAGCTGTCCTTTATTTTCAATAGCAAATAAGCGGTATGCTCCCAGGGTCAGGCAAGGATGCTGTCAAAACCATCTGTGTGCCTGTCCACCTATCTCATTTCCCCAGCACTGGAAAAATGTGCTCTTGCTGTTTGACAGTCATTGAAAGTCTGCAGTGTTCTAAGCACTGTATAGAACAAACATGATTCCAAACATGACCTAACAACACAGAAAGTCAAAACCAAGCAATTTTGAGTTGCCCTTAGAGCTTAGCCCAAAAGCCTGCATGAGACCAAGTCAGCATTTATTTGGAGTCAACAGAAACAGTAACCAAATGCACAGAAAGGGTTGACCAAGTGACCTTCATCAGGTCATCGACCTCTTGGGCCCTTGGATTCGTCATGTAAAAAATGAGAAACCTGGCCCTGGTGAATCTCTGAGGTCTCTTCTTCTCTAAATGCATGATTCCCAAATAAATTTGTAGATTTGACTGCTCACAACTTGTCAGAATAATGTCTTGACCTACTAGTTATGATTTTCTTATATTTTCCTCTTTCTCATTTAAGAAGGTAGACATCAATGCACCCACTCTTTAGAGGAAGCATAGGGCGGGCTGGAAATTAAAAGTTGCCTATGTGCAATGTCTTCCTAGCTTTTATTTCCAAAAGAACCAAGACTGTATAGGAGAAAAGAATCTGAAAGATAAAAGTTGAGGAGAAAGAGGTCTGTAAATAAGGAAACAGATTATTTGTAGACTGCTCCCTGGAAATGCCCAGAAGAGGACAAATGCCAAGAAAGAACCTCCTGGGACATGATGAAGGCTAATCTCCCAGGCTAGGAGTCCTCAGACTCACCAAAGCTTAACCAGGCACTAAGCACAACCTGAAAGCACCAGGGCAGTCACATCTAAAGAGACCATGTAGTCTGGGATAATGGCATTCTCAAAGGTAACCACCATATACAGAAGACAGGTGACCAAATAAGGCTTGCCAGAATTTTGGCACTTGCCTAAGACTGCAGAAATGGAATGGGGTTGAGGGCTGTATTTTGTTAATTTTTAAACATTCTTTTAAAAGGAGAGTCATCTTTTATGGAACTTCTGAACATTTTGGAAGACCTTTGAAGCTATCCTGTTTGGAAAACCTACCAGAATTTATCCTTTATTTACACCAATGTAAGGATATTATCCAATCATTTTTTTTAAGTCAATCATTTCTTTTAGTGGAAAATGGGAGGCCACATTACATCTGATTGCAAAAAAAGTACTGAGTGAGATGTGAACTGTTGAGTTTAATCATGTAAACTCGGAGTTGGTTTAACTGGATTATGCCCTTAAGGAGAGAAAAGGAAAAGATGTTCCAAGGGAGAGATGATGATTATTATAAACAGGGTTCCCGACATTCCTCCCCTCCCCTGCAGGAGACACACATATAATCATATTGGATGACTTAAGACAGGATGACCCATACTTTGAAAACTGTGCTGTGGACTATTGTGATGGTCAGGCTTGACCAGATAATTTATACTGGACCATGATTTGAACCAGTTAAGAAAGATGGCTGTGTTGCATCTGGAGTAAATTGGAAGAAAAAGGATAATCCTGGACATAAAAAGCAGATGCTAGATTCGTTTTTGATCTAGCATCCTGAAGAATGACGGCATGACCAGAGTTACGGTAGATAGATCCTCAACCACCATGATGATTTCTGCAAGGACAGAGTCTTGCTCATACCCTGCATTATCTGATCTTGGAGATAACACTACTTCCCAGCAAAGCAAAACTAGCAGCAAAAATAGTGGACTTTATAGCAGCCTGAAGTTTTATAGATGGTATCCATTCCTGACCTCTTTGGACTTAATAAGTAAGCTAAGAGGTCCCAGGAACTATCAGAGAAGAGAACCTCTGAATAAAAATAAACTTTTCTAGGGTGCCTGGGTGTGCAGTAGGTTAAGCCTCCAACTTAACCAACTCTTGATTTTTGCTCAGGTCATGATCTCAGGGCCATGAGATCAAGCCCCATATCGAGCTCTGCACTCAGCATGGAGTCCACTGGAGATTCTCTCTCACTCTGCCTCTCTCCTGATCTCTCTCTCTCTCTCTAAATAAATGAATCTTTTAAAAAATGAACTTTTCTATGTTAGGATGGGACAAAAACCCATATTCATTTGGACATTAAATATGTTGTGATCTTATTATATCTTGAGCTGATGAGATGGATGTATATGTTTTGCATTGATGTTGTTATAGGTTGGGGAGAAGAGGTTTTTTTTTTTTTTAATTTTTTAAAGAACACCTTTAATCCAACCACCCAGAATAAAACACTATTAATATTTTGGAATATATACTTTCAGAAATATTTCCTGAGTAAATATACAAATGCAGATATAACACAAAGGCCCCCCAAAATTAGATAAAATTTTGCAAACTATCTTATAATCTGTTTCTTCATTGTAAGAAATGTGAATAACTGGAGCACATGAGTAGCCCAGTCAGTTGGTCATCCTACTCTTGATTTGGGTTCAGTCGTGGTCTCAGGGTTGTAGAGTCGAACCCCACTAGTTGGGCTCTGCACTCAACAGAGTCTCCTTATCCCTCCCCCTCTGCTCCTCCTCTTCTTGTGCTTGCTTTCTCTCAAATAAATAATCTTTTAAAAAATGTGATAAGAGGAGGGGCAAGATGGTGGAAGAGTAGGGTCCCCAAATCACGTGTCCCCACCAAATTACCTAGATAACCTTCAAATCATCCTGAAAATCTACGAATTCGGCCTGAGATTTAAAGAGAGAACAGTTGAAATGCTACAGTGAGAAGAGTTCGCGCTTCTATCAAGGTAGGAAGACGGGAAAAAGAAATAAAGAAACAAAAGGCCTCCCAGGGGGAGGGGCCCCGCGAGGAGCCGGGCTGAGGCCGGAGCGAGTGTCCCCAGGACAGGAGAGCCCCGTCCCGGAGGAGCAGGAGCTGCACCAACCTTCCCGGGCGGAAAGGGGCTCACAGGGAGTTGGAGCAGGACCCAGGAGGGCGGGGATGCCCTCGGGCTCCCGGGGACACTAACAGGCACCTGCGCCCCAGGAGAGTGCGCCGAGCTCCCTAAGGGCTGCAGCGCTCGGCAGGACCCGCAGCAGCTCGGAGGGGCTCGGGCGGCGGCTCTGCGGAGGGGGCTGCGGGGCGGGAGCGCGAATCCAACAGCGCAGGCTCCGGAGCACAGGGCGCCGGGACACAGCCCAGGATCCAGCCCCGAGCTGAGCAGATCAGCGGCCCCGCCCCGGAGCCTCCAGGCCCTGCAGACCGAGAGCTCCCTAGTTACTGCGGAGCTGACTCCAGGGCTCCAGAGCTGCCCCCGCCACTGCAATTGTTCCTCCTGGGACCTCACGGGGTAAACAACCCCCACTGAGCCCTGCACCAGGCAGGGGGCAGAGCAGCTCCCCCAAGTGCTAACACCTGAAAATCAGCACAGCAGGCCCCTCCCCCAGAAGACCAACTAGACGGACCAGTTCCCGGGGAAGTCAAGGGACTTAAAGTATACAGAATCAGAAGATACTCCCCCGTGTTTTTTGTTTTTTTGTTTTTTCTTTTTGATTTCTGATTGCTTCCCCCACCCCCTTTTTTTTTTCACCTTTCTTTCTTTTTCTTTCTCTTTTTCTTCTTTTTTCCTTTTTGTTCTTCCTTTTTTCTTTTTCTCTTTTCTTTCCCTCTCTCTCTCTCTTTTTCTCCCCTTCCCAATACAACTTGCTTTTGGCCACTCTACACTGAGCAAAATGACTAGAAGGAAAACCTCACCTCAAAAGAAATAATCAGAAACAGTCCTCTCTCCCACAGAGTTACAAAATCTGGATTACAATTCAATGTCAGAAAGCCAATTCAGAAGCACTATTATACAGCTACTGGTGGCTCTAGAAAAAAGCAAAAAGGACTCGAGAGACTTCATGACTGCAGAATTTAGACCCAATCAGGCAGAAATTAAAAATCAATTGAATGAGATGCAATCCAAACTAGAAGTCCTAACAACGAGGGTAAACGAGGTGGAAGAACAAGTGAGTGACATAGAAGACAAGTTGATGGCAAAGAGGGAAACTGAGGAAAAAAGAGACAGGCAATTAAAAGACCATGAAGACAGATTAAGGGAAATAAATGGCAGCCTGAGGAAGAAAAACCTACGTTTAATTGGGGTTCCGGAGGGCACCAAAAGGGCCAGAGGGCCAGAATATGTATTTGAACACATCACAGCTGAAAACTTTCCTAATCTGGGAAGGGAAACAGGCATTCAGATCCAGGAAATAGATCTCCCCCTAAAATCAATAAAAACCGTTCAACACCTCGACATTTAATAGTGAAGCTTGCAAATTCCAAAGATAAAGAGAAGATCCTTAAAGCAGCAAGAGACAAGAAATCCCTGACTTTTATGGGGAGGAGTATTAGGGTAACAGCAGACCTCTCCACAGAGACCTGGCAGGCCAGAAAGGGCTGGCAGGATATATTCAGGGTCCTAAATGAGAAGAACATGCAACCAAGAATACTTTATCCAGCAAGGCTCTCATTCAAAATGGAAGGAGAGATAAAGAGCTTCCAAGACAGGCAGGAACTGAAAGACTATGTGACCTCCAAACCAGCTCTGCAAGAAATTTTAAGGGGGACTCTTAAAATTCCCCTTTAAGAAGAAGTTCAGTGGAACAATCCACAAAAACAAGG
This sequence comes from Vulpes lagopus, assembly GCF_018345385.1. Taxonomy (NCBI): domain Eukaryota; kingdom Metazoa; phylum Chordata; class Mammalia; order Carnivora; family Canidae; genus Vulpes; species Vulpes lagopus. The sequence goes on from NC_054825.1 coordinate 140,062,317, forward strand.
ACTGAATAGATATCATGGTGACACTAAACTCATATCTGTCAATAGTAACTCTGAACGTGAACGGGCTTAATGACGCCATCAAATGGCGCAGGGTTTCAGACTGGATAAAAAAGCAGGACCCATCTATTTGCTGTCTACAAGAGACTCATTTTAGACAGAAAGACACCTACAACCTGAAAATAAAAGGTTGGAGAACCATTTACCATTCAAATGGTCCTCAAAAGAAAGCAGGGGTAACCATCCTTATATCAGATAAATTAAAATTTACCCCGAAGACTGTAGTGAGAGATGAAGAGGGACACTATCTCATACTTAAAGGATCTATCCAACAAGAGGACTTAACAATCCTCAATATATATGCCCCGAATGTGGGAGCTGCCAAATATTTAAACCAATTAATAACCAAAGTGAAGAAATACTTAGATAATAATACACTTATACTTGGTGACTTCAATCTAGCTCTTTCTACCCTTCATAGGTCTTCTAAGCACAACATCTCCAAAGAAACGAGAGCTTTAAATGATACACTGGACCAGATGGATTTCACAGATATCTACAGAACTTTACATCCAAACTCAACTGAATACACTTTCTTCTCAAGGGCACATGGAACTTTCTCCAGAATAGACCACATACTGGGTCATAAATCGGGTCTGAACCGATGCCAAAAGATCGGGATAGTCCCCTGTATATTCTCAGACCATAATGCCTTGAAATTAGAACTAAATCACAACAAGAAGTTTGGAAGGACCTCAAACACGTGGAGGTTAAGGACCATCCTGCTAAAAGATGAAAGGGTCAACCAGGAAATTAGGGAAGAATTAAAAAGATTCATAGAAACTAATGAGAATGAAGATACAACCGTTCAAATCTTTGGGATACAGCAAAAGCAGTCCTGATGGGGAAATACATTGCAATACAAGCATCCATTCAAAAACTGCAAAGAGGGATCCCTGGGTGGCGCAGCGGTTTGGCGCCTGCCTTTGGCCCAGGGCGCGATCCTGGAGACCCGGGATCGAATCCCATATCAGGCTCCCAGTGCATGGAGCCTGCTTCTCTCTCCGCCTTTGTCTCTGCCTCTCTCTCTCTCTGTGACTATCATAAATAAATAAAAATTTAAAAATTAAAAAAATAAAATCAAAAACTGCAAAGAACTCAAAAGCTAACCTTACTCATAAAGGAGCTAGAGAAAAACCAGCAGATGGACCCCACACCCAGCAGAAGAAGACAGTTAATTAAAATTAGAGCAGAACTCAATGAAATCGAGACCAGAAGAACTGTGGAACAGATCAAAAGAACCAGGAGTTGGTTCTTTTAAAGAATTAATAAGATAGATAAACCATTAGCCAACTTTATTAAAAAGAAGAGAGAGAAGACTCAAATTAATAAAATCATGAATGAGAAAGGAGAGATCACTACCAACACCAAGGAAATACAAACGATTTTAAAAACATATTATGAACAGCTATACGCCAATAAATTAGGCAATCTAGAAGAAATGGACGCATTCCTGGAAAGCCACAAACTACCAAAACTGGAACAGGAAGCAATAGAAAACCTGAACAGGCCAATAACCAGGGAGGAAATTGAAACAGTCATCAAAAACCTCCCAAGACACAAGAGTCCAGGGCCAGATGGCTTCCCAGGGGAATTCTATCAAACGTTTAAAAAGGAAATCATACCTATTCTACTAAAGCTGTTTGGAAAGATAGAAAGAGATGGAGTACTTCCAAATTCGTTCTATGAGGCCAGCATCACCTTAATTCCAAAACCAGACAAAGACCCCACCAAAAAGGAGAATTACAGACCAATATCCCTGATGAACATGGATGCAAAAATTCTCAACAAGACACTAGCCAATAGGATCCAACAACACATTAAGAAAATTATTCACCATGACCAAGTAGGATTTATCCCTGGGACACAGGCTGGTTCAACACTCGTAAAACCATCAATGTGATTCATCATATCAGCAAGAGAAAAACCAAGAACCATATGATCCTCTCATTAGATGCAGAGAAAGCATTTGACAAAATACAGCATCCATTCCTGATCAAAACTCTTCAGAGTGTAAGGATAGAGGGAACTTTCCTCGACATCTTAAAAGCCATCTACAAAAAGCCCACAGCAAATATCATTCTCAATGGGGAAGCACTGGGAGCCTTTCCCCTAAGATCAGGAACAAGACAGGGATGTCCACTCTCACCACTGCTATTCAACATAGTATTGGAAGTCCTCGCCTCAGCAATCAGACAACAAAAAGACATTAAAGGCATTCAAATTGGCAAAGAAGAAGTCAAACTCTCCCTCTTCGCCGATGACATGATACTCTACATAGAAAACCCAAAAGCCTTCACCCCAAGATTGCTAGAACTCATACAGCAATTTGGTAGCATGGCAGGGTACAAAATCAATGCCCAGAAATCAATGGCATTTCTATACACTAACAATGAGACTGAAGACAGAGAAATTAAGGAGTCAATCCCATTTACAATTGCACCCGAAAGCAGAAGATACCTAGGAATAAACCCAACCAAAGAGGTAAAGGATCTATACCCTAAAAACTATAGAACACTTCTGAAAGAAATTGAGGAAGTCACAAAGAGATGGAAAAATATTCCATGCTCATGGATTGGCAGAATTAATATTGTGAAAATGTCAATGTTACCGAGGGCAATTTACACGTTTAATGCAATCCCTATCAAAATACCATGGACTTTCTTCAGAGAGTTAGAACAAATTATTTTAAGATTTGTGTGGAATCAGAAAAGACCCCGAATAGCCAGGGGAATTTTAAAAAAGAAAACCATAGTTGGGGGCATCACAATGCCAGATTTCAGGTTGTATTACAAAGCTGTGGTCATCAAGACAGTGTGGTACTGGCATGAAAACAGACACACAGATCAATGGAACAGAATAGAGAACCCAGAAGTGGACCCTCAACTTTATGGTCAACTAATATTCGATAAAGGAGGAAAGACTATCCATTGGAAGAAAGACAGTCTCTTCAATAAATGGTGCTGGGAAAATTGGACATCCACATGCAGAAGAATGAAACTAGACCACTCTCTTGCACCATACACAAAGATAAACTCAAAATGGATGAAAGATCTAAATGTGAGACAAGAGTCCATCAAAATCCTAGAGGAGAACACAGGCAACACCCTTTTTGAACTCAGCCACAGTAATTTCTTGCAAGATACATCCACAAAGGCAAAAGAAACAAAAGCAAAAATGAACTATTGGGACTTCATCAAGATAAGAAGCTTTTGCACAGCAAAGGATACAGTCAACAAAACTAAAAGACAACCTACAGAATGGGAGAAGATATTTGCAAATGACATATCAGATAAAGGGCTAGTTTCCAAAATCTATAAAGAACTTATTAAACTCAACACCAAAGAAACAAACAACCCAATCATGAAATGGGCAAAAGACATGAAGAGAAATCTCACAGAGGAAGACATAGACATGGCCAAAATGCACATGAGAAAATGCTCTGCATCACTTGCCATCAGGGAAATACAAATCAAAACCACAATGAGATCCCACCTCACACCAGTGAGAATGGGGAAAATTAACAAGGCAGGAAACCACAAATGTTGGAGAGGATGTGGAGAAAAGGGAACCCTCTTACACTGTTGGTGGGAATGTGAACTGGTGCAGCCACTCTGGAAAACTGTGTGGAGGTTCCTCAAAGAGTTAAAAATAGACCTGCCCTACGACCCAGCAATTGCACTGTTGGGGATTTACCCCAAAGATTCAGATGCAATGAAACGCTGGGACACCTGCACCCCGATGTTTCTAGCAGCAATGTCCACAATAGCCAAACTGTAGAAAGAGCCTCAGTGTCCATCGAAAGATGAATGGATAAAGAAGATGTGGTTTATGTATACAATGGAATATTCCTCAGCCATTAGAAACGACAAATACCCACCATTTGCTTCAACGTGGATGGAACTGGAGGGTATTATGCTGAGTGAAGTAAGTCAATCGGAGAAGGACAAACAGTGTATGTTCTCATTCATTTGGGGAATATAAATAATAGTGAAAGGGGATATAAGGGAAGGGAGAAGAAATGTGTGGGAAATATCAGAAAGGGAGACAGAACATAAAGACTCCTGACTCTGGGAAACAAACTAGGGGTGGTGGAAGGGGAGGAGGGCGGGGGGTGGGGGTGAATGGGTGACGGGCACTGAGGGGGGCATTTGATGGGATGAGCACTGGGTGTTATTCTGTATGTTGGTAAATTGAACACCAATAAAAAATTAATTTATTAAAATAAAAATAAAAAATGTGATAACTTCCCATATCAAATATAGATCTGCATCACTTATAATAATTTAATTATTTTCCACTGAATGAATCATAACTTTTTAATTAGTTCCATGTTAATGAATAATTTGAACATCAATTTTAATATATAATAAATAGCATTGTAGGGAAAATCCATTATGTCCATTCCTTGTACAATGACTCTCATTATCTCTTCCCAGAACTGTTGCTATGGCTTCATAAATAGTATCATTTTGTCTGGTCTTGGCTCTTTCAAAATGATTCTCTACTAACTAAGAACCTCTCTACATCAGTTTCACTATGAAATAACGTCCAGGTTACAAACAAGATACAGAATTCTTCATGAGCTAGACATGGCTAACATTACTTATAATTTGATTTGGAATGCAGTATTCTTTTTACAACCAGGTATAAAAAGCAATTTCTATTTGAAAAAGACTGCTCTCTCCATTATTAGAGAAATTATAGTCTTGAGTTATAGAAAGCATCCATTAGTTATACAAGCCCACAGCACTGGGGCCACCCCTAGGTTGTGCAGGGACCTGGACAACATTTGATTTTAAAATGTATTGCAAAATTCATGGGTCTGTATGAAGCATAGTGGTTATTAATCACAAATAATGGATAGAGATACTTAGAATTAATTTATCGTTCAGTCAGTACATGCAAAGATTTGTCACAGCATCCAGACACCATTTCATCCTGTTCAGGTCCATCGTTTCTTCTATTTTTTAAACTGTCAGATGTGTCATGAGTATAAAATGTCCTATGAGAAAAAGTAGCCACACACTTCTTCACAATAGTCTAGATCTACAAAGATCTTCAGAAGCTCTTTGTATTGAAACAACACAGATCCTCTTGCCTTTGCAGTTTGCAAATACCATTTATTTTGTGCTGGTTATTTCATTAACCCATAATTCTGTGTCATCCATTGTACTTCCTGTGAGGCTAGCTTCTAATGATTCTCTCAAAGGTTGTTCCTGTATTTCAGTGGTGAAGAGTATAAAAACAAGATTTACCCAGAGTAATAAGGGAAAATGTTGACACTAATTTATTTTCTGGCTATGTTAAATTTATCATCCAGATTTTGGTAACATATACAGAACAACATATCTTCCAACCATGGAAGATGGTTGCATAGAATCACTGCATTTTTAAAATGTGAATTCTTTCCATGTTAACCACATACCTGCCTTCCACATACCGCCACCTTTAAGGCGGATAGGCAGGGCCCCATGGTTGCTATAAGAGAAGTAGACCCATTTACACAAGGCATCTTAGGCCCTTATGAACAATTGCAGAGAGTACAGTATCACCATATTGACTGGAGGCAAGAGAGGACATGGACTGGAAGGTTCCACAGGTGTCACCAAACAAAAGTCTTGAAAGTTCAAGGAGGACACTGGCACATCATTCCGGGAAGACTGACCATTGGTGTGGAGCCTGCAGAAAGGTGGAGTGACCAGCATGGGTGCTAATGGAAGAGGACATCCAGGGTAAAGGACACCTGGCCTCACCTGCCATGATGATAAGCTATAGACTAGAGGTGGCATTGAAGTCAAGTCATGCAGGTGAGAAGACACACAAGCCCACAGGCATGGCTCAAGCCCAACATGGATTATCAGATGCCCAGACTCATTCTGAATCTGATATGGTGAGTATCACCCAAAGTCAACCAGCCTCAACATTATTCTGGTGGCCCAATCTCACATGATCTGAGAAAACACACTGCAGCAGGAGCAGTCTGGGCTGGTTCCAGGAGGGAACAAACAACCCCATAGGCATGAGTTCACTGGAGCATCTCGTCAATCCCATGTGTATTATGACCCTGCCAGACAGGCCCAAGAGAGTCTTCCAAATTTTTGATGAAGGCACTCCAAAGCATAGGGCCCTCTGAGGCCTGGGACCAAGACAGGTACCCTAAGGTGAGTACTATTATTTACATTCTATTATATATCTCATTCATTTTACATACTTTAGTTGAGCATCTTTTTTTTTTTAAGTTTGCCTAGTGAATCAGATGAATTAAGCACAGCTCATTATCTAACTAGCATTACTGATATAAATATTTGCCCAAAATTTGAACTAAAAAATTCTGTTCCTCAAAAATTAAACATAGCACTACTATATAACCCAGCAATTTTATACCAAGATATATACCCAAAAGAATTGATGAGAGCTATCAGACAAGTACACATACATGCATGTTCATAACACCATTATTCATAGTCACAGTATGGTGGAAACAATCCAAATGTGCATTGATGGACAGATGGATAAACAAATTGTGGTATATCCATACAATGAAAAAATTATTCAGCAATAAAAAGGAATTAAGTATGGATCATGCTGCAATGCAAATAAATCTCAAAAATATCATGTTCAATGAATGAAGAAAGATATGAAAGGATAAATATGATTCCATTTATATAAAGTACCCAAAATAGGTAAATCCACAGAGATAGAAGGCCAATTGGTCATTGCCAGAGGCAGAGAGAAGGAAGTAGAATGTAACTGTTTAACAGGAGGGGGTTTCCTTTTGGAGTGATTAAAATGTTCTGGAGGTAGACTAAAGTGTTGGTTACACAACACTGCCAATATACTAAATGCCACCGAATTGCTCACTTTAAAATGGCTGATTTTATGTTATGTAAATTTCACCTCAATTTTCTTTTTAATCTCAGCTTTGAAGATATTTATTCATAACATAGCTGACTATAAGTCATTATACTCAAACAGAAAATCAAGTCAACCGTGATAATTTGGGGTCATGGTTATGATTATTATTTCTCCCAGAACAAATTATCACTGAGGATATACCCCCAAATATATCCATCTGGGACAGTTTTCAGAGAAAGGAAATAATGTTGAGGGGAAAAAAATGCTTAAAGGGGGAAAAAAATCTATAAGGAACGAAAGACCCAAAAAGAAAGACATTATGTTTATTTTTTACTTAAGAAAGTGAGCTTTTAATCAAGAATTTTTATATACCAAGGAAAAGAAACATGCTTTGGCATTTGGCCTTGCAAACTATAACCAGGAATCCATTTTATAACCAGAACCTTAAAAATAGTACCTTACGTAGTCGTCCTCAATAAAGATAATTGTTATCTGTTCAACCAACAAATATATTACAAGAAAAGATACAAAGAAAAGCAAGCATAACCTACAAATGTGCTGTGTTGTTTTGTACGTTGTTCAAGAGAATTTCGCTGGAAAGACGAAGCAGCAATATGATTAATTTACATACGAGTTTAATCTCATTACAACCATTACCTTCTAAGTGGAGATATAATGCAAACAATGCTGTATTTCTTTTTAGACTGCTCTTATCAATTCCAGATATTAAAATAATTATTTTAAGCTGCTATAGCCCCCAGGCAAAACGAAAGAACATAGAAACTATAAAGCTTTGCAAAACAGAAACTCTAAGTAGTCAAACTGGGCTTATCACACCCCTGCCAGATAAAGAGGCTGATCATCAGTCAAGAAAGAAGCACAATAATCCTGAACAGAGAACATTTGCATTTCTATAATGCGAAATTACTCCTGCACTAAAAGATCCCTGTTGTTGAAGGAACTTAATGTATTTCTCCCCAAAACAATTTTTTTAAGTACTTCAATCCTGGGATTTCTTTTGCAGAAAAATGAAACAAAAATCATCTACTTTCACAGTATAATAAATTTTTAGGAGTAATTGTTCTTCCACGGAGATAAAAAGCTCCACTATTAACGTGCATGATTTTTCTAGATAATATTAAAAGCAATGCAATTACAGTTATGGTAATTGATATGGTTTTTACCTGATAATGATCAGGGGTCAAGAGTTTAAAACATAAAGCAGAACATGCTTTGCACTTTTTAAAGTCAAGTAAACTATTCGAAGGTTGGCTTTGCTACTGCAGACCCCCGGACTCTTGGCCCTAACTCTAGGTAGGAATGGGACAGACTATTGCTATGAAATTCCATGTCCCTTCTTCTTTCATTAAAGCTGTTATCTCCCCCAAACCAGCACCACTCTTTCCTTAAGAAGAGAGTGTGATTCTCAGTTATCTGGCCAAACGAGAGTCATGTGTAACAAGGCTAAATTAATTTCATGATTAATCTCAAACCCCAGTTTCAGCCCCTTTTATTAGTGTCCTAGTCTTACTTACTAGATGAAACAGACTCCAAATAAACAATCTTTTAATTCATTCAGATTAATGGCACCTTATAAAACTGGGGAATTTTGTTTTTTAAAGATTCTATTTATTTATTCATGAGAGACACATACAGAGAGAGAGAGAGAGAGAGAGAGAGAGAGAGAGAGGCAGAGACACAGGAAGAAGGAGAAGCAGGCTCCATGCAGAGAGCCCAAAGTGGGACTTGATCCCAGGACCCCGGGATCACATCCTGAGCTGAAGGCAGATGCTCAACTGCTGAGCCACCCAGGCATCCCAGCTGGGGAGTTTTCAGGCTGCCAGTTTGTCCCTCTACCAATGAACCCCCTGACTTGGAGCTCCATGCTAAGCTTTCTGACAGGGGAAGCTGAATGCATCCCAATTTAATTAGACCACTTGGATTTTCATTTACTTGAGTATTTATGAACTAAATTCAATGGAACCTGAGAATTTACTCAGGCGTAAGAAATAAGTAGACCATTACCTTTGATGTGACAGATAACAGGAAACTTAAGGAAAAAAAAAAAAACACCTCAAAGAAAAGTCGATTTTCCTTGACCCAAAGATCACAGTTTAGCGTACTTAGGACTTTTCATCAGATCGCTTTGGAGCCTTTAATGATGTGATGTGATTCTTCCTATAAATCAGAAACAAAAACCTGTGGCATTATTGCCTTAAAACACTGGCGTATTTAAAAATCAGTGAATATACAGGAAAATGTTGACAGTGTCATTAACTAAGGTTACCTTGGGGTGTGAAGAGTATGGTACTCTCTGTAGTTCTCTAAATTTTTAATTTTCCCTAAAATAAACATGCATTGCTTTCATAATAAAAGAAAAATCAATGATAATTTGTTTTAGTTTTAAAAATTAGTAGTATAAAAAAAATAAATAAATAAAAATTAGTAGTATATAGTCCAACTGAGCTGGCATTCCTAACTGGATTTCAAACGGTCTTCTCCAGGAGAGAGGCAGAGGGTACAGATATCTTGGATCCTCATCCAAACTTCAGTTTTAGTTTGTACAATAAGGTTTCACTTAAGGTTTTTCAAAAATGATTCCACTGATTTTTTTTAAAAAATGGTGGGTAGTCATTTATCTATTTCAGATAGTTTCTCTAAATTTACTATATACAAAGTTCTGTGTTGAGAAAACCAAGTTACATAAAGGTTGTGATTTTCTGTTATGCTCTCACTACCCCCCTACACATACCTATACAACCACTTTTTAAAAAGTCACTCTTCTTTTTTTTTCCCCCATTTTTTTCTCCCTTTTTTTTTTCCTGGAATTAAGCCTCCCTCCATCCTGGTTTTTCCAGGTCTTACCCTGATTGGAACATCACAAAAGCCAAGAAATTGAATGGGCCAAGACAAAGCCTTCCCTAGAGGAAGGGAGAGGAGGGAACACTGTATATATTTACGTATTAATCAACCACCTGTCTCCCTTGTGTCCTTGGGTATTTTAGTAGAGGGAGAAAATAGTTAAAGTCAACAGAAAAGTTTTTGGGTGATTAAAAGACTGTTGGGGGAAAAAAGGTTTTGAGGGCAGCCCTGGTGGCTCTGTGGTTTAGCGCCACCTTTGGTCCAGGGTGTGATCCTGGAGACCCAGGATCGAGTCCCAGGTCGGGCTCCCTGCATGGAGTCTGCTTCTGCCCCTGCACCTCTCTCTCTCTCTCTCTTTCTCTCTCTGTGTCTTTCATAAATAAATAAATTAATTATTTTTTTTAAAAAAAAAGGTTTTGAAAAAAACACAACTGTGGGTTATAAAAAGGATTCCCTTTGATGTTTTTTGGAGAAACTCTAAGATTTGATTGTTATCACTATGTTTTTTTGATCAGACTGCTATTTCTTCAAATCCATACTTAATAAAGTCTGGGTCTTGTGGTGCTCTCGTTATCTACAGGCTCCAACTATATGGGTGGTGGGAGCAAGACACAGAACACATTAAGTACATAAGAACTCCAAAAATAAAGGAAATATAGATGGGCCTGATCATAAAACTATCTTGGTCCTTGGCATAAATCTTAATGGTAATCACAACTGGTGAGGTTTGCATCTAAGGAGTGTTTAGTAAGCCTCTGAATCTATGATGATGATGATGCCAGTATACCGGACTTTTTTCTGTTGTCAAATATGAAGTGTGCTACTCCTATCTGGGATAACTTCCAATGTTCCCTTTAGGACATTGACTCTCTCATACACACATGCACACACACACACACACACACACACACACACACAATTTTTCTCCCATGTGGATCAGGAGATGTTTATGTCTAGTTAGTTTCAAGGAAACAGACTGTTGAGCTTTTTATTCATGAGATAAAGTATGGAAAGTTGGAATCTGCATCTGGCATTGTCAGCAGGCCAATATTTGTCAGGCCAAAGGGGAAAGATCTGTGATTGGCCTTGTCATAGGTAAACAAAAAAATCATCCATGAGTCTGACAGAGGTCATGAGGAAGAGTGAGGAGTGGACAGCAAGTCGTACCTAACTCATATGGAATGTGGTTCTTTATAGCAAACTGTTTCCCAGAAGACAAAAGGGTACAAGGTTACCTTAGCCGCTGGTGTTTTCAGGGCTCAGATGAAGTTCAACATCATTAAGCTCAATGAATTTCTGAGGGGGGAAAAATTGGGCACCTGAGACTTTCATAGGAAAAACAAAACTTCATGATATCACTGGTTACTGAGACTGGTGTGAGTAGTTCATCTCTATAAGTAAAACTGACCTGATTCATACTTGAGCATTTTACCACTCACAGAAGTTGAAAAAAATTTAGATGACGTTCTTTCCACTAGTTGGGGACCCAGCAAATGTGATGAAATCTGAAGGTATCTAACAGGCAAAAGGACATGTTGGTGACCAAACTGCATTATAAATGTCATATAGTCAAAAATAAGAAAATAAAAAAATAAAATAAAAATAAAAACAAAAACAAAAAACCCACCACCACCAAAAACTTTTTAATAAAGCACCATGGTGCAGAGGAAAGAGCACAGATGGGATTTGGAGATCAGTTCTAAGGTCTATCACTTTCCAGCAGTGCGACTCTGGGTAACTTAACCTCTTTAAGTCTGATCCAGAAAAGAGAAATGAATAATAAGACTTAGATCTCAAGTCCCAGGACTGGAGGTTGTGGGCATAAAGCCCAGGTAGGGCTTGCCTGGAATGTGGTAGGTACTCAGAGGTGGAAGCTTACTCCCTGGCCAAGGCTAATGGCTCCCACGCTAAATCAGTGAGCACTTTGACCAAATTTGGAGAGGGTTGTGTGTCTATGTTCTGTAAGTCCTTGACTCCATACACAATAAGCCAAAATTCTACCAATGAGTGAAATTACAGATCCAAATCTTGGCAACTGTCAGTGGTTATATCTCCTGCCATGGGAAGAAAAATCATGCCCAGAAAGGACATCTCTGACACCTAGGAAGAAGCTGAATTTAGGGGTAAGCAGATCTTGCCATTGTTCAAGTCTCTGGTTGGACTGATCCCTCTGACCAGCTTCACTCTTCTTCCTATGGCTTGGCTGTGCTGTCACTTACTTCCTGGAGTGTTGACTGATACCAAGAGCCAGTTGTTCTTCTTCTAATAATACACAAGGTGTCATGAGGAAAAGAGGGAGGGCTGAGAACATTCTCTTCCCAATTTCAACTCTTAGTTAATAATGTATTCCAACCCTAAGTCTCTGCCTTCGATCATCTCATGGAAATCCAAGAATATGAAATATGATTGATAAGTGTTTTTTCAAAAGATGCTTTTCCCCCATATATTTGGCTTTACCTTGTTGGAATTCTTCTTCAAAGAGTAAGTATCACCCTGACTCGAGTTCTTATCTTCCCAGTGGAGCTTTTAAAGTAAGCTAATGGGTTTTGATATATGTCCAACTCAAGCTGCATAATATACTATTATATAGGCTGTTCCAACTGGAAACACTTAGAGATAAAGGAAATAATCTGATTAGTGGCTTCATACAAATTGCTGCTCTGAAAATTAGTTTTTTAACATAGAAAATAGGATCATATTTAACGCCTCTTTTCTGGCTTAGCCGTTTTTGATGTTTAAGGGACACCAACTGAATATTGACATGTAGCACTGAAATATATGTAGTTAAAAAAAAGAAATTCAGACTATGCAATCAAGAAGACATTTATTTTACTATCCTGCATCCAGAGTTATTCTTTATTTTTTTTAAGATTTTATTTATTTATTTGACAGAGAAGAGAGAGCACAAACAGGGAAGCGTCAGAGGGAGAGGGAGAAGCAGATTCCCTGCTGAGCAGAGAGCCCAATGAGGGGCTCAATCCCAGGACTCTGAGGTGATGACCTGAGCCAAAGGCAGATGTCTAACCGACTGAGCCACCCAGGAGCCCCCCAGAGTTATTCTTAAGAGTTGTTTTCAGGGACTTAAGAACCAAAAGAATCAGAGATAAGGATGAAGTACCTTAGTACTACTGGGAAAATACTAAATTTATTCTATATTCATTTTATGTGCACTGGGTAGCGCTGACCAGTAATGTTCTCAGTGACAGAATGTACTATGAACTCAACCACTATTTAAAAAAAAAAAAAATTGTAGCCTACATACAGAATCCCAAAAAGAACAACAAAAACAAAAACACAGATTTGTACCACTGTATTCTCTGGTTATCCATAATAAAACACCCCTGAAATAACAAGCATGCTATCACTGGTGGTACATGGTTTTAAGAGCTTAAAGTTGTCTGGGGTTCTACTCTTGGCCACTTTTAGAAAATATCTAAGCAAAGTGTTCTCCAACTTGCAGAAAACTCATTAATATATTAGTCTCTTCCATGATTAAAATGAAATACTTAAAACCACAAAATTTGGCCTTTTTTCAAAAAGTAGTTGCAAAAGTAGTTACTGCTGGGCTCCCTAGCCAGAAGAAATCAAGCAGATGATGCATCCACACAGCATCTCAAAGCCCTCCACCTACCCAGAGGTCACTTGCAGACGGTGCCCATATACCACTGTGGCTTCCTGCAGCGTCTCCTTATTTGAGGATATCCTCTGGCCACATAAAGGAGGAAAGGCACAGCCTGGAGGTACCAGGAAGTGAAGGCTCCAGGGCAACCCTTAACTAATGAGGGTGGGAGCTGGTGGATAATATCAAATTCCTCATTACTCATGGTGACATTCGGAGGCTCATCCATCCTAAGGTTGAGACCAATCTTTTCTCCCAGCCCTGTCTCATTTCCGCACTCCCTTGCAGTACCTCCTGGGGTCACCACCCAAAACCCCTTGCACCCAAATCCTTGTTTCAGCATTTGCTCTGGGGAAAACCTAAACAGACACCACCTCCAAGCAGATTGTTCTTATCCCACATTGCTTCCTTCCCTTGTTACTACCACCTTTCTACTTCCAACCCCCAATTTTTTAAAGATTTTTTTAAAAAATTTTTTAAATATTTCATTTATGTATTTGACAGAAAGAGAGCACAAGCAGGGGGACTGGCAGGCAGAGGGAGAGGGAGAAGCAGACTCCCCACCTAACAGGGAGCCCGATGCGGAACTCCATCCCAGGACACTGGAATCATGGACCTGAGCCAAAGACAGATGCTTAACCAACTGAGCCCCCCAGGACCCCCCAACCTCCAATTTATGTAAAGAGTTTATCTTCATAATTCACACACAGCAAAAGAAAATAGTTGATCTCTATTACATTGAGAAGGAAGAACCAAGAATAATGGACCATCCCCTTTGCAATTCAAGGATTTTGCTTTTAGCAATGCACCCGCACAAACACAGCCACATAAACCTGGAAGTCATATAATAAAATAGAAGTAGGAGTTGGTTGTTCTCATAAATATAAAGACTGCCCAGTTTTATCTGTGAAGCTGAATTAATGTTAAAGGCATTCCTAGACAGAGATGCTCAATCAATACTTATTCATGGATGAAAACATAAGAGAATGAATGAATGGCTACCTTCCAGTTGTAGAATTGAGCCCATGAGTCATGAAAGCAAGATAAATATTGGAAAGGCCATCGTCCTAAATGTGAGCATCCAAGATGAGCCCAGCTCCAGCTCCATTACTGACAATGTAACACACACAGCCTCCGTCATGTTACCTCTGTGCTTCAGCTTGAATCAAAAGTGTCAGGCACGCCAGCATTAAGAGATTTGGCCCACAAGTCAGGACAGCTGGACTGGAAGTCAAACTCACCAGTAATTGACACTTGACATTTGGCAAATCACAATCTCTACTGGAATCAATGCTGGGGTGATACTTGTGCTTTCCAGATTATTATTAGAATGAAATGGAAACTTGGCCCTGAAAATGTAGTTAATTAGGTTCTTTACTCAATGTAATTACCTCAGAGCCCTCAGCTATATTTGTTTTTCTTAAAGAAAGAGAATAATCCAAACTCATGGTCTGGGAAGTTTTGCTTTTTTTGACAGTTGAAACTTTTATTCAAAATGAACTCTTAGGTAGAAACCCAATTTATATTTCTTCATTTATTCTATCAACAAATATTTATTGGGCACCAGACATTCTTTCAAGTATTAGAGATATGGTAGCGAACACAATAGATGCAAAACCTCAAACCTCATGAAACTTACAACTTAGAAGTTGCCTTGGTTCAAGGTACATAGGAGCCTGCTTGAGATTCTCCCTCTGCTCTTCCCTCTGCTCTTTCCCTGGCTTGTACAATCAGTCAATCAATCAATAAATAAAATCTTAAAAAAAAAAAACCACATTTGATGGATTCTCCCATTGAACTAGAACCTGGGAAACTTACAAAGCTTAATTTGAAATATGCTTTGTGCCAAAGACACAGCTAAATAAAAACAAAGTACTAAACCTCATAACTTAGACTCTAAATATATTCACAACAGTAAATGGACAAATGAATGCTTGTTAGTTGCTTCTCCACCAAGTTCCCAGAGCACTTGGCACACACCTCCATATACACCTTTAACCAAAGTATCCTAAGTATCTATTTCTGCCAGTGTTTCCTTCTCTGGAATCCTTGTTCCTCAAAGATGAGAATGGTGATTTATGTTAGTCTTCATGTCATGGTACCACCACAGTGTTTGTTATAGGGTAGACAGTAAATTTTGGTAAACTCTTAAATAAACTGGACAATGAATTAATGGACAAATGGAGTAAGAAGTAAATAAGCCAGTTTCTCTTGCTTTAGTTTTCTCACCTGGCAAATGGTCTTCTTCTATGTGATGTCCAATTTCCCTTCCAAATCTCTAAATCCTAATATTTAAAGAAGAAAAAGCAGGAACCAAGAAAACCAGCCAAATATTAACTGCTGTTTCCAAAAGCTTGCCCCACAAAATTACAGACTGCTCTTTATCACATGACTTATAAGTCCTGGATTTGGCTCTATTTCAAATCAAATCTGTAACGATGTATCCATCAAAAAAGAACGCTGGATGTCTTGCCGTTGGTTAGAGTCTGCTGGTCCTCCCAACACCACAATTATATGAACTTTCCACATCACATCTTTTCACCGCAAAAACTTTTAACCTTTAAAGTAACTCCAAGAATTTGATAATAATGATGATGATGACAATGATGGATGAGATGGCAAGTGCCCAACTGTTTACTTAGGTATCACTGCCCTCTGCTGGATGGAATTAGAAGTTTCCATGTGAACAGACTTCATTTTCTAGATTCTCTGGGTAAGAAGAAACTTTTCTAATTATTTCTATTTATTCAAACCCAGGGCTAAGACTAAGGTTCAGTATTTGATTTTTCTCTTTGCCTAAGCCTCCACTACCACTCAGCACAGCATTATTACTGATCCCTGATCTTGTCTTTATCCAAAATTGTGATGTTTTGTTCACCATGTAATATTATGCAATAATTTTTTTACATATCAATTTTTATTTTTAAAATATTGCCTAAAAGTATTGTTTATCTTGATTATTGAGTCTTCTGTGCCCTCTTAAGTTTATACCTGAAATGAATGCCTCTCTTGCCTCACCTCTGTCTCAACCCTGATCAAACTACCCCATAATACACTTTCCCCAGGTGATTGGCTCTTGTGGTTGAACACTTCAGGGACACCTTCCTTCACCAAACCAGGGTGCTTGAATCAGGTTCTCAAGGAGACAGGTACCTCCCCTTGCATAACTTTTGGATAAATATCACTTCCTACCCTGGACTGTGAGCTCTATGAAGGCAAGAATCATACCTGGCATTTGTTCTAAGCATGGGATTTCCAGGTCCTAGCCCAGACCTGGCATATCATAAGCTTCCATAAATATAAGTTGAATGAAAGAGCAAGCAACTAACCCCAGGTAAAAGAGGAAGAATTGTACAGGAGATTTTTCCATCCTTGGGCAGCTCTATTAGGAAGATCTGACTATGGAACAAGGTAAGAAGAAGAGCAGCTTCCTCCATGGACTGCAGACTTTGTGCTAAGTAATGTATGATCTCACTTAATCCACACAATAACTTCATGAGACATGTATCATTACCATCCCATTTCAGTAGAGGAGATATCTAAGGCTTAGAGAAAATAAAGAAACCAGAAACATTTCTTCCAGTAGCTTTCACATTAGTTCGAAAATTTTTCCTCGATAATGCCTTCATACATCACATAAAAATAATCCCAAGCCTCACCAAAAAAGGATCATGTATCTGTTGTGTGGAAGGCACTATAGAAAGATCTTACATGGATAAAAAGGAAAAATAGAACACATTTCTAAGAGCTTTAGTCTAAAAAAATGAAGAGGATTGAAAAAAAGAGTATGCAAATGATAATTTAAAAATATAAGACTCAGTAGGGTCAAGGTCATATGAGGACTAAATGGAAGTTCAAATAAGAGAACGATTATAATCCAGTTGGCGGGATCAAGAATCCCTTCATAGGAGGTGGCAGCATGTCAAATATGCCTTGAAGGAAGGATAAAATATTAACAAGCAGAATCAAGGAGGGGGAGAGAGGGAGAAAAATTCAAAATGAGGCAACTGTCCAAATGCAGTAAAAGAAGCAAGAGCTGGGGGGTGGGGGGGGAGGAGCTGGGAGGGAGGTGTGTGTGTGTGTATGTGTGTGTGTGTGTGTGTGTGTGTGTGTGTAAAAAGGAGTGCCCCAGTTTGCCTGCAATACAGGGCACATTTAGAAAACCAAATGACACAGAACCGTGAGACAAATTGGAACATTCTATACAGGGCTCCCTGGGCCAGCCCGAGGGCTCCATATTTAAGTATTTCCTACTAGAAAGAAAGAAGGTTCTTTAGCAGAACCTTCCTCCACTACTGAAAGCTGGAATCCTCCTCCTGCACTAAAAACCATCGATTCAGACAGCTGGTAGTTCCTCAGGCCAACAAAGATACTTCATCCACCCAAGTCATTACTATGTCTAGGTTTGTTACCTGCTGAAGCCATAAAGGCAACTTAAAGGCCCTGGAGAAGTGCCTGGTAGGTTCAGATGGTTAAGCCTCTGACTTCAGCTCAGGTCATGATCCCAGGGTCTTGGGATTGAGCCCCATATTGGGCTCCCTGCTCAACGGGGAGTCCATTTCTCCCTCTCCCTCTAATGCTCCCCTTGCTTGTATGCCCTCTCTCTTTCTTTCTCAGAAAAACATTTTTTTTTAAAAAGGGAGGTCTAGAAGCATTGATGGGGCAGGGCAGGGTGGCCCCAGGTGGTCTCTCAGCCAACCAAAGCAATGGTAAAGGCAGCAAGGTCCCCTTTCTCTCCATGGCTCCACATGGATCTGGCTTGGGGACACCAGTGTAAGTAGTGGGCATATACTCTGCTGGGGGCATTGTGGGTGGGGCTGGCACAAGCGTTCTCCATGTCTCCATGTACCCCCAACTGAAGCACCCCTGGCTGCAACAAAGCAAATGAAAAAGTCCTTGAAAGGCCTTAATATAGTTCTCTGTGTTAAATCACAGCTCTGAGAGAAACATGATTTACTCAGTGACAGCCAAAAAAGGTTTTTTTCCCTAAAATCAACAAATACTTTGGAAATTATTAAAATAACTGGATAAATGATTTACACTAGAATTTATAGCTTTTGTCTTATGACATAAATTTTAGCTTAGGCAGGGAATAAGAAATCTATTTCTCATATTCTTATTCATTTATTTATGTATATAAGCACTGTAGCTTAAATGTTTTGACTATCATTCAGGTTTGCAGCCATTCATTTCAGTGGGGACAGGGAGCTGTTGGGGAGGACCTGGGTGAGGTGAGGGTGGCGAACAAAGCCCAATTCACAAAGGGCCCTTGTGAGCAGGATTAACGGATGGGGCTTTAGCATGAGAGTAATGAAGGGGCATAGAAAGCATTTAAGATAAAAGTCATATGACCAGATCTGCACCCTTGCTGAGCACAGGAGTAGGCAGGAAGCAGGGAGCTGGGTAAGGATGCCTGCTATGGTAAATGGGGTGAGAGATGATGGTAGGAGATGAGAGAAGCAGGTGTTTCAACACTATTTATTAGGAAGAATTGAAAGACTTTGGTGATTGATGTGTCATAGACCAAATGTTTGTGTCCCCCTCAAAAATCATATATGGAAAGCCCTAACCTCTGGGGCAGCTAGATTGGGAGATGGAGCCTCTAAAGAAGTAATTAAGGTCAAATGAGTTCATAAGGATGGGGTCCTGATCTGATGAGATTAGTATCTTTATAAGAAGAGACTTCAAAGAACCTCCTTCTCTCTCTCCCTCTCTCTCTCTTTCTTTTCTCTCTCTCTCTCTCTCTCTCTCTCATTTTTCTCTTTCTTCACCATATGAAGACACAGCAAGAAGGCAAATGTCTACAAACCAGGAGGAGAGTCTTCACCAGAAACTAAATTTGCCAACACAATGCTCTTGGACATCTTGGCCTCAAGAAATGTGAGGAAATAAATTTCTATTGTTTAAATGGCACAGACGATGGTATTTTGTTGCAGCGAGGCTAAGCAGGCTAACATAGGTGGGGATTCAGGGGTGTGAAGAAATCCAATGGAACATCAAGGGGTCTAGCTGGTCACTGGATCGCCTGGAGTGCCAGTCACTGGTAGAGAAGCACGGGAAACAGGCTTGTGGGGAATGGTGAGTTCCCTTCTAGGCATACAGAGTTTGGGAGACATGATGGGGCTCCTTGTGAAGATGTCCAGTGAGCAGTCAGACACACAAGTCTGCAACTCAGAAGAAAAAGCGATGTCAGAGATGTACGCTTGGGAACAATCAGCATGGAAGTGATAATTAAAGCCTTGAAAACAAATATCTCTCAGGAAAAAGTATGAGGATACATCAAAAGAAAAAAGCCTGAAGATAGAAGTTAGAGGATGGTCAATACTTAAGGAATGGGAAAAGGAAAAAGAAGAGCTCTTAAGAAAGATTAAGAGCAGGGGGGCGGGGGGGGAGGGGCAGCCTGTGTGGCTCAGCGGTTTAGACCTGCCTTCGGCCCAGGGCGTGATCCTGGAGGCCCTGGGATCGAGTCCCACGTCGGGCTCCCTGCATGGAGCCTGCTTCTGCCTCTGCCTGTGTCTCTGCCTCTCCCTCTCCCTCTCTCTCTCCCCCTTTCTCTGTCTCTCATGAATGAATAAATAAAATCTTAAAAAAAAAAAAAGAGCAATAGGGGGAAAAATGCAAGAAGGATGGTAGACAAAGCAGAGGGGGTGCAAATCTCAAAAAAAAGAAGGGCATGAGCCATGATGTCAGGTGTCATGGGCGGTCACGCTACCTAAGCCCCGAGCAGGGACGTGGGGGCGGGGCAGCTAGGACGGTGCTGATGCGAAGGGGGCCATCCAGAAGTAGAGTGGAGGGGCCCACAGCCGGGGTGCAGAGAGCTAAGGGCTGCATGCGCAGAATGAACCGGGAGAGAAATGAAGGCAGAACGACACAAGAAATAAGGTCAATGCATATTTTCAAAATTTTTTACCCTGGAGTTGTAATTTTTTTAAACAGATGTAAATAGTAAGACAGAATTCATTACTAAAAGGCATAAAGAGATACTTTCTTTGTGCAATGCCATTTTTTAAATTAGGCTATTTGGCAGGTTAGAAATGAAGTCACATTTCAACCTCATGTGGAACTGGATTGGTATATTTGGTTCAGATTAGGTTTTAATAGAAACAAAGCCTCGTGAATCTCTGAGCTTTCAAAACTGTTACTTTTGTTTATTTGTAAAGTGGTTTGAGAGCCACTACAAACACATTCTGAAACCAGACAAATTCCAGGAAAGTTAACATATTGCAACGTTGAATGCCATTACTGCTATTTGAAGATAATATTATGTACATTACTGTAATCAAATGATCTGTATTGACCCGGAATCTTACGAATCCATTGTTGAGATTGAAATCTCTGGATTATTGTAAGAATCTAGGAAGAAACTAGGCCTGTTCCTCTTTCTGTCCCTCAATAATCATCCAAATGTGAAGCTCTAAATCAACAGCTAACAAGAGCATAGCTAGTGTTATTTTAAGATGTCTCTGTTTATGTGAGGTTTTTTGTTTTGTTTTGTTTTGTTTTTTAAGATTTTATTTCTTTCGGGATCCCTGGGTAGCTCAGCGGTTTAGCGCCTGCCTTCCGACCAGGGCGTGATCCTGAAGTCCCGGGATCGAGTCCCACATCGGGCTCCCTACGTGGAGCCTGCTTCTCCCTTTGCCTGTCTCTTTCTTTCTCTCTCACAGTCCCAGGACTCCAGGATCTGTCCTGGGCTGAAGTCAAGCACTCAACTGCTGAGCCACCCAGGCGTCCCTACCTGTGAGTTTTAATTCCTCTGCAAGAAGTTTTTCCTGCTCTCAAACCCCCAAAATGTATTGGAGGATTTTATCACCCTTCTCTCTGCAAATTCTAGAACTTGGCCCATCTAGGATGCATTACCTTCATGCATTCCCTGATTCTTTTCTGGCCCGCCCAAGTCAAGGCAGATATCTAATCTTTATGCAACAGAAACGGGCTCTAACCGCTCATATAGACTTCTAAACTATGTGTTTTTGCTGGGTCCTGCCTTCAAAAGTACAAAAGCTGAAAATCAACTGTATGTTAGCCCATCCCCGTGGCATGAAGGTAAGTCTCTTAATACACTGGAGGAATAAAATCTACAGGTGGTGGTGGGCGCAGGGTGGGGGGAGGGTAGTTTATATCTCAGAATATTATCTTGACACTTAAGCAAATAAAAGAAGACAGAAAGAAACAGGTACAAACCAGTTGGATATAATAAGAAAAATTAAAGCACCCGTAACCAACACCATAATCACTGGGAACAATTTTGGTATATATCTTTACAACTCATTATTCATTTATATGTATATGTATATATTTCTACTATGCCTATCTTTTGCTACCTGTAGGTTGCAACCTGCCTTGTTTAATTTAAGCATTTACCTATCCCTCCTGTAACATTATTTAGTTCTGGAAAATATAGCTAAGTGAGAAAAACTAATTTTTAAATTTTCATTGATTTCAATCATCCCAACCTATGATACCCAAACAATTTTCACATTGTTAACTGAAAAATGAAAATAAGTTATGCAAGCAACAAGCAACAACATTTGAAAGGATATGAAATGGTTTATACATTGAAATATAATATTTATTATTGTCACAAAATGAGGAAAAATGATGTTGATAGTGGGTGTTGATGAGGGCCAGTTGGAAGGAGTCACTCTTTTGGAGGATAAATTCTCCAGGTACCATTTTCTTTACTGACTTTTTAAATTTGGGGGAGGAGGGATTTGTGGTTATTATTTTGACTGAAATTGGACTTAGAAATAAGTTATAATACTGAAAACTGCTTTTAGGGCAAAATAAAGGCTAAAGCTACTAGTCCTTAGTGACATATGGAAAGAGCATACAGAGACGCTATATCTTTATCCCACTCGACTTGCGAACATACACAAAGCAATCATTTTGGAATCAACAAATATGGTGCCCACTTCACTGTTTCATATGATATTATTTGGTCAGAAACTTGTGTTGAGAAAATTGGTGAGTGCCCCTTAGCCTAAAACCATAATGTTTAGTGTGGCATATGTACTTAGTATTCCTTGGATAAAAAATAATTACTTTTTTTTAAAAAGAGTTTTCTGGAAAGTGGTAAAGCTGCTAAACAGCCATATGGCAAAAAAAAAAAAAAATCATTCAATAAACAGTCACTATATGAAGTAACACTATGTATGAAAACATCATCTCGTGATAGAATATATGATTCTACAGCAATATTTTAAATGACTGCATAAATTCCATTATGTAAATATACCAAACTTTATTGAAACAATTCCCAGTTGTTGGAAATTTAATGATTTTTTCAAATTTCATTATTATAAACAATACTCTGGGTAAACATTTCCGTGATTAAGTCTCCTAGGAAGTCATTCATGTGCAGGTATTAGATTTGACCTGGAGCTAGATTCCTAATTCTCATTCTCAAGTAATATATTTCTCTCTATGCAAATTGGGGAAATCCAGATCAGGTTAGATCTGCTAGCGATAGATGTTGCACAAATGCAGAAAGGAACACTTAAAAGATTCCCATGAATGCACACATAAAAGTTAATGTTGATTGCCCAATTCAAGTGAATATAATTCTCATTCCAGAGTAAGACTGACAGTTTATTGAATAATATGCCTTTGAAGACACAGAGTCAAGAAAAAAAAATGTAGTTCTTATTCAACTTACATTGTCCTAGTGGCTTGGAATGGGAATCCCTTCCGAATGACCTAATTCTTGTGAACCAGAGGCTTTTTAAGAGTTTTCCAGCTTCCCTTACTTAGCCAATGTAGGGGGAAACTGTGTTGTACTGAAAAAAAAAATGAGGCCTGGCTTTAATTCTTCTGCCTTTATCTTTGCTTCTTTATTGATAGGTAAAGTAATTAATATGGAAAACCTCTGGTGAACCACACGGACACAGTGCTCAGCATTAACCATGTTACATAGTTAACACAGACACACACACACATGCTACTTGGGTAGCAGAAGGAGAAATGAACCTGGTGACAAATATAAGTAAAGCAAGGCTCCATGGCTTTTGGAAGATATAATCTAGGATGGATAGAAAAGTAAAACTAATATGCTTTCATACACAGAGAAATAAATGGCCTCAAATCCATATTTCGAATTCAGATGTGACATTTACCTGCTGAAGCACAGGTCCTGGCCAAGCAGAATGTAGTGTCATAAACAAGTTTTCTGTAGATGCTACTAATCTATTTCAAATCCAACAAATTCCCTTAGCTTTTCTCTCTAGTAGCTCATGTAAAAGAAATGCCATATATAAATTTAATTTATCATCTTATTCAAGAATGATAGAGTAAAGTTTATATACATTCTGTCAACACAATCCAGAATTGGTGAGGTGAACTGATTTTCCATCTATTCTCTCTGGAGTTGATTTCCTTGAAAAAGAGTTGTGTTTGGATTTAGCCATAAACAGCAAATCATTAAGCATTTCACTTTCCTTTATTCTCTTTACAATATGGCAACCTCCCCAGACAAAGTAGAAGTGGGAGTGCCAAAGAGGTGCCACTGCTGCTTACATGACCATTGGTGTGCAATTGCCACAACCCCATAACCCGCACAGCAATCACCAGCAACTCCTAGCTGTCGCTGTTGTGGAAGCCAGAGGCAGAAAGTGGACCTTTTCTGCCTACTTCTGAACTCTCCCAAATGCCTCTTAATGACTGTACCTAAGAGGGAGTCAGCTGGCAAAAGAGCCTGGGAAATGTAGTTTGCAGACTCCTAGAAGCAGCAGCACAGAATCTAGTACGGGAGAGCAAGTGTTCAGCTAGAGGCAACAGATAAACAACTGGCATGCTTCTAAAGTGAAAAGCAGACACAGAAAACAGAATTAAGGAATTTAGAGGAAACTGACAATACAGGGAACATTAATCAAAACAACTTTTTAATAATTAACAGCTTCAAAAAAAATAAGAGAAAGTATACATTCATACAATCGAACAAGAAACATTTAAAATAAGATAACTTTAAATAAAAAGAAAGAGTTCTTGAAAGTTAAAATTGTCATAGCAAAACTAAAAATGGAAGTTCAAAAGAAGACAGGGAAGCTTACATCAACAAATCTCCCATTAAGTTTCCCCCCAAAATACTGATAGAAAGTAGAGAAAAGACAAAGCATTAGAGCATTTATTGAGAAGTTTTGTCATCTAAGTAATAGAAAGTCCAGGAAAGGAGAACAAACAAACAAAATTAGTAGAGAAGAAACTATTAAAAATATAACATAATAAAATTTCTTAGAGCTGCAGAGAATAAAACTATGGTGTGGAAGGCCCATAAAGCAACTGAAAGTACCAAGGCATATAGTTATAAAATGCTAGTGTACCAGGGAGGGAAAAAGAAGATCATAAATGTTTAAATAGAAGAGGAGAAAAAGAAGGAGGAGGAGGAGAAGGAAGAAAAGGAGGAGAAGGAGGAAAGAAAGAAAGAAAAGAAAGAAAAAGAAAGAAAGAGAAAGAGAGAGAGAGAGAGAGAGAAAGAGAGAAAGAGAGAAAGAGAGAAAGAGAGAAAGAGAGAAAGAGAGAAAGAGAGAAAGAGAGAAAGAGAGAAAGAGAGAAAGAAAGAAAGAAAGAAAGAAAGAAAGAAAGAAAGAAAGAAAGAAGAAAGAAAGAGAAAAGGGCAGCCCCAGTGGCTGGAGATGCTACTAATGATATGATCCTGGAGACCTGGGATCAAGTCCCACGTCGGGCTCCCTCCCTGCATGGAGCCTGCTTCTCCCTCTGCCTGTGTCTCTGCCTCTCTCTCTGTGTGTCTTTCATGAATAAATAAATAAAATTAAAAAAAAAAAAGAAAGAAAGAGAAAGAAGACCCATCAAAGATTCAAGAATGTCACCAGACATTTAAAGAGCAAAAATAAGGGTAAAGAGGAAGGGGAAGGGGATAGAAAATATCATCAAAATTCTGAGGAAATAATTATTTCCAACTTAAAAATTTTCCCATCCACATTACCAAACAAAAGACAAAATAAAGATTTTTTTTTCGAATACAAGGTACTTCCCAGACAATGTATGTCCCAAGCAGTGTTTCTCAGAAAGCTATTATAGTATAAATCCCAGCAAAAGGAGGACACGAGCCAAGAAGTCACAAGACCTAAGAAACAAGGAGTTAAATACTACAGAGTGGTGAGGGGAATTCGGAAGAGAGTGGTCCCTGGATGGCAGCTCTGCAGCAGCCTGGAGATGAACCGGCCCAGATTTGAGCAGTAGGATGAGAGGCCGAAAGGAAGTTGTTTCCAGGTGAGGAGAAAAGTTAATAGATTATCTGATAGTTGTGGCTATACAAAAAGGAAATTTACTGTTCTGTCAGAATGAGGAGGAAGTAATGATAGGCACATAGAAAATGAAGTATATGAAAGAAAAACAGAGCAATTATAAACTTGGGGGGGGAGACAATTATAAAATAAATAAACTGGTATCATATTACACTTTATATGATAATCTGTAAACGGTAGTCAAATAATCAAAATACTGTAAGTTGTGAATATTGATTTCAGAAAATAATGTGATATTAGGAGGATAGGAGCAGAAGCTTAGATGGGATTGGTGGGGACATTGGTGGTAAGGAAGTACAAGAGAGATAAAACTTCAACTTCCCTAGTAGAAAATCAATAGAACATGCTATTTTTTTAAAAGATTTTATTTATTTATTTAAAAGAGACAAAGAGAGAGGCAGAGACATAGGCAGAGGGAGAAGCAGGCTCCCCGTGGGGAGCCTGATGGAGGACTTGATCCCAGGACCCCGGGATCACACCCTGAGCTGTAGGCAGATGCTCAGCCACTGAGCTACCCAGCTGCCCCAATAAAGCATGCTTAAAACTAAAACACTAGGATATTATTAAAACATGAGGCTACATTTTACACATAATAAAACAAATTATTTAAATTGTAACTTGCCACAGGTTATACACCTAGTACTGAGGGTGCTAGGATTCAAATCTAGGTCTGCTGTGCAAAATCTGTGATTGAGCTCCTCTACTCTACTGATTCTGCCTTGCTGGCAGTGTCTTTTTTACATCTCAGGTGTTTAAGCCATAAATCTTACTCTACAAAATATGCATTTCTAACACCACAGAGTCCCACACGGCATCATGTCAGCGGCATTACCCAGAACTTATTGCAGAGAAGAATTGTACCCAGCCATTTGTCTGTACCATATGGTAACAACAAATAGCAGCACCTCCTTTGACCTGGATCCTCTGAGAATGACCTATAATACCAAGATCTTTTTACAATGTTAGAAAATCATTTTTAAAATGGATGATTTGCAGGATGCCTGGGTGGCTCAGCGGTTGGGCACCTCCCTTTCGGCCCAGGGCGTGATCCTGGAGACCCGGGATTGAGTCCCACATCGGGCTCCCTGCATGGAGCCTGCTTCTCCCTCTGCCTGTGTCTCTGCCTCTCTCTCGCTGTGTCTTTCATGAATAAATAAATAAAATCTTTTAAAAAATAAATTAAAATTTTTAAAAATTAAATAAAATGGATTATTCACATTCCTGATATCTTAGAAATAAAGTAATAATCCTTGTTAACTTTTTATTAATGATTTAAGGCCATTGGTTTTATGGTCTCACAGAAATGCCCTTTTTCATATCACAGGCTACTTTGGAGAATTTTTTTTTTAAGTAAATGACAGGTCTAAAGTATTTCTTTGTCAGCTCTAAATTAGCATTACCGGGGGAGCTTTTAAAAGTACTGATCCCTAGGTCCAACTACAGACCAATTAAAAATCAATATCTGGGTATTTTGAAAGCATCCCAAGTGGGTTTGTAATGTAAAGCCCGGGTTGAAAACCATAGGTTTAGAACAGCGATTCTCAAAGTGTTGTTCCCAGACTAGAAGCACCACCGTCCCTTGAGAACTTGTTAGAAATGCAAAATCTTGGCCCCAACTCAGACCTACTGAATCAGATATTCTGGGAGCCCTAGGCCAGCAAGCTGTGCTTTAACAACCCCTCCAGGTGAGTGTGATGCACACTTGTATGCATTTCCAGGGCTGTCATAGCAGATTACCAGAAACCAGGTGGCTTTTAAAAAAGAACAGAAATATATTTTCTCACAGTTCTGGAAGTGTGGGCAGGACAGCACTCCCTTGGAAGGCTCCTTCTGTTCCTCGGCTCTTCCAGCTTCTGGCAGCTGCTGGCGTTCCTGGTGGCTGCCCGGCTCCAGTCTCTCTGCCTTCATCTTCACAATGACTTCCCCTCTGTGCGTCTGTGTATGCACCTGTTTCTCATAAGGACACTCGTCGCTGGATTTAGCGCCCACCTGGAGACCCTAATGTTATTACACCTGCAAAAACACTCTTACTGCTCATGTTCACAGATTCTGGAGACATCTCTTCATGTGGGAAAGGAGGGCACTGATCAACCCATTTTTCATCTAAACCCAAGTTTAGAAGTACTGATTGAGGACAAATGAATGAGGAAATTCCACATCTAAAGATGCATTTTTAAGGTATCTGATTCTTGATTTTAGTTCAGGTCATGATCTCAGGGTCATGAGATGAAGCCCTGCGTGGGGCTCTTCACTGTGTGTGAAGACTGCTTTAGATTCTCTCTCTCTCTCTCTCGCCCCCCCCCCCCACTCACTCACTCTCTCTCTCTCTCTCAAATAAATAAATAACTTTTTTTAAAAGAAGCCCTTAAAAAAAAAGATGCCCTTTTTTCATTTTCTCCTCTTCATAGTTGTGTTCTTTTGATTGTTATGTTTTTCTATTTCTTTTCCACTATCTAAACTTTTTTTCTCTCTCCACATTCCCTGAGGGAGAATCTTTCCGTTATTCCCTGACTTTTCTCCTTGGTGTCTTATTCACACTAGAAACTGTACTTCTGTTAGCAGAAAATTCAGGGTAGTGCTCAAATAAAGCTGCCTTTCTCAGATGAAATTTCAAAAGTCATGTTGTTCATGAAGTGTGATGAAAGCTGATTTTAGAATCAATACTACAGATAACAATTAAATATTATATATACTGGTTTAGAAATTCTAATTTTGGGGTAGCCCAGGTGGTTCAGCGGGTTAGCGCCACCTTCAGTCCAGGGCGTGATCCTGGAGTCCCAGGATCAAGTCCCACGTCGGGCTCCCTGCATGGAGCCTGCTTCTCCCTCTACTTGTGTCTCTGCCTCTCTGTGTGTGTGTGTATCTCTCATGAGTAAATGAATAAAATAAAATTAAAAAAAAGAAAAATTCTAATTTTTTATCATTGCAACCAGTGCCCTCTAGTGGCCAAAATAGGAACTGATAGTAAAAATATCCTTTTTTTGCTCACTGATTAAATAAAAACATATTGAGCATCTAATGTGTGTCAGACATTGTAGATGTCTAAATGAGATATTTAGACAAGCAAATTACATACCCTGTTCTTCAGTGGTTCCACTTTTCCTCACATTATTTCAGAAATGCTTGAATAATATATGATTGAAATATTTATTTCACTAGAAAGTCTATAAAAACTATTTCAAGTTCTGAAAGGATAATTCCAGAAACTTCATAATGCATGAAAATGAACTGAATTTATAACTGTAACTTAAATCAGAGACCCTGAGTGTGACATAGTGAATCATATAAGTCAATATGGAAATTTTAACTCTGAAATTCCTTTATTTATAGTATAACCATTGTATATCTTTTTGCCTTTGAAAACTAGCAGTTTGTCACAAGTTAGTAACCAAGCATACTCTTTTCCCTTTTCTTCATCCCCAAATCCCATTAAAATAATTAAAGAAATATAAACAGGAGAATAAATCTGTAGAGATTGACTAATGGAAAGGTGGCACCACCAAGCCAAAAAAGTGCAACTTTGACAAAATGTAGTGAGCATGTGTGTAGAGAATTCATGTCAGGCGTGCAAACTTGTGGTTAGTATCAGGCTTTCTAAGAGCCATGTTGGTATGCATAAAAAGAGGAGGTCCTTAGGAAAGAAGTGGTCATAGCTGGAGAGGAATGACGGGATTCAGAAGCAGCAAGAAATTAGAGCAGGCTGTGACCTGAAGAAAAATAAGTTTCTAGAGATCTCTGGAAATACTGGGGAGAACACTGGATTTCCAACAGCATATGGGATGTATGTTGGAACAATTCTACTAGTATTAAAGGCTCAGGCAATCTGAAGTCTGGAGGATGGGAGACAACAACTTGCTGAGTTTCAAATAGCTAAAATCTGCAAATTATTTTTTTTAATGAAGTACAATGGTCTCAGTATCCCTATAATATCACCTCCATTTGTTTGCATTTAAAACATTTTGTTTGAGGAAAGGGCTACTAGTCAGGGTAGCCTGAGGGTGATAGGAGCTGACCGCAGGGTGTGTGGGACTTGGGAATATTATCCCTCTTTGTCTCGCTTTTGGGGGGGGGGGAATATCTGGATGGTACATTTCACAGAATTTGCTCAGAGAACCTGCCCAGGATTCATCTGATGTGCTGCTCACAATCCTCAAGCTGAAGGAGGTTCATCCAAGGTCTAGCCCACTCTTACCTGGATGATGAGATTAGAGTAGTAAGGGGAAAAGACCACTCCAGTACCCTGCATCCCAAGCCAGCTTACCTACCTGAAAGAAGCCCCAAACATCTACATTCCTTTTTACAGGCTGAAATGCGGTCCTCCGCCCGCCCCCGCCGCCCCCCCCCCCCCCCCCATCAACCTGTTGAAGCTCCACCACCTTAGAATGTGACTATTTGGAGATAGAGCCTTTAAAGAGGTGATTAAGTTGGGACACCTGGGTGGCTCATTGGTTGAGTGTCTGTGATCCCGGGATCCTGGGATCCCCTGCAGGGAGCCTGCTTCTCCCTCTCTTTGTCTCATGAATAAATAAATAAAACCTTAAAAAAAAGTGATTAAATTAAAATGAGGCCACTGGAGTGAGCCCTCACCCAAATGATGAGTCTCCTCATAAGAAGAGAGAATCCAGACACACAGAGACACCTGGATGGACACACACAGCACGTGAGGGTACAGTAAGAAGACAGCCGTTTGCAAGCCGTGGAAAAGTCAAGCCAGATGACACCTTGATCTTGGACCTCCAGCCTCTGAAACTGTGAGGAAATAAATATCTGTTGGTTAAGCTGCCTGGTTCGTGGTGCTCTATTAGGTCAGCCCTAGCAAGCTAATACATTCCTGGAGATATAATGTTGGATTTTTAAGTTTCTGTTACCTTCCTTGTATCTTTTTTTCTGCTATTAAAGTCCACCCACCTGGGCATCTGGCTGGCTCAGATCCATTAAGCGTCTGCCTTCAGTTCAGGTCATGATCCTGGGGTCCTGGGATCAAGCCCCATGTAGGGCTTCCTGCTCAAGGGAGAGTCTGCTTCTCCCTCTGCCTCTCCCCCCTGCTTGTGCGCTCTCACTTGCACTCTCTCAAATAAATAAAATCTTTAAAAATAATAAGTAAAGCCCACCCACCAAAGATCACAAAAATACACGTGTGAGGGCAGGGGAAGAAAAAAGGTTAGGTTTCTTAGCTTCCTTGTAGCAAGGGGAAATACATGGCATGAGAATTTTGACAGATCTCAAACAAGGACAGTTAGGAAAGGATATTTACATGGTTTCGGGGGACAGGGGTTCACCATCAAGTGGTTCAAGGCAGAAGCAAATAAGCAGGTCTGCACGAGGATGGGTCAGAATTTGTAAACTAGGTGAGCTACTGGAAGGACCAGTGGTTTTTATCTCTACAAGATACAAATCCTTATACAGTTGCTATTATATCAAGTCTATGACTTCATTGAACACAGGGATCTGAATGGGTGACGTTGAAGGAATCAGCACTGCAGTGGTTTGTCTGACGTGTTGTGCTTGTTCTCTCTCTCTCTCTCTCTCTCTCTCTCTCTGTCAAATAGATAAATAAAATCTTTAAAAAAAAGAAAAGAAAACTTAACCCCAAAGTAAAAGCAATTTTTTTTTTTTTACTGTTTAACTTGAGTCACAGTATGTAGAAATCGTAGGGCAGTAAACCTTAGTTTTAACAAAACACAAAACAAAGAAAACAACAACAACAAAAAACATTTTCTTTCTGTTAGAATTGTTAGCCAATGGAACAAGATGCCTCTGGGAAGTAGCATCCATCCTATCCCTGGAGGACTGGCAGCAGGGTCTGGATAACTATTTGGTGGGGATGTTACAGACAGGACTCCTGCAACTGTTAGTTGTGAACCAGCTTGTTCATATGATATCAAGGACCCTCCAAATCTGGGATTTTATAATGTAAAGTTGGAATAAAATTCAGTGCCTGTTTTTCTGACTTCTTTTATGATCTACAATTCTACCATCTACAAGCAAGAACCATATCCATGTATAATCTATCCATATATAATCTATTAACCATTCCTTCCCAGGTGGCCAACAGTTCAGCAGTTCAATAGACCCATCCAGCAGAGTTGGGGAAAGAAGGAACTCTTGCCAAAAATTGCAGTGTGTGCTACTGAGGAGTAATTAGTGAAAGAACCATCCCACAGAGACTCCATGTTTATACAAAGAAATACAAATGGAGATATATAATAATTGGACACCAAAAAAATGTGACATCTATTGCTTTAAAGGCATAGGAAAGTGAATGCACAAGCTACAATATTTTAAAGCAGAAAAAAAGTAAATGAGGGACTCCCGGGTGGCTCAGCGGTTTAGCGCCTACCTTCAGCCCAGGGCCTGATCCTGGAGACCTGGGATCGAGTCCCACATCGGGCTCCCTGAATGGAACCTGCTTCTCCCTCTGCCTGTGTCTCTGCCTCTCTCTCTCTCTCTCTCTCTGTGTGTGTGTGTCTGTCATGAATAAATAAAAAATCTTTTAAGAAAAAAAGAAAAAGAAAGAAGAAAAGTAAATGAGTGGTAGGAACCTTGAGCTTAGTAGCATTTATGCTGTACCTACAAAACTCTTGTGTTGGGTGAGGCAGGATGAGGTCAGAGCCAGTACTGGCATGTCAGTGGGCGTGCTCGTGCCATCAGGCTGGGAAAGAACTTTGGTAGCTAAGGGGGAGGTTATTACAAGAAAGAAGGTCACCATCTCCACACAGATCATTCTTTTTTTTTTTTTTTTTTTTTTTTTTTTATGATAGTCACACACAGAGAGAGAGAGAGAGAGAGAGAGGCAGAGACACAGGCAGAGGGAGAAGCAGGCCCATGCACCGGGAGCCCGACGTGGGATTCGATCCTGGGTCTCCAGGATCGCGCCCTGGGCCAAAGGCAGGCGCTAAACCACTGCGCCACCCAGGGATCCCCACACAGATCATTCTTATAGGAAAAGTATCTTATCTTTACAGGAAAACTAATTAGAATCATAACCACACGGTCACCAATCACCTCTTTGTTGACAAATCCAACCACCCCCTGTCCTAAATATAGTGTATCTTTCAGCAGCTTTTCACACAATTAACCATTCTTCTCACTTTCTTTAAACACTTTTCTCACTTGGTTTCAGTAATTCCACACTCTTCCAGCTTCTTCCTCCATCTACTCTTTCCAAGTTAGTTTCTTTTTCTGACCTTTCTCCTTAACATCAGCTCATAAGGGTGGAGGTCCCCAAGCTCCACTAACGGCAACCACTTTCTTTCCACATCATTAAATATCATCCATACCACCTATACACTTATATCATCAAATCTATGTCTTGAGATAAGAATCTCTCCTCAGAGCCCCCTCATATATCTATCCAACTGCCTACCTGACATGTCTATTTGTGTACTTCCCATATCTTTACTTCAACATGTGCAGAGCACAGTATTTGATTTTGCCCCTACCAACACTGTCCCTTGCGCACCCATCACCCCACCCCAAAATCTCTTGCTAAGTCTTTCCTCTCTTAGTAAATAAGTCCCCATATAACCAATTGTTTAGGCAAACACAAGAATCACCCTCAACTTCTACTTCTCCTTCATTCCATCATATCCAACCTTTATCAACAAGTTCTGTTGTTGAGTCCATGTACAAAATATATCTAGAACCCACCCATTACCTACTTTTCACTGCCAGAACCCCAAGACAAACTACACTGGACATTGCAGGGGTCTTCCTAACCCCATCATCACCTCAACCCATTTTCCACACAGCAAACACTGTAGCTCTCTAGGAAAACAATTTGTTTTTCTTATATCTGTATTTCCATTTTTCCTCTCCCAGAGGAAAAAAAAAAAGGCTTATGCAACTGTAACAACAGCTTGGGTTTCAATCCTTATTACTTCTAAGAGGCAATGTCTCCATTCTCATTAATCTTCTTTTCAATTGTTCTTTTCCCTTTAATAAGTCAATGAAATGCTTAAGGAATATATCCCTCATCTGCCAAGGGAGTCCACTTTTTGACATGTATGCTAGACAAACTAGCTCCATCGTGGTCACAATTCGTGTGAACTCTTCTGCTTAAAATTTTTCAATGACTTCCCTCTGGAGTGAAAGAAAATCTAACACTTTGCTGAAGACTTTATAAGACCCTCACATACTTCTCAAAGTATGGTCATGGTAAAGATGGTAAAGGGCCAGCTTTCTTTTCTCTCTCTCTCTCTTTCTTTTTTTATTTCAAATTCCTTTCTAGTGGATACTTTTATAAGATACAATAAAAATGAATTACTAGAAAAAATAAAACCAGAAAAAAGACCCATCAAAATACAAGTCCAATTTTTTTCATTAGATTGAATAGATATAAAACCACTCTGTCAATCATTTAAAAAGTTTAAGTGCTTATTTTCAATTTCTGTATTTATCCCCTCGTGGACCAGTTAAAGGATTGGCACTGATCTAGACAATCTGGCTCCTGCCTCAGTCTCCCTGCCCTACTTTCTCTATCTTAAACAGAATAAGCTGTTTCCAGCTTCAAGGCACATCACTTCCCCTGGATCTGGAAACTTCACCTCTGCACTCCTCTGCCTGGAGATCTAATCTCATTTTAACCCCTCTTCTCAAACGACTATTTCAATTGAAATAAGTGGCCCTGTTTTTCTCTACCAGGTCACTTCGTCCATTCCTGCATAACACTTGCCATAATTCATACTCTTGGTTTACTTGCTTACTGTGTGTCTCTGAAATTAGGTCTCAGTTTAATAAAGGCAAGAACCATGTCACCTTTATTCACCACCACCATCTGGCATACACTAGGCACTCCATAGCTATTGGCTGAGTGACTGAATGAATGAATAAATGAGTGAGTTTTTCTGTTGGAGTACATTAACAGCCATGCTATCTATCCTTGAATATCCAGCATTTGGGCCAGGCCAACTCACCGAAAATGAAATTCAAAGGTGTACCATTATTCTGTGGCTGTGTTCAACTATTTATTTATATTCAAAATTCCCTGGAGGAGAGTACTAAATCCAAAATTATATAATGACAGAATTGTCTGCTATTAAGTGACCTTAATGGTACTTAGTGCAAAGGAAAAATCATTCTGAGTGTCTCCCATCCTTGTAAATAATGTCACAAATATTCTCTTATTCACTCAGTGTAAATGTCTAGCATTTACACTCCATTTAGATAATGCCATCAACTCACCGGGGTCAACATTTTAAAGTTAAGATTTAAATTGGCACAACTAGAGGAAGAGGAGAGACCAGTACTATGGTTTTTGTTGTTGTTTCGTGGCAGTTTTGTTTTATGGTTTTTATTTTGTTTTTTATTTGGAGGTTGTTGTACAATAATCTGAATATGAAAGACAAGTCACTCAAAAACAAAAATCTCTAAGCATATATGACTTCTCGAAACCTTGTTGAAAAAAAAAGGCTTGATGAGCAGGTGGTGTCCTAGTCAACGACTCTGAAAAAAAAATGAAATGAAATTTAACTTCTATACTGTCATCTTGAAGAAATTCAATTAATCATTATGCACACAGAGAGTATTTTTTAAGATGTAACAATCCACATTTGAAATACTAAATAAGAGATTAGAGGGTGGGGGTTAGAGAGGAAGTGTGGAGATAAATTACAGAAGCTTCAAAGCCAAAGCTAAACATTGGGTATGAGCCAAGAATTAGATTTCAGAATCTCCAACCAAATAACAAAGGACCTGGAGAACTAAGAGAAGGTACTTCCGTGAATGTCTAAATATCCTTCTTCCAGGTTAATGACTCCAGGCAGGAATAAGAGAGAGGAAAGCAGTTACCCCTAGATCCTTCCACAGAGCCTAGTCTCAGACTTCCATTATCCAAGATGCTACCACCAAAAAAAACACTAACCAAACTGTTGCTTTGCTTCAGGATGCATTGTTTGTTTTCCCTCCTTTTGGTTGTAAGCTCCTTTAGAAAAGAAACTTTATGTCTCAGGTTCATACTTAAAGCTCAGCTAGAACATTGCCTCAAAAATAAGAGGAGGTCAATGAATATTGTTGAGTGAATGAATAAACCACTTAATGTTTGAGTGTTCAGCAAGTGATGTATACAGCTCTGTTCATTTGAACATGTATTAAATTTTATACCCAATTTTACAATAACTGCTGAGAAAGAGATAACTAAAGAAATTTTAAAAATTAACCACTAACCTAAATGACAAAAACAACAGAAGTACCGGGATCCCTGGGTGGCGCAGCGGTTTGGCTCCTGCCTTTGGCCCGGGGCGCGATCCTGGAGACCCAGGATCGAATCCCACGTCAGGCTCCCGGTGCATGGAGCCTGCTTCTCCCTCTGCCTATGTCTCTGCTTCTCTCTCTCTCACTGTGTGCCTATCATAAATAAATAAAATTAAAAAAAAAAAAACAACAGAAGTACCCAAGGCAGGGAGGTGCAGGTGGGGGAATTGGATGAGGTGGTCAAAAGGTACAAGCTTCCAGGTAGAAGATAAATAAGGAGTGGAAATGGAATGTACAATATGATGACTATAGCTAACCCTACTATCTGGAATATACATCACTTTTTTCTTTAGTTTTTCTTTGTTTTATATCTATGTGAGATGACAGATGTTAACTAAATTGATTGTGGTGATCATTAAACAATGTGAGTCATGTCATTATGTTGTACATTCTAAACTTACCCAGTGCTCTGTGTCATTTACATCTCAGTAAAACTGAGGACAAAACGATTAACCACAGCTCCTATCCTCGGGAACATACAGTCTAATTGAAGAGGCAACCATGTGCATTTGGTGGCATCTGCAACATAGTAGAGTTGGCGGCTCCAAGCTTTCATTTACCACAGAAACACTGAAAAGCAAGCAGAAGCTATCAGAAACACCTTTGTCAGAACTGTACCAACATATAGTGAATCAAGAGAAAGACACTTCAACATATGAAGTCAATTTTGTGGCAATCTTACTTGCCCTTGCTTCATCTCCTCCCTGACAGGGCAGCCATTTTGGTCCTGAATAAGTGGGTGCCTGTGCTCCCAACCTTCTCTCTAGTTCAGCAGGGAGCAGTGCAGACCTTATTCACAAATTGTGCATATCTGTTCTAAGCAGTCTGGGGACTATCATTTATGCAAGGCAATTATCTGTTTTACTTAACTCAGGAATAAAGCCAGAGAAGTGGTCTGCATTGCTCAAAAACACTGCAAGGCAAACTAACTATTTTTAGACACCTGGGACAAAGATTACAGTCTAAATATACAACAGGCTGCCTAAAGCAAAAGTTAGGGAAAGCTTGAGGGGAGGGGGTAATTAGGACATTCAAAAGCAGCCATGTACACTGGAATTTAGAAAGCCACATGGCATGCCCAGGGCAAGACACATGCCGAGAAAGAACCTGAGAAGATTGTAAGCCTTCACCTTGGGCTGGTCCCTAAGTTAGGAGCCAACCTGGTCAAGTTTTGAAGGAGGGCCTCAGGGCAGAGCACTTTATCTCTCTTTATTTCTCTCATGCTCTCTTTCTCTGCCTCTTTACCACCACCACCACCCCACCCCGCTCTCTGGTTCTCTCTCAAATAAATAAATAAATAAATAAATAAATAAATTTTTTTTTTAAAGCAACAGGGGCATCTGGGTGGCTCAGTGATTGAGTATCTGCCTTTGGCTCAGGGCATGATCCCAGGGTCCTGGTATTGAGTCCGGCAATCAAGTTCCCCGCTGGGAGCCTGCTTCTCCCTCTGCCTATGTCTCTGCCTCTCTCTGTGTCTCTCATGAATAAATAAATAAAATCTTAAAAGAAAGAAAGAAAAGAAAGAAAAGAAAGAAAGAAAGAAAGAAAGAAAGAAAGAACGAAAGAAAGAAAGAAAGCTGCTGGAGCTAATAAATTCAGGAAAATTACAGTATATAAAATCAACACACAAAAAAAATCAGTTGTGTTTCTATACACTTGCAATGAACAGCTCAAAAAAGAAATTAAGCAACTCCACTTACAATAGCATCCAGAAGACTAAAATACTTAGGGGTTGAAATAAATTTAACAAAGGAAGTAAAAGACTCCTATACCAAAAATTATAAAACATTGCTGAAAAAAATTAAAGACCTTAAATAAATGGGAAGACATCCCAGGTTCATGGGTAGGAAGACTTAAAATTAAGAGGTCAATACTACCCAAAGCAAACTACAGATTAAAGCAATCCTTATCAAAATCCCTATGGCCTTGTTTTTTTTTTTTTTTTTCAGAAGTGGAAAAGCCAAACCTTAAGTTCATATGGAATTTCAAATAGCCAAAACTATTTTGAATAACAAGGTCAGAGAACTCACCTGTCCCAAATTCAAAACTTACTACAGAGGTACACTAATCAAAACACAGTGGTACTGACATAAAGTAGAATATAGAACAATGGAGTAACATTAAGAGTCCAGAAATAAACTCAAGCATGGATGGCAAATTTGTTTCTTAAAAGGGTGTCAAGTTCATTCAATGGGGGAAAGAACAGGCTCTCCAACAAATGGTGCTAGGACAACTGGTTTTCCACATGCAAAAGAACAAAGTACATCACATTATACTCAAAATGTCAACCTAATATGGATCAATAATATAAACAGAAGAGTGAAAACTATAAAATTCTTAAAAGAAAACATAGGAGTAAATCTTCATGACCTAGGATTCAGTCAGTAATAGAACTTTAGATGTGACACAAGCAATAAAAGAAAAATAGATAAATTTGACTTCATCGATATTAACTTTTGTGTATCAAAGGGCATTATCCTGAAAGTAAAAAGACAACCTACAGAATGGGAGAAAATATTTGTAAATCATATATATGTTAAGGTTTAAATAACCAGAATATATAAAGAATTCCTAGAACTAAATTTTAAAAAGACAAGCAACACAATTTCTAAGTGGGAAAATACTTAAGTAGAAATTTCTACAATAAAGATACACAAATAGCCAAGAAGCACATGAAAATATATTCAACATCCTTCATCACTAGGGAAATGCAAATCAAAACCACAATGTGATAACACTTCAAACCTACTAGGATGTCTACAGAAAATGGAAAATGACAAGTCTTGGCAAGGATGTGGAGAAACTGAATCCCTTCCACACTGCTGGTGAGAATGTGAAATGGCACAGCCCTTGTGGCAAAGAGTTTGGTGGTCCCTTACAAAATATAGAATTGCCATATGATCCAGCAATTCCACTCTTAGGTATAATACCCAAAATAATTTACAACAGGGATTCAAACACATGTATGGCAATGTTCACTGCAGCACTATTCACAGCAGTCAAAAGGTGGAAATAACTTAGGTGTCCACCCATCAACAGATGAATGGAGAAATAAAATATGGTACATCCACCTAATGGAATATTATTCATCCGTAAAATGAATGAAGTTCTCATATATGCTACACCATGGGTGAACTTGAAAATAGTATGCTAAGAGAAAAGCCATGTCTGGATAAATATTATATGATTTCACTCATGTGAAATATCTAGATTAGTCAAATTCATAGAGGTAGAAATAAATGTTAGAGGTTACCAAGGGCTAGGAGAAAAAGAAAATGGGGGTTACAGAGTTTCTGTTCGAGGTGATGAAAATGTTTTAGAAATAGACAGTGATGATGGTTGCACAACCGTGTAAATGTAATTAATACCACTGAGTTGTACATGAGAAAAGTTAAAATGGTAAATTCCATGTCTCGTATATTTTACCACAGTAAGAAACCCATATATAAATAAATAAAATACATGTATGCTAACAAAAGAATGTGAGCAGACACATATCGTGGGAATATTTGTCTTTGAGTAGGGAACTATATTTATTTAACTAACATTTCCCGGTACAGACTCTGTGCTAATGATCTGGTCAACAAACAATAAGACGAGGTCCTTGATTTCAAGGAATTCATGATCCCGTGGAAGAGGCAGACAAGCCTAATGCCCGCTGATAAATTCAGTGATGGATGTACACTTGGGGAACTAAAGAGTGCAGATCCTGATCTGCTAACCCAGATCAGGATAAGTAAAGAAATATGACTAAAGGGTGAGTCAAAGTATTCTGGGCAAGAATAGCAGCTTCTGCAAAGGCTGCTGGTGAGACAAACATGGGGCCTCAGGGAGGAACTATTAGTAGTTGAACAAGGGAGCAGAATTGGGGATGGAGTGGTGGACACTGAGGGGGAGTAAAGGATGAGGTTAAAGACATAAGCGAAAAAACAGACTTAGCCATGCTGAGAAGTCCTCATCTAATCCCGCAGAGAAATCACTGAAAGATTTTAAGCAAGGCAGTAATACAATTATGAGCAGTTCCATGGAGAATGATTTAAGGGCGATAAAATGAAACGGAAGAATTCAGACACTCCTATGAGCTTGAAAGAAAAAGCTTCACAAGACACCAAACCTATCAAGAATGCGGTAAAATCACAAAATGTTTGGTGAATCCTTTGTTGGTAAGACTGAGTAAACAGGCTTTCTCATACATCGCTGATGTAGTGTGATCACACTCTCAGGGTAATTTGACAATACTTATAGAAATGCATGTGCATACTCAGCAGTTCTGAGAATTTATCCTACAGACAGATATGTGTGTAAAATGGGACACATAGAATGTTTATGTACCACTGCACTATTTGTAATTATAAATGATTGGAAGTAATTTAAATGTTCATCAGTTGTAATCTGGTCAAATAGGTTATGGTGCAGCCATACACTGAAATACTACTTGACAATTTAAAAAAATGCAATAAAGCTCTCATGTACATATAGAGAATAATTCCCAAGATAAATTTCTAAACAATAACAAAAATGAAACAACCTCCCCCCCAGAAAGATGTAAAATATAAAACTTCATGTTAACAAAAGGGGCAGAGGTTCTTAAAGAGAAAACGCTATTGCCATGATCAAATTTTAAATAAGAACAACAAATAAAGCAAGGATGAGTATGTGACTATTTGTGTAAAACAAAGGAAAAAGAAATTCTGGATTTAAGAAGAATGCTACCAAAGGCGTTGGTAAAACAACTGGGAAATTAGTATTATAAAAATGTTACATGTCCTGAGTGTCTTGATTATGTTGTGGTTATGTAGGTGAATGTTCTATATTTCTACTTTTTTTTATAATTCACTCAACAATTTTGGCATTAATTACTGTGAATCTCATTTACCCTAGTTTCTGAAATCAAATTCAGTGTTTCCTTCTCTGGAAAATAAATATGTATGCTGCCAACAAATTTAGGCCTTTTAGAAAAATAATAGGGTCTTTTATGCAACTGACTCCTAACAATACTGGCTGCTCAAAGCCAGTTCTAAATTTCCTCCTGACCCTTGTTCTGACACACTGATCTGTGTGTGTCATAGAAGTTCTGACTTCTATGGCTTTTCTATCTTCTCTGGGTTTTAGGAACATACATAGGAATTAATTTTTAAAGTGGCATCCAGACAGACTTTACACCCATCACAAAATTAACTCAAAATAGATCATAGACCTAAATGTACAATGCAAAACTACAAAATTCCTTTAAGATAATATAGGAGAAAAACCTAGTCGTCCTTGGGTATGATAATGTCTTTTTAGATATAACACCAAAGGGGTGCCTCGGTGGGCTTAGCCAGTTAAGGATCTGCCTTTGGCTAAGGCATAATCCCAGGGTCCTGGGATCTAGCCCTGCATCAGGCTCCCCAGTCAGCAGCTCCCTCTGCTGTTCCCCTGACTTGTGCCCTCTGGCTCTTTCTCTCTGTCAAATAAATAAATAAAAATCTTAAAAAAAAAAAAAATCACCATCAAAGACCTGATCCATGAAAGAAATAAATCCTAAACTGGACTTCATTAAAATTAAACAATTCTGCTCTGTGAAAGATAATATTAAGAGAATAAGACCACCTCAGACTGGGAGAAAATATCGGCAAAAATCATATCTGATGAATGAACATTACCCAAAATATAAAAAGAACTCCTAAAATTCAATAAGAAAATAACTAGATTTTAAAATGTGTCAAAGAGGGGATCCCTGGGTGGCGCAGCAGTTTGGCGCCGCCTGCCTTTGGCCCAGGGCGCGATCCTGGAGACCCGGGATCGAATCCCACGTCGGGCTCCCGGTGCATGGAGCCTGCTTCTCCCTCTGCCTGTGTCTCTGCCTCTCTCTCTCTCTCTCTCTCTGTGTGTGACTATCATAAATCAATAAAAAAAAAATTAAAAAAAATAAAATGTGTCAAAGAATATGACAGACACCTTACCAAAGAAGACATAAGGTGGCAAATTATAAGAAAAGATGCTCTACGTCAGATGTCATCAGGGAAATGAAAATTATAGCAACAAGCAGACACACTACACACCTCTTCTGAATGCCTAAATCCAAAACAGACAACAAAGGCTGGTGAGAAGGTGGAGAAAGAGGAATTCTCATTCATTGTTGATGGGAATGCAAAATGGTGAAGCCCCTTTGAAAGGTGGCTTCTGACAACACTAAACATACTCTTACCTTACGATCCAGTCATCATGCTTCTTGGTATTTATCCAAAGGAACTGAAAATTTATGTCCGCACATTAAAAAAAAAAAAAACCAGCACACCCATATTTATAGCAGCTTTATTCTTAATTGCCAAGACTTGGAAGAAACTGAAGTATTCTTTGGTAGGTGAATGGATACATAAACTATGGGACATCCAGACAATGGAACATTACTCAATGCTAAAAAGAAATGAATTATGAAGCCAAGAAAAAACACAGAAGCAAATTAAGCACATATTACTAAGTGAAAGAAGCCAATCTTTAAAAGCTACATAGGGTATGATACCAACTATATGACATTCTGGAAAAGGTAGGGGTTGTGGGAGATGGGGAGGAGAGATGACGAGGCAGAGGAAAGAAAACTTTTAAGGCAGTGGAAATACTCTGTACGATACTATAATGAGTGGGTATATGGCACTATACATTTGTCCAAACCCATAGAAAGTACACCACCATGAACCCTATTATGAACTATGGATTTTAGGTGATTGTAATGTGTCAATACAGGTTCATCACCTGTAATAAATCCACCCCCTGGTGGGAGATGTTGATAATGAGGGAAAATGTGGGACAGGTAGTTTATAAGAAATCTCTGAAACTTCCTCTTATTTTTGCTACGAAATATTTTGCTTATTTATTTATTTATTTATTTATTTTACAAAAAAAAAGTGGACTTCAGACTGAAAATGCTATAGAGAGCAGTTGGGAATCTTTGAGTTCAAGGTAAAAC
Organism: Vulpes lagopus; assembly: GCF_018345385.1. Classification (NCBI taxonomy): domain Eukaryota; kingdom Metazoa; phylum Chordata; class Mammalia; order Carnivora; family Canidae; genus Vulpes; species Vulpes lagopus. The sequence continues at coordinate 140,105,173 of NC_054825.1, forward strand.
ATTTAATGTCAGTATTCCTTACTTATCACAAAGTTATATTCCTTATTTTGGAAGCCTGGATCTGTGACTCATCGTTCTCCCAATACCCCTCAAATTAACGTCAGATAGAAAAAAATTCCTAGTCATTAAAATGTGAGACTAAGATCAGATGAGTTATAAATTTTTTCCAGTTCTAGACTTTTTCTCCCTTTGTAACTGGATGAATTATGAATAGGTACATCTTCTGGGCACACGAATTTCTAGATCAACAAGTAAAATAGTATGCCCTACATCCTCTTTTATACTTCAGTTTGACCCATACTAGATAAAAATAAAAATTTAAAGATATATATGTTAAAGTTCAAAGAAGGCAGGAACTCAACATTTACTGAATGAATATGACAAGCATTTTCTGCACATTAGCTTTTGAAATCTGCACAATCATCCTGAGTGGTAACCAAAAGCCTCATTTCAGAGGTGAGGAAACATACTCAGAGAGGTTTGGTGACTTGCTTGAAGTGATTCAGCAAGTTTGTAGTTAATCTGTGACTCCAATTCAGCTCCCTGAAAGTGAATGCACTCTTCTCTATGCCATACTTTGTAAATCATACTGTCTTCTGTTAGTAAAAGGGGAAGTCAGAATATTTTGTGCTGTTTTTACTTTTTCTGAGAATGGCTTGCTCTACTTGAAATTTCCAAGAATGTCTACAGAGATAAGTTCTTAAGAAATCTATATTTAAAGTGTTTTGTATTTCTGAATCATTGGGAATGATTCTGTCAATGATATAAACTGACATTTTGGACTTGTTGCAAGCATTTCAAAAATAATAAATTCTATATAAATCACAAAACCAGCAAATCTTTATGCAAGTTCATGTATTTCCCTGAATTGTAGTGTCAAGCATCTGTTTGGGAAGCACTTATTTGATTTCAGAATTCAAGTAGTATCGATTATACTTCAGCAACACCCACAACTAATCTTCTCTTTTCCTGAAATCTGAAAGAGCGTGTCTATTTTAGAATTATTCATCATGTACAAACATATATAATTCATATAAATATTCTTTATGTACATATAGAAAGTATAGTACACAATAAGAAATATATAGTCTTCTCCTCTTCCTAAAGAACATAGTTCCTAAAATCCTTGGGCTCTTAAGTGGTAAGTGTCTTTTTGTATACTAGTGATAGGACTCGTGGCTGGGGGTTCCTGGAGAGCTTCAGGATGAAAATTGGTTGACAGAACAACCAGCCATGTGATTAGAGATTGGAACATTTAGGACAGAAACTGGAAGTTGAGTTAATCACCTACAGTCAATGATTTAATCAATCATGCCTATGTAATAAAGCCTCTGTAAAAACCCTAACCAAAAGGGTCTGGAGAAGGTGCTGGAGGGTGGTGCGCTCATGGCATCAGCTCCACACCCTTACCCCATACCTCACGCTATTCATCTCTTCCATCTGGCAGTAAAACTAGTAAACTGTTATTCTGGAGTTCTGTGAGCCATTCTAACATCTTATCAAACTTGAGAAGGGGTTCATAGGTACATCCTATTTGTAGCCAGCCAGTCAGAAGCACAAGTGACAACATGGACTTGTGATTGGCCTCTGAAGTTGGGAGGGTGGGGGCAGTGGACGACAGCCTTGTAGGACTGAGCCTTTAATCTTTGGGGTCTGGCACTAACTCCAAGTAGGTAGTGTCAGAATTGAAATAAAGGACATCCAGTTGACATCCAGAGACTTGGAGAATTGCTTCATGTGGAAACTCCACATGTCCATGTCAGATATGCGGACAGTAGGGAAAAAGGGTTTTTTTAGCCTCTAATGAGAGCTATCACAAATTTGCTTACCTATGGCAATCTCTAAGACCAAGTACTTGAACCTATGCTGATGATTCACTCACCAGCTTATTCAAAAAGCACTTTGGCTGGCACTGGGTCTAGGGGCCTGGGTGGGGGGTCGGCATGAAGAAGGAAGCCGGCAGCCAGGAGAATGGCCATTAGAAATGTTGCAGCAACAGGGGTGCTCACTGCTGCTGAGGCAGGGTGGCAAGGTGATGGAACAGGTGACACCAATTAGGGGGCGACGCTGTCTTCCAGGTGATGAAGAAACAGCTGCATTTGGTGGAGAGACCTCTTGGACCAGGTCTCTATTGGCTCAGTGGCAACGCGAGGGTTGGCTCCGGTGACTCCTGCCCACGGCTGTGCTTCAAGCTCATGGGCCTCCCCTTGCAGGTGCCTGCCAAGCAGTGGTCCTTGCTCAGTCCACTGTCCTATGGCAGAAAATTGAGGATTTACAATTACAGCTCAATTATCATCCAGGCTGCAGCACAGATCCTGTGCCCCTGGGCCTAAGCGGTGCTGAGGGAGAGATGAAGGCTTCTACAGTAAATGCCCAGGGAAGGAAAACAAACAAATACACATACATCTGAAAGACAGGCAGGAAAGTCCTGGGCACAGGAACAGGTCCACGTGGAGGTGGGGGGTTAGAATCTAGGCACCTACACCTTTCCTGCTGCCTCACCCCCCCAGCAAAAATGGAAATAAAGGGAAATCTGATTTGCTCTCAATTTTTTTTTAAATAAGAAATTTAATTAAAAAAGGATTTACTAAACCTGTACATAAATGTTTATAGCTTTTTATAATTGCCCAAAACTGGAAACAAGCCAAATGTTCAGCAACAAACCATGTTCCATTCATAGAATTCAGTATTAGCAACAAACCTGGATGATCTCAAAGGCATTACGCTGAGTAGAAGTGTCTCAAAACATTACACACTTTATGATTCCATTTATATGATGTTCTGGAAAAGACAAAACTAGAGAGATGAAGAGCAGATCAGTAATTGGCCAGGGGCATGATCATCAATGGAAAGTGGAAAGCACACAGTTATTTGGGATACCAGAACTGCTCTGTATCCCTGTATCCTGATTATGTTGGGGTTTATAAAACTCTGTATGTGTGTTAAAATTCATAGAACTTGGGCAGCCCGGGTGGCTCAGCGGTTTAGCATCGCCTTCGGCCCAGGGTATGATACTGGAGACCTGGGATCGAGTCCCATGTCAGGCTCCCTGCATGGAGCCTGCCTCTCCCTCTGCCTCTCTCTCTCTCTCTCCTCTCTGTGTATTCTCATGAATAAATAAATAAAATCTTTAAAAAAAATTCATAGAACTTTACATAGAAAAGGGAGGGATCCATCTTATGCACAGTTTTTTGTTTTTGTTTTTTTTTAACTTAAACAGTCTACACCAGGCATTTTGCTGCGGCAAAAGCAATGGTGGACTGTTATCATCAAAGAGCTCAATGTGGAGCAGCTCCAGTGGCCCAGCGGTTTAGCGCCACCTTCAGCCCGGGATGTGATCTTGGAGACCCGGGATCGAGTCCCACATTGAGCTCCCTGCATGAAGCCTGCTTCTCCCTCTGCCTGCCTCTCTCTCTCTCCCTCTTTCATGAATAAATAAAATCTTTTTTTAAAAAAAGAGCTCAATGTGGAAAGGCACGGATATAACCACAAAGTACAGCACAAAAATATTTGCTATATGGTAACTGAAAAATTAAAATAGCAAATGTTATAAGCAACGAAAGGAGAAAGAGATTTCCAGCTTAATTGAACTGAAAATGCTTCAGAGAGAGAGGCTGCAGGATGGGGCAACTGGGTGAGGGAAATTAAGGAGGGCACATGATACGTAAGTGTTCTATGCAACTGATCAATCACTGAAGTCTACCTCTGAAAATAATAATACACTATATGTTAATTGAATATAAATAAAGTTAAACTAAATTTTTAAAAAATGCTTCAGAGCAGAGATGGCACTGGGTCTATTTCAAGCGCAAGAGAAGGCAGCTGATTATTTAGATATGATCTCATGTCGATAGTGTGCAGGAAGGAATGGAACAGAAGTGTCTGAGGACAGAAAGTGTGCCTTCTTAGAAGATAAAGAATTTGGGGAAAGCCTTAGCTAGGGTGCTGGCCAACTAGCACAGTAAGCCTTTGCAGGCAATGGGACCCACCCCTGCAGGGTGCCCTGGAGACCATGTGGAAGATGAGCTTGGTCCACTTCTTCATTTTATTCCCACCAATTAAGTTTTTTGGCCTCATTTATAAATATGGAGCATACGTTCATCTTCCTTGTCACAACTGTGGCTCTTCTTCATACTTGTAATTATGCTACCTCTTATCTGTAGTTTATCCTGAAATATGTAAGAATGTCCCTGATCAGTAAGGAGTCTGTTTCTCCCTCTCTCTCTACCCTTCCCACTGCTTGTGCTCTCTCATTCTCTTACTTTCTGTCAAATAAATAAAATCTTTTTTAAAATCTTTTTTTTAAAAAAGAGTAAGACTGGGTTGTAAACTGGATGGAAGTGATGAAGAAGCTGGAAAGGAAAAACAAACAGATCTGGAGGCAAAGTTCTAAAGGAAATGTAAGTTTGTCAATTGTTTTATTCTTGTCCAACAGCATTTAAATATTAGTTTGTTTTAATCAATATTTATAAATGAAACCAATTTTTCTTTATTTAAGAAACACATGGGGATCCCTGGGTGGCGCAGCGGTTTGGCGCCTGCCCTTGGCCCAGGGCGCGATCCTGGAGACCCGGGATCGAGTCCCACGTCGGGCTCCCGCTGCATGGAGCCTGCTTCTGCCTCTGCCTGTGTCTCTGCCTCTCTCTCTCTCTCTCTCTCTCTCTGAGTGTGACTGTCGTAAATAAAAAAAAAAATAAAGAAAGAAAGAAACACATGCAGGGCAATTAAATAATACTTGAGAATAGGTAATTCTAACTTCAACTAAAAACTTAAAGCTATTTCAGGCAACAGCATGATGTAAATCAACGTTTGAGAGATCAAAAAATAGACAATCTCTCAAATCACAATGAAAAACTCCTTACTGGTATGGAGACAAGTAAGAATTATGGGTTTTACAATATAGAGAACAAGAAAATAATATATGACTGAAGAATTCTTTAAAAATGAGAATTGGTAGCTTTTCTCACAGTAAAGAAATTATGCTAAAAAAGAAAAATGACATACAGAGAATAAAGTTTGCTATATAGCTTGTAGTAAAAAGGAAAATGTGACAGTACTAAATGTATATTGTTATAGTTTTAGTATTAAACCACAACTGTAGGCAACAGGAGGAACCCCCCAACTAATCTGAACACAAAGAGATTTTTCCTGTTGGTATGAATATATGTGAAATCATTAACACTGCAATAAAAAAATATATGCAAACCATTAAAATAAGCAAGGCACATCAATGAAAACAGGAAATGAAACCAGCCTTGTATTCTTATTCATTTGAAGTCATTACCAACTTTACAGGGCTCTTGGTTCAAAGGAAAATATAGCAGCCACAAACGTGGACTGAAACATTGCCTATTTACCATGGTTTCATTTCTTAGGATTCATCCATTGGTCAAAATGATGAGGCTGCTGGACAAGTACTAAGTCAAACCGCTCAACATATTTAGTTATTATTCTTCAATTTAAAGAGCAGATACCTCCAACATAAAAATGTTAACAGGTATTTGTTAAACATCCAGCAATAGTCCTTGCTGATGGATGAGAAAGAGAGAAAGCACAGGGAACAGTGACAGCCTGTGATTGCATATATTCCACAGAATGAAGTCATATTATTGCAGTGACTCAGACACCATAAAAATTAGGACACAAGTATTTCAATTCCTTTTCATCTAGGATAGCCAAGAGAGGCCAGCCACAAAACAAGGATCATAAACTCACTTATTTCAAATTTTATTTTGGCTAGCATTTCAATTTTTCCCCATATTAACCTTTTAGCAGGAGATAAAAGTGGAAAAAAAATAGCTGATGCAATCAGCCCTTTCTGATTTCCCCTCTGTGTGGCTAAAATGCAATTGATTGAAGGAAAAAAAGGAAGGGTGAGGCACGAGAGAGAGAGAGAGAGAGAGAGAGAGAGAGAAATATACAGGACCTGGAAAACCAGTAAGTAGGGAGTTTGGTGGGTCAGTCAGTTAAGCATCTGCCTTTGGCTCAGATTATGATCCCGGGGTCCTGGGTTCAAGCCTTGCATCAGGTTCCCTTCTCAGCAGGGGGAGTCTGTTTCTCCCTCTCCCTCTCTTTCTCTGTGCTCTCCCTACACCCCTCTCTCTGTCAAATAAATAAAATCTTTAAAAATAAATAAAAATACTAATTAAAAAAAATTCACTGATGTAAAGAAGCATACCTATAGTGGGAAAACAATCTCTCACAAAACAACACAATCTGGAAAGAAAAGACCCACGGCAACGATCTCAAATCCCATGTATTCGATTCCTCATCAGTGATCAGTTCTGCAATGACCTTGCTGTGGTTTCTAATAGAAAGTCAATGGGAAAGGGGTATCTGGGTGGCTCAATCTGGTTAAGTGGCTGACTTTGGCTCAGGTTATGATCTCAGGGTCCTGGGATGGAGCCCCATACGGGCCCCCTGCTCAGTGGGAAGGCTGCTTCTCCCTCTGCCCCTCCCCCCACTCATTCCCATGTATGCACACTCTCTCAAATAAAATCTTATGAAAAAAGCCACTTCTGAACCTCAGGCTTTATCTATTTAAAAAGCAGAAGAGGAGCTCGACATTGTACTGAATAAGTCATATCTAAGGACAGCTCATGGACAAATTTTAAGAAAATTCTTATACTAGCAGTTATAGTGTTCTTGCTGAAATTTCCTAGTGGGGAATAAATGCTTAATAGTTTAGAGGTAGTAGCAGCAGGAGTAATTAATGAATTCTCCCAACAGTTCAGAAAAAAACACTGCCAACTAATAAGGAAAAATGGAGCAAGAGAGAGATAAGGCACAATTTCCAGTTTTGAGAGAGAGAAGAAAGACATTCACAAATTCCATAGTTATCTCTAAGCGATGACCCAAAGGTTAAAAACCAATGAAAAGCGTATGACTCATAGAACAATACCCATGGCTCTGCTAAATGTACCTAAAGATACAGTAAAAACCTCCCACATCAACTTGGCTGGGGCAAAGTAGAACTTCAAGTATTCTTACATACTGAGATCTGCTATCGAAACCCAGCTCTGAGATGAACCCAGTTCTTCACGCGTCCTACTGCAGACGAGGGGTATCACGTGCCTCAAAGTTCACATAGCAACCACCGTGGGTTATGCTGTAATCTAGGTTCTTAGGAAAGGTTCCTGATCAAGGTCCTCTTAAAAACTGATGCAGCAATGACACTTTGAATTCACATGAGCCAACATATCTGAGCCTCGTTACTGGGCTCAGAAATGCCAGGGTAAGGGCTGCAGGATGGGTTTTCCCTGAGCCACTGTCATGGTGGTGCAATCCCTCTTGCTAAGAGCTCTTCAGAGCTGTGGATTTCTCTGAAGCTCTTTCTAGTCATCAATGAGTGACCTCTGGCTAATTCTTCACACCAACCTGAGTCCAAAGAGGCCTCATTTCCACATCTGAGACTTAGTCTTCATTTAGAAGGCATCTTCTTAACTTCAGGCAATAGGTATGATTTACCCCTGAGTTACAGCTAATGAATCTGAATGTTTTAGGTAATGTGTCCAAGGTCACTCAGCAATAAACAGTAGAGCCAGACCTGAATCCAGAGTTCCACCCCAAAGCCCATACTCTTAGCCACTTCTTGAAGCATCATGATTTTGTATCAGAAGTCTGTTTAACTTAGAGAGGGTCACTATTTCTCCTTTGCTACTCACCCTCTTTCCTCCTAGTCTCTTCTTCCACTTTCCTTCCCGCTCCCTCTCAGGCTAACTCATACTTTTGTATTTCTTCAGTTTTCAGCCATAGCCAGGAACCTGACCTCACCCCAGCCCCCAGTTTGCAAGAATGAAGTATAGGTGGAAGGCTGAGCCTGCTAGGAGCCCCAGGCAGATGGCCACTGGCAGAAGACAACAGAACTGCTTGGGAAGTGGGAGGAGGTATCCTACATGTCCATGCAAACTCCCAGACTTGAGTAAGACAATATTCTCTAACCCTTCCCAGGCACACAGTTCGTTTTATGATCACACGGAAATGTGAGGAGCTCTCAGACCATCTGAGGAAAATGTTGAAGTTAGCAATACAAATTCAGAGCAAAGCGATTAGTTGCTAATCAAGGCTTTCCTTCTTTTGCACTCATTTATAGTTATTGCAAAGAGAGGAGAATTTGGAAACTCGTTCATCAAATCATATTTCTTCAGGGTTACTGGGAACCAAAAATGCAAAAAATTTTTCTGGGGAGAAATAGGGGAAAATCCTTTTTTTTTTTTTTTTTAAAGGCTCTTAGGATTGGTTTAAATAATACATTTAAGTAAATTAGTAGAAATACTGAATTTATTAGATGCCACATCCAGGGCTTGAGTTGGAAAAGGAGCTGGTTTGTTTCTGCATATTTTTCTGGCTGAATGTGAATGGCATCCTCTGCCAGATGCAGTAGGCTGCAGGTGCATTAGCTCAGGACTTGGCCAGACCTGCACTTCCATCTTCAAGCAGTGTGACCTTGAGCTCACTACTTAACTTCTTCAAACCTCAGCCTTTCTGTAAAAAGATAGAGGCATTAATGTTCACCGCCTGGTTTGCTGTAAAGATCAAATGACATCATGTCTGTGAAACTGCCTGGTATAGGAACTGGCAGGGTAGGCATTTAATAAATAGTAGTTTTACTTAATTTTATGTCATTTTAAGGGATGGGCCAATGTAAAGGCTTGTTATTAAGAAATAAGGGGAAAGCAACCAGAAATTTGTGGTCTACAATTTTTCCTTTACTTAAGAAAATCTCACCAAAGCTGTATTTTCAGTTAAAATAGGGAGAACAGAATCTTTTCCATTACTTCTCCCACCAAAACCTCAACTTTCAGTAGAGACTTCAAAGTTTGGCTGTACAATGTATAGCTGTCTATGTATTACTGCTACAAACATATTTACAACATAAAATTCGAGAGAACAAGCACAAAGTCAAAGCCAACAGGGTAAATGCTGATATAAGTTTTAGGCTCCATATAGCCTATCAGAAAATAAATCATCCCTCACAAAGATGAGAAGCACAGAGCTCACAATAAGAAATACTAGTAAATCAGAAATTCTACATAATAAAGAACCTTTATGAAGGTGGCTTATATGGAAAGATTTTATTTTCCTCTGCCTAAAATTATCTGAGATTTCATTTGCAGCACTATTTCCAATTTGTTTTTTAAGATTAAGGAAAAAAAAAGGTCACTACCACTTTGTTCAACATTTCCCTTTAGTGATCAACATGGCCACTCTATTGAAAAAAAAAAAAAACAATGGGGTGGGGAAAGCTCACCAGAGAAATACAGAAATCAACAAATTGACAATGCAAAGCATGGCAGCCCAACAACAAATAATTTGCCGCAGACCAGTCCCAGAAAGTAAACTAAAATGGGAAACTGATAAAAACCATTGTTTGCATGAGGCTACTGGGCTGAAAGCTGGTGTATCTCACTGCCCAACAGGCTGGAAGCCATTTTCTATCTAAAGCACACAATGGACTGGGAAGGAGTTCAGGCCACAGGGGCTGTCAGAAAGCTCAGGTTACAGCAAAACCTCCAGTCATTTCCAGAACATAATCAAAGCTCTCTTCTGCACAGAATCAGAGGGGTAACACGTTCTTAGAACTGTAGAACTGATTTTTGTTGCTGAGTTCAGCATTAAACATCCTTGAAAAAGCAGCCACCAGCTAGGCTGAATAAACGAAAAGAAAAAGCAGATTTTCCCATGAAGTTTCAACCACAGCAAAATGCTACCTCCTTTTTTGTTTCACCAAATTTTGTTTCACCAGCAACTCATGCATATACCTAAGTCAACTCTCCACCCCAAAAAAACTCTGGCTGGCCAACTTTCTAGAATCCTCCTAAGTTCCATAATGTTAAAAGCAATGACAGTGGAGCCACTTGCTACTCTTTTCCTCAAAGACATAAATAATATGCCCAGATCAAGCACAGGGCATTTTCATAAAAATTATCTATACTCATGCAAACTGAATCTCCGTCTATGTTTAAAAAATTAAGTGTTTAGTTGGCATCTATCCTAATCATCCAAGGCCCAAAGTACACAAGAACAAAAAAGTCAGAGATTTCCAAAAGCTTTTTGTTAAGGCACAACCCCCACATTTTATGTTATGTTATTTTATCATTTCATTTTAAAGATTTTATTTTTAAGCAGTCTCAACACTCAATGTGGGGCTCAAACTCACAACCCCGAGATTAATAAGAGTCACAGTCTTCCAACTAAGCCAGCCAGGAGCCCCACAAAAAACCCATTTTAAAGAATAAATCGTTAGGGGCACCTGTGTGGCTCAGTTAGCAGGGCATCTGACTCTTGATTTCGACTCAGGTCATGATCTCAGGATTGTAAGATCGAGACCCATGTCGGGCTCTGCACTGAGCATGGAGCCTGCTTAAGATTCTCTCTCTCCCTCTGCTCCTCCCTGCCCCCACTCATGCTCTCTCCCTCTTAAAAAAATTTTTTTAAATAAAGAAATAAAAAAAAATTTTTAATAAATAAAAATTTTTTTAAATAAAGAATGAATCCCTAAAAGTTCTTTGGGAACAGATGCAATTTCTACAAGGATTTCATATCAATGTACAATTTCTACAAGGATTTCATATCTTCAAATTTATGCTTATGAAGAAATATATATGCTTAACTCAAGTTTAGTAAACATAGTTATGTTGAGGATAAAATACCCTCTTGCATTAATTTCAAACTTTGTGCTCATCCTCTGCTGTCACTATTATACAGATTTCCTTTTCTTAAAATTTGGATGGGGTACTAGAAAGACCTCAAACATACTTCTCAGGATACCCTTCCTCAAGGCACCCACAGAGAAAAAACCCAAACAGTCACAGACAGAAAGCTCTCAGAGTGGCAGTTATTCATTTCCTGAGCTAACCCACTTCCTTCTTCAAACATTTCCTTCTCTGCACCAACGTGTTTTTTGAAATCTATCTGCATCGACGTCCTTGCAAAATATGGTTCTGGGCCGAGGGCCTGGAATCTAGGCAAATACCAACAGTGATGACAAAATTAGAATTGGAATCTCAAACCAAGTGTCACTTCAGGGGTACAGAAGGCTCCCTGCAATATTAATTGATGTTTTAGCCAAAGAATCTGAATTGTTATGAGCTAGAGCCACACTCTGGGAAAACAAATGCTATCAAAGTGAAAAGCCGAACACAAAAAATGTCATAGCTCTTGGCTACTCCATTATAGAAAATGTTGACATCTTCCATGATAAGAAAATCAATTTTTAAAAATTTTTCAGACCACAAGCAAACTGTAATGAGTTGCTGGATTTCTTCATACTAAGTATAACCTGAGAAATACCACTGAAAGTCTAATAATTACTAATGTTATACATATTATTATAAATATATCTTCTCAATGATTATCTTGAGTTTAATCAAAGCAAATATATACAGTGAGCAGAAATTTGGCTATTACGATTCCTTTGTGCTAACAAATGTGAAACATGACTTAAAAAATAAAATCAGCCTTTACCTAAATATAAATATAAAAAGCTTTATTTACTAGCAAATACTGATACCACAAAAACAGACAAAGGAAATACAGTCTCTTAAAATGTTTATTTTTGTCAGAACAGCTGACGATTTTCTGTTAAGTCTTTTGGTTCATTATTTTAACAAGCGTTTCCCCCTTGAAAAATCCATTCAAAATATTTCAATCCTTGAGGTAAAGATCTTTAAGAAAACAAAACAAAAAAATTCTGATTTTTTTAAAGAAAAAAATTCTTAAAATTCCTTTAACTTGATAAATAGAAATAATCTCTTCTTGTTCTACTCTGGTGAACAAAAACATACTTTATACAGCAAAGTATCCAGTCACTTATTGGCAAACTGAAGGTGAAAACCTACCCATTTACACGGTCTATTCAAACACAGTGCAATACTTCCATATTCATATAGACTTTAAAAACAAAACAAAACAAAACAGTTACCAACACTCTTCTGGCAAAGACAAAGGTTTTGGAATGCAAAAGCAACAGAAGTTTTAATCTCAAAGCTCCAGAAGGGAATTAATCTGAGTCTTCATCATCAAGATACTCCTCGGCATTGCTTAATGTTCGAACAGCATCTAAGTAGAATGGGGGAAAAACAAAACAGAGAAATTACAAATTGCTCAGATGTTTTTCACTTTCAAAGCTCCTGATAGCTCAACAAACTGTAATCTTTCCTCAGACCCAGAGACTGTACATCCCCCGCAGATCTTTTTCAACTTTTGCTTTCCTGCCTAACTGCTCAATTTTTGCTGCCAGAGAGGCTGACAAATACAGCTCCCTGCACTTTCTTTAGACATGCGAAAAAATAAAGCACATAGTGCTAAGGTACCATGAATCTATCTCGCCCAAAATGCAACCAGCAACATGCACCATGGTCAGCATGGAACACACAGGAAGCCCCTTCACTCTGACAACTGTACTTCCAACCTCCTCTCCCAATGACAAGTGCATACACATGGCTTTGGTCAGACAGACAACAGTCTGCGGCCTTACCTGAAGGCAATGTCACTGGGCAGAAAGATAACTAATGAAGGGAAAAAAGGAAAAGGAAGAGAATGAAAAAAGGAAAAGGAAAAAGCAGCTTCACTTTTATTTTTAAAAGCACAGATAAAGTAGGCTCAGGAGCAAAAGAATGAAATAAATAAATGTATGTATGTATGTATGTATGTATGTATGTTTGAAATAGAAAGAACCAAACCCCACCATATGTTAAATCAGGCTTGAACAGGGTTATCTGATCTTTAACTGCTCACCTCTTCAACTGTCTAGTTAAATGCTTATGAAGCAACAGGTTACAACGAGGTATAATTTTAGGTGGAAAATTGAAATGCAAGGAGAACCACTGCTAGAGCTCAAAAATGTATGTTATCATGGTCTCTAAATACTATCTCCCCACACTTATTGGAGACATGACTGATGCCAAGTCTGGGGCACAAAAATGTAAAAGATGCTAAGTGGAACCGTTCGTCATGCCATACAACAAGGGTGCTATCAAAGAGAACGTCGTATTAAAAAGATTCAAGATCCAACCTGAAGGGACCTCCTCCACTAGCCAAAGAGGAGCTATCAGTAAGGGTACTAAATACAGTGGATTGCAACACAGCAAATATTTCAACACACAGCAAAGAGAATTCACTAGTCCTCTTTGGAGAACAATAGGGAATCAGTACCTTATTTCAAAAACTCACTAACCAAGACAAAAATCAAGCCTCTATTTCTGCCCCTACTCCACAAACTATTAACTCTGAGTAATCAAACCATGGATGAAGAAAAAAAATTTTTTTTTATAGAATGTCCCATCTGATAACTGAGAAAGGAATGACAGAATTTGAGTATCACTTGTTTTACAACTGTTGGTGAAACAATGGATCTACACAATGATCATCAATGAATGCTAACGTCAGAGGACAATCAACAGGTATTATGTGCCTCTGATGAAACAACACAGCTTTCTTCATGACGTATTATTCCCTCTACCCCTTAGATAGATAAAATGTAAAATCTAATCGAGATTTAACACCAGTTGACAAAAATACAGAGGAGAGAGGAACATGACAAACAACACCAGAGGGTGCGTATATGCAATGTCTAGACTGGGAAAGTCAGGAAAACTGACCCAGCTTCCTTAATAAGTAATTTCCAGGCTAACAAAAGAGGGAGAAAAGATGATTTAAGAGACATATCTCCCATTTAGAGCCTGTTTTTCTTCAGACCCTGACTTCAACTATAAAAAAATTAAGCAAACAGATTAATAAGTAAACAAAGTATAAACAAATGTGTATGGCAAATGTTAGACAATGTCAAGGTTATACAATGATATGAAGGAATTATTAATTTTAGGTATGCTAATGATACTGTAGTTTTTTTTCACTCATTATCTTTACAAATTTAGGAAAATATTGAGAAAAAGGAAGGGACAGGAGAGAGCTGGTACAAAGGAGGTAGAGACAGATTTATTTTTTTATAAGAAGGAAAGATGAAAGAACAAGCAGATATAAGCAGGACAGAGGCAAAATTCAATGATTTCACACCAGCTTCCAAACTACTAGAATTCCACAGGTTGTCTGTATTCGTCTCCATCCTCCTTAATCAGAAGTTCTGGAGATCTGGGTGGAATATACTTTGTTGGATCCACATACACACCAACTTCGTGACTCACTGTAAACTTGGGAAAAGCAGTTTTTCAAGCTAAAGACAAAAAGATAATAACAAAGCTCTTTCCTACCCTACTCTGCTGCTACAATCCTATGTTTTGCCCATTTGAGATGTTTTTTTCCTTCAATGGTTACTTCTGCCCTTTATTTTAAGCTCGTTTATCCTGTTAGCAGAAGATGGCTCACCATGGTGCAAACTTTACTGATAAGAAGTCATGAGACAGGTGTGAACCAGGCAAATAAATTCTTTCACCTTCCTTCCTTTCATGGATTGCTTGCTCTCAAGTAGTTTCTCTGGAAACCTCTCATGTGGCCAAGATCTGAGGAGCTATCTCTCTTCACAACCCATCTTGGGTGGCGGCCATCATATGGTAATGTATCTCCTAGCAGTGCATCCCCTTCCCCCTACCTCACTTCCATTTCTTCTCAGTGTCACTGACCTCAATTGGCACATTCCAAATCAAGCACTAGCACTTAAACGAATGATAAATAGTGGAAAGGCAGACACAGTAACCTAGAAATATCTCATAGACATAGCATTCCATATTAAGTGAAAAGAAGTCAGACTCAAGAAAGTACATGCTGGCCCCATGTGGGGCTCCCTGCTCAGTGGGAGTCTGCTTCTCCCTCTCCCTCTGCCCCACCCCGCCCCCACGTGCTTGGTCTCTCACATGCTCTCTTGCTCTCTAAATAAATAAATAAAATCTTTTTAGAAAAAGTACATACTGTTTTATTCCATTAATATCAAGTTCAAGCATAGGCAAAACCGGTCTATGGTGAGAGAAGGGGAAGATATGGAGGGGGGCTTCTGGAGTATGGATCTACCTTGATCTGAGTTGTGGCAAACAGGTACAAGCACAGTTTATTAAAAAAAAAAAAAAAAAAGCAAGATGATAAACTTAGGATTTATATATTTACTTAATATAAAGTATACCCCAATTTGTAAAATCTGGAAAAAAGGATTTAAAGAGTTGAACCTTCAAGGTGGGGCTGAACCCTGGCCCCACACTTATATCCCCAAGTTACCCTTCAAGGTAACACAAAATAGGATTTATTTTTTCTCTATCAAAAATCCGAGGGATGCCTGGGTGGCTCAGTGGTTGAGTGTCTGCCTTTGGCTTAGGTCGAGATCCCGAGGTCCTAGGATGGAGTACCACATCAGGCTCCCCACAGGGAACCTGCTTCTCCCTCTGCCTATGTCTCTGCCTCTCTCTATGTGTCTCTCATGAATAAATAAATAAAATCTTAAAAAAAAAAAAAAGGTGTACTTTTAAAAGTGGGCAACAACATCAGAATATACTTTTTCCAGGGCAGAGTTTGTGCTGGCAATTAGCTATACATAGCCCGATACTCAACTCCCAATTCCAACTGGGATCACAATACAAATTGAAACTTTTTACTGGATGATTGCAGGCATGAAGCAAGAAAAAAGACAAGAAGAGGTAATGTGAAAACTGAATTATGAAAATTCATTTCTTGGCTCTGTGTGCCAGGCCCCCATATTACCTCGTTAATGAATGGGTCCATTATTAAATCAATACGAATTTAGGAAAGTAGACTAAAGACACTTGGCGTGAACAGAGAAAAAGAGAACTGCCTCCTAATCCTATTCTACAAAGACTGCAGAAAGGTCATGGGGGGAAGAGCAGTTTGCCACCTGCCTCCCCCAGCTCCTGCTGCTCACATGGAGGCTTCTGGGTCCAGCTCTCTGGGGTCCGAAGCAACTGTGGTATTTTCCTTGTCTATCACAATCAAGCTTATAGTACCCATGAGAGTCTGATAATCTGTAGCTCATAAGAAGTCTTACTCCACAGTTAGGGCATTCTGAAAGTACCCACATAGCACCAGGAAGTCAGTGGCAGAAAAAGGAAGTTAGGCCATAGT
The DNA here is from genome assembly GCF_018345385.1 of Vulpes lagopus. NCBI lineage: Eukaryota > Metazoa > Chordata > Mammalia > Carnivora > Canidae > Vulpes > Vulpes lagopus. Next base: position 140,121,196 of record NC_054825.1, read on the forward strand.
CCAACTTCCTGAACCAACCAAGGCAGCAAGCAGAAGGTACATGCCTAGTAGAGGTATCACTCCCTCAGATCTGCATATATGGCTTCTCAATCAAAATGTAGGGTTGATGGGGAGCACCACTCAGCTGATAAGTATTTTCTCACTCACTTAGCAGACCCTCAATCCATCTGTGCATGAGTAAATACTTTCAAGAAACACCAGCTCTGCCAAGAGCATTCACAGCTTAAATAATTAAGGAACCCAAGCGGCTTAATGGTTTAATGGTTTACACTCTATCTGAACTGAAGCTAAAAGAAATAAAAATCTAAATTAAAGACCTACCTTGGGTAAAGAATCAAAGGAAAAGCAGATTCGTGAGGAAGGCTAAGATGAGAATTTGGTGATGGACATGGAGGATAATTCTGGGAAGCTCCCTTGGTGAGTCATGAAGAGAGGGGGACTGTTTGCTATTTTTGATTGACTAAAGCAGGAAACAGAAGACTGACTTTATTTTGTTGCCTCTGCTGGAATTGGGCTATGGGACAAGATAACATTGCCTCTTTTCATAAAACAAAGGGTACTCAGTTAAGGAAGAGAAAAGCTTTCCAAGGGTTCAAAAATTAATGGGAGCATGATTCAAATGATGAAAACAAAAATCAGTATCTCATTACACAAGTTCAGAACTCTGAGAGTGATATTAATAAAGAAACAAATGCACTTAGCCTCTCTATACTGGAAATGTCTCAAAAGTTGTTTTGGTGATTCTCCACCAACACGGATTGGTCTAAACTTTAGATTCTAACGCAATACTAAAAAGGGTTGGAATGATGAGTAGCAATGCTAAATAAAGATTTGTGAAAATTGAGTTCTCCATTATAGTGGTTCCAGTCTAGAAAATGGTGGAAAAGATGTATCAATCATTGGCTTATTCTTCAAAGTGAGATTAGAGTGCCAAACATAAGATAAAAGTAGAATAAGGCTTGAGAAGTGAGGGGTGGGGTGGGGGGGGATTGAATGTGCCTTCCAACCAAATCATCTTTTACTTTTCTTTTTTCTACCTCTGGGTTCCTATGGGCCAGGAGGCTGATGGTGGAAGAAAGGGAGAGACCAGGGACACCTCGGTGGCTCAGCGGTTGAGCGTCTGCCTCCGGCTCAGGTCATGATCCCGGGGTCCTGGGATGAGTCACACATTGGGTTCCCTGGAGGGAGCCTGCTTCTCCCTCCGCCTGTGTCTCTGCCTCTCCTTGTGTGTCTCTCATGAATAAATAAAATCTTTTAAAAAAGAAAGAAATAGAAATAGAAATAGAAATAGAAAAAGAAAAGAAAAGAAAAGAAAAGAAAAGAAAAGAAAAGAAAAGAAAAGAAAAGAAAAGAAAAGAAACCAGAGAGAGGAATGAGAAGAAAGCTTAAAGGGGGTTAAGTACTGAGTTATGTACTGAGAGGTCCAATAAATGGCCAATCTCTGAATAGTAACCACAAAGGATGCAAATGCGTTTTACACCTTTTCTTTAACACCTTTTCAAAAACAACCACACAAACCTTTAATTTTTTTCTTTCAGACCTATTCTCCCACACCAACAGATATTTTTGTCTCTAAGAATGTAGACCTAAACTTTAACTTTAAAAACCACCCCAGCCTATAAATAATCATCAAACTGTTTACCAAGTCTAGAATAATTCTGATTACAGTTTACTGATATTCTCAATTAAAATAGAAACCAAATATAATCATGGAGCCCTTCAGTGCTTAATTGAAAAAATATTTAGAGGTAACCACTCATAAGAACCTAGGAAATGAGGATATGGAGACCATGGCTCTCTGATGAGAACTCTAATGGAAACCAAGGTGATTACAATTTGATTGTAAGGTACAAAGGAAACATACATAAAATACTAAAATGTTGATGTCTCTTCAACTTGTGTGCATGAAAGTTACTTCTATGGTGAACGTTCCAAATTAGACCAAGGAGATAAAACCTAACTTTAGAACCACACAAAGAGTTTACCAAGAAGCATCTGTGTCCAGTTCTAAGATGATAATCCTTGGTCATGATGGCACCCAGAGGAAAAAGGATTGAAACCAAATACCTGTCCCCTGTTTCTTTTTCAGGAGAGATGCACAGGCGGCATTCGTAGCCATGTCCAGGGCCAGCTTCTTCTCGTTGTTTCTTAAGTCTGTTCTTGCACCTTACCCCCAAAACAAGAAAACCACATCAGGTGTTTGTAAAGAACCTCTAGTAGCAATCTTCTTTCCACCAAAACTAATAACTTTTGGCCAAACTTACTAGAGAACCATTCTGGCCCCAAAGTAAGCTTTTTCAGAACAGTAAAAGCACATTTGGCATCTTGAATCAGGGAGTTGCAGCAGCACTCCTGATAATTAATTGGGCACAATTAAAATATAGCCTCTCCTTTCAAGTCCTCAGAATACTGCATGTGACTTTTCAGCAGGGAGCTTACTATCCCCAAGGTGAATCTTAAGTCAGTTAGACTCCAATGTGTCTTGGCACCAATTTTTGGAGATTAAATTTACTACAACCTTTGCTTCTTGAGAAAAGACCACGTGGGTTATGCCTGAGGGGATTAATATTTTATATCTGTAAGTATACTCCTGTACAAATTAGCAGAAGAGTAACACAATAAAACCTAGAGGCAATCCATGGTTCCTGCAGCCCCATCTTCTACTTGCTTTTTTTCCCCCTTGTCTTCACTGTGGTAAAAATTACATCAGAATTCATGAGTGCATTTTCACTGATAAAGATTCAAAAATATAGAAGTATGCTGAACAGAAGCATATGTCCCATTTCATCCCCTAACTCACCCTTCCTTCCCTTCTTCCCGCTTGTCCACAAGAAGCCATTCCCAGCAAATGGGCATCAATCCTATCTCCTTAGGTGCATGAATGCATTCACAGATGCATGTATGTATGCATATACATACATAGTCGTATCACATACATTGGTCTGTAAATTGATTTTTTTTAACCCAACAAATCCATACTGGTACTCATTCCCTCATGGTACATATCCTTATAATTCCATCTATTTAAATATCTGTAAGTATTCAACGTTGTGGACAATGCAAAATTTACTTAACCACCCCCCTACTGAGGGGCACTGAGGCTGTTCCTTTATCACAAACCATATTGTAAACCTCCTTGAACAGCATCTTTCTGAAGTTTTCTAGAAGTGATGCTGGAATGAAAGGATATGCACATTTTTAATTCTCCTAACTATTGTCAGATTGCTTTTCAAGAAGGCTTTACCAATTTACACCCCCTGCCACAATATATGAGAGTGCCATTTTCTTTGTAACCACATCCTCTTCCATAAACAAAAAATAAATGCAATGAAATTCACAGGCACAAAAATACTGAGTTAAGAAAGTATGGCATCTTTAATTAGGAATATGGCGATTGTGTATAAAAATCTCCCTCCTGAGCAGATTTAGATCTACTCGTAGCTAAGGGTCTATAGAAACTTCATTCTTCGGGCGCCAGAGTGGGTTAAAGTCTGCCTTCAGCTCAGGTCATGATCCCAAGGTCCTGGGATTGAGTCGTGTGTCGTGTTGGGTTCCCTGCTCAGTGGAGAGCCTGCTTCTCCCTCTCCTTCCCATTCATTCTCTCTGCTTTCTCTCTCTCTAATAAATAAATAAAATATTAAAAAAAAAAAAACAATCAAACCTCATTCTCTCACTGTGCTCCAGGTAAAAAAAGATCCCTGAGGGTTAAAAGTTTTGTGACTAATCATATCTTACATTAAATTACACTTTAGAACTCATATATGTGATTTCTGCCAGGACAGGAAATGTTCAGAGCCAGCAATGCAAGAGAAGAAACAATCATTTCCTGTGTCCCTCTCAACTCGTGCTACCCAAGAGAAATACAATGTGAGCTATATATGTCATTTTAAACTTTCTAGGGGCCACATTTTCAAAAACTGGAATTCATTTTAATAATATATTTTCTTTAATCCAGCGTATCCACAGTGGTACCGCTCTGTCATACAACCAACATAAACTGTGATGCTTTACATCTTTTTTTCACTAAGTCTTTTACATCTGATGTACATTTTACACTTATAGCACATCTCAGGTTAGACTAGGCTCATTTCAAGGTCTCAGCAGCAGGAGCGGTTTAGTGGCTGCCCGCACAGATGACGCAGTTCTCAGCATAACCTTGAGGGGGCACTAGAGTGGTCCCCATGCTGTGTCTTCTTTTATACTTGAGGTTTACATCATCCACATACTTTAAATCAATAACACTTCCTCTCATGTATCTCATAACACTGCTCAAAGATCCCTAATGACAGTGCACCCTTATGACACCTCAGGAATCAAGCAACTTATGTTATAGCCTTCTAGACCAGGGTACGGTATGGGGGATATGCCTGGCCCTCCATAAGTGTTCATTAATATTTGCAGGACAAATGGATGGATGGATGGATGGTCGGTCCATAATTTCAGTCCCCTCTGACTTGTATAAAAATAGAGAATCAAGGTATCTTCTCATTCTTCCTATATCTAGTACCTGCTCGGCTCAAAGGAGGACATTATAATCACAGCTTTCTTTCTTCTCTATTGAAACTTTTCTGTGTGAATAGCGACCTCAGCAACTTCTACCCATACAGCTTTCTGAGATAGGATCTTCTCTGCATGCATGCGCACACACTTGCACATATACACGCGTGCCTTTCTTCTAAGGCCCTTTAATCTTGCAGAAATATACAATAAACTCATACTGAAAGTAACATATGTAATCTTAAAGCTTACCAAACTTTTAATTTAAAACTAAGAACTTAAAAATAAATAAAAATTAAAAAATAAAACTAAAAACTTAACACAAATCACCTCAAATACCGTAATTTCCTCTTATTGTAACAACTCTATGATACAAACACAGTGGACATTAAAATCTCATTTTCAAAATACAAAGACTGCTATTCTTCCTACTATTTCAAATAATATAAATGAATGTAGCCTGTTTATCTAGGGTAAGTAAAGGCCAGATAAACTGGGCACATGCTTTACCTTTCTCTAGAAGCAACTGGACAATATCTGCATAACCCTTCCAGGCAGCAGCATGCAAAGCTGTGTCTCCCAACTTGTTCTATGGTGATTTAAAAAGAGAAAGAAGCATTTTTAAAAATAAGACTGGATTGATAATATGCATGAATTTAGGTTTACTCTAAGTAAACCTACAATGAGAACAACTTAAGAAATCATGTAAAATCCCAAAAAGCAAGAAAAGAGACGAAAGAAGAGTCATTTGGGGTGAGGGAATAGGAAAATCTCTGAGGATTAGAAACCAACTTGGCAGAGAACCAGTGGAAATGCAGATGCCTGCACAGGGAGACAACAGGAGGAAGCAAGCAGATCTATCCCTGCAGAAAGCTAGCATGAATTAGGAATTAGAGATGCCTGGAGACGCCGGAGCAGGCATGAGGTGTGGGAGTGAAAACAAGAGTACTAGGTGAAAGTGTTTATGGAAGTAATTAGATCACCTTCCTCTCTCCTTGCTGCCAGGTGACCCAGTGCAGATGGCAGCATTATCCTGAGAAAAATGAACTGGCTTGTCTTCAAGCTCATGAACTCAGAGGTATAAGGGAAGGTGGCAGCAAGGCCAGGAGCTAAAAGTAGTGGGTGAGCCTGGAAACTTACAAACTGAGCAGCAAGCAGCCTTTACCTGCCCCACTGCCCCAGTGTGTGCAGTCTAGCATCTATGCCCAGGCAGGAGGCTCAAAAACAGTTCTCTGGTGCTGCCAAATAGCTCCCCATGTGGAGGAGGGAGAGAGTATTCATACTCATCTGGGTATCACCCAAACAGCCAGGACCTTACTTCACCCTATAGAAACCGCAACAGTCGGTAAGCCCCATAAGCATGCACAATTTCCACCATACTTCCATTGTGAATGGACAAAGATACTAGGTATTTGAGGAAAGCCTCCATTATTTGAGAAAAGATCAAGACAAAGTTAATGGATCTCTAAGGGAAAAAACACAGTACAGTGAATGGCAGAAAACATTTTAAAAAGCTGTAATTAATATATCTGAGATGTAACATGAAAGAGCACAATGGAACAAGAAAAGCTGCTACCTAAAAGTAATAATCAGAGTAAAAGAAAGAGCTTATAGCAGACAGAACTCTAAGATGGTGCCCGAGATCCCTGCCCCCTGGGATCCACCCCGTTGAATTTCTCCACCTTGAGTATGGGTGAGACTAATTAATATAATAGGATATCACTGGGGATCCCGGGGTGCCTCAGTGGTTTAGCGCCTGCCTTTGACCCAGGACACGATCCTGGAGTTCCAGGATCGAGTCCCAGGTTGGGCTCCCGGCATGGAGCCTGCTTCTCCCTCTGCCTGTGTCTCTGCCTCTCTCTCTCTCTCTCTCTCTCTCTCATGAATAAATAAAATCTTTAAAAAAAAATAGGATATCACTCCCATAATTAGGTTTCTAATCAGATGATATTGAGTTCATCAAAAGAGAGCTTATACCAGGTGGGCCTGACCTAAGCAGGTGGACCCTTTCCCAAAGGTACAGTATCAGAGACACAATCTCCTATGGGCCTTAAAGAAGAAAGCAAACAACCATGTTGTGAAATGTCTATGGAGAGGGGTGATCTCGGAAAGCTGAGGTCCACAGCACTACAGGAGAAAGAAACTCAATCCTTCCAACAACCTGAGTGAGCCTGGAATAGGATCTGAGCTCCAGATGAGAACCCAATCCAGCTAATCCCTTTATTCCAGCCTGGGAGACCCTGAGCAGAGAGCCCACCTGCTCGGCACCCAGAATTCTGGTCTACAGAAAATAGACAAATGGGTGTTGTTTTAAGCTGCTAGTTTTGTGGTTCTTCATTACATAGCAACAGAAACCTTACATGACACTGAGGACACTGAGGAATTAAAAAAAGTAACCAAGATAAAACATAAAGGTAAAAAAAAATCTCTGAGGAAAACTAAAATAACTGGAGGCTCAATGTAAGAGGTCCAACCTAACTACTAATGGGCATTCCAGAACCAAAGAACAAAGACAATGGGTAGTAAAAATTAGAAAAGAAACAAGAAACAATATTTTTCCAGCTTGAAAGAGTCCACCATCATTACCGGGAAGAGACCAACTCTAATGCACATTGTTGTGAAACACTAGAACACCATGGACAGAGTGACAAATTCTGAGCAAGAGAAAAAGCAGACCATACACAAAATAATGGGAATCAAAATGGCATCAAATCTCTCAAAAGCAATTCTAAATACTGAACATCCTAGAGCCCTACCTGCAAAATTCTAAGGGAAATCATTTTCAACCTCGAATTCTGTCAGCCAAATAATCATCCCCTAGGTCCCCTTTCTTAGCAATCTACTTGGAGATGTTCTACAACAAAAGGAAGGCAATGTACAGGATCCAGAAAAGTGGAGACACACCACAGGAAGGAGATGAAAGTAAGGCTTCCCACAGGAAGGAAGCAAAGGCAGCAGAAACCAAGCCACTCAGATCAGAGAATGAGAATGAGGGCTTTGGAAGTACCAGTACCATTCGGGGGGGCTGGGGGGGGGGAGGAAGAAAGCAGTTATCTTATACATTTTGGAAAAAGTATGTCAAGAGAACGGCAAACAGTGTGGAAGTGTCTAGTGAGACACAAAACTCAAAACCAGCTAAATAAAAGCCACTAAGTACAGAAACAAAAGTGACACAAGCAGTGAGCAATATTTAAATAGCCCTAATATTTGTAAGCCATTGTAGAGTAAGATAACCAGCAACTATGATATGATACGTGGGGGACAATCAGAGGAACAAAGGCTTGGGTGCTGGGATATCACAGTAGGGGCAATCAATAAGCTTACGCCTTCAGACAGGACACTAAAACATTTATGAAGAAGATGACCTAGGGAAAAGCTCCATAAACATCTTCCTTAGTAACATGAAGGCAAGACGAGAGAGCCAATAACCCAAAGTGGTAAGTGAGAAAGAAGTATGGTAGGCATTTGGGGCTTTATACAATTTGGATTTTGGTACAACAGTAATTTTTTAACTGTGTGTTTGTAGTGTTTTGGTTAAAAATTGTATGAAAGATACTGAATGACACAGAGACAGGACTTTGCATGCCCATACGCTGCTCCCTGAGAATTAGGCAGGTATGTGATGTGACCACAGACTTCTGCCTAATTGATCTTACCTGTTGGTTCAGTTCAATGTTTGGTTGAGTAAACAGCATTTCCACTATGTCTGAAAATCAAACAGGAAAGATATTTTTTAAGAATGAAAAGGAAAAGGCTGACAAAATGAGGCACAACAGCTTCAAACAAGAGGATTCTTTAGAAGAATCAAGAAAATTCTAATAAAATTTTTTAAATATATGTAAATACAAGACTTAAGAATGTAAAAAGTAGAATTATGTAGGGAATAGTTGTTTTCAAATAATTTGGCTTTCACATTTTGACATGGCAACCATTGTAGAAATATTTCTATGTTCACTGTTCATGATGATACTGTATATTCATTTAACTAATGTGCGTTTATCAGCTAACATGAGATCGGCTTCTTTGGGAAACAGCCATCAACTTTCCGTTAGCTATGCTATTTAATCTGCTGGGTGCTCTGTTTCTGATCGTTTTGTTTATTTTGTGTATGTGTGTGTGTGTGTGTGTTGCTGTTGTTGTTGTTGTTGTTGTTGGGAGAGGGAGAAAGAGAGGTGTGGCAGATTTTTTTGGTCAGGCTGAAACAGACCCAGAAATTCCACTCTCATATTGATTATAACTGAGAAGGTCACCAACTCCATCACTAACTTAAGCAAATGCTGTCTTTCCCTGGAATCCACCAGCATGCATTCAACTTAGAATATAAATTGTGCAAGCGTATCTTGGGAAAAACTAAGTAGAAGGGTCACTTTTGCCCCTTTCTTTCTTTTTTGTAAGATTAGATTGTGGGATTTGTTTTTACATGACTATTGTTTTCCTCTAACCCTTCCAAGCCTGAGAGAGGAAGGGAAGTTTCCAGTCTTTCAAGTGAGAGAGGTCCAGGCAGTAAGCATTCTACCTACTGTTTTACAGACCTTCCAGGAACAAGGCTTTTGGCCAATGTTCTAAAGGATTTAAGCAGAATAATTTTTTTTTCATTTCCGTAACTCCAGCTCCTCTGCGTGAAGCACATTTTCAGTAGCGTGGACATTGATGAGATAGCAAACAGAAGGCAGTACCTTTATGCCCCCCATGGCAGGCCCAGTACAGGGCAGTACTTCCAGCTTTGTCTAAGCCATTAACGCCGACTCGGTTGTCCAGACATTCTCTCAACCAGCTCAGGTTGCCTGAAAACATCATGCATTTATAAGAACACAAGAAAAAGGGCTTGGGTTTTTTGTTTTTTGTTTTTTTTGGTTTTGCTTTTAAATCAATTTCACCCTCCATAAATTTCCATCTAGAATGGATTAGTCAGCAAGTCTGAAATTAAGACCTGCCCAGTAATGCATTCATTATGGTACATTTTCACTTTCAGTTTATTAATGAAAAGCATTAACAACAACTTGGAAGTGGGGATGGAGGGGGCCGGTGGAGGGGAAGAATTATTTGTCACAGTTCTGGCAAGTCCAGAATCAAGGCAACAGCAGATTCAATGCCTGGTAAGAGCCTGCTTCCCAGTTCATGGACACTGTTTCCACCCCCTGGACAGAAAGAGCAGGAGAGCCCTCCCGGGTCTCTACTGGTTCTATTCATGAGGGCAGAGCCCTCATAAGCTAATCACCTCCAAACACCATTGATCTGGGGTTAGCTTTCAACATCTGAACCTTGAGCAGACGGAAACATTCAGTCTATGGTATCCACGGCCTGGCCCACATACAGCTGATCACTGTGTATGTCACTGACGAGATACAAGTAAGCTCTGTGGCTTGTACAACATCAGTCTCTAACAGTCAGTTAAAGGGAAGAGTTGCCTAAATGAGCCTACTTATGGTTGTCTTACTCTGTAAAATGCATATACATGGAACTTTTTCCTTTGTGAAATCCTGGAAATTAGGGAAAAAAGAGTCAAACCTAAGAACAAGTAGATACTACTTATTTTCATATTAAAATGTATTTTCAGATCTTATAAGAAAATAAGGAAATAAACACTAAATAACCTCCTATGTTAAAATATAACTACCAATTTAAAACCCTCTGGCTAATGTCTAAATATCTAGTTCATAAATCACTTTGTTTTTTAGTTTCAAGTCTTTATTTAAATTCCAGTTATCTAACATACAGAAAAATATTAGTTTTTAAAATGTCAGCTTAGTAGTTCTACTTATACACAATTCTCAACCAGTAGTTTCCTTTTGCACATTCATGTTTCAAAAAGATCTGGAATAGAATGAAAGAAGCCTCCTTGAGGCCTTATAAAAACTCCCTGTGTCCATAGTAGGGTTTCTCAACAGCAGCCCTACTGGCAGCAGCAGGGTTGGAGAATTCTTTGTTGTGGGCAGACCTGGGTACCATTGTATGTCCCCAGCATTTACAACCCAAAAGGTGCCAGTAGCATCCCCAAGTCATGACAGTCAAAGTGTCTCCAGGCATTGCCAAATATCCCAGGGTTTGAAGGAGGAATTACCCCCAGTGGAAAACCACTAATGTACAGGATAAAGTCCCATGTACAAGGCCGGTCCCTGTTGCTCTCTCCCTCCGCAGTTTCACCCGCACCCCACTCACTTGCATTACTACAACACTCTCCTAAATGCTACACCCACAAGAAGCCTCCACCCTCCTGCCTTCCAGTTCCTCATTGCGGCCTCTACAGCCTGCTTAACTTAAACATACTTCAGTTGCTGTTCTTCTGACACCATCCTGTAATGATCTGTTACACACATCTCTCCCCCACCAGACTTGGAGCTCGGGGAGTCACAGACAACACATTTCCACCTGCCACTGAGCATGGGCTAAGTAAAGAACTCAAAAGTGTTGGTGGCTGACATTTCAAAAATGAAAATCAGGGCAGCCCGGGTGGCTCAGCAGTTTAGTGCCGCCTTCAATCCAGGGTGTGATCCTGGAGACCATGGGTGAGTCCCACGTCGGGCTCCCTGCATGAAGCCTGTTTCTCACTTTGCCTGTATCTCTGCCTCTTTCTCTCTCTCTCTCTCTCTCTCTATTTCTCATGAATAAATAAAATCTTTAGGGATCCCTGGGTGGCGCAGCAGTTTGGCGCCTGCCTTCGGCCCAGGGCGCGATCCTGGAGACCTGGGATCGAATCCCACGTTGGGCGCCCAGTGCATGGAGCCTGCTTCTCCCTCTTCCTATGTCTCTGCCTCTCTCTCTCTCTCTCTCTCTCTCTGTGTGTGTGTGTGTGTGTGACTATCATAAATTAAAATAAATAAATAAATAAATAAATAAATAAATAAATAAATAAATAAATAAATAAATAAAAATAAAATCTTTAAAAAAAAAATGAAAATCATGGGGGTACGGCCTGGCTGGCTCATTGGACTGACTCTTGATCTCAGGGTTATGGTTTCAAGACCCACACTGTGTTGAGATTACTGAAGGAAATTTTTTTAAATTTTATTTTTATTTTTTAAAAATATTTTATTTATTCATTCATGAGACACACACAGAGAGAGGCAGAGACACAGGCAGAGGGGGAGACAGGCTCCGTGCAGGGAGCTTGATGCAGGACTCAATCCCAGAACCCCGGATCACAACCCTGAGCCCAAGCAGATGCTCAACCACTGAGCCACCTGGGTGCTCCCCCCACCCCCAATTTTTTAAATAACATTTTATCTCTCTAGGGTGATAGAAGGCAGAACAGAGATTGCCTCTCAGACTCCTAACTCTGGGAAACGAACAAGGGGTGGTAGAAGGGGAGGTGGGTGGGGGTTTGGGGTGACTGGGTGACGGGCACTGAAGGGGGCACTTGACAGGATGAGCACTGGGTATTATGCTGTATGTTGGCAAATCAAACTCCAATAAAAAAAAAAAGAGAGAGAGAGAGAGAGACTGCCTCTCAGGCAGGGGTGTTTACCAGGAAATGGGAACTTCCTGGGACAACAGAAATGTGCTAGATCTTGATTTCAGTGTCCGTTACGTGGGTATATACATGGATCAAAAGTCATCAAACTGTGTAATCAGAATCTGTGTGCTCGACTCCACTGTGTCCCTCAATGAAACACAACCACACCCACCTCTTTTTGCAGCTTCATGCAATGGATTGTCGATGGATTCCGCCTGCTCGGCCACTAGATTGAAAACAAAAAGAGCGAACCCGATGTTGAGAAGGACCCGAAGGACCCGCTGCAGCCACTCCACGGTCCCCGGCTCCCAGGGTGCCAGGGCCTCCCGTCATAGAGCATCCCTCTTAAGTGGATCCGAGAAAATAGCAGAAAATCAAACTAATGTTTCCTGCTTTAAAAGGAGCTGAATTATTTGCAAAATAAAACCAAGCTAAGCAATAAGGCAACACCACAGCAATTAACTGGAAGTATAAACAAAACCCAAACGTGGTAATTAACTGGAAGTATAAGCAAAAACAAACATCCATGGCCTACATACCGGTACAGCCAAGTGTGTCATAAACTTAGTCACAAAAATGCAAAAGAAAACATTTGATGCTCATTTTTACATTCTGTAAAAACACCCTAGTTGGAAGATGGCTGAAAAGAATTCTGTTTCCCTCGTGTGTGTGCATGTGGGGGGCACGCAGGAGGGGGAGACAGTTTGCTTCCTGTGTTTACGAAGAGTAATCAGCAAACCTACCTGACCCTAAGGAAGGAGTGTTCTTTGCTGTCCCAGAATCGACAGGAATGATCACATGAAGACCGTGGTTCAAAACAGACTTCAGCCCTACCCCCTCCCACTTTCATAAAGAGCTGGAACTGGACACTCTCTTGGCTGCGGGAGACCCAAAGCAACAGAGGAATATTTTACATGGTCAGTGTCTATGACTGGCTGGAAAGGCACTGCATGGTAGAGGTATGCTGCGGATTTCAAAGGTTAGAGGAATGTAGAAATGTTTCAGGCCTTCTTTAACCCAGAATGGTATCACTTTTAGACCAGGGCAAGTGGGGCCCCTGTGTTGGGTCCCAGACCTCGGCTTTCACTTCTCTCCCTTCCCCTCCCCCTCACTGCTCCACTAGGAACTTTGCAGTACCTTCCTGGAAATGTTCTAAGTTCTGTGCCAGGGTGTGGAACTGGCAGCCCAATGCCAGCCCTCTTGGTCTAGGGATTCATCTAATGCTGAAGTCAAAACGGATCTTGGAAATGACTGAAAGCAAACCTCTCATTACACAGATGGGGAAACAGTCCCAGGGACAGTGGTTAAGTGCCTTCACTAAAGTCCCTTGTTATTAAGAAGTGGAAGAGAAAGGATTAAAACCCTGTTTACCAGTTCTGTGCTCTTTGGACTTTCCTATTTTTTTTCCTCTTTTCTACAGAAGTAATCAGTCTGTTTCTCCCTCTTGCAACTAGAAGTGGCTCATGTCAGGGGCTGTATCTCACTACTCACGCTCCTCAAACTGCCCTGATACTCATTTAATGAACATAACTGCTCCAGACATAAATTAACAAGGCAAGGTCACTTCATCACAAAAGAAAGAACTAGGCTAAGAAACAATCTGAGATTTGGTTTAACAGCAAAAGAAAAGGGAAAAAAAAAATTCTAAGAGTTGGATAGAGTAAAGCCATAAGCATTTCCCTGGAAACCTTGGGTTCTATCAAGAGTGCTACAATGCATTTTCTTAAGCCGAAGAATCAAGTTCAAGTGCCTCCAGTGTCCATTCCTGTTTTATTAACGAGAGATTCAGAGTACAAAATGTCCTACACTGGCAATGACTTCATTGATTTCTCAGCCACAGCAGCAAGCAGAAAGACTTCAGGAACCAGATAATTGAAAGTACACAGAGGAGAGGCGAAGTAAAAGCCACCACAGCCATGCTTACCATAGTTGCTTGGGATTAGTCCAGTCCTGCCTTTGGAGGTGCCTTTCCACCAATTGGTATCACTCTAGTGAAAAAAGAGTTAAATTAAGTGGCACCATATCCAGTTTACATTCAATCACTTTTAAAACCATCTGGCTCATAGAATACACCTGTTCTATGGAATGTCCATCGGCCCTAGTCACAACCATCAAGCCTCTTCACCCCCTAGTTACAAATGTCCATTCCCCTTATCATTAAAGTACAAATATACACATATCGGCCTGCAACAAATACAATATACTTCATCACACAAATCAGAGAGACATACAAAATGGAAAAAAAACAATGACATTTAAGCGGTCTGTAGAATTTTTTGTTCAGTCTAATTTCTCTTAACTTCAAGATTTTTTTTTCTACAGATCTCTTTATTTTAGCTTCATTTTGGGGGAAACATTATGTTAGAAAAATTCAAACCTATAAAAAGAACAACAGTGTAATGAACATACATAAACTCATCTCCCACCTGCATAAATACCCATGGCCAATTGCTTTCATACATCTAACCTATGACTTGCCTCCTCTTCAGAGTATTTTGAAATAAACTGTAGATATTATATTACTTCACCTGTACATATCTCAGTATGTATTTCTGAAAGATAAGGATTTTTCCCAAAGACATAAAACCATTATCAGAGCTTAAAATTCATTTCATTAATTTCTTAATATCATCAAATATGTACATTAATATTCAAGTTTTCTAGTTGTCCTACAATCAGATTCAGTTTTTTGGACAAGACTATCTTATAGGTAGTATTGCTTTCTTCCATCAGGGAGACACATTAAAGTCTCACGGTCTCTCTTTTTGTAATGACAGCCACTGATGAGCATAAACTGGATCCATTGTTTCCTGACGGTTGTAAAATAATGACATTCTACCATTCCTTTATCATTTAATCAACTGGAATATCTCTTTAAAGAAAAAGTTTCCTTCATCAACTCTCAGGTTATTCAGAGATGAAGTTCATAGAGAAATGGGAGAATCAACACTAATCATTTTCCTCAACTGAAGTTGTCAGAATAAAAAGTTGGTTCCGTAACATCCTCTCAGGGTGAAGAATGATGTTTGGGTTTTTGAAGTATCATTGGCAGCTCATGAATTTAAATATGGTAAATGTGTTTCAATCCTTGAGGACTGTTCTCCTACTTGTCTGCTCAAATTGTCCTATCTTTGACTAGTGGCAGCCTCATCAACTTCCTTCCGTCCTTCTACTGTGATCCTTGTCTTTGGAGGCTTCCTTGCTTCTAACAACAATAACACAGTGTTCTGGATTATCTTGCACCTCTGCTGCCCCCAAACTGGTAACAGGTATTTCTCAAAAGAGCCTTGTTCCTTTCAATGCAAAATAACATATTCTTACTGGGTTGGTCATTTTTTTCCTAGGCCCTTTCAAAGGACAGAGCAGGATGTGTTTTTATTTGATTTTAGATAAAATACAACACGCTAGCAATACAAATGCAGCGCTGCAGGGTTTTTACTTAACTGCACTGATCTTACATCTGTGTAAGATCTTATATTTTTTCTTGCAGGCTGAAAATCCCAATTTTCAGTATCACTGACCGAATGACTCATTTGCTCTAGACCACAATACACATGTAACAATCTCAGAACAGCAATGCCAATGCTTCTACTATAAGATCATGATTAAAAACAGTTATTTTGTTGCCAGTCCTTTTTATCCTTCCTGTATGTTCTACTGGAGATGTTCAGGCGAACTGCTGAGTTTTAAGGTCACTTGGAATGGTTCCTTTCTGTGCGGTTATGCCAATTACCTGAGGTATAATTAACTTCATTTGATTCATTCTGCTTTTAAATTTCAGGGATTGTTTTTTGCCATTTAATTTAATTTTAGAGCTATGCAAAAGTTTACATGACTCCAAAGTCAAGCTCCAAAGCAATGGGTAATTTTTAAAAACTCTATATTCCATGTTCCCTCTACCCTATGTCCCTTCCCTCATATACAAGAAACTATTTTTTAAGTGTGATTTTATGATTCCTCCTTTGACTTTTTTGTTTTAGACTAAAGAAAACAGTTATACATATCACCTCTCTTAAGTAAGGCATACTGTCCACATTTTTTTCACCTCACCTTTTTTCACTTAAATTACTTCATAATAGCCTTTAGAGATATTCCTCATTCCTTTTTAGATAGCTGTATCATACTCTACTTGTGAATATACTGAAGTTTATTCAACTATTTTCCTATAGGTAAACATAAGGGCTACGTCAAATTCTATTACAAATTGTGCTAAGATGAACAAACCTGGGCATATGTATTTCTATACAGATAAACATTTAAATAGTGTATAATATTGCAGCTACACCAGTCTTATGCACCATTAGGTCATATGTAGTATTTGCTGGGCTTACCATGTCAGTAATGTAGATGATATCACCTTCCTCAAAGTACAATTCATCTGGCTAAAAGAAAAAAATATATACAGTTTGACTTCATGTGATTTTTTCATGAATTAGAATATTAGGATTATGCTAATCATTATATGAGTTTCAAATCCTAAAGTATTTTATAGACAATGTGGTTTTTAGATACTTAAATCTATACACGGAGCCCATAATGAAACATTACTGACAAACTAATGTTTCAAAGCTGATCTTTATTATAACTATTTCCTCCTGAATATAAATGAAGAAATATATATACCATGCTTTAGGCAACCACATACATAAATACTTAGGTATATTATGCATTCAAACATAAAAATTACCAAATGATAGTTAATGACAGAAAAAAATGGCTGAGTTCTTTTAAAAGGTACTTTCTGAAGCATTTGTTGCATTTATGATTGATTGATTGAGTCTAGACTTAGTACACACAGCACAAGCTATGCAAAATTAGTTAAACCTATGTAGACTCAATGACATAGGTTTTAATATTATTTGAAATAGGCATTTAGGGCAAAAAAAGTCCTCTATGATCTTCTCTAATCTTTCTCTATCATATTTTTTTTTAAAGATTTTATTTATTGGAGAAAGAGATAGCATGAGTAGGGGAAAGGGGCAGAGGAAGAGGGAGAAGCAGACTCTTCATTGAGCAGGGAGCCCTGGGATCATGACCTGAGCCAAAGGCAACCACTTAACTGACTGAGCCACTCAGGAAGCCCTCTCTATCCCTATCATATTTTGCTGATCTGTGATCAATATGCTACCAAAATATGATGAGTACAGAAAGTGATTGTGGATACAAACTATTTCCGTTAGTGATCCTGTTGCAAACTGGATCTCTCCCAGAGAGGCCAGAAAGGAGACACAAGGTCCACCAAGCACCCCAGCTATCTTAAATACAGTGGTCATTACTGTAACAGGAAGGTTGGCCATTGCTGGCAATTTTAACACCATTTGAGATGGTAATAAGGGTTAGGAGGAGAGAATGAAGTAGAATGTAAGGAAGTAAGGAAAACAGAACATATGTGAAAGCTTGGCATTTTTCTGGAGGGACTCTGAGTTTCTTAGAGTTTGAAAGAGTACAATACCTTGATGAGATCTCTCTAGTCTCAGAGCCATCCAAAGCCCATTCTTACCTATACCTTCCCAAGAACTATCCTTGCCCACTAATGTCTAACAAGGGCACTTTCATGAAAGTTAAGGATCATCTCTACCTATGGTGTTGACCTCCTTCTAAAATCACAAGTCAAGTTTGCCTAAATTTCTACATGTATTAAGTTCATTCACCCTTGAACCAAAAAGGCATGTTTGGGGAAAAAAAACAAAAAAGTACTGAACAAACAGCTTCAAAAAAGCACAAACACAAAAATCCCTGTGATGAGACCTTCTCATTAGAAAAAAAAAAAAAAAAAAGGTATAAACCCCCAATAATGGAAAGTAAGTACCTAATGAGTATAGGATTTCTTTTTAGGAAGACGAAAACGTTTTGGAACCGGAAAGTGGGGGTTGTCACATTTCACAATTCACAACATTGTGAATATACTAAGTGTCACTGAACTGTTCCCTTTAAAATGGTTAATTTTATGTTATGTGACCTTTTACCTCAATTATTTAAAAGGCAACAAAAATTAAATAAAAATAAAATCAATTTAAAGGCAATAAAAAGCCAAGAACAGTTAAGACTCTTAATTTTCTTTTAAGTGATTCTCGTGCTTTGCGGTTTGGTAAAACGCATCATTTGGAACATGTTACTAAATACAGTCATTTCAACACTTCTCAGTGCTGTTTTGGTTTTTAAAATAATGGCTGCCGTTCAAACACTGGTGTCTGCCACAAGCCACCTATTAGGTGAGACTTGTTTTCAGCTGAGAGAAGAACTAGAGGCAGTCGATTTCAGTCAGGAAAAAGAAAGACCTCACTATTTTTTCCCCTGAGAAAGGAAAGTGGACAGTTTTTTCTCTTTTTAATCAATAACTCCCAGACAGACAAGGCAATTCCCCATAAAATATCTTCTTCCAAAGGAACTAGGGGCAGTTTTTCCTAACCTAGCCCAGGAGGTGGTCTACCAAATTCCTCACACTGTTGGTGGCAGTATAGACAAGGTCATTTTCATGATTTTAAAACTTAAATAGATTTTACCCACAATATTCACACTTTCCATTAAGAAACCATGTGCAGGGCACTTAATGTAAATGATTTGATGAGGGTCTACTTTTACATTCCTGGCATCGCATTCATGGAACAGAAGTGGGAAAACAGTGACACAATCAAGGAAGCACTCTATTTCTCATTTGTTCTTTGGTTTTCAACTGCATTCCTCTTTTCCTCTCTCCTTGAAGAACCACAAGGTATCAGCACAAGCAAATTGTTAGCCACTGGAATGCTGGAGTGATGAGTACAAACTTGGTAATATATATTCTCATTCCTGTTTCATATATTTTTGGTAACACAATTCCCAAGGCATTCTCGTTTTGTTGGTTTATGAAGATAAATATTTTACAAAAAAACTTCTGAGAAACTACAACATACTGGTGAAACTTTACAGATTTATCAACCTGGAAACCGAAGAATTAATAAAAAGATTTTTAAAAATCAAATTTTCCAGGGATGTTTTTATTTACCACTTTACAGTACTATTTAGTGCCAGGCACTAGGTTATGAACACTCACAAATATTAACAAATTTAATTCTCACCCGCAACACCATGAAGTGGGTGGTACTCTTTTCATCACATTGGAGGCAAGAAGCTTGTACAAGGCCACAGAACAGGTATGTGGTCGACACCGGACTTGAACCACGACAATTAAGACTCTGGAATCTTTCTTTTCTTTTCTTTCTTTCTTTTTTTTTTTTTTTTTTTTTTAAGACTCTGGAGTCTTTACCAGCACCTATACTTTCTCCCTTATAAAGGGTCATGCATAGCCAGTACTAGTCATCATGGTTAAAAGATGGTGGCTATGGAAAGTATCTGTGGTTCACCCTTACTCCCATTCCCACTTGACGCAATATGACAAAACCAAGAAGCACCTTATTCTTTCAAAGCATGCTTCACCTCATTCAATCCTTAAAACAACCCATTATGGCAGGGCTGAAACATGGGTTTCATCTCCATTTCATAACTAGCCTTAGAGTGATTTGAAGAACGTGCCACAAATCACAGTTAGTGAGTGGCAGAGTTGGGCTCTCACTTCAGCTTTTGGAATCTGATTCTAGGGTTCCTGCCTGTATACACAGAGTGCTACAAACCTAGTGAAGCATGGAAACATGACACAACAGAGCAGGGTCCTGCTGCTGTTCCAACAGAAACCAATACACCGCCAGCATACAGAAAATGCTGTTCCCTTTTTATCAGGGCATCTTGACACTGGTCTATCCAGTCCAGCCAGATCTCTGTGGGAGGCTTTATTAGACCAGGGGTTGGGCAAGAATTAAGAACCAAACAGGCACAGATGGTGCCAGGACTATCCTGTCTTCAAGCAAGACAGAAGAAAAATGGGATGGCAGGAAGAACCCGGAGTGAGAAACTGCTCATTCCGTGGATCACTGAGATTGATGTTGGGCATTGCTGTGCCTACTGCCGGAGGACAGAAGAGTAGAAGCTGGACCCAGCTCAGCCCTTCCATCTTGTCTGGCCCCAATCATCTTGAGGAGGCCAGGTCAGTTTAGGATGTACCAGGGTACATCCATCCCTCCAGGCATGGCTACTGGAAGAGATGGAGGAGAGAGACAAACTAAGCTTCCTGCATCCTCCAACAGAAATTCTTATTCAGAAAAAGAATGTAAAACTAAACTAGCTCTGGGATGAGATTCAAAATATTGAATAACTGGTCCAGCAGAGGCACTAAAGCAGTCAGAAAGGCCCATGGGAGCCAGAGGCTACTTGCCCAGCCAGCCACCTCTCCTTTAATATCTGGATTGAGGGGAGGTGGGCAGGTGCAGAGTGTGGGGGCAGTGGGTGTGGGGGTACTCATTACTAACCACCATACATCCTGGATGAATTAGCAGCATTGCTCCCACAGCCAAGGATCCTTGGGAGCAGGGATATTAAAACAGCATTTTAAATACAGACTCTTCAAAAAACCTAATGAACTAGATATCTGTTTTCTTCTGTGCATTCAATTACAATGAAGATTTTTAAAAAGTAGTAGAGAGAGTCCATCCTAGGGCAGAACTGAAGGTAAATTAAAATAATCAGTATGTCAACCCTTCAAAACTATTTGTTAAATGTCTCTGAATACAGCAACCAGTAGCCCTCCTAATAGTAACAGCAGCTTCACACAATCTCACCTAATTTGCACTAAAACCCTATGAGATTATTATTCTTACTTTTACAAAGGAACATGCTGAGGCAAAGAGGTTAGGGCATTCCCAAATTTCCCAAGTCACATAGATGCCATAGAGGCAGAGTGGGTCCTAAAACCATGGCCAGCTCCGAAGAGCCCTGTGTTTCTGCTGGCCTCCTAAGTATTGATACAGGGAGCAGGACTGAAATGCCAAATGTGGATGTTTAGAGGAGGAAACTTAGCTCTTTGCTGGGTTAATCAGAGAGTCTCTATGGAAAAGGAAGTATTTTTTTATTTTAAAGATTTTATTTGTTTTTTTTTTTTTTTTTTTTTTTAGAGAGAGAGAGAGAGCACGAGAAGGCACGAGCAGCCGGATGGGGAAAAGCAGACTCCTCACTGACCAAGGAGCCCAATGTGGGGCTCCATCCCAAGACCCAGGATCATGACGTGAGCCGAAGGCAGACGCTTAACCAACTGAGCCACCCAGGTGCCCCAGGAAAAGGAAGTATGTTATTAGAGCTCAGAGAGGATTTAGAGACAGGTCCTACTGTGTATCAGATCCAGGTTGGAATGGTTTTAAGAAGGGGAAGGAGCAGAGGACAGCGAGCTAGGAACGGGCTGCACCATAGGGGCCTCTATCTTAAGTCAAAGAATTGAAACAGATGATGGGATCAAAGCTACATCTCAGGAAAATTAATCAGACAGAGGAATGCAGGTGGAATGGGCAACCTGGAGTCCCTGTGCTAGAAGCAAGAAAACGCACAAGAGAACTAGAGGAGGAGGAGGTTAGTGAGAAAGGACAAAGGTGAAGATGACCAACAGGATACGGGGTGGGGGGGTGGGGGGGGGGAGTCAGGAGTCATGTCTGGTCTCAAACTGAGTACATGCAGGTCCCTTCCTAGAGTGCCGGAGGCCGCAGAGAATGGTCCATTACTCACTGAGCAGCCCAGGAGGGCAGCTGATGAGCAACCCCCAACCCTCACTTCTATCAACCTCAGGCATCTTGCAACCTAGGAAACCATTGATTAGGATAATCAGACACAGGAAATGACAGCCTTCCTGTGAGCAGAGGACGAACACAAAGACAGCAACACGTACTTTTTTGTGTGTCCCACCCCCCAATTCATATGCTGAAGTCCTAACCCTCAGGACTTCAGAATGTGAGTTTATTTGGAGACAGATTCTTTAAAGAAGTAATAAAATTAAAATCATTTGAGTGAGCCCTAATCCATAAATGACTGGTATCCGTTTAAGAAGAGCAGACTGGGAAACTGACAGGACAGGGCATTAAGTGTCTGCCTTCAGCTCAAGTCATGATCCCAGGGTCCTGGGATGGAATCCCACATTGGACTCCCCACTCAGTGGAAGTCTGCTGCTCCCTCTGTCCCTCCCCCATTTGTGATCTCTCTGTCTCTCATGCTCTCTCTCTCTCAAAAGAAAGAAAGAAAGAAAGAAAGAAAGAAAGAAAGAAAGAAAGAAAGAAAGAAAGAAAGAAAGAAAGAAAGAAAGAAAGAAAGAAAGACAAAAGAGAAAAGAAAAAAAGAAAAGAAAAGAAAGAAAAGAAAAGAAAAGAAAAAAGAAACGAAACCAAGCACAGAGGAGAGACTGTGGGGACACAAGGATACACAATCACGTACAAGTTGAGGAGAGGCTTCAGAAGAAACCAACCCTGTCTACACTTCACATGATGCCTTGCCTCCAAAATTCTAAGAAAAATTTTTGTCAGTTAAGCTACATAGTCTGCAGTACTTTGTTAGGCAGCCCTAGCAAGCTAACACGCTGCCCGTTCATTCCCTGCTCTACTAATACAGCAGAGATAGCATGGAATGTCCTAGTAAGAATAAAAACCTGGGGCACCTGGGTGGCTCAGCTGGTTAGGTGTCTGCCTTCAGCTCAGGTCATGATCCTGGAGTTCTGGGTTCGAGCCCCATTTCAGGCTCCCTGCTCTGTGGGGAGTCTGTTTCTCCGTCTCCTCCCTAGTTCGTGCTCTCCCTCTCAAATAAATGAAAGCTTTTAAAAAAAAGAAGAAAAAACTGAGATTTACATCTACCCACTCAACCCCTTTCTTATCCCAGGAACACTTTGTTGATAAAGTCCTGTCTACACTTCAGAACATGCGCACACCCCAAACCAGCTGTACTCCCTGCTGCGGTTTCCTGGCACTCACTGCATGCAAGGCTTAGATTATCAGTCTCATTCCCTGCTCAGAGCAAAATTCTGTAGGATGGCTAATGTCATTCCCATTTTCAAAATGAGGACACAGAGGGCCACAGGGGAAGTAAATTCACGGAGAGTGTATGACAGATTTGGAATCTGAGGGCCCACCTCAGCCTGATGGGAGTGAGTCAAAGCTCAGTGTCACTCGTTCTGTGCTACCACTCATTCTGTGCTACCTTCTGAGGTGCTCGGCTCTGGGGACAACAGGGTCCAGGGCAAACCTAGGCAAACCCAGCAGCAAGCTGGCTTCCCCCCAAGCACGAAGGCTCCCATCTCCAGGGAGGAAGACGGGAAAGTCAAGGGAGCCCGTTTCCTTGCTGGGTCTCTCTCCTCTGCCTCCTAACTGGATGGTCTGCTCCCACGCTCACTCTGCTGGATAGTTTCCCACACCTTCTAAAACTTGTCTGATCAACCCTAGACTCAAAACCTTCCATCTTACCCCAGGAGGCCCAACATGATCTGCTCTCTCTCTCTCTGCCCAGGCTCCCTGAACCCATCTCCTACCTCCCCATTTCCTTTGTTCTAGTTGCATCTCCCTGCTGTTTCTAGAACACACCAAAGACTCTCCTTGCTGTTCCCTTGTTCTCTTACTTCCCTCAGGTTTCTACTGGAACGTCACCTTTATAGAAAGGCCATCCTCAAACACTCTGCTGAAAATAACTCTTTTCTCCATTAACCTTTTAGCCCCATCCCCTCCTTATTTTTCTTCATAGCACTGATCAGGCCCTTATAGTCATGTTCATTTGTCTGCTTACTGTCTGTCTCCCTTCAGTGGGATGGGAGCTCCAGAGGGCCACCCTTTCTGTTGATGTAGCACGGTCCCTAAGGCCTGGGCCAGGGTCTGGCACATGGTAAGTGCTCACTAAACCAAGGATGGATGGACCCCAGAAACTATAATAATGGAAAGCATACACAGCAGACACATAAAAAATGGCTCTATATAGTTGGTAAAAGGTGCTGTTAAGAGGCAGCCTGAGGTAGAGGGTCAACAGGAAGAACCAGGAAGGTCAGCGTGAGATTTACAGGAAGTATGACTAAGATCAGGTCATGGGCTTTATATGGGGGTTACGTGGTAATTTTTAAAGTGGGGGGTGTGATGAAAGGTGGGGAAGCGGAACAGAGTGGATGACATGACCCCAAGGTGGAGACACATTCAGATCAATGAGGGACTAAGCTTTCATACCTCTGGACTGCACAGAAGTGACTGATCATCCATTCTCATGAATCATGTACAACTATCAAAGACAAGACAGGTCATTTAGGCCTGAGGAAGTATCTAAATGAAATCACCTTAGGTTTTTATGTCAATTTTAAAGTTAAAAAGGGAATACGGGGGCAGCCCGGGTGGCTCCGTGGTTTAGCGCCACCTTCAGCCCAGGGTATGGTCCTGGAGACCCAGGATCGAGTCCCATGTCAGGCTCCCTGCATGGAATGGAGCCTGCTTCTCCCTCTGCCTGTGTCTGTGCTTCTCTTTCTCTGTGTGTCTCTCATGAATAAATAAATAAATAAAATCTTAAAAACAAAACAAAACAAACAAAAAAACTGAATACTGAGACACCTGGGTGGCTCAGAGGTTGAGCACCTGCCTTCAGCCCAGGGCATGATCCTGGAGTCCTGGGATCAAGTCCCACGCAATGGGCTCCCTGCATGGAGCCTGCTACTCTCTCTGCCTATTTCTCTGTTTCTCTCTCTCTCTCTCTCTCTGTCTTCCATTAATAAATAAATAAATAATTTTAAAAATTAAAAAAAAGAAAACACTGAATACTTACAGTTCTGGGTTCAAACGTATAAAGAGCTCTGAATACTTTAACTTGCCCTAAAAGAGAGGGAATAAACAACATAGGATCAATTCTTTCATTTCAAGCTTACTCTGAATCATATTGTCCATTATATTCCTCAGAATTCCCTAAGTAAAAACCCATATAAGAAATATATTTTGGAATTAAGTGGAATTAACCTAAGGTGATTTCTTCCTGCAGAGAAAGTATTTTGTTAATATTTATTAAATTAAGGCATGAATCAACACATATCCCTGGGGATGATTTTTGCTTCCCCTTCTCAAACAAAAGGAGCTACATAATTATTTGGACTTCATTTCTATCCTATACAGAGCCCTTCCGACCCTAATATCTAAGTTTAAAAATTGAAAGATAAGCATTTTACATAAAGAGATATTTAATGTGACAATCACTGTGGTTTAATATCCTTAAGTTAATAATTTAGAGTTTTATATTTTTCAAAAGAAAATACCATGGGGAAAAAAAAAACAAGAAATATGTGATTCCATGAAGTCCCAAAACAGAGTGTAATAACTCAGCAAAGAGGAGATCATAAAAGCTGCCCTCAGTTTTCCCAAACAATCTTTTATTTGCCCCTTTCTTGCATTCCCATAACACCTTGTATCAGAATAAGTGATTTGCTGGCTTGTCTCATTTGATAGCAGGAATTCTGACATGTTTAATTTCCCAGCATCTACCAGGCATACAATAAGAACTTCATAAATGCTTACTAAATGAATATGTAAGTAAAAAACAAAATCAAACTGTAGGAAAAAGCCTACAGATAGAAAAGAGAGAGAGAGAGAGAGAGAGAGAGAGGAGGGAGAGAGAGAGAGAGAGAGAGAGAGGTCTTTTTAGGAAATAAATAGATTTAGCAGGAATATCAAAACAGAAGGACTACCTGTTTATTTTATTTTTAAGATTTTATTTATTTATTCTTGAGAGACAGAGAGAGAGAGAGACAGGCAGAGGGAGGAGCAGGCTCCACTCAGGGAGCCCAATGTGGGACTCGATCCTGGATCTCCAGGATCACACCCTGGGCTGAAGGCACGTGCTAAACCGCTGAGCCACGTGGGCTGCCCAGGACTACCTGTTTAAAATGAGGTAACAACTACAAGAATCTTTGAGATGGTGACCTAGTACAAGAGCATCATTCAGAACAGTGGTATCTGAGGTGCGACACAGCAAGACTATTCTGGAAATTATTTACATTTTTATTTTATTCTTTTTCTTTTCTATTTTAATTTGTTCCATATATTATGTTTTATAATATAACAACATAATAGGATACATATGCAACTCGTAGTACACATACATTTATTAGGAGTGAATATTCAAAACCTTTTGCAGGTAGAATGCTAAACATTATGAGGGCAGGTTCTGTGAGTGAGATACCCAAGTAGCTAGTACAATGCTTGGCACATAGGAGGCACTCAATAATTATTTGCTGAATGGATGAATAAAAGAATGGAAACATGTACTCAAAAAAAAAAAAAAAATCTGAGGGACGTCCTGGGTAGCTCAATGGTTAAGCATCTGCCTTTGGCTCAGGGCCTGATCCCAGTGTCCTGGGATCAAGTCCCACCATCAGGCTCCCCACAGAGTCTGCTTCTCCCTCTACCTGTGTCTCTGCCTTTGTCTGTGTGTCTCTCATGAATAAATAAATAAAATCTTTTAAAAAAAAATCTGAAAACCAGCAGTTTAGAACAGCACTCACTGTCCAACATAACTTCATGCAATGACAGTCAAGTTCTTCCTCTGGGCTAGTTACATATAGCTACTGAGCACTTGAAACATGGCAAGTGTGACTGTAAATTTTTAAACATTATTTGATTCTAATTTAGTTAAATTGCCAAACGTGGCTGGTGGCTAGCATACGGAACAAAATAATCTTACAAAGTCAGAAAACGGGAAATAACCAAAATGTCCATTGAGCGGGATTATGCAAATCAACTCTGATTCATCCCAAGAATGCAGCAGACAGATCTGCAGACAAGGACATATGTAGCAAAGACCCTGCAAAATACTCAGTGAGGAAAAAGCAGCTTATAGACTAGTATGCCAAGTATCATTCCGTTTACGTTGACAATACACACACACACACACACACACACACACACACACACACACATTCCTTGAAAAATAGCACCAACTATGGGGAATCTTCTTTATAATCTACTTTACAAATACTGTTTATATTCATTACATATAGCGTGCATTACTTTTATAATCGATAAAAACAGTGAAGATACTTTCATGGTAGGTGGGGGCTGGTTTGGGAAGGTGGGGTTGGCAATCATTCTTTCTCTTAAATGCCCTATACAGGCGATCCCCAGCTAAGATAGATCCCTTGTTACTTAGCATGCTTGCAAAAACAAAAACACACACACACATTATTTTTACAATACAAGTTCCAGTGTCACTCCTCCCCTGCTCTTCTTCTAGGGAAAGGTTAATAGAAGCAAATGTGAAATCTTTTTTCTTCTGGACTATGTTTTTTATGCATACCCGCAGCCCTGAGAAAGGAAACACCAAACGGAAGGAAGAGCTGCCAGGAGAAATATCTGCTGACCTGATTGTCTCTCTGCGAGGGGAGATTAGTTATTGCGACTACTTCAAACTTTCCAAAGAGAAGTTACACGAGGAAGCAGTCCACTGGTGACCAAAATCAATAATGACGTTACTCTCTTGTCCCTTTGAGGGAATGGCAGCAATAAGATAGGCTATGACTAACGGTGGAAACTAGATCCAACGTGAACTTAAATGAGCTGAGATAAAACTCACTACAAATTCAAGAACTTGAGAAAAATAAATACTTGGGGTGTGACTAAGCCACTGATCTCTATAACTGTTATCTTTTGTGACTGTCCAACTTAAAATGTTCTCAACTAAAAGGAAGTGGGACATTTATTTGCGTTTTGGCTTATGCTACACACTGAACATTAGGCCACTCTTTTAGGGTGTTATGCAAGGGAACATTCTCTCTCTCTGCGTGAAGCTGTAGAAAATACTTTCACCTCCATGATCCTATTTATCAATTCATGTTGGGACGTTAGCCTTGTGAGGCTCCTCTTTAATCCATGTATTAGAAAAGTTCTTGGCTTTAATCTATTCAATTCTCAAACCTGAGTCAAACAGAAATGAAAGAATGCCAAAGAAACAGCCAGAGGATAGGAAAGAACTGCATAAAGATGAAAAACAGATGACTTTCATGATTACAGTCTACCATCGCTTGGATAGAGTCTAAAGAGAACAATAATTAGTGATATGTAATTCATGAGCATTTTTACATCATATTTATTCAACTGTTCTATAGGTGTACAGGTTCACACAGGGCATTAAAGGGAAGGAATCAGGGTACTCTGTGTTTCAATAGTACTGTCCTGGCGGACATCTAAAAAAAAAATATTAGCAAACATCGTCATCAATCATCAAGAGCAGGCATTGACCAATTGCAAATATATTTAAAGACAATGGATTCACAAACGTAAAATCGTGGTGTTCTTGGGTAGGCAGGGAGGCTAAAGCAGATGCCTTCTTCCCTTCTCCCAGCACCTTCTGCCTTGACCATTTTCTCTTGGAAGTCTGGTGGCATGTAACAAAGAGAGAAAGTGGAGCTGAGAAGACTGTATGCATTACCTGAAATCACCCTGGAATTCATCCTGAATTAAGACTGGGAAGAGGCCCAATCTTTTGTCTGATGCTTTCAGTGGACTCGCATGTGAATGGTATTCTGGATTTCAGGAGGGCTGGCCTCCTGATGTAAGCAAGATAAGCAGATTCCCATTCCCCATTCCCCATCCCCCCACCCTCCATCCCCCCACCCTCCCCTGCCACAGCTGGGCCCTGCTGGCTTTTCACTTTGCTGGCTCCTCACCTTGCCAGGCACACCCTTCCCCTTTCTGTGCAACCCCACCCTGCCCCTATAGAGAAGGGCTGAGAGCACTAGTCATCAGCCAAACACAGTTTTCCTCTGGAGTGAAGGCTGACCCCAGACTACAGTAAATGAATCCTAGCCCACAGGGGTAGACACAGATAGAGGAAGGGGATCTGGGACAGGGTCCTGTGCAGGCAAAGGGTAAGAGATTTGCTATGTCTGAACTGCCCACAGAGTATATACAGAGGCAGCTCCACGGCCCTGAGATTGCAATTAGGACTTGGGGTGCCTATTCTAGTTTATTCTCTGTCGGTGAAGGAGTAGAGGAGAAGCTCATATGATGAACCCTTACGACACCATTAACAAAGGACCCACTGGCTATCGGGGTGGACATATCATAAACAGCAAAAGGAATAATTCAAAATATCTGAACTTAGTTATCTGCGACAGATCAACAATTTCATTCATATTCTGCTGAAAAACACTGGAAGGCGCAAGACATTTTAGATGGACTTCACTAAAAATGGCCATGACAACTACTACCTACCCACTATGGTAGTTAAAATGGAAAATACTGGCAATGCTAGGTGTTCAGAAGGATACAGAACAACTAGAATTCACAGTATCAGCGGGCATGTAAACAGGCACAACTGCTAGAGAAAATTCTTTGACAGTAGCATTCATTCATTTTTTTGTAAGTCTTAACATGCTTTTGACATGTTAAATTACATTTTTGGGAAGGGAACTTAATCATATCATCTTTTGTGGGAGTAAACATGCTGTGTACAAAAAGACCCCTCTCACATGGTGTCGCTAGCCCCAGAGGACAATGAGTTTCAACATTTTTTTTTTAGATTTTATTTATTTATTCATGACAGACACAGAAAGAGAGGCAGAGACACAGGCAGAGGGAGAAGCAAGCTCCCTGCAGGGAGCCCAATGTGGGACTCGATCCCAGGACCCCAGGATCATGACCTGAGCCCAAGGCAGATGCTCAACCACTGAGCCATCCAGGCATCCCAACCACTGAGCCACCCAGGTGTCCCAGAATCCCAACATTTTTTAACTGTACATCATGAAATGAATTTAGTGGTTTTCTAAAATATTAAATAGAACGGAAATGACCAGGATACAGTACAAAGGATAGAAAGAATTATGATTTTGTGAAATTTTTATTTCATGGTGACTGGGACAGATGGATAGAGAGATGGATGTTTATTCTAGCAATTTTACCAAATACACCTTTGGCATACTGTCAAACGGCCAAATAGTAAAATCGATATTTGTCAAAGCCAAATGAGGCTTTACAGAAGGGACTCTTTGGGAACAAGAATAAATCTGAAATTTTATTCAAAAAATTCATGACAATTACAATTCTGGCAGACCCATTTTAAACATCTGATACAAAAGGGCAGGAATCTTAATTCCTCACCACTACCAACTGCATCCTGATGAGACTTTTGCAAAACTAAATAAGTGCTCTCAAAATTAGGTCTG
The DNA here is from genome assembly GCF_018345385.1 of Vulpes lagopus. Taxonomy (NCBI): domain Eukaryota; kingdom Metazoa; phylum Chordata; class Mammalia; order Carnivora; family Canidae; genus Vulpes; species Vulpes lagopus. The sequence goes on from NC_054825.1 coordinate 140,151,162, forward strand.
TGTAAAAAAGCAAGATATTTTGGTGTCAGCATAGCTGTTTGCCTGTGAGGATGCTGCCAGCAAGTTAACAAGCTTTCCTTCCTCCCTGAGAGAAACAGAGTGAGGTCAAGACTTGTCTCCTCTTCACCTCCTGGGTCTGAAGACTTGCTTAATGCTGATGGTGCAATTTCACCGAAGCCTATCCCAAAGAGGAGACAACGGTTTCCCCAAAATTATTAGCAAGCGTCCACTCTCAACATTAATTCTCAATCTACATCTATAATTGATAATATTTATTTCAGCATTTTTGGACACCTAAAATCCACTGCCTTACCATCATCAATGTTTGCAATACTTTATTCTCCAGTAAAAAAAAAAAAATATATATATATATATACACATATATATATATTTATACTCTCAATGGACTGAATTTTCATATACAAAGGATAAAAGGAGACACGGCAACAGTTACATTTACAGTAGTCACCTGTTTTTCAAAGTGAATAGTATGGTAACAAATCCAAATGGTACGCCCTGTTTGCATTACTGTTGCCACCGCCCTGGTTTAAACAGGAAGATTACCCGTGCGACCTATAATCCTCGTTCAAGTACAAGTCTAGGTGTGCCAGAAATGACACTGAAACAAGGCATTCCAGCATTTGGCCAATTAGCTGATGGTGACTGGCAGATTTAGAAAGAAATTTGAGGCTGAGGTGAACTTCCATGGATTCCTGTGGTCTAGTATGTGTTTATGTGTACTTTTGTATATATCAGATCAGTAAGTAAAATATGTATCTTCCTAAAGATCAAAATCAAAAAAAGTTTGAAAGTGACCCCTCTACACTATCTGATCAAATTGGGGATTTGTTCAGGACTCTCTAAAGAGTGAGTGATGTTCCCTCTACTTTGTGGGTTTCAAAATTCAGCTAGCATATAAAAACTAATATTCTCCCACCTGCCCTGGGGAGTTAGAACCAATAAGCTTTTGAAAAGCAAGAAGAGGAAGAAAATTATTTGAACAAGGGAGCATCATGGAAAAATAAGAATTTTACCATATACACAGAGTTCTCCTATCTGTCTAAGAGAATGCAGGGAATATCAAACACTTCTTAATTTATACCCTTGTGGGTATGAAAAACCTGTCACCACCTTCGAATATTCTCAGGGCAAATAAAAATATTAATGTTACTTCTATTAGACATATTTAAATTATTTTATTAAACATGCATGATGAAACAGGATGTTTTCTACTGAGAAACAAAACAGAGCAAGTCTATGTGATAGTATCCAAGAGTCAAGGCCATCATTTCGACTGAGCAGTAAGAGGAAACAGCTGTGCTCTGTTGGGCCAACACAAGCTCCCCTGGGCTTTGTGGATTCCAACGCCCATAAATGAGGGGGTTAGCTCAGAAGAGGCTTCTTGGTGAAGTTCTCTATTCATGTCATTCCACAAAAGCTCACTGCTCTTGAAGATAAAACACAGAGGCTGTAATCCTTGCAGAGAAAACCATCTTGTAAGCACAGCAATGTCTAAGAGTTTCCAATGCAAAGAATAAATCTCTTCCCTCAGACTTGTATTCTTGGATTAATTAAATCAAATCCAATGAATTCTATTTGCATATATGCCTTTAAAGGATATAACTAATAAAAACAAATATCAACATAATATTTCATAATACTTTCATCCCTCCTTACACCAACACCACCTCTTCCCCACTGCCTCCCCTCATTCCCTCACAGAGTCCAAAAAAAAAAGAAAAAAACTAAAGAATTTGAAACGTGTCTTGATTTCAGCTGCAGGAATGGCAGACTCGTTAAAAACAGTAGCCAGTGTGTTTTCTGACAAGAGGGTTCTGTTTATTAACACTGTGCCTTTCTTACCCATTTTTTCCTTTGCTTATACTTTTCAGTGCCTTTCAGCAAACTTGGTTACTTTTATGTCTTCAGGAGCCATGACTGCTGGTTATTTTTATTTCTTCTCGATGGATATAACATAGAAGTCCCAAAGAGGAGTACCTGGGTGGCTCAGTGGTTGAGCATCTGCCTTTGGCTCAGGTTGTGATCCCGGGGTCCTGGGATCAAGTCCCTCATCAGGCTCTCCACAGGGAGCCTTCTTCTCCCTCTGCCTATATTTCTACCTCTCTCTGTGTGTCTCTCGTGAATAAATAAATTAACTTTAAAAAAAAATAAAAAAAGAAAGAAAAGTCCCAAAGAACAGAGTTTAAAGTTTCAAATGACACTCTCACTGTCAACTATGTCTTAACTGGCTTAAAATTAGAGAGAAGCAACTGTTGCCCCCTAAAGACCCTGTACTCCCAGACAAACTGCTTCCAAAGTCACTTTGAAGAGATCACAGGAAAGAATGTTAGAAAAATCTTTATTTCAGTCCTTGGAATTTAAAAAAGGCAATACTGTTCATGCCAATTTCTGCAAAAGGCGAGATGAATCCAAGAGCCGACCCATGACAACTGTTACTCGATGACCCAGGAACTAAGAATGGTTTTTGCATTTTTAATGGTTGGAGGGAGAAGGGAAGATCAACAAATATTAACATTTCAAGACACATGAAAATTATCTGAAATTTAAATTGCAGTGTCCATAAATAAAGCTTCATTGGAACAGAGCTCATATTTGCACACAGTCTATGGCTGCTTTCGTTCTACGATGGCACTTGAGTAGTTGCAACAGAAACCATCTGTGACCCACAAAGCCTAAAATATGTACTGAATGGACCATTATAGAAGAAAGTCTGCCTATCCCTAGCCTCTGGTCCCTTTTCCTGTTAGTAACAAGTCATACCACAGGAGGATCATAACAGGAAAGTACAAATCTGCCTCTCACAGACTCCACAAGCAGTGTGGGTCTCAGCTTCATCTGATGTGAAATGATGAAATGATTGGTTATCTTTATAGATATAGACCCAAGGCAGAGAAAAAAGATCCCTTGTCTCTAGTACTTTTCTTCCAAAATGGTATTACCCATCTCAACTCATGTTTATGGGACACTTAACCACCTGACCCATACAAAGGGCTGATTTGCCGAAACTCATTTAATCCTCAAAATAATCCTAGGCCCTTAAATACTGTATGCATTTAGCCTATTTTACAGCTAAGAAAACTGAGGTTAGAGAAGGCAAGTAGCTACTCCAGGACTACGCAGCTAGAAAAGGACAGAGATGGGGTTTAACCGCAGGCCACTGGCTCCAGGGCTCATGTTCTAAAACTCTGGATGTGGCTCAGAGATCTGAGCTTTCAATGCCAGCACGCTGGGATGAAGTGAGACCAAACAAATCAATGTACATAAAACACTGAGTGCAGTTCCTGAGGCATTTTATGTGCCCACAAGGGTTAGCTAGTATTAATTACTATAAATTTTTGGCTAACTTGGGGGGTGATTCCTTGCATCTTTATCCTCACTAGCAAGGCAACCATTTACCCAAATCATTTTCCTATATATCAGAGAATTTAACATTTACAACACCCCAGCAGAGGAATTTCGATGCTTTTGTTAAGCAAACAAAGCGTAATATTTAATATTATACCTCTTAGGAGCTATTTGAGAATTCAATATGAGCTTTCAGTTGTCATTTTTCAAACCTAGAACTACATTATCTTTAATCTGCTCAAGCCACCACCACAAAATGCAACCGACCTGGTGCTTTAAATAATAAGACATTAATTTCTCACAGTTCTGGAGGCTGGGAAGTGCAACATCAAGATATTAGCCAATTTGGTTTCTGGTGAGAATCTTCTTCCTGGCATACAGATGGCTGCCTGCCCACTGTGTGCTCCCATGGTCTTTCCTACGTGTGCGTTCCTATGAGATTCCCTCTCATGAAACCACTAATCCCTTATCTTCATGATCTACTCAAACCCTAAATGCTTCCCCAAAGCCCATCTCCAAACACCATCACTTTGGGGGTTAGGGCTTCGACACATGAACTTTGGGGGCACAGAAACATTCTGCCCCCGACAGTTATGAATATAGAATTACAGAAAAAACAGAACATGTAATGTGTACACATTTTGATGTGTACAACATTATTGTTGAACAAAGAGATTTTAAGAAAAGGTTTATTGGGACCTTTAAAAATCAGCTTTTGGCTGGGGGGCAGGCGCCTGAGTGGCTCAGCTGGTTAAACTTTTGACTCTTGATTTCAGGTCAGGTCATGATCTCGGGGTCATGAAATGGAGCCCGGCATCAGGCTCTGTGCTAAGCAGGGAGTCTGCTTGAAAGTCTGTCTGTCTGTCTGTCTGTCTGTCTCTCTCTCCCTGCCCTTCCCCCACCCCTAGCACACACTCCCCTCTTCTCTCTGTTAAAAAAAAAAAAATCAGCTTTGGGAGATGCTTACATTTTAATGCCACATAAAAGAGTACTATTAACATTTACAGTCACCTGTGTAAAACAAAGATATACAGAAAAGAAACAGTAGAAGAAAATAATAGCAAAATGCTCACAGTGACTTTGAATAATACAAGCCATGCTTATTTTCTTCCTTTATTTTCTCAGTTGTCCACAAAGAATAAGAATTCCAGACATACTTAGGAAAACATGTTTTCTTTTAATGCCCTATTGAAGCACAACTTACATGCTATTTGTACACTATTCATTAGCAAGATATTTTTATTTTTTAAAGATTTTATTTATCTGAGAGAGAGAGAGAGAGAGAGCAGAGAGAGTGCATGCACACACAGGAGTAGTGGGAGGCCAGAGGGAGGAGAGAATCTCAAGCAGATCCCACACTGAGCACTAGAGGCCAACACAAGGCTTGATCTCACAACCTTGACATCATGACCAGAACTGAAATCAAGAATCAGACACAATGACTGAATCGCCTAGGCACCCCAGGAGGTATTTTTTTTATTATGAGTCCTCTTTGTCTTTTTTTTTTCTTCTTTGTCTCCTTGATCTCACCACACACACACACACACACACACACACACACACACACACAAATATCACTGGGGAGACAAGCAACCATAATGCCCACTGTGCTCAGAGGAGTGAGAATATGGGTGGCAGGAAACACAGATAGTGGGGAGATTTGTAGGCCATGCAAGCTGTACCAGAGGTGGCATCCACTTGCTTTTGGAAAGATGAGAGGCGTTGTCAATGAAAGAGGCACAGGGCAGACCCAGAATATGGAGCCCAGTATAGACAGAGGCCTGGAGGCCAGGAGGGTGGTGTTGGAAGTCAAGGAGATCTACCAGCCTAAGCCTGGTGGGAGAAACAATGACTGGAAGAAGAGACTATGGTAGACAAACCAGAGATTTCTCAAATGTTTCTGAGACCCACATTAAGAAACATATTGTACATCAGGGCTCAGGAAACACACACATGTATACACAACTAAAAAATGTTTCATAAAAAAACACTTCTTATTTTGAGTGATTCTCTCTGATATTTTCCATTCTTGCTCGGCTCTCTTTCCTTCTTCCTTATTAAGATTCTTTCCTTCTTTCTTATTAAGATTCTAGTCATGACAGGGGCACCTGCTAGTCGATTAAGCCTCCAATTCTTGGATTTGGCTCAGCTCATGATCTCAGAGTTGTAAGATCCTATCCCCACAAAGGGCTCTGCACTCAGCACAGAGTCTGCTTGAGATTCCCTCCCTCTCCCTCTGTCCCTCCTCCCTATGCTCACTCACACACTCTCTCTCTAAAATAAATAAATCTTTAAAAAAAAAAATGCTATTCATGACAAACTATACAGACTGCATGACCTACCACGAGGTCACCACTCAGTCTGAAAAAACACCAGGCCAGGGCATTTAATATAGGAATGTGTATAACCAGTGTCCAGAGACCAAATAGAAATTTATTCAGATTTAGATATCTGGTATTCCTGGCAGTAATGAAACACTCTCAGAATATAAAATATTAAAAATGGCCTTGGAATTATTTTTAATTCAAGAGAATTTTTTTGTATTTGAGCAAAATAAATGGACAGGCTTAAACTTCAGACTTTATGAACACCCAATTCACTGGAAAATTACAGTTGTATTTAAAGATAAAAAGTTGCACTCCCCCCCCCCCAAAAAATATGGCCTTGGTCTTAGCCCTCTAAGACAGACTCATACTAGCAAGACAACATGATGATAAAAATGTTCCCTTTATTTAAAACAGAATCCCGGGATCCCTGGGTGGCGCAGCGGTTTGGCGCCTGCCTTTGGCCCAGGGCGCGATCCTGGAGACCCGGGATCGAATCCCACATCGGGCTCTCGGTGCATGGAGCCTGCTTCTCCCTCCGCCTGTGTCTCTGCCTCTCTCTCTCTCTCTGTGACTATCATAAATAAATAAAATAAAAAATTAAAAAAAAAAAAAAACAGAATCCCTGGGATGCCTGGGTGGCTCAGTCAGTTAAGGGTCTGCCATCTGCTCAGGTCATAATCTCAGGGTCCTGGAATGGAGGCCCCACATCCAGCTCCCTGCTCAGCAAGGTGTCTGCTTCTCCCCCTCCCTCTGTCCCTCCCCCTGCTTGTGTATGCTCATGTGCTCTCTTTATCTCTCTCTCAAAAATAAGTAAAAATCTGAAAAATAAAATAAAAATAAATAAAACCGAACCCCTTTAAAACCTGATATAGGGGCATAGGTATACACTGTATCTAAGAACAAAACAAGAAACTCTCTAGAGACATAGACCCAAGCTTAGGCAAGGTGCTTACTGGAAGCTTACCTGATAGACACCTAGAGGCCAGAGCATTTTATTACTATGAGGGCATTTTACCATTTTTAGGCAACTTGAGAACTCTCATAGAACAATACAAACTCTGGATGAATGAGAAAATTACCAAACACAGGAGGAAAAACTAATTAGAGTGCAATGAATAAGCAATAACTTGAAACTGAGCTCTTCCCCGTTCAGAAAACAAAAGAATTCAAATTTTCTACTGCAGCACATACAAGAAACTGCCAAAACCCATACCCAAATTACAACAGAGCCAAAACCAGGGAGTGGGTTCAGAGGGGCCATCTATAGGAAACCAACAAGACATCTACCATAGTCTCTTCTTCCAAGATCATCTACTTACTAAGACAACAGACTTTAAACTGAAAATTATTTTCCTAATTTCATCCTCTCTCAAGATACACAACAGTGCTTCCTCACAAGGTTTACTAAGTGCTCCTGAGGGTGACATTCTGATCTTGTGAAAGTGGTGAGCATTGCCTGGTGGCCCTAGAAACAGTTAGGCAGGACACCTTGGGAGGATCTCCACAAATGGCTCCTTGTTGAAGGTTTGGACCAGGCAGGGGGATGCCCCAGATGATCAGTTCCTTCTTCCAACTTGCCTGGTCACCAAAGTCAAGACTGTTTATAAAAAGGAGGGGCTAGTAGAGGTCTGGACATCTGGGAAGACCCAAGGAGTCCAAGTGATTCCCAGGGAAGGCCAGGGGAGAACGTTAACCCAAAGAAATATTCAGGTATTTTCCAAACCAGATCAGATATTGGGAGGAGAAGGACATGAAAGAATGGAGTTAGATTTCCCCAAGAAAGTGGCAAGGCAGGACAAACGAAAAGCTGTGGTTTTCTGGAGTTGTAATTAAGAGTGAGTAATTACAGGACTGTTCTTATGAAAATCTCCCTTCTACTCAAGCCCTGGGCAGGAGCAGTGATATAGCACTGCTGGGGGTCATATACTTATATCTAGCGACTAACCTCAGCTACTCTAAGACACACAGCACCTTTCACACCCACTCCTGAGGTCACAAGGTACTCCTGGATTCTAGGTGTGTGTTGTTAACTCCTTTTCATTAATGGATGCCCAGAAGATCATTTATCCTTTTATGAACATGGGGTCATCAGTGGGGGACTGAGATACTGGAATTTGCCCTAAGATGTCTAGGAATACCCCCACACCCTCTCAAAACCTTGAGTCTTAAGAAACATTTGCAGTTTACACTGTGGACGGGTGATAGTGAAAATCACTTCTGTCCACAGGGACAGAAGAGGAAAACTCAGTGCTCTCTAGAACAGTGGCTTCCCACTAATCTGCAGTGGTTGTGTAAATTGCAGGCTTTCATAATAATTACTAGGAATTTGCTCTCCTTCAGTACCCACTGTCCAGCTGCAAAAGGAACCTGCCTTCTCTCATCATCTGCTCTAACACGTTGCAGTTCTTTACCTGTGGTCTTAAGACATTTGGTAGAACATTAATATTAGATTTGTAATTATGAACAGAATTTTTTTTTGAGTTCTAAAATTATAGCAACAGGGCCTGGGTGGCTCAGTTGGTTAAGCATCTGCCTTAGGCTCAGGTTATGACCTCAGGGTCCTGGGATCGAATACTGGGTGGGGCTCCCTGCTCAGCGGGGAGTCTGCTTCTCCCTCTCCCTCTCCCTTTCCCTCCTGCTTGTGTTCTCTTGCTCACTCTCTCAAATAAATAAATATAAAATCTCTGAAAATAAATAAACAAAATTATAGCAGTAACATTTCTTCTCATCAGTATAATGCTGCAGTCTTAAATTTGTCCTTATATCCCTATGAGTATATAAACGTTATTTTCTTTAAAAAAAAAAGAAAAAGAAGGCTTCTGGTTTCTGTGAGCACTATATAACTTACAAAGTAAAAAGTGGGCTAAGAATCACTCTCTTAGAGGAAGAATTTTCCATCTTTCAGAGAGAAGCTCTGAAACCCACCTTCCTGGAATGAAATATGAGAATTCCTACAAAGCAAGCTCCGACCTTAAACCTAAAACGGTCACCTCCAAAAGAGACAGGAAAAAATAAGATGGGAGAACAATATTTTCCACAAGACTTAATTTCAAAAAACTAGCAGAATATATACTCTCAAAGCTCAAATCTACCAACTTGCTGTTACTGATTTATAATTAACTTTATATATTTTCCAAACATTAAAAGTCCTCAATGTCACAAGAGCTCCTCATGAATGACTTTTTTTTTTTTTTCCCCCCAAGGATCCCATTGGAATCTCATGGGATGCATTTCTACAGGGCCACCCAGCAGCTGGTTGTCTTCCTCTAGGCAACAGTGAAAAAAAAAAAACCAAAAACAACACACAAACAAAAGCAAACTCTACTGTCCTGTGTAGCTAGAGTCTAAATGAAATCAGATTAGGTCTAATTAAGAATATATTATGTTGGGGCATCTTTTTGGCTCAATCTGTTAAGCATCTGACTTGATTTTGTCTCAGGCCATGATCTCGGGTGTCGAGATCGAGATCGAGCCCTGCAACAGGCTCTATGCTCAGCAGGGAATCTGCTTGAGATTCTCTTCCTTTCCCTCTGCGCCTCCCCCTCCCCTGCTGATGTTTGAGCTCTCTCTCAAATAAATAAATAAATAAATAAATCTTTTTAAAAATATATATGTTATGTCTCTACCCTAACCCTCTTCCTATCCTCTCCCCTCTGTCAGCCCTTAAAGCATTTAATCCTTCCATCTGTGGACATTTACATGGTCCTGAACATTGAGAGTAGCAAGACAATGGGTAGAGGGTCATGGGGCTGGCTCTAGAAGAAGCACAGGATGAAGTTATGTAGAAACTTGAGGAATTAGTTGAAAAGCCAGTCTAAGGCAATGAAGAACTGGAAGCCAATGAAGAAACTGAGGATCAGAGTGGTCTAAAGTCTTACTCATCAAGGTTACTTAGTAAGTTAATAAAAAAATTGGGGCCAGAACTTTATTCCAAAGCTAATGTCCGTTTTCCATTACTATCTATTCTCTGCCTCTTGCAAATCACAGCTTGGTCTTACAATATCCACCCCATAAGCCAATCTTTATGCCTAAAGTCCTACCATTAGAGCAGTTCATTTGAAAAGGGAATTCCTCTCAGGAATCTTGTATTTAGTTTATCTTATTTAAGCACCTTTGGGAAGAGGATTTTGAGAAATCAGTGACTAGTTTAACACTGCAGGTAAATGTGTACATCAGATGTGAAACTGAGTTTGTTCTCAGAGCCCTGTGGAATTAAAGAGTAGAAGAAACCAAGTTCTGAGCAATGTCAGAGGAAAACCAGGACAGTCTTAAGCCAGGTACTCTTACAAAGCTCTCTAGACAAGTGGCCCTGGTCCCCTGGAGGTGCCATAATCAGAGTTTAATCAACAACAGCTGGCTACAGTATTCAGGTCTGCCAAAGGTTAGTTCTGGAGAAGGAAGGGAGACAAGGGGAGTTCAAGGGTAGACACAGAGGGCGCCTGGGTGGCTCATCTGACTTCAGCTCAGGTCCTGATCCCAGGGTCCTAGGACCGAGCCCCATGGAGGGCTCCCTGTTCAGTGGGGAGCCTGCTTCTCCCTCTCTCTCTCTGCCCTCCTGCTCATGCTCTCTCTCTCCCTCTCTCAAATTAAAAAAAAAAAAAATAGAGTAGATACAGATTCACACTAATCTTCAGGTCATAGTACATCAGAAAGGCACAGGTATATTAGCCGAAGGTCCACATGATAGGGAGCATGTATCCAAGAATGGGAAAAGCAGGCCAAGGGCAAGGACCAACTAAGTAGCAGATTTCCCAATGCCAGTAAACAAGAGTGCTAGCCCAGATGTCACGACACAGGAGAGACCTAGTACCAAGCAAAAATCAGAAAATGGGCAGGAGCCCATTGTGGAGAATAGAACTCAACCCTTTAAAGCCCCAATACTTAGGGAGAGAACCAGTCCTCGAGAGTAGGAAGGCATCAGGCAAGGACCAGAGGCAGCCCTGTGGTGGGGACAGGCTCCCTAAAAGAGGCAGTGGGCAATCACCCTAAACAGTGAGGCCCACCTCACAGCTCAGCTTGATGTAGGCCCATGTTCCACTTGGCAGCTGCTTGGGTGACTCAGACTTAGAACCTAAGTGCAGAGGAATCAAAGAGAATTATTTCTTTCCTACCAGAAGAAAAGGTTGAGAACAACGTCAAGACTGACACACTATTCAGAAAATGAACTCTGGAGGGATAGGTTTCTGTTGCAATGTTCCATGGCTAGTTTCCTTCGAAAGAAGAGGAAAGAAAAGAAAAGAAAAAGAAAAGAAAGAAAGAAAAAGAGAAAGAAAGGAAGAAAGAAAGAAACCAGCTCCCAGTTTGTCCTACTGACAAACTTGTACTGACTCATCAGAAGAGCAGGCTCAAATGCAGCCACGGAATCCTGTAAACCTGGGTATGCCACATTTTAGAGAGTGTCATAAGATTGTGGTTTTCTCAAGCAAAGAAATCTAATAAGACTATGTGGAATCTTCCAAATCTGGAGTCTGAGATACCTGCCAACTGTGGCAAAATGCCAGAGGGGCTCTGCCCAGCCTGGCCGCCCCTACCCATGCTCGGAGAGCTAGGACTTGGAGGTGTGTCCCCTCAAAAACAGAGTGGGTCAGGAAGCTTCTTAGAAGACACAGCCACTCCAGAATACTCTCCAGGAAGAAGTCATTCCTTTGTTTCATGCAAGTGAGTTGATTTCAGTCTCTCTTCCCCAGTGAGAAAATCCCTTAATAGAATCCATGAGTTTCCCAGAACCAAGCAAAACTCCTGGAGTGGAAGGATGCCAGAAAGTCCTCAAGACTGCCTTCAGGTCCCCCAAAGAGGCCTGAGACAGACCTTCTAGGAGGAGAATAAACCAGCTGGTCTCTAAGGCCTTCCTTAATTTAAATTCAAATCACCTCAGGCTCCCTGGAAATCAGGACCCAGAGACTAGGAAAGGACCCCATTCAGTGCATTCTTCAGGCCCAAGAATATTAAATCAAAGTAGTTTATCAAATTCTAAGGGATGCTTATGAGTTTTAAAATCCCACGCAAATCAAAATGCACAAATACAAAACTCTCCCCCCAACACCTACCCCAAGAGTAAGTTGAGGCATTTGCCTTGTGACTTTCTAAAAATCCTACAGATGCCCCAACGGAAAATGGGAAATGACTAGCAAGAGTCCATTAAGAGGAAGTGGCCTCGGCGGTCCCACCAGTGACTGCAGTGACTTGAAGCTGTGACCCTCTTTGACACGGAGCTGCCCCTAACACACCACAGCTATTGTTAACATCCTGAAAACAGATTCGCAGAGACATGCACAGAGGACTGACATGAGGGCACTCCAAGTCTTACTTCTGTGTGGAAAGTGTCGTTTTCCACCAACTGGATGGAAATGGATTTCTCTTTAATTTGGAACAAATTTCTCCAGCTCACGGCTTCCATGTGCGCACAGCAAGCTGCTCTGGGAGAAGCTCAGCCCTATACAGTCAGGCAAGTGAAAATAAGAGGACATCATGTGATCTCATTTTGCCCGAGTTAAATGACATTCCCCGCTCTTTTGCCTACCAAACTCTGACACAGCATTCCAGGCTCTGCTTAAATTTCCCCTCGGTGACACCCTCCCAGCTTCCTCAAACTCCCTGCCTCGGACTACCCAGCCTTTGGAGCCCTCTCCCCATCACACACACCATAAAGTTTCCGTGTAAGGCATGCTCACACAAGGTAAACTGGTAAAACCTTTCTGGAGAGCATTTTGGAAACGTCTATGAAAGTGACAACACGCCTACCCTCTGATACGACACTCCCACGGCCTGGACTTTGTCCTGTGCATTTATTCACAAGTAAGCAATGCGGTAACTACCTAAACGTGGAAACTATCCAAATGTGCATTAATGTGGGTCTGATTAAATAGATTCGATGGAATATCATGCCTTGTTCAAAAGAACAGGAGGAGCTCTCTTTGTACTGTTTTCTCTAATTTTTCCCCAAACTCCTTTAATATTTTTGATCTTTCTTTCTTTTTTTTTTGGCAGTTTTTTTTAAGTATTGACAAACTTCTAGAAAATCTTGATGTCAGGACGCCTGGGTGGCTCAATGATTGAGTACCTGCCTTTGGCTCAGGTCGTGATCTAGGGTCCTGGGATCGAGTCCCACATCAGGTTCCCTGCACGGAGCCTGCTTCTCCCTCTGCCTGTATCTTTGCCTCTCTCTCTCTCTCTCTCTCTCTCTGTGTGTGTGTCTCTCATGAATAAATAAATAAGATCTTTTAAAAAAAAGAAAGAAAGAAAGGAAATCTTGATGTGACAGCTCACATCAGCCCACTGAAAGTTACTTCTCCATCCCTCTCCTTCCCTCCCTGTCTCTGTCTCTTGTATTTTGTCTTCCTCTGAGCATTAAGCAACTGAGTACAACTTTGGCCGTGGTTTTCTTTCTTTTTTTTTTTTTTAAGATTTATTTATTTATTTATCCATGAGAGACGGGGGGAGGGGGGGCAAAGGGAGAAGCAGGCTCCATGCTTGGAACCCAACCCGAGACTTGATCCTGGGTCTCCAGGATCACACCCTGGGCCGAAGGCAGCGCTAAAGTGCTGAGCCACCCGGGCTGCCCTTGGCCATGGTTTTCACTGGACAGGAGGTATGAGGTAAAGGGAATCAAAATATGCCACCTCACAGTACGCCACTTTGGTCTAAGAATTATTTTAAGGGGTGCCTAGGTGGCTCAGTTGGTTAAGCATCTGCCTTTGGCTCACGCCATGATCCTGGGGTCCTGAGATCAAGTCCCAAGTCGGGTTATGCACTCAACGAGGAGTCTGCTTCTCCCTCTCCCTCTGTTCCGCCTCACCCCCGCTCATGTTTGTTCTCTCGCTCTCTGAAATAAATGAAATCGTTAAAAAAAAAAAAAAAAAAAAGAATTATTTTGAGCTGAAGGAAATTGAGGAAAAAGCAGATACAAAAGAACTCTCTGCCTCCCTCTCATGTGCCTAAAAGCAGGGCATAAATTCCCCTTGTGAACTGAGTTCTGCCGTCATACGAGAAGGAGAACTCTTATTATCAGATGAAGATGGTACCTAAATGTGTCTGCATAAAGAAACCTTACTAAAATAACCCTTACCGTTGACTAGTTTCCCCATATATTTACTTTCCCACAATTTACTGCCCGCAGAAACCAAAACCTCTTTTTCCTTTGCTAGTCACTGCTCCACAATGTAACACCCTTTGTTAAAATGGCACATAAGCTTCCAAATCTAACCCTTCTTTGGACTCTCACCTCTTTTCTGCATGGCCCCTGTGCGGGTAAACCTGAAAACACCAAACTTGTATCCCTTTTCTTCTCGTTAATCTGGCTTTGCGTCAGTTTAATTTCCAGGACCCAGATACAGAACATAAGAGGGGAGAGGAAAGATTTTTTCCTCCCTTACACAGGTGTGTCAGAAAAGTTCACTGCACTAATCACACTGTAGTCTAGCTATGTGAATGCTGAAACACAAGAGGGAGGTGACTGCCTTATTTCTGGAACTAGTACTGATGGATACTGTCCCTAGCTTTTGCTGCCTTATAGTGAAGCTGTAAGATGTATCCAACCATGGCTTACCCCACCTTCCTCAAGACAAAGACTTTATGATGTTATCAAGACTATTGGGCAACCCAGGTGGCTCAGCGGTTTAGCGCCACCTTCGGCCCAGGGTGTGATCCTGGAGACCGGGATAGAGTCCCACATCGGGCTCCCTGCATGGAGTCTGCTTCTCCCTCTGTGTATGTCTCTGCCTCTCTCTCTCTCTCTCTCTCTCTCTCTCTCTCTCGTCTCTCATGAATAAATATTTTTTTAAAAAAAGACTATGTATTGGCCATGAATAATAACTTCAGTTATTATTATTCAGTTATATAATAACTTCAGTTGCTGTAAAGTTGCAAGAAAATAAGAGGCTATTCTACTCTCAAAAAGTGTCTAATGGTCTAATACAGATGCGTTGAAAGGGGGGAGTTCTACAACACAATTGCAAATAATAATACAACCACAAGTTAGTAAAGGCAGCTGCCCAACAAAAGCCAGTCCAAACTAATAGAATCCTCATAGATTTCTCTGCCCAAGAAAATCGCTTCCACTTAAAGCTTGTGTTTCATTCCCAGGTCAAATCAACCACTTCCTAGCTCTCAGACCTTAAGTGGTTTACTTAACCTCACTAAATACTACCTCACTCATAAAATGGGGATATTAGGACCCACCTCATCGGGAAATTATAATAATTAAATGAGATGGAGCAAAGTGCTTCGCACAGTACCTAACACTTAGGGCAAAATAGATGTTAACTATTACTATTAACAATCATCACCATTCTGGAATTTTCAAAATGTTTCCCAAACTTTATTCTGCCACCAGGCATAAATGGAGCACGATGTTTATGAAGGACACCACTATCCATGTGCATATTCCTAGCCAACTCCATAATTCATTTATTCGGGGGGGGGGGGAATACACAAAAGTTCAGATCATCTTAGATGAAGACTTTTTTTCCTCTCAATAATGTTATATAAGCAGCATATGGATGACATCTTTGAAGTTTATGATGTTTTTACTGTAAATACAAAAGAACCCCAAATACTGACAATTTGTCTCTTCAAAGTCCCATGAATTTATTTTCCTAAGACACATAAAATATTTATGCTGCTTTACTTCCACCACCCAAATCAATAGGCCATTTGACAGAATTGGTCAAGGTCACACATCAGGCTTCCGACTACAATGGAGGGATATCAAACCGGCTTAGAATGAGATGATTCTAGTCCAAATCTTACTCAATATCCTTTGGCTGGTCTTTACAGAATAAAGTCTCAGAATGAAGTCTCTTTTGAGAAAAGTCTTTGTGAGAACACAAGTTGTCGTCTACACTGTGTCAAGTCTGGCAGGTTCACCCTAATTGAACTGTGAAGGCTTGGGAGGGTGACTGACAAGAACCATAATGCTATATGGATAAACTGAGAGGCCACATTGGTCCCAAGGAGGTAGGAGGGTCCCATGAAGAATGAGATGAAGACCATGAAATCGTGACACTTTTTAGCAGACTGATCCCTATGGTGGCAGCTAACAATTAGAGGGGAGAGTTTCAGTGACAGACCTTGAGTGGCCAAAAATGACCCTATAAAAAGACATCAGTAAGCAAGGAAAGGTCAAAGTGTGACAACTGATTTGTCAGAGCATAGGCAATAGTACATCCACAGTAGGAAACAGGCCAATCAACAGTAAAACACTTAAAACTGAAACTGAGACACCATTCTGAGGATAATCATTTGTATTTTCTCTTTTTAATGAAACAGAATTGAAGAAGAAAAATAACACCTGAGAGAAAGGAGTGATTATCACTAGACAGGTAGGGATGATCTTTTTTTCTATATGTATTTTCTAAACTCTCTAAAACAAAAATATGTATTACAAGGTTTGAAGAAAAAAAGAAGAAAGAAGAAAAAATTTATCACTTTTACTTTTAATCATGAGATTTTTTCCAAACAAAATGAGTAAGATCAGTCATCCAATTACAGATATGGGTCAATTTAGATATTATCTATATTACACCTAAATCTCCCCCATCAGATTCCACACTTTCATGGATGAGACCTTATTTTATTGTTCCTGGGAACCCCAATGTCTAGCACAAGGCCTAAAATATTAGCTCCATATATATATATATATATATACACACACATATATATTTTTTAAGACTATTTATTTATTCATAAGGACACAGAGAGGAAGAGACAC
Source organism: Vulpes lagopus (assembly GCF_018345385.1). Taxonomy (NCBI): domain Eukaryota; kingdom Metazoa; phylum Chordata; class Mammalia; order Carnivora; family Canidae; genus Vulpes; species Vulpes lagopus. The sequence goes on from NC_054825.1 coordinate 140,167,563, forward strand.
AGGCAGAGGGAGAAGCAGGCTCTCCTCCAGGAACGATTTGGGACTCGATCCCGAACCCCAGGATCACACCCTGAGCCAAAAGCAGATGCTCAATTACTGAGCCACCCAGGCACCCCTTAACTGCATATATTAAGAAACGTTTAGCAAATGGATTTTGGACATGGCCACAAACCCAAAGTCTGATATAACCTCAGGAAGGTGCAAAAGAAAATGGTACTTTTATGAGCTATATGCCGATCATCCCAAAAGATACTTTTATCCACATTATAGCTTAATGTCCCTTGCTATTAAAATCTTCCATTAAGTCCTTTGTCCTGCCTCCTAGCTCCCTCCCTTTAGCCCTGCCTACAGAACTGAACCATGCTGTTTTGCCTGGGTCTTGCTCTGCAGGAAGCTATAGGGACCACCACTATCCTGTCCCGCTTGTGTTTCTTGTAGAGATGTCTGGTCCACTCCAACACTTTGAGAGGGCCCAGGGGAAGTTTATTTCAGATCTCAGTGCCTTTAAAATAACTCCTCCTTGAGAAAGGAACACATTTTATTTTTACAAAGAGTAGGAATCCTATAATTGATCTTTTATCTTTATGCTGGAAGCCAAGAGCCAAATCTACAGCCACCCTTTAGAAACCCTGGCAGACCTTAGGACACACATGTCTGTAAGCTAACTTTTCCTCTGGTTTCCTCTTATTATTCTTCCCTCCCTCTACAAGGCTGGCTTGCTTGCTTTGGTCCTTCCTTCCTTCTCTCTCTCTTTCTCTCTCTCTCTTTCTAACTTTCATTTGGGAGGAGGCCAGGTATAAACAAACCAAGAAACCAAAAATTAAATACAACCCCCTATCCCCATTTCCAAGTTGTTTCAGACATTTTTCACGCTCGCATCCTGCCTGCAGGACAAGCTCACTCTCCTCACAGCTACCAACCAGTGAGTGACCTTTATGTGCATCTGTGACCAGAAGAAGATCTGAGGACCGGAGACACTTTCCTTTTCTCTTCCACCCACCAGCTCTAAAATACACAAGACCACGCATGTCAATGGTACACGGTGATGTAAGGCAGGAAAGCATTATGATTCTGAAGTCTGGCGACTTGGATGCTAATCCTGCTTGCTCCTTCCTACCAGGCTGCTAACCCTGGGCGAGTGACTTAACCTTTCTGTGCCTCGCCTTAATATCACAGCCTGTGCAATGGGAACAATAACGGGGCTGACCTCACAGGGTTGCTGTGAGGAGTCAATGAGTTAATACATGTACAGTGATTAGATCAGTGCCTGGCACACAGTAAATGTGGACCAGGACTATAATAGGGCAGTTTTGTTTTCCATTAAGCCAGGCCACCCAATGTTTCAAGTCCAACTGAAAGTAGTATTTCTCATTGTCAATTAGTAAACTAACACACCGATTTCTACAGTGACCCTGAGCTTGGATCTCATTCGTCAATCAGCGTGGAGTCAAAGCTCTCTCTAAAACGGCAGATATTTTCAACCCTTTGCTTTCTGACTTGCTGAAGAGAAGGAGAAAGGGGAAAGCAGCGGTGTCCAATCACCAAAAACTGGTTTCTGGGAGTGTATCCCCAACTGGTAACAGTATGATCCTCCACCCAAACTGGCCTCTGCACCAGTACTCACGGTCACACTCCCACGGCTTGGTCAACGCTCCTCCAGCTGCAGCACAGATACCACTTAAAAGTCTTGAGAGGGGGGAAAAAACCTCAAGAACAACTAAGTTCTCAGGACACCCTTTAAAATAAAGTACTTTGTTTAGCCATGAAAGAACAACTCAGCTTTGTTGGATACTAGTAGTCTGATTTACATCTGAATTTAGAAGGCTGCCACCTCCCACACGTGCACTTAAAATGCTAACTTCTCATCAGATTCCACCAAAAAAGAAGCCCAGAGCCCAATACTAGCCACACCCCATCTTTGCTCACCGCAAAGTCAAAGTCCCAGCAACTTCCTTCACACCCGGCCCACTTAAAAAAAAAAAAAAAAAAAAAGCAAGCCCTCAGTGAATGACTGTGCTATATATGAGTATGCACATAATTTTCACACCAAATGGCTTGAAAAGGCCACTGTATGTAGGATGGCGAAGAAAGAAAACTAGATAATCACGGGAGGTGTAGTGCCTGCAGCCAAGGTTACTTCGAAATTTGACGTTAAATGGGTATCTATCAGCTCGGGCTATACTGAAGTTACAGGAGGTTAGAAGAAAAGCCCCGGGAGTGTATCAAAGCTATTTATTTGCCACTTCCTACGTTTCCCGTGATTACTCGCCAAATGAATGCACGAGTCTGTTACAGCCTTGAACTGAGCTGCATCGGTCCTTCCACATTCTCCTCTCTCCCTAGCGCAGAAAACGAACAGACTAAGGGCCAAGAACACAGCTTTGACGGCAAATGCACGGGGGGGGCAAAGGACTCGTACTGCGTGGCTGTCCCTCCCGAAGAGCAACAGCCCAGAAGACCCTAAAGCAGCCCGGACTCCCCTCGCCGCGAGCTCGCGCACAGTTTTCTAAATGCTTTTCTCCAAGATCCCGAGGGCGACTTCAAAGGCGGCTGGTCTCCAAAGTCCCCAAGGAGACTCGCTCACCCACCCCACCCTGCAAGCGGCGCACTTCCCGTTCGCTCCGGCCGGTCAGGAACTCTAACCTGACAGTGACACACACGAGAAAGAAAAGAAAAAAAAAAAAAAAAAGAGGAAGTGACCAAAAGCCCATTTCAAGGCACACATAGACATTTTTTTTTTCTTTTTCCCCTAAAGGGATCAATATCCCTGCCTTCCAACCAAGCCTCCATGGGCCCGGGGCCATCACCCCTACTAGAAGGTTGCAGCAAATGACAATGTTGCGAAATCCAGGGAGGGGCTCCTCTGTAACATTTTTTTTTTAAACCCTCGAAATCGTTGTCCAAAACGACCCGTCCGTGCAGCGCACGCGACAAAGCGGGCCGTGCAGGCGGGAGGGCTCCCGAAAGCGAAGCTCCGGGCCGGGCGGGCGCGCGGTGTGCCCGGCCAAGCGGCGGAGGAAGCGCAGGGCGCCCGGCGGCGGGGACCCTTACCTGGTTTGACCGGTTTGGGCGGCGGCTTCGACATCGCGCTTCCCCGGGCGGCTGAGCGTCCTCGCCGCGCACGCAAAGCCAACCGAGCGCCCCGCCGCCGGCACTCCGGGGCCCCAAAGCTCCTTCGCGTCCCGCTCGCAGCCGCGCGCCTGCAGGGACCTGCGCCCACCGCCGGCCGTCGGACGAGCGCACGCAGGCACAGCCGCCCCGCCCGCCCCGCCCCAGCCGCCCGAGCCTCCCGAGCCTCCCGAGCGCGCGGCCCGCCGACGAGGAAGTGGCCGCCGACTCGCCGAGCGCTCATTGGCTCCCGGGCTGGCAGCTGCGGCGCGGCGGGAGCGCGGGCGGCGCGCACGGCGGCGGGAGCGCGCCGGGGCCGAGGGACGGCGCCGCGGGCTCGCGCAGGCGCAGGCCCGGCCGCGCGCGCGCTCCCGACCAGGCCCGGGGCGCGCGCGGGGGCGGAGAGCGCGGGGGAGCGAGGTGCGCCGCGGTCGCCGGAGTCCCGCCCCGCCCCGCCCCGCCCCGCCCCGCGGGCGCCGCAGCCCGTACCGCGTCCGGCCCGGGGTGCGACGGATCGCCTGGGTTGGCCGCCCGGGCCGCGGCAGGGGCGCGCAGGGAGGGGCGGTGGGCCTCGAGGCGAGCCGGCCTCGCGGGTCGCGGGGGGTCGCGGCGGGTCGGCCATCTTCAGCCGCTCGGCCTGGGAGGGCCCGGCCCCGCGCCCGGTGAGTACCTGCGCGACCCTGCCGCCGAGGCCCGCCGCCGCAGCCTGCTCGCGCCCTGCACGCCGCGCGGGGCCCTGCCGCCCGGACCGGCGGACAGAGGGCCTGCCGGGGACCGTGTGTGCGGCGGCCGCCTTCACGCCGTGTCCTGAGCCCTTCCGTGACAGACCGCCCCGGGACGTGACACAGGTTGTGGAGACGAGGCACCAGGCTCGGGGGGCCAAGTCTTGGTGCCTAAGGGAGGTCGCAAACTTCTATCCCCACCCCGCTTGCCACCTGCTAACTGGGGACGGTTTTTATACCAGTTTAAATGGCGGAAAAGAAATCAAAAGATTTGGGGGCGCTTGGAAACTATAAGAAATTTCGAATTTCGGCGTCCACGGAGTTTTGCTACAACGAAGCCACGCTCGTTTGCTTATGTAACTAACGCCTGTGGCCGCTTTCTCTGCAGCGACAGCAGAGCTGAGCGGCTGCCCTCAAAGCCTAATAAAATCATGGACTTACCGGGCATTTCACTGAGGTAGGCCGACCCCTGGCCTAGCCCATGGACTCTCCAAGGGGAGGCAAGGGCCGGAGCAAACGAGAAACGCGGCGTGCATTCAGTTTCAAGTAGCACGGTGTTAGAAACCAATTGTATGTTTGGGGGAAGAAAAAAAGTGACGAGAAAAAAAACTTTACCTGAGGGTCTATCTAAAATGAAGCTTGAAAGTTTTCGCCCCCGGGGGGGGGGGGGTTAGGGAAAGAGGAAAGTGATTCCACGGGAAGGGGAAGGGGGCATGGGTTGAGTATTCAGAAATTGTTACCGTGGGAGATTTCTGTTTACTAAAAGGGAGCAGAATTTAAACAATGGTAGGAAAAGACTTCCCTGTTGTGGGGAAAGGAGATAATCAAAATATCTGTGGAATAAAGCAAGTGAGTGAGAAGTCCTGAAACACTTCACTGGCTTGAAAATACCAGACTGCCCTTGAGATGCATGGAAAAGCACAATCCGCATGTTGTCGTCCCCTTTGTATTGGAGAGCTGGTGCCTTCCTAATAATTTGATTTCTGTACATGCCACCTCTTGACCATTTTGCAGTTTAGGATCCAAGATGCACATGTTTAGTAGTGGAATACACATAATAAGCACATACAAGTGATGAAAAAAGGACTCAACAACATAGGGTAAAAAAAATAAATTTAAATACTCATTTTGGGTTTGCTCTTGGCTATTTTAGCTTGTTCTCCACCTCGTTTGCAAATGACTCTACTGTTGAAGAAAGCTTTGCACTTGTTGGGAGAATAAAGTACATAAATATCCCATGAGATTGGAGGTAGTATATTTTCCTAGTAACCAGATGCCCCTGATTGAGGAGACTGAAATTTGCAAATGGTTGTCTCTCCAGAGACATCCAGTGATTTAGTTTGTAGTTGAAGCTTGTAACGCCCACGGAATCTGCTGCATGTATCTGGAGTCTGGCAACTCTTGACTGCAAGTTTTTAAGTGTGATTTTAAAATAGTTCTTAAGGAAGGCAACAGGCAGTGTAATAACACCAAGTGGTGTGGAGGTAGACAATCCCATTCCTGAATTTGCAGTTCACCTGGTGCTGCCCTGTGCATTCAATGAGGTTTTTGAAATTAATGGCATCTAGGATTCCTCCGCCCACCCTCACCCCAGCACCTGTCTTGATTCTGCTTCTCCCAGTTCCTCACCCCTCCCACCACATTGTCACATTGTTAAATGCTAATAGACTGTGCCCAACACTGACACAAACACTGTCTTGGGTCATAGCTGTATTAGCCAACTAATAGAGAATTAAGGGTTCCTGTTTTGGTAAAAACTTGCATTTGACTGTGGGAATCCCCTCCTGAATGCAAGCAATTTTGTAAGTAGGTTCTTGACTCTCCCTCACCCTTTGTTTCTGAATTGCTAGTTTCCACCCAAATAACCCCCCTCAAGCATCTTGCCAGTGCCACAATCACACTCGTTATTTGCCTGCTATGTAATTGATCCAGTATCCTCAGGTGTATGCACAGATGTGGCCTGAAGCAGGGGGACCAGTTGTCCTTTCCTTTCAGTGTGCTCAGTCATTAATAATACATCAATAAAAATGCCATCCATTATACATGAGAGCCTCACAATGAAGCTAGCACACGTGCAGCATCCTTTCTTTGCTCTTGGTAATAAAGTACTTTTTAACAGGTTGGAAAGAAAAAAGCAATGGACTTGCTAGGACATAGGTCAGGGCCAGATAGGAACTGGGAGGGCTGCTGGGGGTTCTCCAGCTCAGGGACCACTCACCCCAGTGGCCCAGTTTAGATCCCTGATCATCCAACCAGAGAAGTCCGGGGATAAAGAACAGCATTAGTCCAGGCAACCCTCAGGAACCACTATTCTGAGGTCCCCTCCAGCTGAGGCTCATCTTTCCCATAAAGAGGCAGAAATGGTTCATTAGACTATCCGCAGGACTGCTTTATGGAACCTTAGGGGGCCCTGTGTGAAACTGCCTTCTACTCCCCACCCCCCAGATATGAGGTCAACAGATAATGGCCTGGTGGCTAAAATATGGCTCTGGGCCTGAAAGTTTGCCAACAGTTTTCTGTTTGAGAACACGAACTTTGAAATCCAGTAAAAGAAATATTATCCCAATCAGAAAGGAATTCCATTCTTCTCATTGGTAGACATTTATTACAACAACAAAATTGTAATCAATTATTTTGTTTTGACTTTCGTTAAAAACGTTGTAGAAATCTGTTTTCTCTCTTGTAACATTACATAAGTACCTACGTAATAAGCTTGAGTTTGCCTCTGGGCTCACAAAACCTCAAATATTTACTACCTGGCCCTTTTCTGAAGAAATCTGTCTACCCTGGCCTTGGACTTAGGTTTTTGAGTAAGGAAATAACACCCTTAAAGGGAATTAACTTCCTTTTGCCTCTGACCAGCAGTGATGTTTTCCCCTCATTTCTGAAGAGGGGAGAGGCAAGCTCTGTGGGTTCCTGGTATTGGGGAAATAACATAGGTCATCTCCAGGGAACTGAATCTTGAAACTCTGAGTTTCAGAGTTATGAGACTCTGTAATGTGTGTTCTCTGAGACTTTGGCCTGTTGAGCACACACCAGCTGTTGCATTTAGCATAGAGTCACTCTAGCAGAGAGAAGCTGGTACCTTGTGAAGCTCTTCTACTGAGTGTGGCTAATCCAGGGGCACGGTCACTCAGAGATCATGGTCATCTTTCCCCCTCAGCTGGCTCTCTTAATTTCAGACTCTTTCTTTTACTTATTTAGACATCCCAGTGATAAGCATTTGATTTGTTGTTTGTTTGTTTAATTTTAGGAAATTTCAGGAAGACTTGATTTTCAAAGCTAATTATGAAAACATTTGTCATTGGAATCAGTGGGTAAGTAATTTTGCGACAAACAACTGGTGGAGGTACTCAGGATGTCCAAAGGGTGTTTTCATGTGGATGTGGTAGGGGATGGAGGAGTCAGGATTCCTGAGTCCCAAAGAAGAGAGCAGGTCCCTGGCAAATATAAAACAGTGGCATGCTGGCTACAGAAATGGCAACAGGAGATGGGAGAGTCTCCTAGACTCCTAGAGAAAGAGGACCATCAGGAAGCAAAATCTGCCTGCTTTCCCATTTCTTTGCTGGAGTTGACACTAGACACCTTCTATCCTTATCCGTTTAAAAAAAAAAAAAAAGATTTTATTTATTTATTCACGAGAGACACAGAGAGAGACAGAGACACAGGCAGAGGAAGAAGCAGGTTCCCTGCGGAGAGCTCAATGTGGGATTCAATCCCAGGACCCTGGGATCACGCCCTGAGCCGAAGACAGACAATCAACCACTGAGCCACCCAGGTGTCCCTATCCTTATTATCCTTATGAACCTGTTGCCCTGGCATGGTTATTAGTTGTGTTTGTCCCCCCTTCAAAAGCATCCTCAATTATATGGTCACCCTACCTGTGGTACCAGAGGTATACATGCAAATAAGACACCAACGCCCCTCCAAAAGACGCTGTCTACTTTGCTACTGTGTTATGTTCAGCTTTCTTCTGAGTAATGTGTGAATACACACATTATGTGCAGTCCAATTCATAAGATATTTGAGACTTAAAATTAAAAGTCTGGAATTTGGGGGGGATCATTGTATTATGTTACTATAGTAAGTAATCAGAGGTAAAGGGGATGAACCCGGTGTCAGAGCTCTGCCTCATCATGCTCCCATCGAACCAGAATCAAAGTTTTGTTTTTCTCCACATTGCTTCTCTTGGCTATGCCTCCCCTTCTGCACTCAGTGCCACCCTCCTAAATCAGGCCCTCGTTCCTTGATTGCCTCCCTCTCTTAACCTTTCCTACATATCTCTCCACCAGTTGAATCTTGCAGAAATTTTTAGTTATCCTCTTACCTGGTGAACGATATGCAGTGGTTACCAGTTACCTGGAACAGAATCTGAATATCCTGGTGTATGAAGACTATCCATAAATACTAAAAGAAATGTATCAGCTTCAGGGGCAGATAGGCTGCAGGAAAGGTTTGATATAGGAACTCACCGAAGACTCCATTTCTTTCTATCTCTTCTTTGTGTCTTCATCCATTGGGATTCATCCTAGAGTTGACTCCACTTTTTGGGCCTGAGGGGATACCACTGGGTGCTGGGAATTTGTATTTCTTAGCCTGCTACTAGGATAAAAAAAAAAAAAAAAAATGCCTCTCTTCCTCCAGATCATGAGTTTCTCTTTGACCAGACTAGCTGTACCACATACACACAGTCACTGTGGCAAAATGGGTGGTCCTGCCCCGATTAGCTTAGGCTAGCAGGGTCCTGCTCTATGGTTGACAGTCGGGTCAGTCCAAACCACACCCCAGAAACACACCCCAGCTGCTGGGGAGGCAGCTGCCAGTTCTACTCTGGCATCCAAAACAACTTTCATTCTGTGTATGTAGGAATAAAATCCCCTCTTCTCAATGTTCCAGATGTACAAACCTGCCTCATGCTTCCTTGCCACGTGTATTAGGTGCTAAGAAAGCCTCTTCTTCACTGTCTCTTCCTTGGAGAGTGCCAGGATTTCATTTTAATGCTGCTTCTGTGCATTTAAAGCACCTGCTGGACTCAGCTGCAGTGACCTCTGTTCCTGCCTTTCTTCCTTCTTCCAGACTCAGTGTTGTATCCTCCTTGTATACTTAACCACTTGTTCTGCTATGAAGTCATCATTTGGTTAAGACATCAAGGAATAGCAGGGGTTCCAAAGGAGTCAAGGGTCATTCAGGATCCTCCTGAAAATTTAGTGCCAGTGTGAAGATGTTCATTTTTCTGGGCGAGGGGCAGATAGTCTTCAACAGATTCTCACAGAATTCTGTGATGTTAAAAAATATTAAGGGTTTTGGGGGAAAAAAAGATCCATGGGCTTTAGAGTTAGACTTTGTATCCCTTCCTCATGACTTGCTAGTTGTACCTTGGGCAAGTTTTATGAGTATATAGTCTTTCAGTCCTTAGTTTCCTCAACTGTAAAATAGTAATATGAATATCTGCCTGCTGCAGAAAGGATTTTCCTCTTAAGTACCTATAGACAGCCTTTTTAACTTCTGCTTAGCCCACTGTCATATTCCAAATACACTCCCCTCCTGTCTCTTGGACAAAAAACAAATGGACCAGGACTTGTGCATTTATTTGGCTGTTGTGAACAAAGAAGGAAGTGTCCCCAAACAGTTATTCATTTTCCTTCCCCCTACCCTAAGATAAAGCATGTACCTGTCTGGGGACTCTTGCCCTGAGGTGGGAGGGCACGTGACGGTGGTCAGGAATTTGGTGGTGCGTGGTGGTTTTGAGCATGCTGAAAGAGAAGAGTTAGTCTTAAGGTTGTCACCTGACCAGGATTCCTAGTATGGATCGTAGGCATGAACTTGTGCAATTCCGACTTGCTAAATTCTTTTAAATTCTTGTTAAATCCCCCCTCCCATCTCTCTGACCTATACTGTCTGGTCTGTCTCCTCCAAGTCTTCAAAACTGGAGTGCTTGCTTCTCACTGTCTCCAGTTAAGTCAGTGTTGGTTTGACTGTGTATCATTTGAAAGAGATAAGTCTCGAAAATGACACATTTTCTGGCCAGGTTGCTTATACTATAATAAAGTTAGCCCTGTTTACTGTCTCTCTCTTTTTTTTTTTTTAGTTTATAAGATTTTTATTTCTTAAAAATGGACATTAACATTCAGTATATATTTATATCTTAAAATCCCCAATTTAGTGAAAACAAGACATTCAATGGCACACTAGCAGCAGAAGGTGCTTCTTAACTACTTATCATTTTTACAAAGTTAAATCTATATAAAAACGAACACTAAAGAGAATAAATAGGCTCAACTAAAGTTAGTAAGAAACAAGTATAAATATAAATACCAGATTTTAAACAGGAATCTGTGTTTTCACTCCAAGTAAAGAAAATACATGCTAATCTAAAACTTAGAGGGCAGCAAGCTAATAGATTTTCTCTTAGTTGAACCCTTTCCAATCTTAGTAACATTTCTGGATAAACCATAAAGTTACTATTGTACATTTTAAAAGGATTGGTCCAGTGGTGTGTGCTCTATTTTTGATTCCTCCTCTTCATTTACAGTATTAGCATCAGCAGCATTATGTGGATTGTCTAGAATGTCTTTGTGAAATCTGTCTGATGACTCTTCTTGATCCTCATCCTCTTCGATGGTTGGTGCCCTGGGTGTGTTTATTAATAAGTCATTTCCAAGGGACTGACTATTACTCAGTAGTTTTGCCTGCCTTCTTTCCAAGGCCAGTTGTTTATTTCTCTCTATTCTCTGTTGTTGTTCTTCTGTTAGGCTTCTACTTGGCTCAGAAACAAAGTTCTCACTTTCCACTGAGTTTGTCAAAAAGGGATCTAATTCAGTAGCAGTTATATCATAGCCATGATTTTCTCCTGCTTCACCATCATTGCTAATAAAATCTTCATGTATAATAGGTAGGTCAAGTCGAATTCGTTTTAAACAGGTCTGAACTTCCTTTTTACTTCCCAGGTATTCAACTCTGTCAATGAAATCCTCGAATTGCAGTTTAGGGAATAGCCTATGTGCCCAATGCTCCATGTGTCTGATTAGCGTTTTCAAGTCTTCAGCCTCATGACCTTTACCTTTGAATTTTGCATTATCAAACACATGCCTTAATGCTGGAAGCCCTCTCTCTGAAACTAATCTCTGAGCATCCAGCTTAGGTATGTTCCGTTTAACGGTTCTCTTTGGAGGTACAGGAACAGGTGCTCCTCTCCCTGACTCTTCATCAGGTTCAGCTCCTTCTCCATCTCCTCTCTGTGGAGAGGCTGGAGGTGGAAAAGGAGGAAAAGTTTCATCTTCTATATGCTCATAATCTGGTAAGTCAATCAAGCCATTCTCCTCTGGCTCTAGCATCTTCTCCTCCTCCCGGGTACCGCCGCGGCCACAGCGTGGGGCCAGGCGCGGTAGCTAAACCGCGTTGATCACGAGATTCTGGAGGTTCCCGCGCGAGAAGGGGCCTGTGCCTACTGTCTCTTTTAAGCCAAAATTCAGTATCTGAACTATGGAAACTCAGTGTGAATTATAGACATTTTTGTTAAAGGGGAGAAATTTTATACCAGTATTTCTCCAAGGCAAAGGGTAATACCCACCCACTTTCCTATTCTTTCCTTTTCTTTTCTTTTCCTTTTTTCTTTTCTTTTCTTTTCTTTTCTTTTCTTTTCTTTCTTTCTTTCTTTCTTTCTTTCTTTCTTTCTTTCTAAGATTTATTTATTTAGTTAGTTATTTGAGAGAGAGTACAAGCAGGGGGAGGGGTAAAGGAAAAGGAGGAGGAAGCAGACTCCCCACTGAGCCAACTTGGGGCTTGATCCCAGGACCCTGGGAACAGGACCTGAGCCAAAATCAGCATCAGATGCTGAAGAGAATGAGCCACCCAAGCACATCTCCTGTCTTTTCCAAGATAACTATGCCCATATCCTACCCAATTGTGTATTCTAAGGCAAAAAAAAAAACAAAAAAACTTTTGAATCAAGTTCCTTGTACTTTGTAGGTATAAGGTATTTAGGTAATAATTGAATTATAGTCAGTAAAGAATTTTGATGAATGAATATTAGTTTCTTGTCTAGATTGTAAATACATTGCAATGTATCTCACCTAGGATTAAGCACAGGTTCTTGCAAATAAATATGCAGTTAAGAGTTTTTTGTGCCATGAAAATTCGGTTTTAAATACACAAAATAGGGGACACCCAGGTGGTTCAGTGGTTGAGCGTCTGCCTTTGGCTCAGGTTGTAATCCCAGGGTCCTGGAATTGAGTCATGCATCAGGCTCTGCGTGGGGAGCCTGCTTCTCCCTCTGCCTACATCTCTGCCTCTCTCTGTTTGTCTCAAATAAATAAGTAACATCTTTTTTTTTTTTTTTAATGCACAAAACAATACAGGAGGGGCACCTGGGTGGCTCAGTGGTTGAGCATCTATCTGCCTTTGGCTCAGGTCGTGATCCTGGGGCCCTGGGATCGAGTCCCACATCGGGCTCCCTGCAAGGAGCCTGCTTCTCCCTCTGCCTGTGTCTCTGCCTCTCTCTCTGTATCTCATGAATAAATAAATAAAATCTTTAAAAAAATAAAAACAAAAATATAAAGGAAACCCATTATAATGAAATTTAGCTATAAAAATATTTTAAAAAACAAATCATCATTTTGTGATACACTTCTTTGTTAATTTATTAAATAACAGTGTCCAGTGGTGAGTCTAAATACTGCCATCAATTTGAAATAATAATGAGTATTGATCACGCTTCAAGATATCTGCCCCAACTGCACCATGATATGAAAATATCTCTGATTTCTATCGACAACAAATTTCACAGGTTCTGTTAATACTACTGATGTTTGTTATTTATATTTATAATTAAAGGAAAAGCTAAAATTCTGTTAGAATATAATAAAAGTATATAAAAATATATAAAAAATGCCATTTCTTTTCCCACTCAAGTTCACAAAGTCCACGAATCAGTTCACAAAACCCTTTGAGGCAGCAGCCCCAGGTTAATGAAAGCTCTGACTGAATGAGTGACTACAGAAGGCCCTCTCATGTGCTGTTATGTGGTGCTAGACTCTGGCAAACTAGGTACACAGAGGAGTTAGCCAAGGTCCGCATTCTCCTCCACGTCACACAGTCCATCCACGAGGGACATGTAACTGACTCTATGTGATAAGCTTCACTGGACTTCCCATCAAGCCCCAAAGTGGACAGAGATTTAATGATACAGGGGGCATCACAGCAGAGATGTGATTGAGTTATAAGTGGCTTGTCAGAAGCCAGTCCTCCACTTTTCTCCATGGTGCCCTGAAACAAAATCACAGTGGCCACATGCAATTTTATGTACTTGCACTAAAATGCGCTACTCAGGGCGCCTGGGTGGCTCAGGCAGTTAAGCATCTGCCTTTGGCTCAGGTCGTGGTCCTGGGTCCTGGGATCGAGTCCCCACATGGGGCAGGCTTCCTGTTCAGCAGGAGGGTGCTTCTCCCTCTCTCTCTCAAATAAATAAATAAAATCTTTTTTTTTAATGCATCTTTCTTCTTGGTATTTTCAATTTTTTTTTCTTTTTCTGTTCAGTGTGACAAATGGCGGGAAGACAACACTGGCTAAGAATTTGCAGAAACACCTCCCAAACTGCAGTGTCATATCTCAGGATGATTTCTTTAAGGTATTTATAAAGCTTCTTAGGTCATTCATTTAATACAAGAAAGTTCTAGTAGCAAAGTTAATTAAATTACATCCAAAAAGCCTTTGCTAGGGGACAGAGGTTTTGGGGTGAAGGGTTGCAGTAATGCCACTTATCCACTAGATGGCATTACTTATTGATGTGGCTCTGATTTTAATTATCCTCGTCTTCCAAAGGATTTAGTAAAAGTTTATCGCCTCTTCATTCTATAATTGTATTATTTCTGCCCTGCACAGTTTTGATGGGTTCTTGTTATTTTTTCCAGCCAGAGTCTGAGATAGCGAAAGATACAAATGGATTTCTGCAGTATGATGGTAAGTAGATGAGTGTGTGAAATATTCACTGCTGTCCATTTTTCTCTTTCAAACCCAAATACCTTCTCTGTGAAGACAGTTTCAAAATGTGCTTAAGTACGTGTTAAATATCTATGAAGACAGTATCAAAGTGTGTTGCCCTTTACACATACTTTTGTAAAGTTTTCTCGTTTATGTCCAACTATTTAAACAAATGAAACCTATTCCCCAGGCTTTTACTTAAAACTGAAAACATTGGAACAATAGATTTTTCTACTAAAACTAGAATAAGGTAGGTTTGTTGGTACTCTGCTCATCCCTGCCTGGGGTACACATAACTAAGGATACTTCCCCGATGCCTCCCTGCAGTCTCGCCTGGAGCAAACTCTAAGCTCATCCAATGGGCTCACCTTCCCAGTGACCGCGGTGGACTAGACAGCTGTTTTCTTCTTTCCACTGCTCATAAAGGTTAGCGAATATTTTTTAGATGGATTCACTTCGCTCTCTTGCCCAATCTAGCCCTGCTTTGAAGCCAAAGGATTATAAAGTCCATCAGAAGACATTTATTTTCCTATAGAGAATACCACACTAATAAACTATACTTAATGGTCTTGTCAGCTTTTATTATGAACAAGATGACCACTGAGTGTTTATGCAAACTGGCAACAGAAACAGCTATCTTAAAAAGCCATAAACTACATTCTTTATTTTTAACTTTGATGACATGAGAGGAAAAATGTTATGTAATCAGTTCTTACAGACACTTGATAGTTTTAAGAGAAGCAAAATCCTTGACTCACTGCCTGTTCTTGTGTCTTGAGCTGCAGCCAGGATATTTTTTACTTTTCTTCCCCTCTAATGATTAGCAAGGAAGGTAATTACAGAGTAAGAGTTAAACAAGGAAAGTCTGTTTTCAATGATTGACAAAAAATTATTCCTAATTCAAATAAGTTCTTATAAACTGATAAGAAAAACAGAAATATTCCAATTGAAAGATGTCCAAGGATATAAATAAGCTATTCATGGAAGCAAAAGGTTATTTGATTAATAAATGTACAATAAAAAGTCAACCTCAGAAATAGTCAAAGAGTTGTAAATTACTTTTTTTCCCCACTCACCTCATAAACAGATTTTTAAAGCAGTAATTATCTGATGGTTGCACAGTTATCTAATTACATAATGATGGCTCAATAAAACAAAAACTTTCATAGATGGGAATATTAATTGATGTAACCTTTCTGGAAGGTTGCTTGAGCATATGTCCCAAAGACCTTAAAGTATTCATGCCATGTGTCAAGTGCCCTACTTCCAGGAGCCTATCATAAAGAAAAATCTGAAATTTTTAAGTAAATGTACAAATTTAATGTAAATCAAGGTAATGTTAAAATCTTTATGATAATCACTAGAAGAATAGTTTAAAGATGTATAGCTATCAAGTTTATAAGTAAATGGAATCATTAAATTTTGTTGGTAAATACGAAATAAGTCAGAAGTAAAAAACAATTTAAAGAAATCAAAAGATGATTAAAATGTAGAAAATGAGAATAAGA
This sequence comes from Vulpes lagopus, assembly GCF_018345385.1. NCBI lineage: Eukaryota > Metazoa > Chordata > Mammalia > Carnivora > Canidae > Vulpes > Vulpes lagopus. The sequence goes on from NC_054825.1 coordinate 140,182,879, forward strand.
TGATAGATTTAAGCCAAATATAGCGGTAGCTACATTAAGTTAAATGAACTAAAATACTCCAAAGACAGTCAAACTAGATTTTTAAAAATGAAAGAAAGAAAAGCCCAACTATAAGCTCCTTATAAGAGACATATTTAGATACTAGGACAAAGAAAAGTAGACAAGGCTAGAAAAAGATATACCATGTGAACATATACTGAAAGAAATCTGGTATAACTACTAATATCAGACAAAGTAAACACAAAGAATATCACTAGAGACAGTATTACTAGAGATAAATAGAGATAAATGGGTCAATTCAACAAGAAGATAAGCAATCTAAAATTTGTATGTCCCCAATAACATAACCTCTAAATACAGTAAGCAAAAACTGACAAAACTACGTGAGTAAATATACAAATCTGTAATTATTATGGGAGATTTTTTAACACAACTTCCTCAGTAACTAATAGAAAAAAGCAGATAAAATTATAAGGGTATAACTGATTTGAACAGCGTAATCAACAAACAACCACTCTAACATATATGGAACATTTAGCCAGTCACAGCAGAATACACATTTTTGTTTTCTTTTTTTTTCTTTTTTTTTTTTTTTAGATTTTTTTTTTTTACATTTTTGTTTTCTTAAAATAAAATTAAAAAAAAAAGAATTGCCTTTGCTACATCCCCTCACCCCCAAAAAAGAAAAAGAATACAGGGAACATTAACTAAAATGGAAGGCATATGCAAGGGCATAGAACAACAGTACATTTCAGTAGAATGAAGTAATATAGAGATAAGCTCTAAGCACAGAGAATTGAATCAGAAATCAGTAACAAAAAAATAGAAAACTTTCAAGTGCTTGGAAATTAATCAATACCTTTTTTTTCTGGAAAAATTTAAGCTGCATACAAAAGTAGGCAGAAGACTGTAATGAACTCTCATAAATTCATCATCTAGCTTTTAAAAACAATGAACTTGTGACCAATTTATATTTCATCTATGCCCTCACCCACTTTCTCCTTCTGTATCTTCTTGAAGTAAATTCCAGATGTCATCACATTTCACCTGAAGTAAAGCACTTCTATATATCCCTTGGGTTAAGGGAAAAAATCACCGTGAAATCAGAAGATACTTTTAACTGAACAATAATGAAAATATATTAAAACTAATGGTATTTGTGGTTTCAGCAAAGACGGATTGGCTACATTCCTTGCTCTTTCCACCTCTTATAATTGGAAACCTTGGATGGAACACAGCAAACAGAGGAAGACTCAAAGAGAGAACAGACTGGCTGGGGCCTTTGGGACTTGCGGAATGATTGGTTGTGATTCCTTGGATTTTCTTCTAACCTGTCATATATTCAGGAAGGGGTACTTGAGAGGTGTGCCATGGAATCATCAATAGGTACAGACAAAAGAGCCCCAAGAAACCTGTTCCCTGTAGTCAAAGGACCAGGAAAAGCGTGCCCTATTGGAATAGAAAGTCATTTTGATAATATACCCTACTGTAGCCAAACACAAAAAGAAAAACCATCCTCCCTTCATGTTTCAGCAAGGCCAAGCAGTGAGCAAGACTTTTGGACCTGTCTGGCACCAGCAAGGCAGGGGACCCCACAGAAGTCCTATCAATTGAGCCAGACAGGGAACTGAATTTCTACACCCACGTAGCAGCAGCAGCAGCAGCAGGATGAGGCAATGTGAGGTAGTGCATCCCACTTTCCTCACCCAGAGAGCATCAGCTGCTGTCAGCAGGATGCATTTGATACCTGAACTTCTATCCTCACCAAGAGCAAGGAAGCCACACCAGCCCTCCATTTGCCTCCTTTTACCAAGACAACCTCCATTTCCATGTTGGTAAGATTCAGTAAGGAGATGACCATTTACCCCCACCTGGACCTGTATACTACACCTAACCAGGGTAACTGCCTATAAAAAAGGAGATTAAATGGGATCCAGAGCCTCACAACATGATACCCAAACTTTCTAGAATGAGACTGAAATTCACTTGGCATGTCAAGAACCAGGCAACTCTCAGCTTGAATGAGAAAAGACAATTAACAGACACCAATTCTGTGATAACACAGATATTGGAATTATCTGACAAGGATTTTAAAGCAGCATTCATAAAAAGGTTCACCGAGTGATTGTTAACATTGTTAAATCTAGTAAAAAGTTAGAAAGCCTCAGTAAAGAAATAGAAGATGTAAAAAAAAAAAAAGAAATTTCTTAACTGACAATATACAGTAACTAAAATTTTAAAACTCATAAGATGGGCTCAACTGCAGAATAAATATGACAGAGGAAAGAATCTTTGGATTGGAGGACAGAACAATAGAAATTACTCTATCTAAACAACAGACCAAAAAGAGACTGAAAAGAAACTAGCAGAAATATCATTGCAGTCTCAGAAGGAAAGGAAAAAAGGTGTGGTGCTAAAAAAGAAGTAAATGTGTAAAACATCACAAACTTGGCATAAGACATAAACCTATAAAATCAGTAATCTGACTGATCCTCCATCAGATTAAGATTAAACATAACCGACCAAGAAAAAAAGAGAAGACACAAATTACAAATATCAAAAACAAAAAAAGGAAATACCACTACAGATCCTACAGACATTAAAGAGATAAGAGGATATTATGAACAGTCTGTGCAACTAAATTAGAAAACTTAAATGAAATTGACAATTTCCTTGAAAAATGCAGCTTACTAAAACTAACACCAGAACAATGAGAAAATCCTAACAGTCCTCTGTCTAGCGAATAAGTTAATCCATAATTGTAAAACCTTCCACTAAAAAGCCTCTAAGTACAGATGGCTCAATTCAGTAGTTCTGGAGTATGGCTCAGAAACTGTTATTCTGGTAAATTCCCAGTGATACAAATGCTGCTGGTCTAGGTAGTACACTTTGAGAATCAGTGTTTTGGAATATTTTGCTGGAAATTGTAAACTCAAAAAGTATGCACATTTTAGAGTTTAAAAAGGACATATTTGGATCCTTTATAAAATTTCTTTTTTTTTAATTTTTATTTATTTATGATAGGCACACAGTGTGAGAGAGAGAGGCAGAGACACAGGCAGAGGGAGAAGCAGGCTCCATGCACCGGGAGCCTGATGTGGGATTCGATCCCGGGTCTCCAGGATCGCGCCCTGGGCCAAAGGCAGGCGCCAAACCACTGTGCCACCCAGGGATCCCCCCTTTATAAAATTTCTAATGGTTTTTCTCTTATTTACTTGTAAGAGCCCTTTATATATTAAAGATACTAGCTCTTGGGGAGCCTGACTGACTCAGTTGGTTAAGTGTCTGACTGTTTCATCTCAGGTCATGATCTCATGGTCTTGTGATCAAGCCCCATGCTGGGCTCCGTGCTCAGGGCTGAGTCTGCTTCAGATTCTTTCTCCCTCTTCTTCTGCACCTCCCACTCATGCTCTCTTGCTCTCTTGCTCTCAAATAAATAAAATCTTAAAAGAAAAGATATGTATTTTAGTTCTTTGCTACATATATTGCAGATATTTTCCCCAGTATATCATTTATCTTTCACTAATTTATAGATATTTTGTCATCCAAATATGTTAAACTTTGGTCTAGTTAGGAGGGAATAGACATTATAAGTAAAGCAATATTAGCTATGAATGTATGATTGCCAAAGCTGGACATGGGAGTTCATTGTACTCTACTCTCTACTTTTATATGTATTTGAAATTTTCCATATTAAAAATGTTTCAAACATACCAATTTGTCAGTAATAGAATTTAAATTTTTCTGAAATATTTATTAGGTATTTTGAAAGGTAAATTAAATAGTGCTATTCTATATATTTATAGAGCCTATATATTTATAGAGCCTTATCATAAAAAGCCACATCATAAATCTTTTGTTGTATTGATTTCATATTTTTGTATATTTGTTTGAAGTGCTTGAAGCGCTTAATATGGATGAAATGATGTCCACCATTTCCTGCTGGATGGAAAACCCATCAACAGACTCTGGAAGCACCGAAGAAATTCCCATATTAATCATCGAAGGCTTCCTTCTCTTTAATTATAAGTAAGCATCCTCAACCTAATATTGATTCTGAATGAATGGGGTGAAAACTTGGTAAACTAAACAGGCTGTTATTGTAGGCCTCTAGACACTCTATGGAACAGAAGCTATTTTCTGACGATTCCATATGAAGAATGTAAGAGGAGGAGGAGGTGAGTTTTGATATTGCCTTTGTGGATTATAATTAAAAAGACAAAATTTATGAGGATAGAAAGTACAGCATAGGGAATAGGATCAGTAGTATTTATAATAGCACTGTATGGTGACAGATGGTAGCTACACTCATGGTGAACATAGCATAACCTATAGAGAAGTCAAATCCCTACGTTATATAATTGAAACTAACATTGTATGCCAACCATACTTAATTAAAAATAAAATTTTTTAAGTAAATTTTTTTTTAATTTCTTTAAGAAAAAGTTCTTTTTTCCCATTTTTTAAAAGACAAAATTTAGGAACAATGAGGAAAGAACATGATTGAGCAATATGTATATGTCATTTTTCAAACAAGAGAAGCCTGGTCTCTTCTACACAAAGAGAAAAATCTTTTTCTAGAAATGGTCATCCACGTGGGGTAATACAAATTGCTTTTCTAAGAAAAGGCCCTTCTACAGACCATTTGACTCATCTCTCCTATATCTCCAAATGCAGCAATCCCATGTTGATTGATTTTAAATTTGAGAGCCATTATTCTGTGACAGCCACAAAGAACACCCAATTAACTGAAAGCCTAATCCAATCTATCAGGTTCTCTGTCATTATTCACATTGATATTTGTCTCTTCTGTTCTCTCAGAAAGCACTGTAGTAGGAGGAGATAATTATGAATGATAGTGAATTACAAAAGTAGTTTTTTTGGATCAGAAAACTAAATCAGTTCTGCTGTCTTCTAATTAGTATTGAATCTAAAACGTATACTCTTAATTCTGTTTAGATTAAGTCTCAGTGATTTTTCCCATCACCCTGATCATTATTATTTTACTTTATCAATTTTATGTCTCTGTGCACATTAAGTTTCCTGTGTGTTTTCATAGTAAAAGGGTCTACAAGCCTCCAGATGCCTCAGGGTACTTTGATGGCCACGTGTGGCCCATGTATCTAAAGCACAGACAAGAAATGGAGAACATCACCCGGGACATTGGTAAGTGCCTTCTCTCCCTCCACAGAAGGCCTTTACTTGTCATTGCTCGAAGTCCATGAGAGAAAGGATTTTTAGGAGGCATCTTCGTGAATTACATTATAAAGGAACTCTTTAAGCCAGAACACTCTGGGCTCTTCCATGATTGACTGTCCTGGTTTCTGTTTCTCTAAGGCTTTTGTCAAAGCCTGTCAACTTCTAGATGGTCATTCATGAAACAGATATTGAATTGAATGCCTTCTGTGTACAAGGTACTGCCCTATTGATATTAAGGAAAATAAGACAAACTCAGCCCCTACTCTTATGAGCCAACATTCTATCAGGGAAACAAATGTTAAAAATACTAGCTGCATGAGCATGTCCTTTCCAGCTATGCCAGATGCTGTGATACCACGTTCCGGGGGACTAGCTGAGTCCAGTTGGCAGGCACCTGGCTGGCTCAGTAGGTGGAACATGCAACTCTTGATCTTGTGAATTCAAGCCCTGTGTTGGGTAGAGAGATTGCTTAAAAATGAAACCTTAAAAAAAAAAAAAGGCCAATCTAACCATGACCCCACTTTGCTTAACCTGCAAAGAGAGTCCAGTGTTTTGGAATAAAGGCCAAACACGCCTTGAGTCCCCTGAAGACTAAGGCATAGACAGCCTTGCTGTCAAATCTCATCTCTCCAGGATACCTGCTCCCACATTCAAGTCCTCCCAAACTATGCATCCTTTTCTTAACATTCAAATTTCTCTCTCTCTCTCTTACCTCCAGTTTTCTGATTAAAGGTTTCATTTTTAAGCAGTCTTTTAAATCTTATAAGTGTTTAAGGTCTTGTGTTCTTGATTTAAACTTATTAGTATTCTTTTTTTTTTTTTTTTTTGAGGGGATAAAGGGTAGAGCAAGCTCCATGCCCAGCACAGAATATGGCATGGGGCTTGATCTCACCATCCTGAAATGATGACCTGAGCCAAAATCAAGAGTCAGACATGTAACTGACTAAGGCACCCAGGTGCCCCTAAACCTATTAGTATTCTTAGGAGATGTCAGGTGCCAGAGTTAGAATCCTCTACCAATAGGCCCATTGGCCTTTGAACTGCTCTCCTTTCTCCTTAGTTTACCTAGATGGAACAAAATCCGAAGAGGAACTCTTTACACAAGTGTATGAAGATCTAATACAAGAACTAGCAAAGCAAAAGTGTAAGTATTGTGGATGGTGAAGGAACAGCCAGGAAAAGAGTTCATTACATACCCACGAATGGTTTACCAGAATGCTCATATAGGAGTGATTGTATGCATTCATTCATTGCTTTAAAGAATGGGTTTGGGGACTTGATTATTTTTTATGAGGGTTTTTTTATTTAAGGGTAAAAATATCCACCCATTGTTACATCCCTTAATGATGTTTACATTACATAGTTTAAGTTTTTTAGTAGATGGCTATTATTTCAGTGGAACTGAAATTATCCTTTGGGCAGAGTGAAGTTAAAAGGCTGGTGATCTCTTTTTAATATGTCTAGAGCACCTCTTCTCCTTTATTACTCTTAAAGATTTCCCATGAATTTATTTTCCCAAATCCCTCAAAAATAAACACGCGACATTAAAAAAATATTGAATGTTTCTTTAAGGTTTTCATATTAGATGACACATTTTGCAAGTACCAGAAACCCTCCTTAATCTGACTTAAGCAGAAAGAAAGCACAGGGGGTAGCTATGGCTTCAGGCTCGCTCGGTTAAGGAGCTCAAATATAACCTTCAAGGCTCTGCCACAATTCCACGTTGTATTTGGGTTTCTTTGGAAGTCAGACTCTCTCCACTGACAGATATGTTGGGAGTTGGCAGCAGCATTCTCCTCCTTGCAAAATCCCCAGTAGAAAAAGACAGTTTATCCTTTCGCTAGATTTCCCATGAGTTGATAAATGTTGAAGCTCGGTATTGGGTTCCAAGGAGCTTTTATATGATTCTCACTAAAAGAATTTTAAACAGTTTTGTAAAAAGCAGTTTTGCATTTTAGCTCAGCTAGAAAGCCCCAGGGAAGATTTTGGTTGGTCCTGCTTGGATCTTCTGGCTTGTGCTAACCTCACCACTTTGGCCAGGGAGGTGGCACACTCTGATTGGCTAGGGCTGACCCGTGTACTCGTCTTCTCTCCTGTTTAGCAAGGAGAAATTCCACAAAGGAAAAGCAGAGCAGGAAGTAGAAACCATAAGGAGGATGAAAAAGCAGGCTGGGGTCCAGCTGCTATAATATTCGAACTATTTGTACTCAAAGGGTTTTCATGGTTAACACATGCAAAATACAACCATCTTGTTCAGGAGGCAGTGGGAGTCACTCCTGCAGTGCAGAATAGGACGTGCTTTTAAGAAGCAACTACCCTAGTCCAGATGTCATCATCTCTTAACAAGAATTAGGTTTCTTTTGTTCTCAGTAAATTCCTATCTTATGAGGGGATTAAGCCCAACCAGCCCATTGATCCCACACACTCCTCATTTTGGGATCAGCCCTTCCTGTGGGCATGAACGCATTTGAAGAAACTTCAGGACCATTTTAAAGTTTCTCCTAAGTGGAACTTACAGTCCTTGGCAGATATGCCTGCCCATCCCTGCTGTCTGTTACTTTGATGAAAGGCAGGGAAGCTCAGGGCACCGACATGAAGGGCTGTAAAGAGTGTGGGGTGAAGGGAGGAAGGAGTTCAGCCTTCATAAATGATAGCAGCTGAGCCAGAGCCACTCTTCTGAGAGTTATTGGCTCCCTTTCTGGCCCTAACGAGATACTTGAGGGTGTTTTAGAAGCTGGACACCCGTACCTTTCCATCCTCTTGATAATGGCCAGTGCTTACGTCCATTTTTGTAGTGACTAAGTCATACTTTGGAGTTTGGCCTTGTGATCCATCTCCTGATAAAGATGAAAGGAGCCTTAATCAGTAGCTCAGGCAAACTGCATTTCATTCCATGCCAAATGCCAGCCTCTGCCATCTGTTCTGAGGCCCAAGAACAACAGGTATGTTTTGATGGACACTGAAAGCCCACAAGAAGGGGTGCCTGTGTGGCTCAGTCAGTTAAGTGTCTGACTCTTGATCTCAGCTAATGAAAGCCCACAAGAAAGTACACGTCCATGTGTGTGGCAACCCTCCTCTTTCCTTGCTTATGTCCTAGAGGCTAGTAAGGACCTTTAAAAGGACCTGTACCTTTTAAGTCTATCTTGCCTGTGTTCTAGATATCAGATAAAGTTGAGTAGAAAAAACAAAACAACAACAACAACAAAAACAAATGTTAAGATGAGACAAAATCCAAAGCAGATCAGATTTTCTTACCTCTTAAGATCTATATTAGTTTTTTTTTCTAGTTGCATAAATAAGTGACGGTGTTATTTATAGTAACCTACCACCTTTCCCAGTTCTTGCAACCATGGTGCCCTGGCAAAGCTGCTTGGAGGGATCCTCGGCATGGCCTGGTTTAACCCATGGTTGGGGGCTGAGCTAGCAAAGGCCTTTCCGAGGTTCCAGCGGACTACAGTGCAGTCTCCTCATAACCTCTCATGAGCCTGCTGAACTAACCTTCCATTCTAAATACATAAAATCAGAATTGTGATAAAATAATAACAGTCAGATGGAGCAGAGTTTGAATTTAATTATTAATGAAACAAATGACCCAAGAGAGTAAGAACATAAAGTTATACATTTAATTTAATCCTTGTTTAAATTCAGTGTTTGAGGCAAAATTTAACCATAACCTATTCTCACAATGACAAGGCTGTCTAGGCACCAGAACATCCAAACTCCTTTTGAGAGAGTATATTTTCATAGTGGGGGTTTGCTCTCTGGCATACTTGTTAGGTTTTCAAGGGAGCCTGACTCTGCCACATATACTAGATAGAAGCTGGCAAGACTTGACGGGAGATTGGCTCCCACATGTAGAAAGAATAAGGGGGGAAAATGTGTATTTCCATCTCATTATAAAAGCATATTAACTATGCAAAAAGTTTTAATATGAAAAAGAGAGAAAATAACCACTTGAATTCCCACCAATCAGCAATATTAACATCTTAATGTGTACACATCCAATATTTTTGCTGTTCACATAAGTCTTATATGGTTACATGGTTCATCACCATGCTCATTTCTGCTTTTACATTAGTATTTAATATTTAAAGGAACTTTATAGAGTTTATTATATTATGAAACTGAGTCAAACTAAACAGCTCTTCCAGTTAAAGGAATCAGGGCTGAGTTCTGCTTTGCTTATTAAAAGTGAGTTTTAAGACTTGGCATTGACATCTCAGTGCAGAGGAAAGATGTCATATTTCTTGTTTCAAATCAAAGAAATAAGAAATTACAAAATAAAAGTTAATTTTTCTTTTGGTATTTTTCTATATCAAATTTAAAATATAATGTTCAATTAAAAGTAACAGTATAATGACCTAATATATAATATAGTAGCCCAAATTATCATAGGATTAATGATCCTTTTCACAATTGTTGAGTTTTTAGTACTGCTACAAGTTTTTCACATTGGCAAATAACATACTGTAAAAATATCTGCACATATGACTTGTTTCCTTCTTCTGGAATTAAAGTTTTTCAGAAGTAGCACTTGCTTAGTCATAGAATATAATCATATTTGTATGTATATACTTCAGAAATTAAATACTACACCAAAAAAATTTGTTTCTCTGACATGAACTCTATACTAATAATGCAGTAGGTTTATCATTGAGTTTCAAGCCAAAGTCACCAAGTTTTCAGCTAGGCTTCCTTGGTTTAAGAAAAAAGAGCAAAATTACTCATACTTTCTAAATCGAGCATAACACTCCTTGTAGTAGTAGTAATTCTACAACAACCAGCCAACCTCTGTGATATTCTTCTAATTTGCAAACTGTTTCATTCCTTGAAGCCAATAAGTATTATACCAATTGCAAATGAAATTAGATGTCTGATATCTTAAGATGGGCTTAAATTTAGTTGAAGGATTAAAAGAATGAGACATGGTCTCTATTTGGTTCTCTATGGAAAAGCAGCATTTCTGGCTCCAGATTCCCTGTAATCTTAATATTCTATTAAGATTTACTGTTGTTACGTGCGAAGATTTAACAAAATGAGAATTGGAATTCTCTATTAATTTCTTTCTACTTGTATTTGTTTTTAAGGTTTGCAAGTAACAACATAAAGATGGAGTGCACTGAGTCCTTCCTCAGATGAATTAGGAAACTCCAAGGAGTATGTTTGAGGATCTTAACCAAGATACAATATGTACTTTGGTATGATAACAGTTGTTGGTTCCTTTGTTTGTGTTATCACACATGGTTTCCCTGACATGTGGAACAGTAAACAGTTATCCACACCACTGGACAGGAATTTACCTTAATGACTTGTTTTCCCTTCACGGAGTAAGAAATAGCATAGCTCACAAATGACTCAATTTCTCTAGACCAATGATTGTCAAACTTTTCTGAATGGGACCCAGAGTACAAAATAATATTTACATCACAATCCAGTATATATGTAATCTATTGTGCTTGTCTATGTGTGTTTATGTAGGTATGTGTATGTATGTAATGTGTGTGTATATATACACACCCCTCATATATCACAAAGCATTTGCCTTAGATTCAATGCACACTGATATTTTTCTATTTTTAGATTTTCTATAATATTCATTACCATCCAATACCAATGCCTATTTCCTGCAAATAAAGCCTTTGGCAGGAGTAGCAGTCACTTACCAGAGTGTCTTTTTGTGTGTGTGTTTTGTTACTCTTTCTTACATATATGTAAAACCAGTGGATCATTGTGTTACTTGTGTTGATACTTTGTTATAACAGGGAATATTTTCTCTGTGTTTTATTTTTCTGTCAAACCAATGGTCTAAAGTCACAGAAATCAGTTACAGTTACTTACATGATGTTCCTTTCACTGAAAAGAACAGACAGGAGATCTGAATTATATAATATTTTGAAGCCTCTTTCAATGCTGGAATTTAGATTATCTGCTGTACTGATCAACCTCTTGTTTTTTAACAGGTGGATTACTCCCAATCCTTTAAATCTTTACAAATATAAACATATTGTTACAATAACTTTAACGGGTCTTTACAGATTCGTTTTTTCAGCTCTCATTTTTTCTGTATTTTTTTTAAGATTTTATTTATTGATTTACTAATGAGAGGTAGAGACACATGCGAAGGGAGAAGCAGGCTCCCCACAGGGAGCCTGATGGGGGACTCGATCCCAGGATCCCGGGATCATGCCCTGAGCCAAAGGCAGATGCTCAATCACTGAGCCACCCAGGCGTCCCTTTTCTGTATTTTTAATTAGTTTGTACTCAATGATAATTAGGAAGTTTTTGATCACACACACTACACAGAAAGCAAAAAACAACAAAGCCCAAATGGCGGTTCTTCCACCTGATAGCTATTATGACTTGATTGAATTATGGGAAGTCTTTATTTCAAACTATTGAAAGCCTTTATTTCCTCTTTGTAAGATGATATGCAGATATGTGATACCTGACCGTAGCATAGAATAAGGCTCAAGTTCATAATCTTTAGTATGGCCTCCAAGGCATTCCCTGAACCAGCTTCTCTGTGCCTGTCTGTTCTCATTGCCCATCACTCAGCTTTTTGCTGTTCAGTGCCGTGACCTCCTCTCCTCAGTTACCAGGACCCTTCCTGCCGCATTCCAGATGCTCAGAGTGAACTTCCACAACCCTTCCCTCCAACCAGCCTGCCCTTCCTGCCCCTCCTTCATAGTGCCTTGAGGTCCTACTCAAGGAAGACTTCTCTCATCCTTCCCTCTGAGATGCTCTCAAGGCTCCCCTACTTGTCCTTCAAAGCACTATTGTAATTATACTATCACATGCAGAATCGCTCATTTTGTGGCAGTCTCTCCAGCTACATAGAAGCTCCATGAAGACAGGCCTTGCCACTGTGACTTATTTACACACACACCCCTGAGAATCAGCACATGTCTAGTATGTGATGAACACACAAAAAATATTGGGTACAAAGGTAAATTCCTATTACATCAAGAATGAATTCACAGGCAACCAATATATCATTTGAGGAGTAGTAACTTAAACTCACTGGTTGTTTTGTTGTTGTTGTTGTTGTTGTTTTTTAAGTTCAAAGCAGGCAGTCCAGAGTTTGTACATAGAGTTGTCAGATTTAGGGAAAAAACAAAACAAAACACAATTAGAAGACACACAGTTAAATTTGAACTTCAGATACTCTGTAGTTACTTATAAATAACTTTAGCATAAATAAGTCTCAAATACTACATATGTAAGGCTGTTGTTTTTCTGAAATTCAGATTTGTCCTGTATTTTATCTGGCATCTCTGCTTTTGCAGCAATTCAAAAATCATAAAAAGGAGACGCCTGAGTGGCTCAGTCTAACCTTTGGTTCAGGTTGTGATCCCAGGATCCTGGGATGGAACTCTGTGAGTCTGGCTCCCTGCTCAGTGGGGAGTCTGCTTCTCCCTCCATCCCCCTCCCCATTCATTCTCTCTCTCTCCCCCTCCTTCCCCCCTCAAATAAATAAAATCTTTTAGAGATATCATTAAAAAGCCAGGATTTTCCATCCTTGACTTGTGGACTTATCACCAGGAGATCACAGGAAAACATTTGAGATTCCTGACATAGCATAATCTATCAGGGCATAGGGAGACACAGATAGCCATATGCCTCCCAAAGTCACCCAATGGTGTCCCCAGCAACCTTCTTCAGATGTCTCTGGAGCCAGAATTGGCTCACATGGCCACTTCCCACTGCAAGGGAGGTGACACAGAGGATGTCATGACAGATTTGAACCAATTATGATTCATTGTCTGGGCATGTTGCCATGGGAACAAAATCAAGCCTCTTTTAAGGAGGAGGGAACAAGTGAGCAACCCAAAGTGCCTACCTCAAACTCTCCTCTGCCTACCTTATCTGGCCATGATTTTATCAAGCTTGGATTGCTCCAATTCCAAATTACTATTCTCAAAACAGGAATTTTTTTTAGAAGAGAAGTCTAGATATTTTTTAAACATCATTTCCAAGAATTTCTGAAATACTCTCTTTTCTGCCCCCACTGCCCAGCAGAGAGAGATGTCCCTGCTGATTGAAGATCATTACACTTGACTTTTCTCCCCATTTCAGCATGTGAAAATAGGTCAGAGAAAGACTCTTTACCTTGAAAGGGAGACAAAAAAGCTTAACAGACATTAAAAATAGAAATAGTCAAAACATTTTGAGAGGAAAGAATTACCTTTTGCTTACTACTATCAGTGAGAAATAAATTGGAAATTTGAAATGAAGACTCCCAGTGCCTCATTTCTAGCTGTGCATTTTCACACTGCATCTCCTCTTACCCACACAGTTGATGGGACATTGTATCTATTTTAAAAGGCATATGCTCTTTATATATTGAAAGAAGCAAACCTGTTTTTGTTGTTGTTGTTTCATTTTGTGAGGCCCAGAAAGTTTATTACCACAAGAAGCAAGTGCACTCATCCTACCTCACCAACAGAGTCACAGAAATGCAACTTCACATAATAAAGTACAACACAGACTTGGGGAGAATGGTCCCTTGGGCTATATTGGCTGTAATACTGAGGTAACCAATTGACCTTGTTCAGCGAAAATACCTCTAACACAATGAAAAAAAATCAACTAGTTATAACATCCAATTCATATATACAATTCAAATAAAAATGTATATTATTTGCTTCGATGTATAGCAAATTTAATACATTAGTGTTTACAAAATAAAAACTATTCTACTGAAATTTTTCTTGTGCTTTCCCTTTATCATTAAGCTTGAAGGATCAGGAAAGTGCGATACTTTAAGGAAACTTATTTATGGATTTAAAGATGCAGTTTGTGGGGCCATGAAAGATAAATACTAACTGGAAGATTACCACATCTTTAAAAATCATTGCTTATTAGAGTAAACCTGTTGAAGTCTTCACTCTCTGTGCATAAGTAACCTCAATCCTTTTAGGTGAAATTGTTGTGGGAAGGTTTCATCGTACTTAATATCAAACAGGAGGGAATTAAAAAGGACCTATGCACAGACTGTCACAGTAGAGGGTGAGATTCAAACCCAGGTTAACCTTTTCAGGACATGCTTGTGGTGGTAATACAGAATCATAAAATGTTGGAGCAATATCCGCAGGTCCAACATTCTGTATTTCAGCACGGAAATTAAAACCAGAGCCGGTGACCTGCCTGACCCCATGCAGCTAGTTAGTGGCGGGATGAGGGCCAGGCCACAATACCCATACCTCAGATCCGCAAACTGTGTATGCACTCAAATATGCACACACACACATTTTTAATTTTGAAGCAAAGAAGGGCAGAAAAGTCTGCCAGACTGCATCATCTGGCCTCTCTCCTTTGAGGATTGCAAATTGAGGAGCCTGGGAAGACAAGAGCTGAGTCAGGGAAACCTGAAGCTTTCTGTTCTGGGCTATTAGAGCCTAGTCAAGGAGGCGGGCCTGCTCAGGAGCAGTGGGAAGCTAACGTGTGCTCCATGCTGCTCTTTTTGCTGACCTTAGGCTTGTGGTTCTTGCTGTTTCCAACACTCCAACCAGGGTGGAGAGTTAGGGAGAAATGCACCGATATGGAAAAAGTAAAGTGAGCATTACACTCCCTTTTTTGCATATACACAGAAATAGATGGAAATCTCAATAGTGGGCTTGGGACTCTAATCAAGTGTGAGTTGCATATAAGAGAGCATCAGCAAGAGACTTTATTACCAAATTGAGCATATCTGATATGTTCATGCCTACAAGTCCAGAAACGTCATCCGTGAGAAAGCGGAGATAGAATAAGATGCTCCCTGCCAATTTCCAGATCCCAAAGAAGTTAGGTATTCTTCAAGATTCTTATTCTTCAAGATTAAAACTTGAGACTAAAGTTTGGATAAAGAAATTTGTATTGACTTTTCCCTCCCAGCGTGCACACCAAGTTCCCAGAACTTACTGTTGTACCAGTGGTTTTCAAACCTTCGCAGGTACCAGAATCACTTGGACAGCTCGTTAAAACACAGACTGCTGGTCCCCAACCCCAGAGCTTCTGACTCAGTAAGCCTGCGATAAGGCCCTAGAATTTGTGTTGCTGACAAGTTCCCATTTGATGCTGACAACACTGACCCAGGGACTAGACTTTCAGAATGACTCCTCTGCAGAGGACAAACAGCAGTGTGCAGACACAAGATGGGCCACACTGGCTCTTATTTGGACACTATCAGCTTGAAATTATCAGTATTATCAGCCCCTAAAGATATTACAGAATCATGCTTGTGCTAGTTATTGGTTTTATCCCTCCAAATTCTTCCTTTTTGCCTCGTCTGTAAAAATTAATCTGGGCCCTTTACATATTTTTCCTTTGCCAAGTGGAACGATGTTAGGCTTTGTCAATAGAGGGTGCTAGAGAGACATTGCAGAAGAAAAGAAAAGGATTTTGCTTTTGATTCTTGTGGGTTGGCGACCACACCAGGGTACCTCCAGGGAGGCGCTTCCCCACTGAGCAGCTTTTCCACAGTACCCTAAAAGGGGGGGGGGTTTCCCAAAAGTTCTAGAGGATGAATTTCTAGCAAGTTTTGTAGCATGGCACCAGAGCTACTTTCCTGCCATTTGTGAGCCATGGCAGTGCTTTCTCCAACAAGGTTTCACCCTCATTAGTGGCCACATAATTATGAGATTTTGGGAGGTAAAATAACTCCCCAAAGTTACATGGCTAACACTTGTTAGAACCAGGTTTGGAACCCAACAGTAAGTTCTTAACAAGCATACTATGCTGTACTATAATGCTAGTCCCAGAATTAATTCTGTGCCGTGGCTTGCTGTTGCCACTGCAGTTAGCCTGCAATCATACCTCCACGGCTCTTGGCCTCCCACTTTATATACTATGAAAGGGCTTCATAGTTCAAAATCCAAGAACCAATCAGAGTAGCCTTCTAGCACTGAAACATTGTGTGCTCACTTTATTATATCACAGAAGTCAATGCAATAGTCACCTGGCTGAGAAGTGCCTGGGATCTTCAGCTACACAATTCAAAACACCATGTTCAACACACTCCTTGAACTTACCTCCATGAGCAAGTTGCTGCTATCGCTCTCTGGGCAGAAGACAGAAGGTACTCTGGTGGGACTTGCTCCTCCTAGTTTTCCATTTTTGTCCCTCTTCCTGCTTTACAAATGGGGGGTGTGGTAGAAGAAGGCACAGAGGCATCGGGGATTGATGACATCAGCACTGAAGCTATTTAATTTAGATCTATGCTGATCTTTAGATTTCTCTATCTGGTCCAATCATACTAATCACAAGAGGCAGTATATAGACACTTATTGGACTCTGATTTGCCTGACTCTTTGAAGTTCTTAGGAGGTAACCTAGCTTTAGGAAAAATTATCCAGTAATATAAATAGCTATCACCCAGGCGACCTTGCCTGGGTGGCTCAGTTGGTTGAGTGCCAACTCTTGGTTTCAGCTCAGGTCACAATCTCAGAGTTGTGAGATCAGCCCCTTCTTGGGCTCTGAGCTCAATGTGAAGTCTGCTGGTCCCTCTCCCTCTGCTCCTCCCCCTGCTCACATGCTGTATCTCCACAATGAATAAGTAAAATCTTTTATTTTTTAAAGATTTTATTTATTTACTCATGAGAGACACACACAGAAAGAGGCTCAGACATAGGCAGAGGGAGAAGCAGGCTCCTCACAGGGAGCCCAATGCAGGACTCGATCCCAGGACCCTGGGTCATGCCCTGAGCCAAGGGCAAACACTCAACCTCTGAGCCACCCAGACGTCCCAAATAAGTAAAATCTTAAAAAAAAAAAAAAAAAAAAAAAGCTATCACCTGTAGAGTGCTTACCTTATACCAGGTGCCATTTTAAACTCTCTACCCGTATTTTCTCATTTAAAGCACATCAGACCTCTATTAGAAGATAATATCTTTCATGTGAAAAAATTGAGGCACAGAGAGGTCAAGTAATTTGCCCACTGCTGCACAAGTAGAAGCAGAGCTCGTTTCAAAGCTGACTTCTGAGTTCATGCTTTCAACCACTACACTCTACCATAACAGGAAGGATTGACTCTCTGCTCAGCAGGCATGAAATGAAGGTATGAAGGGATAAGACTTCATGGAAGATATGACTGGCTGAGTGTTCCGGACGCCAGGATATGCGGGGCAGGTAAATGTGGGGCCCTTCAGACCTCTATTCTGATGTGGTCCTTACTGGAGCAGAGGTGGTACAGGGCTCAGAAACGGAGTTTCCTCCTGTAATCACTTTGACAGTGCTGCACTGAGGACCTATTGCCTAGCTAGTCTTTGGAAATAGAGGATATATTTGATGGGAGAGTCAACATGTATATTAGATAATCAAAGATATGATTATTCCTTTTGTTTATTTATAGAGAGGGGGGAGAAGGGGTAGAGGAAGAGAGAGCAAAGCTTAAGCAAGCTCCACCCCCAATGCAGAGCCCATTGAAGGGCTTAATCTCATAACCCCGAGATCATCACCTGAGCCAAAATCAAGAGTTGAATGTTAATGGACTCTGCCCCCTAGGGACCCCTACCACTGATTTTAGGAAACCACAAACATGGAGAAGCAATGTTTACTTGCAACTGGAAATCTTGACTCAAATCACATCTAGGCATATTTGTGAATTATAAGAGCATTTAGAAAGTTGAGAGGTCATTGCAGTAGAAGATGATGTTTACAGCCTGAAGATCATTTATGTCTCCCGGACACATACTGTAGGAATACAAAATGCTTCCTGTCTTCCATTGCCTCCTGTCCAACATCCATGAAATTTAGGCCACACTTAAGAAATATCACCCCACTTGACAACAAAGGTAAATGAGGTGCCAAGTTGTTACTTGAGGCCACTGAAGTAGTCTGCATCAGAGCCAGATTTTTAATAAAAATCAAACAAAGGGAGGCATTCCCAGAGTATTAGATTTATTTCAGTATAAATTGTGAACTCAATTTCTTTTCCAATCTAGTATACTTTCTTCTGTCTTCTTTTTTTCTTTCCAACAGACTTGCAATGAAGTGTTCACCAAAACAAAACAAAAAACAAGTCACGCCGAGGCTATGGTAAGTGTGGGCCTTCAGTGACAGGTCCCTCTGTCTTTCGGGGAGCTCCATGCTGCCTGAGAGGAAAAGTCAAGAATGTAGCACCTGGCGAAAGTGGCACCAATGATTGGTCAGGGTGAAAAGTGAAACAGCCCAATGGAAAGTACATGTGACAGTGAGTAGGAAAACCTAGGCTTTCATTCCAGCTCTGATGCTTGACCATGGACATTCCATGTAACTTCTTTGAGCCCAAGGAAGCTCAGCCTCCCTCAAAATTGAAATTTTGTATATCAACCTCATTGTATTGGGTTAAAAGTATGAATGAACATAAAGCATCCAGTCAAATGCCTGGTGGTTGGTGGGTGTTCACTCTTATTAGCTCCATCTTTCAATCCCAACCCTCTTGACTCCAACCTACAAACCCAAGATTGTTTTTAAGATCAAATAAGGTATCAGAAAATCATGTGATAGAATCTAAAGGGCCCTGCAAAAGTTAAAATGCTGAAAACCTTAGGTTTTCAGTTAGGATAGCTGAAAACCTAGGCTGGAGGCAAGTCACACATAACCCGTATGACCTCATTCAATACTCATTTTAATTATTTCACCCTATAGAAAATGAATAGTGCATATGGTATGTTTGCTCTAGGCCTAACACTCAATATAGGGGCCCTCAGCCTTTGTAATAACAGATGATCTGACCTATGAATACCATCCCTCTTTTGCTCCTCAAAGAAACCTTAATCCCAGCCATAAAATTGGATCAAGCTGTTTCTGCCTTGCTCTCTTGGATTACTTGATGTAGGCAAAACCAGCCAACATATGGTGAGAATATTCAAGCAGCCAGCCCTGTGCAAAAGCCCATGTGGCAAATAGTAGGATCACCTGTCAATGGCCAGCACCAGCTTGCCAACCATGTAACTGAACCACCTTGGAAATGGTTCTTACAAGACCAGTCAAGCCTTTAGGTGACTGAAGCCTTAATTTCAACTTGGTAAGAGACTCCAAGGCAGAACCACCAGCTGAGCCACTCCTAAAATCCCTATCCGCTGTAACTGTACAAGGTCACTGTGTTTTAAAGCTGCCATATTTTGGATAATTGGATGATTTCTTATGCAGCATTAGATCACAATGCACAACCTACTCCAAACTGTTGGCTGAGGCTGATTTGTGCTGCATTTCTGGCACTTCCAACTAAAGACATTTTGAATAATAGATTTGAATCACTTGGGATGGATCTTGGACATCTTATTTTCTTAAAGCTCTATAGATAAGTTTCATGTGGAGTTAAAAAAAAAAACCTGTCTTATTGAGAAGTGTAAATATTTAATGTACAATTATAATCCACTGGCTTTGAATCAGCTAAACTGTGTTCCTTCCTCTACAATGCACTGAAAAGTTAAGACTAGCGTTTAGGCGATTGGAAGCTCAGGTGGGCATTCCTCATCATTAAGAAAATCTAGTTTTCTTCTCCCCTCTATCTCTAACATAGAAGTGAGCCAGAAAGATTCATCTTCACTACTTTCCTCTTGAATTTCCCTCTTGCCTTGATTGTTTTGACTTAAGAACAAAGCCAGTTTATATGAAACAGTCCTTGGCCATGGGACAATTTGCAATGGCTCCCATCACATTCCTTTTGCCCCTGACTCAGATACATTGGCTCTTTCATGCAGTGTTCCACAAATATTTGTCAAATACGTATGAAAAATCTGTTTTACCCAGAGAAAATGAGAGTCATAATGAGATGCTGACACTTTGGTCTCACTCAGACATACACACCAAGGATGCTGAGTTTACAAACTTGAAACTTGAAAAGAAAAGAAAATCATAGCTGGGCATCTCCTTCTTTCTGTGTCTTTTTTTCACAAACACTCAAACAGCCTCCTCTAGAAGCCACATGCCAGCAAATTATTTCTTTTAAATCTTAAGAAATCTAAATCACAAAGATTTTGGTCACCAGTTGGTAGGGGCATCCACCATCTACCTGTTATTCTAATATCCTAGTAATTATCCTCAGTTCCTCTTCTCATTTCACTTATGGAAACAGCCCCCAAATCCTATTAGCTTTACTTCAGAAATCCCATATTCAGACTTTCATTCCCCCCTACAGCCACAGTCTTTGTTCAGACTACCTTCACTCCTAGTCTCTTAACTGGGGCCTTGACCACAAGCTTCCTCCACTCCAACTCATTCTGCACCCAGCTGCCAGTCATCTTTCCAAATTGTAATTGCATCATGCTATGCCCTTGATTAAAAATAATCCACAAGGGCAGCCCAGGTGGCTCAGGGGTTTAGCGCTGTCTTCAGTCCAGAGTGTGATCCTGGAGACCCGGGATCAAGTCCCACGTCAGGCTCCCTGCATGGAGCCTGCTTCTCCCTCTGCCTGTATCTCTGCCTCTCTCTCTCTCTCTCTCTCTCTCTCTCTCTCTCTCTCTCTGTGTATGTGTGTCTCTCATGAATAAATAAATAAAATCTTAAAAAAAAAACCCTCCACAAAGCACCTACCCCCTAATATGATACACTGGGAAGGGCACATCACTTCTGTGGTATTCTTGCCAGAGATTCAGAGCCCCAGTCAAATCATGAGAAAATACTAGGTACGCCCAGTTGAGGGACATTCTATGAAACAAATGATTAGTATTCTTCCACAGTGTAAAGATTATGACAGAAAAAGACCGAGGAACTGTCATGGACTGCTGAAGACAGAGGAGACCTGATGACTAAATGTAATGCCAGATCCCGGACTGCCTTCTGGAACATTAAATAGACATTAGTAGAAAAACTGATGTAGTGCATATAAATTCTACAGTTAATGCTGTTATACCAACTTCTTAGTTTTGACCATCATGCAAGATGTTGAAATTAGAGAAAGCTGAATGAAGACTATCTGAAATTGCTCTGCCCTACTCTTGCAACCTTTCTGAAGTCTAAAATTATTTCAAAAGGTGGGTGGAAAAGAGATGGGGTGGGGTGGGGGAGAGTGCCATTGCATCAAATTCCAATCAACTACATAGGCTTAGGGAAGACTGAAATGGAGTGAGGGTGGTATCAGGGCATCCCTGGAAGGTACCATGGGATGAGATGTGAATTTTTTTTAAAGATTTTATTTATTTGGGGTTGCCTGGGTGGCTCAGTGGTTGAGCATCTGCCTTTGGCTCAGGTCATGATCCCGGGGTCCTGGAATCAAGTCCTGGATCAGGCTCCCCATAGGGAGCCTGCCTCTCCCTCTGCTTATATATCTGTCTCTCTGTGTGTGTCTTTCATGAATAAATAAATAAAATCTTTATTTATCTATTCAAGAGAGAGAGCACAAGCAGGGAAAGCAGAAGGGACAGAGAGAGAGGGAGAAGCAGACTCCCTGCTGAGCAGGGAGCCTCATGTGGGGCTTGATCCCAGGACTCTGTGATCATGACCTGAGCCAAAGACAGACACTTAACTGACTGAGCCACCCAGGTGCCCTGAGATGTGAATTTATAAGGTCTATCACCAGCTCTCCAAATACTACATGTAGTCAGAGCATCCCACGGGGCTAAATATTGGTTCCTTTAGAAGACACAATCCCTGATGCAAGCCAGTTACTTCATCTGGTGCTCCACTGAAGAAACATGGAGAAAGGAATTGTGCTGCTTTATGGAATGTGGCAGAGAATGTCTCCCAGTTTCCATCTGACCCTTCTTCAGCAATACAGCTCCTGGTCTTCCAGTTAGAACATTGTTACCTGGCTAAAGGAAATTGAAGAGTTTCTCTATTTGTCTGGAAAAGAGTATAAAGTGGTAATGAAAACCAGAGCTTCGGGGTCCATCATGCAGAAAAGAATAAAATCTTTCTGTGTGACCTTAAGCAAATTATTGTCCCTCTTGGGACTTACTCACCTTGTCTGTGAAACAGAGAATTAATGATCAACTTACTTTATAAAATTGCTGTGAATATTAACATTTTTAACCCATGCAAAACACTTTACGTTGAGCACAGTAATCTGGCACAAGAGATGTGGTCTGTTAAATATTAGCTATTGTTTAAAGGAAAAAAAAATTGTAGCAGTGGAAGGTTTGTAATGAAACATTCAATATAACTCTGATGGCACACCCCATTAACTCAGTACTCAATAATTTTGAAATTGTGAACTTGTACTCAGTTTTCTTTTCCCATGCTTGGCTTTACTCCTTGGGGGAATCCTCACATTCTCTGTATTCTATCAATGAAATCATTGAATCTCTCCAGTTTCCCAAAATGAAGGAGAATCTATCCTCTGATGTGGTGAGCAGAGAAGGGAACTTGGAAAGGAAGTTGAATCTCATTGCCAGCGTGCTACTAACAGTCCTCTCCCCAGTCACGAGATAGCTTTTACCTGATGCATTTTTCATTTTTCCTTCCTTATTCTTTTCCTCATGTCTACATATAATTGGTGACCCTATCAAATAGCCCTAATTACTAAGATTAGATAGATATGCTTTTACTTTTAAACAGCTGGAAATCATAAATAAGAATTTCAGAATTCATATATATTCATATGTATTTATAGGAATTCACAAATATATACATAGACCTACATATATACATGTGTATATGTGTATATATATGTTTTTCTTGTCTTAGCAATTACGAATAACACTGCAATGAACATGGGAATGTAGATATCTCTTCAATACCCTGTTTTCATTTCCTATGGGGAAAAAAAAGAATTTCAGTTCCATTAGAGCACCACTGTAAAAGTTGCATTTAAAGAAAATCCAAAGTACATGTATAGTCCAAGAATGTTTCCAACCCGAGGGTGAGAAATAAGGACATTATTACTAATAAGTGGTGCGGGCTTACATAAACTAAGCGTGAGTTAGGGTATCAGCAGGTAAATTTCTAATGAGAGAAAACTGTAAAATGATATTTGTGATTATAAACAAACATCACAGCAGCATCACATGACACATCATGACTGTCAGACTTCTTGTGCTTATTCTATCATCTTCTATTTTTATGTGTAATTGCACATGATGGTGAAGGTAGGCTACCATGATCTCCCAGTACTTAGAATCTCCAGTTTTTATCCAGCCTGCTGATGGCCATCACAGGCTGAGGGAGCAGGCTTGTGAGGCAGGGGCACTGGAAGGAGGAGAAATCCACTCTCCTTATAATTTCTCTCAGTGATATCTTTGTAACTCTAGCTACAATCATTGTCATCCTTTTTGATTCTTTTCTTTATTAATCCCCTATATTCAATTCTGACCTTTTTTCCTTTGAAATTATGATCTAGATTTACCTTCCTCTCTTTCCTTTACTATTACTGTCTAGCATAAATCTTTATCACATCATTTCAGGATTATTCGAACAATCTCCTCATCTGATCTTCCTGACAGCAGCTTATCCCCTTGCTCTTGCCCTATTAATCCTTCCATAATACCACTTTCATTGTATCATTCTACTGCTTCAGAATCTAAAATAAATCTCTGTTGCTTAGTGACTCATCCAAACTCTTTTATCTGACTTTGAAAGTTTCTAATAATTTTATACTACCTGAATTATTGCAATTTATTTCCCTCTATTTCTTTTTATGAATTATAATCAGACTGGTCTTTGCCTGCCCTTCCACCTTGCTCACATTGTTATTCCCCCACAACATCAAAGATTTGTATACATTCTCATCCAGAATTGATTTTACCCTTTGGTGGCATCGCCCAGAATTTCCTTTGGGAAACATCAAACCCATCAAGTCCATAGTTTTGGATGTGGCTGACTCCACAGCCAGCTCTGAGGTGGACATGTTTCTAATCAGAAAACCACAATCCTTGGTCATAACAATTGATTCAATGCAGAACACATGACTCAGGCTGTCCAGTAAGACCCAACCCAGATCTTTTGTTGCAACCTTTAAAAAGGAGTAGTACTTGGCAAAGCCAGCAAATAGCAAGGGATTCCTGAGGATATAGTTTGAGCTTCTAGATCTACCTGTGCCTGATCTCTTCGGTAATAACAATCAATCTTTTTTCCCTTCTGCTTAAACCAATTTGAATTGGTCTACAAAGAGTATCCCCATCTCTTTACCCCTTCAAGTTAAATTCATCCTTTGAGATCTAGCCCTCATGCCAGTTTTGAATTATTCTTCCCTTTCCTTAATTCCCATTATACCTTACTTCATCTATATTGCATTAATACTAGATCATCTCAATTGTTCAGCATTTTCTAGTTTTACTTCCCTACTGTACCAAAAGCCTCTTAAAACCTTGGACCATGAACTCCATTTCTCTTGTGTCCACAACACTTAAGAATCTTTCACACACACACACACACACACACACACACACACACACACAAGGAATCTTTCACACGTAAGAGACAGATGGACTGCTAAATTCTTGGTTGAGTTACCTTTCTTTGGGAAGTCAACTGTCAGGAGCTCAAGAGTAAGTGAAAAATGAGGAAACTGTTGCTAATCACACACCTACTCTGTGGATAATTCTGTTCCCATTTTCCTGGTTAAAAACAAATATAGGAAGAGAGAAGGGGAACCAATATCAGTGACCAGGGCATAAAGTCACATTTTGCATCAACTTCTGAAACTATCTGTTCAGGCCTCCAAAGGGGCCCAATAACAACTACCTGTTCTAGAATGTGGGATTTATTTTTATCCAGAGATAATGAAACCAATAAATCAGGAGATGACTGCCACTGAAAAGATAGTTTATTATAGTCCCCAAGAAGAGGGTGCACACCACACCATGCAGGACCACGTGGGGAAGCACAGGGTGGTTCTACAGATAGAAGAGGCACGGGGAAAATATGTATCATGGTATCCCCAGGAAAGGCAAGGCAAGCAAAGCAAGGCAGAGTGAGCAGGTTCAGGACTGGGCTCAGTTTGAATGATTTCAGTGGTCTCTGGGGTGCAGGGGCTGTCCCACAGTCTCTGGTTCCTGGCCCTGGATTGGTTAGGGCAAGGGAATATTGGCTTAGTACATAAGAGTTTGAAATAAAGGAGATGGTGGAGAGATGTGGGTTCTGGATTTGTCAGTTTGCATATGATGGTTCTAGGGAGTTATTTGCTATCTCTGGGAATTAGCCCTGGAGAGGCAGTTTAGCCCCAGTCAGTGAGATCCTGGATGGCAGAGTATCACAAATTTGGAAAATAAGAACATTTGGTTAATATACTCCTTTCTTTCCCACCTGGATTCAAAATGAACAATAAGACAAAGGAGAGGCAGATGATGGACAAAGTATCCCCTCTATTACTGAGAAAGCCTTCATTTGAGAACGTGTCTTAACATGAGAGTTAAACAGGCCTTTCAACTCCATCCAGAATTAGTCAGACTTACTCATGCGGTCATAGGTAGCATTGGATCAGGATAAACTTTCCCAAGTGGGAAGGATTTCACAGCATGAGCAACAGACAATAAATTGTGCTTACTGCAAGCACATTTACCTCCAGGAGGGGGAAAAGAAAAGGTCAGGAGATGAGTCAAACACTCCCAGTTGATTCTTCCCAAATGTATCAATCAGGTAGGACAAACTGCCTTCCTCAGGTAGGGTGAGTGAAGCAGGGAATGTCAAGGGGGTATCGCTTGACTAAACTCCCTTTTCATGGAGGGAAACACCAAAACAGGGAAAGAAACATTACCTCCCACCAAAAAAAACCCCAGATTTTTCTTGAGAGTTTAGGAAGACAGTTTAATTCTGGCATTTCCATAGCCATGATTCCAGCTTCATGTCTTACATTTTAAATCCAGAGTTTCAGCTAGTTGATACAAGTTGATTCAATTCCCCCACCTCACACCTCAAGGTTTCCTGGATGGCTGCTAAGTCTGTAAAAGTTAGAGTCAACTTTCAGACTCTTGATGTATTAGAAGTATCTTGCTCTGGTTCTTGGTTTATTGTCTCACCTGCTTCCACTCTTTATGATAGGAACAGGAAAAGGGTCCTATCAACAGGTCCAGACACTGGGAAACTGTCATCTGGTAGACAGATCAATAAAGAATGACCTAAAGATAATGTTTGAGGCTCCCAAGTGTCTTAAGATGGTGTGGGATAAAGGGGGAAAGACTCATTATGGCAACATAAATGCTTATTCTTAACATAATGTTATTCTTCTAATTATGTTTCATTGGCTAAATCCAGCTAGTCACCGGTGGTTTTTTTTTTTAATAAAGATTTTTAATAAAAAAAAAAGATTTTTAAAATAAAGATTTATTGGAATACAGCAACACCGATCCTTGCTACAACAGCAGTTGAATAGTTGTGACAAACCTTATGCCCTGTAAAGCCAAAAATATTAACCATCTTGTTGTCTATAGAAGTTTGCCAACCTTTGCTCTATATATACTCATTGAATGCTGATAGATTACCTACACTGTACTGGGAGCAGGGACAGTCTGTGCCTTAAATGAGCTCACAAACTCTGTGGAACCAGATATTTTCACAACTACTCGCAAAGCAGTGTGAGAAACACAGGAACAGAGGAAGGAAAAAAATCTGAAGTTGTAAAGGAAGAAGCGACTTTTGGGGGCAATAAGGTAAGGGATGGGAGGTGACTCCTGGGACCTGACAGGAAAGACTACTTGCTGTCCACTCGAAAGGATGTTATGTTATGCTAAATAACTTAGAATTTATCTGAAGGGCAGTGGAACACACTAAAGGATTTGAATCAGAAAAGCAATATTATCAATTTACTTTTGAACATTTGTTTTTAGGTAGATTTATTTATTTATTTATTTATTTATTTATTTATTTATTTATGAGAGACACACAGAGGGAGGCAGAGACATAGGCAGAGGGAGAACCAGGCTCCCTGAGGGAAGCCTGATGCTGGGACTCAATCCCAAGACCATGGGATCACGACCTGAGCCAAAGGCAGATGCTCAACCACTGAGCCACTCAGGCACCCTATCAATTTACTTTTGAAAAAAAAAAATTATTGAAAAAAGAATCATATGAAATCTCTTCTATATCTGATACACAGGAAGGAAGTCTAAAGGCTGGCAGGTTAAGTTAGAAGTATTGCAATAGACCATATTTTTTAACCTGGGCCAAGCCCTGTCCCAAATAATTTTTATGTAAGCCTATTTATTAGCAAGTAAAGTACATATCAGGATTTCATTTGGCATAGAGTGCAATAAAGTAAACTGAAGCCAAACATTAATTATATACACATGTTTAGTTAGTTATGCTTCTAGCGTGGGTATATAGTAAATCAGAGAGAATTCATTCCTTAAAGAGGATTTCTATCATCTCTACTTTATTCTTTTTTTTTTCTGTTTACACATGAAGGTAAAGTTATTACCAGTTGCTGACTCTGCAAATTCCCCCTCCCCATCTCCACCTCACCTCTCTTCTCTCTTCTTCATAAGAGATAAGAGGCCTGAGTGGTTTAAGGATCAGGTGCGTGTTTAAGGACCAGGTTCGTGTTTCAGGATTACGAAGAGGATATTAATTAGTCTAAGCCTGCCAAGGTAATTCTGTATTCTTTGCCTATGATTATTTTAGAAATGGGAATGTGATGCACAAATGGGACATTGCTAGGAGGCTTCCGGAAACGTGTACCCACTGAGGGAAAGGTACATACATAGAAGGAAACAGACTATCTTCTTCACTAGATTTGTTGTACATGGGTGTGATGCCTGGAACTGAGGCCACCATGCTGATTGTGAGAGACTCTACTAACATACTGAAAATAGCAGAGCGAAGGGTGGGAGGGATGGGCTGATGGCACGGAGGACTCAGCCTGGAGTTGTCTGACCTTGGAACTTCATGTAATTTAAGAGAGTAAATGTTCTTTTTACTGTAGCTTGTTTAGGTTGGGTGTTCTTATTCTGACATAGGCTCTCAGAGGGAAAGATACATATGCACTCTTAATCTATCAGGAAAGGGATTCATAGATATATATGTTCTGTGTTGTTTCTAAAGCAGTACTTATCAAATTTTAATGTGCCTATGAATCACCGGGGGACCTTGTGTTTTGTTTTTTAAGATTTTATTTATTTATTCATGAGACACTGAGAAAGAGGCAGAGACATAGGCAGAAGGAGAAGCAGGCTCCCCGCAGGGACCCGAATGCGGGTCTGGATCCTAGGACCCCGGGACCAGGAACTGAGCCAAAGGCAGAAGCTCAACCACCAAGCCACCCAGGCACCCCCTGGGAACCTTGTTTTAATGCAGATTCAGATTCATCAGGTGAGTCTGAGATGCTGCATTTCTCTTAGAAATTCCCAGATGTCGATGATGCTAGTGTCAGGACCATGCTTTTGAGTTACAGATGTAGGCAAAAAGTATAGCCTCTTGAAAGTTTGACAATGGGAAAACCTCCCAGAAATGTATAGGACTTTTTAAGGGAGAGCCAGGAGTTGTGGTGTAATTGTGATTCTGATCATTCAAAAGAATCGTCCAGGGACGCCTGGGGGGGTGGTTCAGTGGTTAAGCACCTGACTTCGGGGTGTGATCCTGGAGTCCCAGGATCGAGTCCCACATCAGGCTCCCTGCCTCTCTCTCAGCCTATGTCTGCCCTCTCTCTCTCTCTCTGTCATGAATAAATAAATAAAAATTATAAAAAAAAAACCCCAGAATCACCCAATATTAAATCTTCTTAATAATTTCAGAAAGTTAAGAGACAAATGGTGGAACAAGGACAAGTGCTTAGAGACTAGCCCTGCAGAGAAGAGAGAAGTGGAAAGTGTCTTTCTTACTTGTGTGAGGTCCCCAGACAAAGCACATATCCATAATTCCAGCAGAGCTTTCAGATGACCATATAGGCCTTTTGCACTAAAAATTCAGTGGTATTCCCATCTTCACCACTGTGGGTAAATTAAACCAACAACAACAAAAATCTGTAAAGTAAGTATAAGGAAGCCCAAACAAATTCTGATTTTCCCCCTGTGATTACTACTTTGATGTTTTCTTTGGAAGTAATAGTTATATAATTCTTCCCAAATGTTTTTTAGGAGTATATTTGCTTGGCTGGTACCTTAATCATACAGGAGTATGTTTATAGGGTAACTGGACCCTAGATTTTAGGATGGGAAAGCTTGGAATAATGTCTGTTCAAAGTATCTCTTTAATTTGAAATGTTCCCCAATGGCAACAACAAAAGAGGTTTAGAGCTTATGGGATGGGAAGATAACTTTGTAAGAACTGTTTTAGTGTTCCGGGGAAAAAAACAGTAACTCCTAGCAGTAGATAATCTATGATATATTTTGTAAACCAACTTCCACTTATAATTTACATGAAAATCCATTTTACTTCACTTTTTATTTCAAAAAAATTAACAATAGTAATACAATTTTCATCTCAAATTTGAGAGTAACTATTGGAAACATTAAACACAATGTGCATACAAATATTACAACTGGCTCATGGCTCCTGTGATTAATAATATAAAGGATCACAACAAGTACAGGACCCATTTATAGGAGTCCTATCTCTAGTTTTATAGGAGAAAGCATGCTTGTTTTGTTTTTTTTTTTTAAGATTTATTTATTTATTTATTTATTTATTTATTTATTTATTTATTTATTTATGATAGACAGCGAGAGAGAGTCAGGGAGAGAAACAGGCAGAGGGAGAAGCAGGCTCCATGCTGGGCGCCCGACGTGGAACTCGATCCCGGTACTCGGGGATCGCGCCCTGGGCCAAAGGCAGGCGCCAAACCTCTGAGCCACCCAGGGATCCCTGCATGCTTGTTATTTTAAGACCAAATGATGGTATTCTTCGTCTGGATCTAGCTATGAGAACAAAGAATATAAAGACAAAACAAGCTAGTTCTAAGACAAAGCTGGACTCATAAAGATCAGAATTAATAGAGGAATTCCAAGAATAAAAAAATCATAAATCCTAAATGAGGATCATGGTTATAGGGGAACTCTGTTAGTGAGCCAGGAAAGTCCCAAGTGGCCTTTTCCTTTTTCCATGAGATCCTTAGGTCAATAGCAATTTGAGTCAGTGTTGATATGAAATCAAGATATTTCACATAAAGAGTAAGTAAGTAAGAAATGATTTGTCTCCACAAACATATTCCTGGGGCAATCTAGTCTCTCAGTTTTGGTTAGCATAATCTGTCTTCTCGCCCACCTAGCATGTTAAATCTCTGTAAATAGTTACTTGCAAGTTAATAAGGTTTTCTAAAGTAAAAGGACTTCATGAAACTTGTCTAAGGATAAACAAGACCAACTTCAGTACAGGCAGTAGATTCAGTGGTTAATAATTTTTTGGGCTTTGTAGACTTGCTTCCAAATCACGGCATTCCCATCTAATAACTGTATGACTTTATACAGTCACTTATAGTTTTATAGTGTTCTCATCTGTTTTTTTAAAAAAAGGATGACAACACTATTATATTAAGAAATATGCAACTATACACATACAGTGTTTAGCATGGTGCCTGGCACTTATAAATTCATTTATTTCACAAAATGGTTATAGAAAATATTTATATGCCAGACACTGTGCTGGATGTTAGGGATATGAACATGAACAAAACAAATATGCCTCCCACCCTCAAAGAAAAAAAAAATTTTTTTCTCAAAGTTAGTAAAGCAGCTGATTAAAAGGCAAACCAACATAATATGTAAACTTCCAATGAAATATCTTCTTATTGTATAAGCATAATCCTCTATACTCAGGACTAGTAGATAAATAGGTCTGCAGATTTCTGAGCCTGTGCTTTCAAATATTTAATCGTTATGAAAATACTTTGAGAATAATGAAGGAGTAATTTCGTTGGCACAGCAGGAAAATGAAGGGATGATTGCGCTAACCATTTTATCTAAAGCAGGAAAGCAACTTT
Organism: Vulpes lagopus; assembly: GCF_018345385.1. NCBI lineage: Eukaryota > Metazoa > Chordata > Mammalia > Carnivora > Canidae > Vulpes > Vulpes lagopus. Next base: position 140,213,828 of record NC_054825.1, read on the forward strand.
GAACTTCTTGTTCATACAATGGACTATGAAGTTTCCTTCTTTCAATTCATCATGTTTATCTACTCTATACCTCAGTGGAGCATATGCTTTGGAAATGGTATGCAGGAGTCCCATGCTGGATACCAAGGCATTTTTAAAAAATAGTTTAATAGGCAAATTGAGAGCAGAAGAAAGCAACTAGAGAAAACTCTTGCAGATAGAAAAATTGCTGACTGATGGCATTTTTTTTGAAGAAGACTGCTTGAAATCAAAGGATATTGCCTGTTATTTTATTTTTGAAGAATGTTAGAGCTAGAACATCTTTTAAGAACAATTGTCTAATTGTTTCACTTTATAGATCAGAACATAGTCCCAGTGAGGTTAGTTGACATCCCTAAGGTCATATAACTACTGGCATCAGTGTCAACATCACAGCCTAGACCTCCTAAGCCAGATCCCGTCTTTTTGCTCTGCACTGCACTGCTTCTTGTCCTTGGACCCAGCCAACCAGTGTTGACTATGGTGTTGATTAGTGACATACAAATAGTCATTCTGACAGTTACCTAGATTAGCATGATGAGGTGATGACCACATGTGGGGAAACTTGATCTTATGGCAGAAGCATTTTTTTTTTCAGGATAGTATAGCCTGTGAATTATTGTGAATATAGCACAGGCTTTATTATCTGTATCTGGTCCTTAACATTATAAGTGATGAATGGTATGTAGTAGTGGAATTAGTGTCCATTAAAACACTTTCCCTTGGAACAACAGGTATTGTGCTGTATTATTTCTGTATGGCATTCAAGCTTGGTTGCCAGTTCTTCCTAAAAATCATTTTCTGCTTCAAGTAACTAGAATGGATTCTGTCATCTGCAACTAAGAAATCTGACTCGGCTTGAGTAGTCTCCAACAGAATCTTAGTGATAAAAGATAGTCTTTTAGCCGATTCACAATTGAGAAGATCATTGAAGTTAAGCAAATTAAGTCTGAAGGCCTAATAATAGGGGACTGATGGTTTGAGTCCAGGTCTGAGTCTGAAAGCCTGAGAACCAAGAGCTATGATGTCCAAGGGTAGAAGAAGCTGATTGTTTCAGCTCAAGAAAATTCACCCTTCCTCTGCTTTATTTGTTCTATTGAGGCCCCCAAAGGATTGGATGATGCCCACCTGCATGGGTGAGAATGATCTTCTTTACTGGATCTATTGATACATATGCTACTGTCTTTTGGAGACACCCTCATAGACATACCAGGAAATAATGTTTTACCAGCTATCTGGGTACTCTTAACCCAGTCAAGTTGATATATAAAATTCACCATTACAGGAGTGCAGTGTCAGGTAGTGCTAAGTGCTTTGAAGAAAAATAAAAATAGATAAGGAAGCTGGGATGTACATGAAAAAAAAAAGATGTCTTCTGATAAAAAATAAATTGTGATATGTTCACCCAAGGAATACCTCATGGGACAAACTATAGCTCTATACAACATGGATAAAACTTTGAAACATAGTATTGAATAAAAGAAGCAAGAAATCATGCCGGGAGAAAACAATCAGCCAAATCTAAAATATGCAATATTTTTCAGCCCAAATGATCTAGCTTTTTCGAGGAAAAAAAGAAAAAAAAGGCATGGTAACAAGAAGAGAAGGGAAGAAGCGGGGTCTTGAGGAATAGAAAGAGATACAATAGGCATGATGTTCTAAGTTTTAACAACTAACTATAAGAAGACATTTTTGAGGCAAGTAGGGAAATTTGAATAAAAACTGGGTATTAGGTGATAATTAAATTCATTATTAATTTTGTCGACAGATTGAATAATGACATAATGGTTATCTTTTCAAAGTTCCTCTTAGATATACACACTGAAGTTTGTATGGGAAAAACAATACAATGTCTGGGAACTGCTGTAAAATACCCTTGCAAAATAATCAACAAGGTGAGGTTAGATAAAACAAGATTACTAAACTGTTGAGAATTGGTGAAATTGGATGAAGGATTATAATAATGTAACAGATTGCATGTGTTATTGTTTCTACTTTTATTTCAGTTTGAAAAATTTCCATAATTCATATTTTTAAAATAAGAAAAGTAATTTACTTAGAAACCTCTTCTGGATTTAAATGTAAAAATGTATCTATGAGAATAAAGTAGAAATTACAGGTTTATGTGTTATTATAAAGACCTTTTGTTTTGAGATTATGTAGATTTATTTATATGCAGTACGAAATAATTCACAGATTCCCTATACTCTTCACCACAATGGAAAAATCTTGCATAACTATAGCACTATTTGTGCTCAGTTGACATTGATGAACCATATTCAATTTTACCGGTTTGGTATGTATTCATCTATGTACATATGGCATGAATATTAATTTATATGCAATTTTGTCAAAGTGTAGATTTGTGTGACCTCCGCCATAGTCAAGATACAGAACAGTTCTGTATTACAAGATACAGAACAGTTCATATCTTGTACTATCGTTTCATAGCCACAGATACCACCCTTACTCCCTATCACCTCCAACCTCTGGCAGCCATTGATCTGATTTCCATCACTATAATTTTGTCATTTCAAGACAAAATATATAAATAGAATCATACAGTATCTGTAACCTCCTTTGAGAATTTTTTACCACTGACCCTAAGTCTTTTGAGATTCACTTAAGTTATTAAGTGTGTAAATAAATCATTCCTCTTCTTATTGCCAAGTAAGTTTCCCATGGATGGATGTGACCCAGTTTGTTTAACCATTCATTTGCTAAAGGACATTTGGATTGTTACTAGTTTTTGGCTTTTACAGATAACCATGAACTTTCATGTAGATTAGGTTTTTGTGTGAGCACACTTTTTCATTTCTCTAGGATAAATGTCCATATATGCAATTACTGGATGTAAGAAACAGCTATAGTTTTTTCCACAGTGGCTGTTCCATTTTATATTCCCAATCAACAATGTATGAATATATATGAGTGTGTGAGCTATAACTGCTTAACTAGTAGTTTTGCAGAATAACTAAAGAAAGAGTGATGGCTTTTTGGGTTATTAATTCCTAGAGATTAAAAGAGACCTCTTGACCTCTTTCTGGGCAGCCCGGGTGGCTCAGTGGTTTAGTGCTGCCTTCAGCCCAGGGCATGATCCTGGAGACCCTGGATGGAGTCCCATGTCAGGCTCCCTAAATGGAGCCTGCTTCTCCCTCTGTGTGTGTCTCTGCCTCTCTCTATCTCTCTCTCTCTCTGTCTCTCATGAATAAATAAATACATTTTTTTTTAAAGAGACCTCTTCCTGATGAAAATATGCCAGTCCAAATGGTCCCATGGTTTGGGAAGATTTTTATAGAAGAAACTCATTGCAAAGAAGTCAGGTCAAGGAAATCCTAAAAGCATTTTAAAACAAGGCCAAAAATTTTTCCTCACTGACATCTGAAAGGAGGACAGAAAATTAACATTTATTGAGCAGACATACCAGGCATTTCTCATTCTTTATCTTATTTATTCTTCCTAATGACCCTGTAAAAAGGGTAATATGTCCATTTAAAGAAATAATGTAATCGAGATCTCAAAATACTTTTTAGTCCGTCAGTTACCAACTGGCAAAGCAAGAATAAAAAGCCCAGCTTCTAGCTGCCTTTAGCTCGGTGCAAGAAACATAGGAGGAAATCAGCACATTTGTTGAAAGGAATGAATGAATAGATGAATGTCAGCTCTGCTATTTATGTACCCTTTGGCAAGACTATTAATTTCTCTGAGTCTGTGTCTTCAGTTGTTAAATGAAGACAATAATAACACCTCCTTCACAGAGTTGTGAACAAAGGAAAAAATGACAGGAAAAAAACAATTTAGAAAATGTAAAATGTTAAATGCGAGATAGTATAATATTCTAAAAGTACAGTTGGTGTCATAACCAAATACTGATCAAATACAGGCACGAGACTTGAGGAGGTGGGTGTAGTGCCAGTAACGTACTGTGTCTAATGGATCACTTAATAGCTGTTCCCCTAGTTTCCTCATCTGTGAAATCATAATTGAGATTAAGTTTGAGCACCTTAATGACACAGACCCTAAGATTCTCACCGAGTAATGAGACAGGGCCAAGGTAGCCTCTATACAGGGAATTAATTTGAAAATGTTGAGGCACCTGTGTGCCTCCGTTGGTTATGCATCTGACTCAAGATTTCTGCTCCAGTCGTGATCTCAGGGTCAAGAGATTGAGCCCCAAAGTGGGCTGGGCCTGAAGCCTGCTTGGTGTTCTCTCTTCCCCCTACCATGCCCCCCACCCTCACATTCTCTGTTTCTCCCCCCCCCTCAAAAAAAAAAAAGAAGAAAAAGAAAAAAGAAAATGTTTGTTATACTTCCTAGGATAATGAAAAGTACGTTGCTGACTATAACTATCCATGGCATTCTGGTCTATATCAATTAGGTCATTCAGACCTAGATCAGTGCATCAAAATTATTACATATATAATTTGTGTATTAATAGATAAAATACGTAAAATATACATGTAAAACAGTATTGGTGACAGCTAATAACATGAGAATATATATATAACTTCCAAACACCTGTCTCTAAGAAAAATCCACACTGGATAGAAAATGTGGAACAATAGGTAAGGAATTGACATATTGTGTCTGTGTAGGGGATAAGGCTGGCTAGGAAGAAGGTAAAGAAACCACATTTGTAACCCTTTGCCCTTTCCTTTTGATTTTTGGACCATGTATTACTGCATTACTATTAAAGAAATAGACTTTAAAATTTTATAAAAAATCTTGTATAACAAATGGAACATTGACATGGAATAACCACAAGACTTTTTAAAGCATTACTAGTTGATGAAAATATAACGCCATTTCCTTTTCAATATGATGATATGTTTTTACGGAATTTGTGGTACCTGGGCATGTTTAACTCTTCTGAATAGAGCAATCTTTTTTCTTTTAGCACTTTTTTTTTTTGTAAGAAAGATATGCCGAGGGGTAGATAAAATCGAAAAAAAAAAAAAGAGTTATTTCCTAAGAATAATATTGAATGTTGGGCGAGGCACCTGTTTTACCTACGAGCTCAGAGACAAAAGAGGTGGAAAGTGTCTGTAGATGAAGAGGAAGAAGCGAAGCCTGGCATTGCTAAGGGCAACCCTAAGATGCTGAGGCATCTCGGCTCCTGTGCCTTTGGGTGGTCTTCCAGCGAGCCCATCCAGTTGGGTCTTCACATCTTCCTCATCCGTCTGCCATCACCGGCCAGGGCGGGATGAGGATTTTCGCAAGACCCTAAGCCCTGAATAGATGACGGTGTCTCTCTTCCCCTATGTAATTAAACACGGAAATACACTTAGAAAACAAATTAAACTTCAGATCAGGATGAACGCAAGACCTCCCCTCTAGATTTTCTTAACTAAACATTCCTAATAAATTCATCAAAGCTGAACTTCCTTCCTGCTTGCCCCTCCCTTCGCCTCGGGTCAGCTGCCGCGTCCACCTCCCAGCGCTCGCAGGCTCTTAGGCCCCGCCTCCGCGGCGTCCCGCAGGTGCCGGCCCCACCCCCCGAGGGATCTCCCCCCTCGCCCCGCCCACCTGACCCTTCGCCCCGCCCACCGGGCGCGTCGTCCTTACGGCAGCGCGCCGTCGCCAAAGCCCGGCAGCGAATGAGCGCGGGCGGCGGCGGCCCTCCGTCGTACCCCCGCTTGCGCATGCGCGCTCGTGCCGGGCGCTCCCGAAGACCTGGCGGAGCCCGGCGCGGATGGAGGCCTGAGGGCGGCGGGGGCGGAGCGCACCGCGAGCTGGGGGCATGTCCGCGGCGGGCGCCGTCTAGAGGAAGGCCGAGCAGCCGCCACCACGCTCTCAGTTGCGGCGAGACGCAAGCGAGCCAGGCCTAGGGCCGCGGCGGCGATGCAGCGACGGCGGCGCCCTCCGCCGCCCGCTTCTCAGCTGCCCGAGGGCTGCGGGGGAGGCGGCGGCGGCCGCGGCGGGAGCGAGGAGGTGGAAGTGCAGTTCTCGGCCGGGCGTTTGGCCTCGGCCGCGGCGGTTTCGGCGGCGGCGGCGGCCGCGCGCAGCACGGAGGAGGAGGAGGAGCGGCTGGAGCGCGAGCACTTCTGGAAGATCATTAATGCCTTCCGCTACTACGGGTAAGAAGCCCGTGGCGGACCCCGGCGCAGCCCATGGAGGTGCCCGCTGGTCGCGGCCGAGCCGCCGGAACGGGGGCGCCCGCCGCGCTCGCCCGCCGCGCTCGCCCTCGCCCTCGCCCTCGGCCGCCACGCCTCCGGGGCGCCCGGACCGGGCCGCCACAGCTGACCTCCGGGCCCCCGAGTCACCTCGTACCACCTTAGCCCCTCCCGGCCCTGCACAGCCGCGTGTCTGCCGCGCCGTCCGCTGCCCAGCCTCGTGTCTTCTAACCTCAGGATCAGATTAGCTCTCTTGCCTTCCGTCGTCCCTCGTTAAAGGTTTGGCTTTGAGGCCGGTGGGGGTGACCGGAAAAGCGCTGTTAACAATTGCAGATAGAAGATGATGGTGGTAAAAGCGTCCAGTGCTGGGCATGATCTGTATGTGTTGTCGATGTCCTCCAACCTGAACACGCCGAGAACCCAAGTTCACCTGCACGTGGGATGCCGTAGGACGAATTTCCCAAACTGTTGCCAGTTCTTGCGAGAGCTGCGTTAAGATTTCCACCCCAACCCCCCGGGCGCTTTGAACGTCCGGGCACATTAGTGGTGAATGATGGCGCTCAGAGTCTTTAACTGGTGGGTGAAATTAAGGTCGGAGGTGGTCCGGATGTTCCAAAATTTGCTCATTATTAAAGAGGGAGAGGAGAGGAGGCGCAGTAGAGGAATCACTTTTTTGGTATTTTATTCTGCAAATATGTATCGAATTCTCGCTGCGGGCTGGGCACAGTGATGGGGCTTTTAAACTTGCTTAACTTCCACTTTTTTTTTTTTTTTCCTTTTTAGATAAGGTGTTACAATAGCCTAGTCACAAAATTTTGATTCCAAGATCTGAAAGGGACTTAGATTTTCAGGTAAATCTAGCACTTCTATTCGTGTTAAGAGTTGAGTTCACCGACAGCGATGTTCTGAGTCTGCAGTTGGAATGAGATAGACAGGAACTGCACGGGTAAAACTGTTCCCTTAGATGGGATGCTGCTGTGATTTATGCAAACTTTTTTTTTTTTTTAATTGGTTGACTGTGACCTCTTCAAGGGCAGGGACTGAGCCTTATTTATTTTTGTGTCACCAGTGCTTGGCATATGTTGTTGAAGCTCTATTTTTAACAAATAAGACAAGTAGTAGCAAAGAAATGCATTTGTGCTTCCCAAATAGCCTGTAAGTTTGTGACCAAGTTGGTAGCTTGTTACTATTTTGAATTTGGAAACTTGCTTAATAAAAGCCGAAAGTTATTTAGAATCCGATTGCATTTCTGCAACCTGAAATTTTGAAGTGCAAAGATCTTGATGAAATAATCTACTGATTAAACCCAGGCGTAGGAACTGGACCGCACTACTAATGGAGCCCAAAAGGGAATTAACTAGTGTGGGGATTTGTATTTAGTATCAACAGAGGGAGGAAGGCATACAACCACAGAATTGAACTTGATGCAAGTATTGTTGTTTGAAAGAATCACACAGGGAGGAGAAACAACTAACCCTAGATTTAGGTGAAAAATCTAGAAAAGGATACTGGAATATGTCCTGGAAAGGAAGTGGACCCAACTAGTTAAAATGTGTGTGTGTGTGTGTGTGTGTGCTGGTTCCAATATACTAAGACTAATTTAAAATCGATATTTAAGATTAGGTATCAAATGGGCCTTTTTATGGGGGGGGGACAGGAACCTTTGACCTAGAAGTAGGGCTCAACTGTGGCAATGTAGAGAAGAGTTTTTATGTGCATATTCTAGTTGTTGTGATATAGTTTCCTATACTGTAATCCCTCTTTAGCAGTTTAATGTGAGATTTAGGATAATTTTATTTTTTAAAAACAATCCTTTTTATTTGTGTGTACTCTCTTGATGAAACACTTCAAATAGACTGTAAATATTGTTAAAAATATGCTTTTCAAAACATCACTGAAGGACTAGGGGTATGGGAAGCATTTTGTAGCAGAAAACACACTGGGTTGTTCCAACAGTTTATGATCTTCTAGACCTGCACTGTTCAATCCTGTAGTCGCTAGTCACATCTAGCTACATTAAAGCTTAAATTAATTAAAATTTAAAATTCATTTCCTCAGTCTTACTAGCTACATTTCAAATGCTTCATAGCCAGCCACATGTGGCTGGTGTCTGTTATATTGGACAGTGCAGATGTAAGCCTTTCCATTATTGCAGTAAGATTTGATGGACAATCCTATTCTTTTTTTTTTTAATTTTTTTTTTAATTTTTATTTATTTATGATAGTCACAGAGAGAAAGAGAGGCAAAGACATAGGCAGAGGGAGAAGCAGGCTCCATGCACCGGGAGCCTGATGTGGGATTCGATCCTGGGTCTCCAGGATCGCGCCCTGGGCCAAAGGCAGGCGCCAAACCGCTGCGCCACCCAGGGATCCCGGACAATCCTATTCTAAACCTTTAGCAAGTACTTCTAGATTTTAAAAAGCTTAGTTTCACTGCTGTCTTTTAGTGATTATATAGGGGATTTAGATTAAAGGTCAAAGGACAAGAAATGTCCTGATTAATATGATCTAGTAATATGGCTTCTAATTTTGTGTTTCCTACAGGTTTTGCTTAGATGACATATTTTTTTGAGTTCTTTATTTTTTTTAAAGATTTTTTATTTTATTTATTCATGAGGGACAGAGAGAGAGAGAGAGAGAGAGGGGCAGAGACACAGGCAGAGGGAGAAGCAGGCTCCATGCAGGGAGCCGATGTGGGACTCAGTCTCAGGTCTCCAGGATCACGCCCTGGGCTGCAGGCGGCGCTAAACCGCTGTGCCACTGGGGCTGCCCTAGATGACATATTTTGATTAAGGCAAAAATTATTGTAGCATTGTAGTGAATAGCAAAAAAAAAAAAAAAAAAAAAAAAAAAGTTTTAAGTTGTGAGCCCTAAAATACCAATCTTGTTATGAATGAAGAAAAATAAAGGTCTTCTGAGAAACATTCTACTTTTCGAAATAGCAGTTAGGTAAGATTTTAAAACTTGAGATGTAGAGTTCTTTTGTACAGCTGAAGGAATAGGCATATAAAGAGGTGAACAGATTGTGCAGGCTTACACAACCAAATTATGGTAGAGTCTGGCCTGAAATCCAAAATTGTTGACTAAAATTTTACCCTGCATTAGTAAGCAGAGATACTAGTAAGACCATTTAAAACTTGTGTTTTAATACATTTTAATTTATAATTATTTTATTTTATTTTATTTACTTATTTTTGTGTGTGTGTGTGTGTTTTAATACATTTTAAAAATGGATAGAGAAGGGGTCACCTGACTGGCTTGGCCAATTAATAGTGTCTGCCTTCAGCTCAGGTCATGATCTCAGGGTCCTGGTACTGTGAGCTCTGCATCGGGATCCGTGCCCAGCAGCGAGTCTTCTCCCTCTTCCTGTCTCTCTGTGATCTCTCTGGCTCTCACTCTCTCTCTCAAATAAATAAGACTTTATTTATTTGAGAGAAGATACACTTTCCTATTTGGAATTCTAGAGTAGCTCAACCGGTGCAGAGGAATGGGTCTATGACCTTGGCCCTTGGCTCAGACCCAGTATCAGACCCACCCTAATGAAAGGAGACTGAGTCAGAGTTGGGGTCACTGCCAAGACCAACCTTCTGGAGAGAGCTGAAGGTAGAGATACTCTTGAGCATATGGCTGGTCACTCTATTTTCTCCCCTTAGTTATCAGAAGACATGGCCTCATAACTGCTGACTGAATTCAGAACCAAGGAGAGTCTGAAGGTTGTAAAACATTCTTAAAAGAATGTTGGGAGAGTTGGGAAACTTTCATTAAAGGGCCAGGCAATGAATATTTTAAGGTCAGAGGGCCTAGGTAGTCTCTGTTACAGCTATTCGATTCTGCCCCTATGTGGGAGCAACCACCATAGGAAGTATGTGAACAAGTGGGCATGGCTATGTTCCAGGAAAAGTCTTTACAAAGTGGACCCAGTATCCAGGGAGCCATAGTTTGACCACCCCTGCCTTAAAGTACATTGGTTGTTTAAACATTTCCAGAAGAGTGAGATTAGCCCCATTTAAAATAGTATTGTAAAGATTGGACTTGTATCAGCTTCAGTAAGACCTCACTTATTTCAGGAGAGTCATTGTGGATGGATGTACATTATGGACAGTTTTACAGACCATTTTAAAAATCAGGGGTTAAGACATATCCTGTATCTCATAACTGTTCTGTTGTAGTTACATCACTTCAGTATCAGTAATTGACAGTAAATATGTGTGGGCTCTTCTGGCAAATCTATAACTTCCTTCAGCTACCCTACAGTCTGGAAATTAGTCTCCATGGAGAATGAAACATGCCACCTTGGGAGCATAACATTTGTTGATTGTTATTTGCATAGGTTGAAATCTGGAGATTCAATATAGGGACAAGATGAGACATATTTTAGAAGAATTCATTGGGCGTGGTAGATTTAATCTGGGGACAGCATTCCTAGGGAGCAGGCCTCTTAGGAATCTTTGGGAGACCAAATGAGGGTTTGGGAGAGGTAGTGATTTGCAGAGAATTTATGAAGTAGAATCAAAAGGATCTGGGGCTTGTGATTGTGGGGTCTGTAAGAAGAGGTGTTTTACAGTGACTCATTTGTTTCTGACTTGAGTGGATGTATGGTATACCATTCATCAGTGTCAGCCATAGAGCAAGAGGTGCAGGGTTTTTTTGGAGGGGCTATTGTGTGCGAAGTTCAGTTTGGATATGTTGAATTTTGAGATGTGTTGAGAGGGAGGTTGTGGGGCATCCAGTGCTCAGGAACACTAGAAATGAAGTACTCTTTAACCAATTGACTGTGAGTTGTAACCCTTCATAACTCTGCTGTTTGCTGTTATAGTCACTTTAAATAGTTCCTTTAGTGTCATCCTCTATTTTCTAGGAATGTAACTTGATTCATTTTCTAGGAATGTAACTTAATTCATTCTGAAAATGAATTTGTGTCAAGAACCTTAAAAATACTTTTTTTTTTTTTTTAAGATTTGCTTATTTTAGAGTGAGCTGGGAAGGGGCAGAGGGAGGGGGATAAGGAGAGAAGCAGATTCCCCACTGATCATGGTGCCCACTTGGGGCTCCATCCCACTTGGGGCTCCATCCCATGACCTATGAAATCCTGATCTAAATCAAAACCAAGAGTCAGATGTTTAACTGAGAGCCACCCAGGCACCCCAGTACTTATCCTTTCTGACTTGGTAATTATCCTTTTGGGAATTTGTAATAATTTTTTCCCCCTAAAATATAGACAGAACACAAAGTCTATCATGTAGACAAGTGAAAGTATATAGATACCCAGTGTTTGGGAAATAACTAAATCAATTTTGGTTGCATAGATGGGATAATGAACAGTCATTATAGTCATTTGTCCTATAGTCATTAGAGAAGTTTTTTCTGATCTGGGAAAATTATTTTGATAAAGCTGAAGAATTACAAGTGCTTCTAAAAAGTTGATATGCATGTGAATCATTTGGAGATCTTGTTAAAAGACAGGCTACATTTCAGTAGCTCTTAGGTGGGCCATGAGATTCTTCATTTCTAGTGATCTCCAAGTGATGTGTTGTTCTGAGTATTACTTTTTGACTAGAAAGGCAATTAAAAAAACTATCTTAACAACAAGGAGAAATATGCCAAAAAGAATTGATTACCTTTAGAAGAGGGATTATTAATAGCTTTTTTCCTGGAGAATTTTTACTTTACATTTTTTTGTATCTTCACTGTGAACATATATAGTTAAACCTACCACATTTGATCTATGTTTCAGGCCCTGGGCTAAGTGATTTGTATGCGTTATTTTGTTACATTTTTAGTGAAATCCCATTGGGTTGGTAGAGGAATATAATGGTACCCAACCTTGTAGGGTTTTATGGAGATTTCTCAGAGTAATCCATGTTCAGTGACTTTTGCAGGGCCTGGGTTTTATTAAATCTCAACAAATAATAGCTTCTATAATCATCATCATCATCATTGTTGTTATGTATTACCTTGTTTTGTATGTGAGACAATTGAGGCAGGGAGAAAGGAAGTAACTTGCAAAGGGTCTTGTAGCAAATAGGTGGCATAACCTGGATTTCAGTCGCTATCTCTTTGACTCTGCAGCTCACTATTACACTGTCTCTAGGGGGACCAAAGCAAATATCAATGCAGAACCTGCCAGCTTGATCTTTTCACACTACCCTACCAATTCCCCTCTTGCCCCTGACCACCACAACCACCACATACCAGTTTCTAAAAACCTGGTCAGGTTATTGCTTTACTCAAGAGCTTCTTCAGAACTTCTTTATTACTATTCAGAAATTAAAGAGTAATTTGGCATTAAAACGAGACAGTTACTTGAGTGAATAGAAAGATTCAGGCAACCAAATGAAAACGTGTTTTTCATTTTCATTTAGTACAGAGTAAATGTCAAAGAACTTTGAGGAGAAACACATTTATTTGTTTATATAAAGTGTAAAGAATGATACAGTGAAAACCCATGCACCCAACACTTGGTTAAAAAAAAAAAAAGACCCTTTCCTTTTCCCTGCAAAGAACATCACTTTCTTAATTTTCATTTCTTTGCTTTCTTTGTAGTTTTTTATGTGTTCAGTCCCTGTAATATATTGTTTATTTTTATATAAAATGGAATTGTACATTCTGTATTTTTCTGCAACTTGCTTCTTTTCAACACATACTTACTTTGATAAGTTTTATCCATGTTATTGTGTATAGTTGTAGTTTATTAATTCAATTGCATTCAATTGTTTGATTATACTGTACTTTCTTCATTCATTTTATTGGTGATTAACTGTTAGGTTATTTGCAGGTTTCTTGTTTGTTATATGTAACAGTTGTAATAGGAAGATAGTTTATGTTTCATGGTGCCCCTGTGCAGGAGTTCCTTGAGTATGTGTCTAGGACTGTAATTGCTAGGGAGTGTGCATATTAAGCTTTTTTGGGTAATGCTAAATTATTTTCCTAAGTGGTTGTACTAATTTCGGCACCTGTCATCAATCAGTATGTGTATATATATTCAAGTTCCATATTTTTGGAATATTTCCTAATATTTTTTCCCATATTTCTTATAATCAGGCTTTTAGATTTTGCCCATCTGATTGATGTAAAATGACACTCATGGCAAATGTAATATTCAGCTTTTAAAAATGATGTGTTTTTTTGTTTGTTTTCAGATTTTATAAATAGGTAATTCTCAAAGTCACCATTAGAGTTATCTGGAAATTTCTGGAATGCAAATTGTGAATAATATGTAAAATGCTATAGAATTTCAATTTTTCCTTTGTTTACTATTTTTGTAGTACATAAGATCCTTTGTGTGTGTGTGTGTGTGTGTGTGTGTGTGTGTGTTTAATTTAGCTTGATTGGTTCTTAGTTAATTTCAAAACATATATTGTATATTGTCAAGTAATTTCAGAGCAGTATTCTGCTATTTGATGGAGAAATTCAAAGCATTCATCTAGTTTGCTAAAAATTCTAAGTTTGGAAATTATAATCATAAAAATAAACTAATTGTACATTAATCCTCTTTATGTTTCCTTTTCCCCCTCCTAATTGGTGCAAATGTTTACTTTGCTAGTTGTAAAGTATTTGTCTTTTGTTTGGTTGCTTAGAGAATTTGTTAGTGATAACATAAAACTTTCTAAGTTGATATCCTTAGTTGATATCCAAACCAAAAGATTGTAAATGACAATCTCCCAACATTATAAAGAAATAATTGTGCAGCAAGACAACCTTTAAGTAAGATTGGCCCTGGTGAGAATTCTTTTGCCAATTTAAAAAACACCTTTTATGTTTTAGCACCAGTATGCATGAGCGAGTGAACCGAACAGAAAGACAATTTCGATCACTTCCAGATAATCAACAGAAACTACTTCCTCAGTTTCTTCTTCACTTGGACAAGATTCGGAAATGCATTGATCATAATCAAGAAATACTACTGACCATTGTGAATGATTGCATACATATGTTTGAAAATAAAGAATATGGAGAAGATGTATGTGAAAGTTTGTTCTATTTTTATTTTAGGGTTTAACCTCCGTATTTTGAGGTCTTTATCTTTCTGGATTTCACTTTTATATTTTGCATGGGCCATTTGTTCTACTTAGAGAATATTTTCACTTTTATGCTCAGGCATTTGATTAGGCTAAACAGAATACCATGCCAGAAACTAGGTTTGTTCAGGGATTATTATTCTTTTTTATAAAAATAGTAAGATAATTATTGGCATATTGTTGTACGTTTCACATAATGTCCTGACTGTTCTAGCATATGGAGTTAGTGACAAGTTTTTATGACCAACTTTACTAGCTGTGTAAAATTAATTTCCTTTGCTAAATGCATTTTCAGTATCTTGTATCTGTTGATATTTATCTTTTACTTTAAGAAGTTATTTTCACTTATAAATCTCAAGGGACTGGCAGTAATAGAAACTGAAGTCCTCTTTTTGTATCCACAGGATAGATACAGTTAGGCCACTCCAGTGTGAGCCTCTCCATGCTGCCCCATCAATGACCTGGAGGGACTTTCTTCCCTCTCTTAGAGAGAGATGTCCCGTCTCCATAGCAGCTCAGTTCTGGTCCTCTCCTGAGTAAAGACTGCTTAATTATATGGTGGTTTCATGATTAGTGGACCTTAAATCTATTGAGGGTAGAAGTGAGACCACCAAACTCTTTTCATGTAGGATCTCAACCCTACATGAACCCTGGTTGAGGAGAGAGGCTAGTGATTTATCCACCAAACCATCTATATAGCCCCTTAGTAGCAAGTCTGTTTAACCATATTCGTGATTGATTCCTTGGTCAGAAGCTAATTGATTTCTGTTTTCTAAACAGGGGAATGGAAAGATTATGCCAGCATCTACATTTGACATGGATAAATTAAAATCCACACTGAAACAGTTTGTGAGAGACTGGAGTGAAACCGGGAAAGCAGAGAGGGAAGCCTGCTACCAGCCAATCATTAAAGAAATTTTAAAAAATTTTCCAAAAGAGAGATGGTAAATAGTATCTTATTTTTAACCAATTTGTCTAAGATAATGTAAGCACTAAGTTTCTCTATAAGAAATTTCATAGTCCTGATTCATTTTTATAGTCACTGTGTGCCTGTATTTTTCCATATATGGGTGTGTGGTGTTATACGTGTTCTTAGATGCCTTGTATGAGGTTGAAGTTAATATTTTGAATACTCTCTACACTTAAGGGAAATCATTCTGTATAGAAATTAATAAGGTTAAATTGAATGTTCGTTATCAGTGATGTTTTCTTTTATAATTTGCTTATGACATCACAAAAAGCTGCAGGCTATTTGCATTTTCCTCATTATAACTAACTTATAAATAGATAAGGGATCTATAGCTTAGAGATTCTTTTTTTTTGTGCCATGAAAAGCCTAAGCAGTCCACTTTTCAGAATAACATTTATAAATGAATAAAATAAAACGCATAAGGTTGCAAGATAACCAGTTTTGAATAATAGTTATCGAAGTATTTAAAAACCAGATTTGTGCTATGACATGCTTTGTATCTTGTATCACATTAAAACAAGATCTAGTAGCAAGTATAATTCCTGTATTTTTGAAAATACCAGTGTATATGTCATTTTGAGAATCTCAACAACTTCAGAATAACAGATTCGTTGCAGGCATTTTACAGCGCTATATCCTCTCTACTTAATCACCAATTCTTAACGTTTTACATTTTATTTTTTCTTCCTCCTACTTCCCTTGTTTCCCTGCTTTAAGAATATGTCTAAAACTGCATATATGTACAATTATTACTTAAAGCATTTGAAAGATCAATTTATATATCATTTTTTAACCTCAATGCTTCAGAGTTTATTTCTTAAGAACAAGGATATTCTCTTACATAAACACATTGCAGTTATCAGATTGAGAAAATTTAACCTAGAATATGATTTTCTAATCTGTAATCTGTATTCAAGTTTTATAAAATTTTCCTGAAAATGTTCTTTATAACACTTCTCTTTCCAGTCTAGAATCCAGCCCTGGATGTTGCATTGCATCTCATTATCATACCTTAGTTCTTTAATCTGGAACAGTGCCTTAGCCTTTCTTTGACTTTTATGATGTTGATATTTTTGAAGAATACAAGGAAGTTATTTTATGGAATATGCCTCGGTTTGAGAATATCTGACGAAATGATACCTAATTGATTATCCTTCTCAGGATATCACATTCAGAGTCATACAGTGTTTATTAGTCCATCATTGACAATTTTAATTTTGATTATCCATTTAGAATGTCACTTAGTTTCTCCATTGTGTGGTTACTGTTTCTCCTCTTGGGACTAATAAACAATTTCTGAGGAGACGCTTTAAGACCATACAATTAATATCCTACTTCTTCTCAGACTTTCTCTGCCTTAGAGTTGTCAGCCACTAATGATTCTTGCATGAACTGATGTGTCCTGTGCTGGTTATGGAATGGTGATTTTCTACCTTTATGATTATCAGTTGGCGTTCTACTGGATCTGTAAACTATTACCAGAAAAGACCAGTGGTTCCTATTTTACTCATTGGGTTATGATCCATTACTGTTGGATTTCTGTTGTTGTTGTTACCTCACATTTAGCACAGCAGGAGTCCCTTCAAGTTGGCTCCTATGTATTTTCAAATGGCCCAGTTTTTTTTTTTAGTGCTTCCTTATTTTCTGGTACAGTAAGTTATTTCAGTCCCATTATGTATCTTCCCTACTTTAAGTCCTGGAATTGGAAATTTTTCCAAGTATCTGGTTAATGTGGAATGGTATGTAGAAACCACGATCTGGTACTAGGCATGTTCATCGTTACTGAAATGTCACAGCTTTTGAGCCTTTTATAGTGGATAGAACATACATGCATACACACATTAGAAAGCATTAATTCATACTGATCCCTTCAATTCCAATCCACCCCCAAAAGTTTCCTTCTTGGCTTCTCCTGTTCTTTGTATCTGTCTGCCTTTTTCCACTGTGAGAACTCAGCTTCTGACAACATCTGTACATTGACTCATCCACTCAATCCACAGTACTCACATAATGGTTTCAGAGTTGTTATCTCCATACCACTATGAAAAACAAACTACTGGCAGAAGTTTAGGATTTGCTAGCAATTATTTTTCCCCCTAAATGAAGGGTATTCACAAAAATAGGCTTCACAAGTTCCTCAAATTAGCTTTGAAGTAAAGCTTGCTTTGCTTCAACCCCCTCTCCTCAGTGTGATTGTGTTTTTTATTTGAAATCCAGTATGTTGAGGTTTGTTTTTGTTTGCTTTCAATTTTCAGGGTGGTTATGTCTTGCCCCCACACCTCAACATTGCTAATTTATATTTTTTGATGGGTGAGCTATCAGTTATCAACTTGTGATATTCAGAAAAGGTGTATTCCCTTCTCTGTTCCTTTGATAGCGAATCTCAATCCCTCATTCTCAATCCCATGCCCCATGTAACTAATCAGTATCACTGATTTCTTGTTTATCCTTCTTTTTATTTTTTTTGTTTCTTATGAATGTAAGCAGATACAGGTTTCTTCTTCATAATTACTTCTTTTGTTTCATACACGAAATGTAGCAGCCTATATACTTTATGTTGCACTCTACTTTTTCCCCTAAACAGTCTTAGAAAAGCTACATTTCAGTTCATGGAGGTCTTCTTAGCCTTTTTTATAGCTGTAGAGTACTTCAACCAATCTCCTGTATTTGTTTTTTTTTTGTTGTTGTTGTTGTTGTTTTGTTTTTTGTATTTGGTTATTTAAGTAGTTGGCAGTATCTTACAATTATAAAGTTACAATTAATAACTGTATACAGGAGTATTTTTGTACTGTTGAAAGTATATCTTTAGTATAAATTCTTAGACATGGGATTGCTGAGCCTGCAAGGTAAATGCATATGTAGTATGGTAAGTGTGTTAGTTACCAATTGCTGTGCAACAGATTACCACAAATTTGCTTAAAACAGCATACATTTATTATTTCACAATTTCTGTGGGTCAGAAGTCTGGGCATAGCTTAATTGCATCCTCTGTGTAGGATTTCCGAGGTTGCAATCCAGATGTCTGCTGGGCTTTGTTCCTGACTGTGGAAATACCTGCTTTCAAGCTCACTCATGTTATTGGCAGAATTCATTTCATTGTGGTCGTGGGACTGAGGAAGGGCCCTGGCTTCATGTTGACCTCCTTGGAAGCCTAGATGCCACTTGCAGTTCCTTGTCTTGTGAGCTTTCCCAAAATGGTCATTTCATCAAGCTGTCAAAGAGAGCCTTTAGAGTGAGCAGGCTTTCAGTGGAGTCTTTTATGATGTGATGTTACCACAGAGGTGACTCTTGGTTAGAAGCAAGTCCTAGATCCCTGTGCATACTAAAGGGTGGAGATTATAAAAAGGCGTGAACACCGATAGGTGGTGCCGACTTTACAGTCTGTGCCAGTTATTGCTACATACGCCTGTAAGGGTTGTACTGTTTCCCCTTATGGCCAACAATGTATGAAAGTACCTGTTTACTCACAGCCTTACCAAACATTGTATTACCAAGCTTTTGAACTTTTGCCAATCCAATGGGTGTTGAAGTGTATCTTGGCCTACTTCTCATTTGCATTTCTCTTATTATGAATGAAATTGAATATCTCCATATGTGTAAGGGCCATTTTATACCTTGTTTTGAGAAATATAAATGTTTTTCCCCTCATTTAAAAAAGTTGAGGTGAAATAAGTATAGCAAAAGTGACCATTTTATAGTAAACAATTTGATGGTATTTAGATATTCACAGCATTGTGTATCCATCATCTCTACAGAGTTTGAAAAGATTTTCATGAACCCAGAATAAATCCCATACCCATTAGGTGGTTACTCCCCATTCTCCTTATCCCACCTGACCTCTGTCAGCAGTTTATGAGGCGCCTAGATGTAGTTTTCTTTGAGTTTATCCTACTTGGGGTTTGTTTTGCCTTGGAGGGTTTGGGTAGATATGTATTACTAAAGACTATTTGCTCTTATTTTTCCCTTCTGGGACTTGAGTTGCTTGTATATGAAACTGCTTGACGTCGTCTCTCAGGACTCTTTCTATATTTTAATTTGGATAATTTCTATTGACCTAACTTGAATTTCACTGATTGTTTATTATGGCAGTCTGTTGATAAACTCATTGAAAGACTTACTCTGATACAGAATCTAAAACACCTGTCTAGTACCTCCATATACACATTTATTTCTGTGTGTGTGTGTGTTCACTCTGTGCTCACATTTCCTGTTTGTATCATGTGATCTGCCTTTTCCACTTGATGCCTTAATGTATTTTTTATGATTATTTTTAAATCCTGTCTGATAATTCCAACATATGTGCTGTTTGTGGGTCAGTTCTGATGATGGTTTCTTCCCATAACAGTGGGTTACATTTTCTTTCTGGTTTGCATGTCTCATTTTTTGAATGAATGCCAGATGATGTATGTAAAAAGAACAGTAGAAACTGAAGTGAGGGATGCCTGGGTGGCTCAGTGATTGAGTGTCTGCCTTTGGCTCAGGGTGTGATCCCGGGGTCTCAGGATAAGTCACACATCAGACTTCCTGCATGGAGCCTGCTTCTCCCTCTGCCTGTGTCTCTGCCTCTGTCTCTCTGTCTCATGAATAAATAAATAAAATTGTAAAAAAAAAAAAGAAACAAGTGAATAGTATTGACAACTAGAAAAAAGGTATTCCCCTTCTGCAAGCTGTGAGCATTGGGGGGGGGGGGGTTGAGTGAATCTTGTGTTTTTAATTTTTAATATTACATGTATTAGCTGCTTCAGTCAAGAAAATTATCTATAAACCTTTCATCTGGAAATGTGGCAATGTAATGTGCTTTCTAGAAAATGAAATAGTTTCTAAGTTTTCATCTGATCTCACCTTTTACTTTATGTACATTGATTTAATCTTTCCTGCAGTAGATTAGTAGGAAGATCTTTGCAATTTTAAAAAACACTTGGATTCTCAGTTGTGAAAATATAGTTACTTCTTCAGCACTAAATGAACTGCTACCATGTCCACAGGAAACCATTGGGTATATTGGAATTGTCATCTGCAAAGGATAGGATTGGGGCTCTTGTATTGTCTAGTTGGCCTTTAACAGGTAATGGCTGCTAATCCATCTGGTTTGGATTTCTACATGGGTATACCATGTAGATTGTAGCTGGGTGCCATGAAAATCACCCAGTTATTCTTGTGGACAGTACGTTTTTGACATGCTGTGCTATAGTTACCTGCTGAACACATAGTTGAAGGGATAATAGGTTCATTATAGGTTTGTGATTCCTGTATCACTTAAAGCTTTCGTTATTCCATCATTGATGGCAGTATGGCACTTTACTGATTTTCAATTCTATGAATATTTCTCCAATCAGATTTATAGAGTTCTGGGGTCTGAGACCCAGAAATAACTCTGTAAGTGACTAACATTGGAAGCACAGGTGAAATTATTATATTCCATACCATGTTATATTATATATATATATATATTATATTCCATTATATGCCATGTTATATCACTCTTTAAAAAAAAAAAACAAAATAGCTTCCAGTGCTTGTTTTTGCATGTCAAAATATCTGATGTACAAGGTTCAGAAGTAATGTATGTAATAATTCACTGACTTTTTAAAAGATATAATTTAGGAAGAAGTGCTTTTTTTTTTTAAGATTTTATTTATTCATGAGAGACAGAGAGAGGCAGAAACATAGGCAGAGAGAGAAATAGGCTCCCTATGGAGAGCTCAATGCAGGACTCGATGCCAGGACCCTGGGATCACCAGAGTTGAAGGCAGATGCTCATCCACTAAGCCACCCAGGCGTCCCTGGAAGAAGTTTTTTTAATGACATATTTTTCTAGAAAGAAGTTTACTTCTTTCACATTTCAAATACTTCAGCCACTAGAATTGATTGACATGTATAGTACTCACTTAAGCTCTTAATTCACATTTTTAGCAGCCACAGACTTGTTAATGCATTTTGTATTCTCAGGTTTATCAGTGAGGATATAGTATGCTTGGGGTTCCTAATTTTTTAAAATACTGACTTTTCATGGTTTTTGTAGTCTTTATTATGTTTGAGTTAAAGATGATTTGCATTGGTGAAACTGTAACCTTTGACCTTTTTTGGTTTTTATGCAAGTATTGATTCTTTGTTGGATATATGTTGCAAGTATTTTCTCCAATTCTGTAGTTTGTATTTTCACTTTCTTGATGTCCATTGATGTATAAAATTGTATAATTTTGGTGAAGTTCAGTTTACCTGTTTTTTTCCTTTTGGTGCTAGTGCTTTTCATGTCATGTTTATGAAATCATTGTCAAATCAGTGCCATGAAGATTTTCCCCAATACTTTCTTCTAAGAATTTTTTTAAAAAAATTCATGAGGGGGAGGGGGGATTGGCAGAGACATAGGTAGAGGGAGAAGCAGGCTCCCCATGGGGAGCCTCATGTGAGACTGGATCCCAGGACTCTGGGATCACAACTTGAGCTGAAGGCAGATGTTCAACCACTGAGCCACTCAGGCATCCCTCTTCTAATAATTTTATAGTTTTAATTCTTTGAGTTCATTTTATATGTGGTGTAAGGTAAAGGTCTAACTTCATTTTTTTACATATGGATATCTGGTTTTCCCAGCAACATTTGTTAAAAGACTATCCTTTCCTCATTGAATTATCTTGGTACTATTGTTGAAAATCAATTGACCTTACATGACAGGGTTTATTTCTGGGCTCTCTGTTCTATTCTGTTGGTCTGTACGTTGGCCTTTATGGCAATTCCGCAATATTTTAATTTCTGTAGCTTTTTAAGTTCTGAAGTCAGGAAGCATAAATCCTTCAATTTATTCTTTTCCAAGATAGTTTTGGCTCTTTGGAGACCTTGCAATTCCATATGAATTCCAGAATCAGCATTTTCATTTTTGGAGAAAGGCTATTGCAATTTTGTTAGGAATTGTCTTAAATATGTCAACTGGTTTGGAAAATATTGACATCTTAACGATGTTAAATCTTCCTATCCATGAACACAGGATGTCTATTTAGATCTTCTTTATAATTTTTTTCAGCACTGTTTTGTAGTTTTCAGTACAAGTCTTTCTTGACCTTGGTTATATTTATTCCCTAAGTATTTAGTTCTTTTTTTTTTTTTTTAAGATTTTATTTATTTGAGAGAGAGTGAGTGTGAGAGAGAGAGAACAAGCAGGGGGGAGGGCCAGAGGGAGAGGGAAAAGCAGACTGCTGATTAGGGAGCCCGATGGGGGCTTGATACCAGGATCCTGAGATCACGGCCTGAGCTGAACACAGCTGCTTAACCCCAGGCACCCTGTATTTAGTTCTTTTAGATGTTACTGTAAATGGAATTGCTTTCTTAATTTCCTTTAGGATTGTCCATTGCTAGTGTATAGAATCACAGCTGATTTTTATGTATTGATTGTGTGAATTCTTTGCAATTTTCTACATACAGGTTCAGAGCATCTACATATAGAGATGGTTTTCCATCTTCTTTCCACTCTGGCCAGAACTTCTGGTACAATGTTGAATAGCAGTGGTGAAAGGGGGCACCTTTATCATGTTCTGGGTCTTAGAGGGAAAACTTTCATTCTTTCACCATTGGGTATGATGTTAGCTGTAGGTTTTTAATAAATACCCTTTATCATATTAAGGAATTTTCCTTTGATTCCTAGTGTCCTGAGCATTTTTATCAATAAAGGGTGTTGGCGTTTTATCAAATGTCTTTTCTGTGTCAAATGAATAGAACCTTTGTTCTGTTCATGTGATAGATATATTGATTGATTTTCTTATGTTGAACTGCTCTTGCATTAATGACATACTACTATTGGTCCTGGTGAACAATCCTTTTAATATGTTGTTGGGTTCAGTTTGCTAATATTTTGTTGAGGATTTTTACATCTGTAAAAAAGGATTTTACTGCTGATTTGTTCTTGTGAATTTTCATTTCTTGTGATGATGTTATCTTCTTTTGGTATCAGGATAATGTTGGCCTCATAGGATGAGTTATAGGAAGTGTTTTTTATTTTATTTATTTTTAAATTTATTTATTTATGAGAGACACAGAGAGGCAGAGACATAGGCAGAGGGAGAAGCAGGCTCCATGCAGGGAGCCTGATGCAGGACTCAATCCCAGGAACCCAGGATCGTGCCCTGAGCCAAAGGCAGACACTCAATCGCTGAGCCACCCAGTTGCCCAAGGAAGTGTTTTTTAAATTTGGGGGAAGTTTGAGAAGAATTGGTGTCCATTCATCTTTATTATTATTAAAGAGGCAAAGATGTCTCCCAACAAAGAAAAATCCTGACCAGATATGTAATAGAATTTACTTCTAAAACCATCTGGTCAGGATTTTTCTTTGTTGGGAGACATCTTTGCCTCTTTAATAATGGAATATTGAGGTGGCAATGTTGAAATACGCTTTTAATTTTCCTTTAAGATATGAAGTCTTCCTCAATAATGCTTGTTTTGAAAACTAGGCTTTAGTTGGAATAAATAGCCAAAAATCACAGTTTTTAAAGAATACCTTTGTTTAATAAATGCTACAATTCTTTTTTTTTTTTTTAATTTTTTTATTTATTCATGAGAGAGAGAGAGGCAGAGAGGCAGAGACGCAGGCAGAGGGAGAACCAAGCTCCATGCAGGGAGCCCGACATGGGACTCAATTCCCAGACTCCAGGATCATGCCCTGCGCCAAAGTCAGTGCTAAACCGCTGAGCCACCCAGGCTGTCCAAATGCTACAATTTTTTTTTTAAGTGCTACAATTCTTACCAATAGTTTTACATTAAATATTCTACAACTGTTAAAATTGTGATGTGAAGGCAGCTTGGGTGACTCAGCGGTTTAGCACCGCCTTCAGCCCAGGGCCTGATCCTGGAGACCCGGGATCGAGTCCCATGTCGGGCTCCCCGCATAAGCCTGCTTCTCCCTCTGCCTGTGTCTCTGCCTCTCTCTCTCTCTCTCTCTCTCTCTCTTCTGTCTCTCATGAATAAATAAATAAAATATTAAAAAAAAAGAATTGTGATGTGATTATTATGGACTTTTATAAACATTGATATATTATAGGATGTATTGTATTATAGGATGTGAGTTTCTAGTTGGTTCTCTCTGTCATGCATATATACAGTGCTCTAAAAATAATCAATAATAGTTGAATAGTCTGTAAACATAAAGTCCAGATCTTTCTCAAAATTCAAAATATATCTGTTTTTGAAAAGTAGGTTATGAAGGAAGGCTCTTTACAATTGGAATGTACAAAGTTTGTGTATATATGGAAGGCTGAATGCCAAATGCCCATGTTAACATCATTTCTAGCACTTTAAACATGATTTTGTTCATATTCATTGAATCATGTATATTACCATGGTGTCCAAACAGGATAACAATGTCCACTATGCTAAAGGGCATGCCATTGTTAAAGGTACTTAGTGAACTGACAGAGTATTATTTTACTGTTTTCTGTCTACTATTTTATTACCATCATTGCTACTGACAGAATGTGGGCTGATGAGAAAAGAATAAACTAACTCTTGATGATTTTAATAGGTTATTTTATTTTTTAAAGATTTATTTATTTATTGAGAGAGAGAGAGAGAGAGAGAGAGAGAGCATACAAAGGGAGAGGGAGAAGCAGCCAGATGCAGGGCTTCATGAGCCGAAGGCAGATGCTCAACCAACTGAGCCACCCAGGCGCCCCCCCCCAAAAGGTTATTTTAAAATAAAAGAATAATTTTTTCAATTAGTTAAAACATACCATAGTGCTCAAAAATTTTAAAACTTCACAGGATTTAAAGTCTCTCTGCCATAAATTTTACCCAGCCACCCATTTCCCTTCCCTGAATATAATCAATGTTATCAGAGTAGATAGATGACCTTTAAATGAAGTGTGCCAAAATATCTGTCAAACTTTGTTTTTGTGCCATTCTTGGACCCAGTGGAAAAATTTCATTATCTCTTACTATGTCATTTGTTTTGCTTAATTAATTTAGATTGATTTTCTTACAGTTAATAAGATGAGCTATCAAAAAACCTTAAAGAAATAAAGTTAATAAAACAAAGTCCATATCCATGTTAAAGTCATAATTTTGCCATAAAAAAGTAAACCCCTAGTCCTGAAAAAAGGACATTAATTACAGCCCTTCAGTATCCAGATTGATTCTTAGGTAAATCCTGGTCAGCTGGGTCATATAAATTTCTAGGATCCTGTTTATGCCACAGCAAGCACATGATAATTTGATGTCTTTATACTTCAGAGTAGATTTGACTCAAATTAATGTCAGCTTTTGTTCGTCCTTTTTGAAATTTCAGTGAAGGCCTTTTCTAACCAAGCTGCATATTAGTATACTTAAATATACATAGAATTAACTATACCTGTGAGCATTAAAATATTTTTTTCCTGTGAAAACACACTGTTTTGTTAGTTTGTCCAGTTTATCTCTGTTTAGAGTTTATTGTTATTTTTTTAAGTAGGCTCCATACCCAATGGAGGTTTGAACTCACAATCCTGAGATCAAGAATCAGATACTGTACTGACTGAACCACTCACACCCACAAGCAGCTTTGAAGTCACAGATTCACATTGTATTGGGGTCTATTTGTTAATAAAGAAAATGTTTTTTTAATTGTGCTGAATGCCAACCATTTTGGTAGTTGGTAGCCTCTAGTCTGGAGTTTTAAATAGATTTGGACTGTACTTTAGTGAGCAGTTGCTCATTGAAATTAACAATGTAATTTTTCTTGAAGTATGAGCTCAGAATTTAAATCTTTTTCTCAAGTATGAACATAAGCACAGTAACTTTTCATGTCATGGTTTGAACAGTAATAATTGAGAGTTTCAAGTTTTCAAGTGACTTAATTATGTTATCATTTGAATTTAAGAATTTTGTGTGATCGAGGATCCCTGAGTGGCTCAAGCGGTTTAATGCCTGCCTTTGGCCCCGGGCGCGATCCTGGAGACCCGGGATCGAGTCCCGCATCGGGCTCCCCGCATGGAGCCTGCTTCTCCCTCCTCCAGTGTCTCTGCCTCTCTCTCTCTCTCTCTCTCTGTGTCTGTCATGAATAAATAAATAAATCAATCTTTAAAAAAAATTTTTGTGTGTGTGTGATCAAGTTTATAGTTGCTAAGGAAAGAGATTCTTAAGTTTGAGTCCCACCTGAAATGAAAAATCACAGCCGTGTGGAACCATATTCTTTTGTGAATCCTGAAAACTGTTGGACTGTATTTTTATATCTTAATTTCACTAACCCATCCTATTTTAGAAGAAAATGAAGTGATACTTTGCATGTGGGAGAAATCTATTGTCTTTGCATTTCACTCCAAAAAGATACAGATATATTATTGACTAGATGAATGTATTATTTCTTTAATATAGTTGGTCATTAGGGAAATATATGGTGAACTTTAAAGAAGCGTTTTTTAAAAAAAATAAATAAATAAATAAAGAAGCGTTTTTTCCCTACTTACATTAAATTATATAAATCATAATTTATGAAAGGATTTTCTCAGCTAAAGAAACCATTTAAAAAGAGAAAATGGAAGAAATGTAGACTGCCAAATAATGCAAGAGTGGAGACTGAAAATTTAGATCTATCCCTCTCCTAAAAGTTCTCTTAGACCAAAGACAAATATTTATTTCAGACCTTTCAAACAAGATCCCAAGCTCTTAAAGTTCAGGATTTCAAGTGCTTATAAATCTAGAGTAATAATAATTCAGTGGAAAAACAATTCAAGACTAATAACCCAGTAGAAAAATGTGTAAATAGTTCACAGAAAAAAGTACAAGACCTCAATCTCATAAGAATATGCAAATGTGAAAACCACACTAAGATGACATTTTTCACCTATTACTTTGCAAAGTTTAAAAGTTATATATCTTACTAAGGGTAGAGAGACATACAGCTTGCTGAAGGAAGAATAAATCAGTAAAATCTTATGGAGGGCAACTTGGTAGTATTTAACAAAATTTAAACGCATATCTTTTGACTCTTGGAATTCAATTTTGGCGAAGCTTTCTACAGATTCTTGCATTTGGAAGATCATTTATGCCAAGGATATTGGCTTTAACATTATAATAACAAAAGATTGGGAAAAAATCTAAATGTTCTTAATTAGTGGATTTTAATACATAATGGTACAGTCATGCAGTGGAGTATTTATTCAGTCATAAAAGAGATTAAGGAAACTGTATATAAATGGGAAAGGTGTTTAAGATCCATTAGATCAGGGATGGCCAACTTAAAGGGACAGCTAGTAAATATTTTAGACTGTTCAGGGGGGATGCAGCCATAGAAAATTTGTGTGCGTGACTATGTTCCAGTAAAACAAAAACAAGTGACAGGCCTGTGGGTCATAGAAAACTTGGTATATAAACTATAACAGAGGTATGAAGTGCTGAAATTACTGAGAAGTGAGTTCAAGCTTTGCCTGAGATATTTGGGAACGGGTTCAGAGATAAGGCGATAATTTAAACTGAGTTTCTGTGGGTATATAGCTCTGAAGATTAAGGTGAGAAAGTGTTTTTCTGGAATTGGTGAGAGGCTGTTGGCTACATGGGAGTTCTTTGTTGAGAGTGGATGAAGAGGTAAACTGGGATATTTTTGAAGGGGCCAGACACTAATGGAAGTTTTAACCAATTTTCTACTTTGAATAAAAAATATTTCAACACCTAGCTCTTAAACCTTGAAATTTTGCCATAGTTACTTCAGGGTCTTGTTTTGTTTGTGTGTGGATTTTTTGGTATATTTTTTAAAAGAAAGATTGCAGATACAGTTGAAACCATGCCCTGTAAACCACACTGAGTATATTCTTCTCTCTTTCCAGAGGTAACAACTAATATGAAGTTGTTACTCTAATCTTACTTTTCCATAATAACTACATGTTTATATACTTTTAAGCAAAACATTTTATTCTTTATATTGTGGAAGTTCATAGAGGGGGTTGTGTCATTTTGCAATTGGCTTTTGCTCAAAATTATGTTTTTACTATTTCTCTCTGTGGATCAGCACTGGTCAATAGAAATATAACACAGGCCATATATGTTATTTTAAATTTTCTAGCAGCTACATACAAAGCCACAGATAAAATCAGTATACTTTAATAAGACAATTTATCAGAAATATTATTTCAGCATATAATCAGTATGTGAGATTATTAATGAGGTATTTTACATTCTTTTTTTTTATACTGAAATCTGGCATCTGTTTTACACTAGCAACACGTTGGACTAGCCACATTTTAAGTGTTCAGTAGCTACAAGTGGTTAGTGATTTTTACTGTATTGAACAGAGAACTGGGATTCAAACAGAACCGAATGCTTCTAGTGCTTGAAAGTGTATACACTGCTAAACGCCAAAGGTCAGCTAAGTGTCAGCATGTTGACACAAAAGTATTTTGTGTGTTGGAACTTGCTAATCTGCAACTGCAACACAAAAATCATTCTGTGTCTGATAAAGGAGACTTCTCAGGAACAACATTTACTGCGGGTAATAGTTGGAGCACAAAACACGGTACAAGCAGGATCCACGGCTTCTTTACGTTCTGTGTAGGTACACTCTCTTCATTTTTGCTTGTATGGGATAAACTGTTCAAATTTTTCCTGCTGTTATCAGGGTTATCACATTTGTAACAAATATACTGCTTCTGCATAGTTGGACCTTAATAACTAGGTAAACTATTATGCTTACTCATTTCCCCTTAGAATCGCTAGCAGCACCATTTGATTATTGAGTGCCATATTATAATGCCTCTATTCCTGGTTTTCTAAGTTTCAGTCAAGTATAAAGTCACGTCACCCTAATGGTCTGTATGTAGACTTTATTTCCCTTATTTTGCACAGAAATACCTTCATAGAAATGCCCTAGAGTTGATATGGAGTCATAGCAGGAACTCCCTTTTAAAATGCTTTAGTTTTATACATATTCATTGCTTGATTTTTAAAATCTTTTTTTCAGTTCTCTGGTGTTTGTTTTAATGTATCTCCTTTAGTATGCCCACAGAAATCCTTTTGTCATACTATAGATAATTGATCTATCATAATCTTTGTGAACTTTTAATCTAGGGTCTTTTTTTTTTTTTTTTTTTTTTTTTATCTAGGGTCTTAATACAGTCTGCATTCCCTGGCTTGAGGACAGCCTTTTAGTAGCAGTTTTATACAGCACTTCCTGCCACAAGGTGGGGTTAGAGAGTTCTGTGGGCCTGTTTAGATTTGGAGAATTTGATCTTAGGGGTCATAAAGTTACTTTCCATAAATTGACAAAATAACTGTCAATACTATTATTAACACAGCTTTCCCTTAGGGTTAGCATGTTTTCTAATTTCTTCTTGGTAGGTTTTTCTCAGCCCATCAGCCATCGAGACAATATTAGTGATTATTTATATAGCAATTTAAATACTCTTCTATGAATTTACTTTCAAATCCAGTTAGTTTTGTTGCATTATGTTACCTTTTTTTTTTTTTTCTTAATCTAAGGTGAGAACAGCCGCTTGGGAAAAATCATGTTTTGATTGGGCAGATGGGAACTGAGAAAAGAAAAGAGGTAATTCTGGGAGAGTATGGGTTTTGGTGGGTCTGATAGGGAGTGGAAAAAGAGAGAGAAGCTTGGGTGGGGTGCCACAGTGGTAGGTCTGTCATACAAAGGATAGCATAGAGTTCTGCGACCAGTAGTTTTTCAAATTCTAATACTGAAAATATGTATATGCTTCTGTGCTTGTTAGATAACTGATACAGGTAGGTCTAAACCACATGAGAGGATGTTTCCCATTTTCTTCATTAGGAATTTAATCAGTTACATCAGTTAAAAATTAAAGTGTTTGCAGACAGACATTGTGTGTAATCTGAAATGAGAAAACATTTTGTTTTATTTTGGTGAAAACTTATACGGCAGCTTGGCATCAGTTTGCTTGAATCAAGTATTAAAGAATGTCGCCTAATCCTAATAAGCCTATTTATCAGAAATCATTTTTAACAAATTTTGATTTATGCTTTATTGTGTATATAAAAATTCAACAGTTAAACTGAATAGACTTTGTTAAAGTTCTTATACAAATACATATATATTTCAGACTGGATGACCCGGGACAAGTTCCCATGTTACTATAATCGTAGACTGAATTTTCAAAAGCCTGGGATGCCTGAGTGGCTTGGTGGTTGGGCATCTGCCTTTGGCTCGGGGCATGATCCCAAGGTTTCAGGACCGAGTCCCGCATCGGGCCTCCTTGCATGGAGCCTGCTTCTCCCTCTGCCTGTGTCTCTGACTCACTCACTCTCTCTCTCTCTCTCTCTCATGAATAAATAAATAAAATATTTAAAAAGACACACACAAAAGTCTGACAGTTGTGTTTGTTTCTTTTTCATTTCAGAGTGGGAAATGCAGAGATTACATTATGGGCCACTAATAAAAGGCCTGCTGCAGTTTGGAGCACACCAAACTTAAAGACCATATAGTATAAAGATAGGAAAGAGAGAGGATTCTACATGGGGATAATTTGGAAGTTGGATTTGACTTAGGAACTAAATTTGGAGAATGCAGATAATCTTGAAATCTTTTTCATTGACATGATGACAGCTGATTATACACACTTGCCTTTAGTTTTCTATAAGAATATCATTTTGATTTCCTTAGGGTTATATTGACTTGCTGGAATTCCTGATAAAGTCCCTTGCTTTGCTAAGGTTTTTAGCTGTTTGGAAATGGATGGTGGATTTTACAGTGAAGGGAATTTGTGACTGTCATGTGATGCTAATAAGTGAAGAGCAGTCTTGTTGTGACCCTGTTGTTTGGTGTGATGTACTTTTCATTATTTATGCTCTAATGGCAATTCTTCATTTTCCCTCCCACCAAATTCTTTTGCCGGTTAAAAAATATAGGACCTTAAAGACGTAACTAAAACATTAAAATCTACATATATTTTCATCTATTTAGTCACACAAATCATTGTGTTAGTTACAGAATTTAGAAATAATGTTTTGTTTCACTGTCTTATAAAATAACTATGTTCAATCTCTGTGTATTGGGATCCCTTTGGGATAATTTTTCTTGAGATAATTGTACAAGTGACAGCTACTTTAGGAGTATGAGTGTCTTCATAAGTCTTATTTAGGGCGTAAACCCTCATATGATATTTGAACTTATGATAATTCCTCACACCTTTATTTTTTCATTTATATTTAGAAGTATTTCTCTCAATTTTAAGAAGTCCGTCTTGAGTGAGCTTATTCTTACTGAATATCTAAGTTTTTAGTTGTTAATGTGGATTTTGTGTTTTTTTTTTTTCTTTCTTTCTTTCTTTCTTTCTTTGAGGGGTTGGACATAATTGCCTTATTTCATTTCAGGGATCCTTCTAAAGTAAATATTCTGGTACCTGGTGCTGGACTAGGAAGACTGGCCTGGGAAATAGCTATGCTAGGTTATGCTTGTCAAGGAAATGAATGGAGTTTTTTTATGCTCTTTTCTTCCAACTTTGTACTCAACAGGTATTTAATTTACTTTTTGCTGGAAATAGTGATTTCTCAGAATCAGATTGACTTAACCTATTTTTGAACAATTCTGAATTTGAAGATAAATATATAGTGTTTAATGATGATATGTATCATAAGTGTTTCTTATATTAAAATCAAGTTGCTTATACAAATTACCACTTTTAATCAGTTCTTAACACTGAAACAGGATGGATAAGTGACTTTTTAGAAAATGATGGGACGTCCCATGAAACTGGAATGCTCCCTGTGCAGAATTTCAAGACTGTGCATGATCCAGGAAGGAATATTTTCTCATTATTTCTTAAACTTCTTCACCCTTTTGTTTCTTTAGTAGAATAAGAGTTCAGTGTAGCAATCGTTACTTTTCCTTTAATCAGATTCTTATAAAATGGCCAAGTATGCTCCTATAACTGAGTTGGAAACATCTCTCAGAATTTCTGTGGCCTTTAGAAAATAGTGGAAAAGAGTTGTTATTTTTAAAGCCAGAAGAGGTTCATTGGAAAACATAACTAGTTGTCTTGTTTAAATTATATGCTGTCCAGGATGGGTTAGGGAATGGTGAGAAGTTAAAACAGAGAATTAGAATAGTTGGGTAGCATAACAAACCCATACCACTTTTTTCAGAAAGGGTTGGCCTGTTTTTTACTTGAGTTTGAGGTTTGGAAATACATTTTTTAAAATGTGAATGAACAACACACTTAGATCTCTGAATTTTAATTGTTTTTTTCCTGTTTTTTAATTCACGATACTCATCTGCGTGTAGATGTGCATTTTCAGATGATTGGTTGGGGTGTAGTATTAACACTTTAAGTATAAGTAAATCTTCAATCAGATTAAGTTTTAGTATTTAAAGTAGATTTTCTTGATAAAACTTTTAGTTAACACTGAATTTTGTGCTCATATTTTGCAGATGTTCTGAAATTAATAAATATAAGCTTTATCCCTGGATCCATCAGTTTAGCAATAACCGGAGGTCAGCTGATCAGATTCGACCCATCTCTTTCCCCGATGTTGACCCCCACAGTCTTCCTCCTGGTTCTAACTTTTCCATGACTGCAGGAGATTTTCAGGAGATCTACTCAGAATGCAGTAAGTCCAAAACAAGCATTGAAAAGTTCTCTTTATTCTAAATTTAATGAGCTAAGTTTATACTAAGCCAAAGTATTGATCATTCATTTTGATAGCAGAATAGAAGATTTACTTCAGTGACAAGTTAGGATATTTTCAAAATCTTGTCTAAGGTAATGATGGGAAATATAAAGAAGTATAAGATCCCACAATTAAGAAATATAGCATCTGTTGGGTCTATTAATAAACGACAACATGTAAACAAATTCAGTGAGTAATGAATATGATAGAGATAAAAGTAGATTCGTGTGGGGAAGGAGAACTTTGTAGAAAGAAGGCTGTCACTTCAAGAATGGGGAGGCAGGGATCCCTAGGTGGCTCAGTGGTTTAGTGCCTGCCTCTGGCCCAGGGCGCGATCCTGGGGTCTCCGGATCGAGTCCCACGTCGGGCTCCTGGCATGGAGCCTGCATCTCCCTCTGCCTGTGTCTCTGCCTCTCTCTCACTCACTGTCTCTGTCTAGCATGAATAAATAAATAAAATCTTTAAAAAAAAAAAAAAAAGAATGAGGAGGCAGAGTTAGGAAGGTAGGAATGAATGAGGTAATCGGGGATGGTGGGACAGCATGACTGGAAGGGAAAGAGAGATTGCTTTGGTAGTTTAATGGAAGATATGCCTATAAAGGGAGATTGGTTCCAGATTGTGGGAGACCTTTATAATCAGGCCATGAAATTGGAACTTCACCTTGGCAAACAAAGTTTGAGCTAGCATTAGAGAAAGGGAGATGGTAATAGAGAGAGGGTTCGGTGTGGGGGGTGGGGAAGTGGCAGTAAAAGGAAGAAGAAAAATAGTATACTGAGAGGTCAGCAAGATCATTCATTCAACAAATACTTATTTCAGCCCCTGCGAAGTCCCAGGTATGTTCTAGGCACGAGAAAGAGAGCAGTGAGTAAAGCAAAGTTCTGTACACGGGAATTTGATTTCCAGTAAGGACAGGGAGCAAGAACAAATTTAATATTGTGAGGAAGAATACTAAGGCAGGGTAATAGGGACACAGAGGGATTGGGAAGAGGGTGTTGTATTTATAGAGTTATCAGGGAAGGCTAGCAGAACTTTTTAAAAATGTTGAGCAGAGGAATGTCTGGGTGGCTCAGTGGCTGAGCATTTTTCTTCGGCTCAGGTCATGATCCTGGGGGTCCTGGGATCGAGTCCTGCTTCTCCCTCTGCCTGTGTCTCTGCTGCTCTCTCTCTGTCTCTCATGAATAAATAAAAATATCTTAAAAAAAAAAGTTGAGGGCAGCCCAGGTGGCTCAGCAGTTTAGTGCCGCCTTCAGCCCAGGGCATGATCCTGGAGACCCGGGATTGAGTCCCGTGTCAGGCTCCCTGCGTGGTGCCTGCTTCTCCCTCTGCCTGTGTCTCTGCCTGTTTCTCTCTCTCTATCTCTCTGTCTCACATGAATAAATAAATAAAAGTCTTAAAAAAAAATGTTGAGCAGAGAACCTTGAAAAAGTGAAGAGGCAAACCATTCGATATTGGAGGGAAGTGTTACAGACAGAAGGAATGGTGAGGGAAGAGGGATTTGTGTGGGGAAGGTGCTTGTTCTGCTCAAGCAAAAGCAAGAGGCTACTTTGGTGTAGTGAGCAGCAGGCACAGTGGTGGGAGAGGAGATTGGGGAGGGTTGCTGAGGCCAACTTCAACTAGAGAGGTAGGAAGCCATTGGAGGGACTGGGCAGGGGAGTAACACAATAGTCAAGTTTTTCTTTATCTTTTCCTGAACTCTGACATTGGGATAACCTGTATTCTGAAGGTAGAGAGAGAGAGAGAGAGAGAGATGGAAAATGTTAGGGGTTGGAGATAGGTTAGAGAACAAGTTCTCGAAAGAGAGGTGACATAATGGAAAACATCACTTGGGTGAGTACAGGTGACCTTGCTCTGTAGCAGGGCTTGAGAGAGCAGATGGTGAAGGTCATCCTTTGTTGGATCAGTGCCTTTATGGACCTGAAATTTGTGGACTCCAGCCTCTGCCTGTGTGCTGGGGCATGGCCTCCACGGGGCACTGTTCTCTCTTGGGATTCCTTGCTCTGCTTCTGACTGCCTCCTCCCCCTGTTCCACTGGTGACTATCCGAAGTCCTGGTGGAGAGTTTAAATATTGTTATGCCATTTGTTTCTTGCTTGGCAACAAGTGCATACAGCCTTTTTTTGTAACTTGCCAGAATTAGTGGTCAACACCAATTACATCACAGTTTAAAATTCAAATGACTGTTACTTCATCTTAACCTATTTGAAAGGAAGACTAGACATTGAGTAGATTATAAACAAAACTCTTCAAGTACCATTTGATAAAGATACGTAGTTAACATAGGCTATCAAAAATGGTTTCCAAGTTAATTATCAAATTATCAGTAAAAACTTTCATGAATTGCGAAGTATCTCATAAATGATTGTTTGGTTATCCTAATTACAGTGTTGATTGGAAGAGTTTAGCTACTGTATTCCTCCAGTTAAATGAAATATTCATAATCTGTAAGAGGTAGCTGGTACATTTGTAGAAGTAATTAAAAGAAAAGGCAGCATAACATAATGAATGTAGTAATGTGGTTTTCCTCAAATAGATACCTGGGACTGTATTGCTACCTGTTTCTTCATAGACACAGCTCACAATGTAATTGATTATATTGATACGATATGGAAAATTCTCAAGCCAGGTGGAATTTGGATAAATCTAGGTAAGTTCTTTGGTGTTTATTAGAATCTCATATGTTAATCTGAGTACTTACAGCTATTCTCTAATAACTTTGTAGTACCAAATGTTCACGAAGGTTATAGTTATGTTGTGTAAGTTCCTTTAGACTGTATCCGTTAGTATGTAGTTCCTCTGAGAGCAGTGGAAGCCCCAAGAATTGTGTGTTCTTAGTAGATCATTCTCATAGCAGTCGTAATTAATCTGATGGTAATCCTTCTCTCATCTTCCACCACCCACCCCTCCATCAAGACTGCAACCTGTTGTGTTTTTTTCCTTCTATAATGAAACATTTGAAAGAAAGCACTTACCTCTCCCATAGAAACTTCCTCCTCAGTACATATGCTTAGTGGGAAAAGACTAGGTATGGTGACTTTCAGCACTACCTTAGTTTAAGGAAGAGAGTCATTTCATTTATGCAGAAACCTTTTTACTGC
Source organism: Vulpes lagopus (assembly GCF_018345385.1). Taxonomy (NCBI): domain Eukaryota; kingdom Metazoa; phylum Chordata; class Mammalia; order Carnivora; family Canidae; genus Vulpes; species Vulpes lagopus. Next base: position 140,249,627 of record NC_054825.1, read on the forward strand.
ATCCTACTGCTAGGTGATGAATATTCGTATCCAGGATCTAGAGGAAGTTGCCAGTTTTACCCTCCTCTTCTAAAATAAAGGGAGACTAATGATAACATTAAGGTAAATATACTTTTCTAATGAGATGTATAATCCATGTTAAGAAAGACATCATGGCTAGAATATAAACATTTTCAGGATCTGGGTTATTACACTACATAAGAGGACGGACAACACATTGTGTGTGAGTCCATGGCTTTAGGATTGGCCTAGTTCTGTTGTTGTTCTGCCTTGTGCTCTTTTTTTAATGATTGGACTTTACCACAGATTTTGCCATTAGGACTAAGACAAGAGAGAGAAGTAGGTCTGTCCAAACTTCTCTTTAGAATTTCATGGGACATGGGATGCCTGAGTGGTTACTCAGCGGTTGGGCGCTTGCCTTCAGCTCAGGTTGTGATCCCAGGGTCCGGGATTGAGTCCCACATTGGGCTCCCTGTGAGGAGTCTGCTTCTCCCTCTGCCTGTGTCTCTACCTCTCTCTCTCTGTTTGTGTCTCTCATAAATAAATAAATAATAAATAAATAAATAAATAAAACTTAAAAAAAAAAAAAGAATTTCATGGGACAGACGAGAGTGGCTGTAAAATGTAACCATAATTTGAAACAGTTATCCCAAACCTTAGGTCCTCTTTCAAAGTAGTCACTTCTCTAAAATAAATTTCTTTGAAAATTTCCCAAGGAATGATTGAAATGTGATACAGTTGAGCCTTGAACAATGTGGGCCTTAGGGATGCTGACCCCTTGCACAATCAGAAATCTGCATGTAACATTTGACTCCCCAAAACAACTACTGATAGCCTGCTGTTGGCCAGAAGCCTACTGATAACAGTTGGCTCGTATTTTGTATATTGCATGTATTATATACTATATTTTTACAGTAAAGTAAGATAAAGAATGTTAAGAAAATCGTAAGAGAAAATACATTGGCAATACTGTGCTGTATTTATCAACAAAATAAAACGTGGAGAAGTGGCCCTGTGCAGTTCAAACCTGTGTTGTTCATAGGTCAACTGTATTACCACCATGGGTGAGCAAATAACCTTATTTAATCTCAAAACAACCCTATGTTGAAATGGTACTTCCACTGTTTTATAGTTGAAGAATTGGAGTCTTGCTTTAAGTAACTCGCAGTGGGGTCCTAGAACTTTATATATATGGCAGAGGCAGGCTCACAGCCCAGAGCCAACCCCTTGAATGTCTAACCAGCTAGTTCTGTAGCTGGGGTCAGTTTATAACATAGCATTAATAGGTCATGTTAAATTATGTGACTAATATTTTTGACCCCAGTTACTGATTTTGGTAAGGTTTCTTGTATTTCCAAAGCATTAACTTTCACAGAAACAGCTTTTGTTTCCTTTTTTTTTTTTTTTAAGATTCTATTTATTTATTCATGAAAGACACAGAGAGAGAATGAGAGAGAGACAGAGACACAAGCAGAGGGAGAAGCAGGCTCCCTGTGGAGACCCTGATGCAGAAGTTGATCCTGGGACCCTGGGATCACAATCTGAGCCAAAGGCAGACACTCAACCACGGAGACACCCAGGTGTCCCCAGAAACAACTTTTCTGTTTGAACTTTTATTTTAATAGGTTTATTAATATTTTCTTATGTAACAGGAATCATAACTGCCTGGAACAAATAAAATTTGCTCTCCATAAGCACACTGTTTGATAAGAGCAGACATGCTGGGCCACACTACATAGGTCAGAGGGGAGATCAATTAGGAGAGCTTCTGTTCTTCATACCACAGAGTTCCAAAACAATCCTGAGCACTGGAATAATGGAGAAGCGTGGTCCTTAAAAATAGTTACTCAGTAGGTTAGTACTTTCCAAATAAAATTCTTTATATATGTAAGCTGAAGAATCTAAAAAATAATGATTATCTCATAGTGAATTTTCCCTTAATTCTGGCATGTTCTGGGTATCTGTTCAGAAGAATGTTCTCAATTTTCATGCCCTTTGCTCACTCATCTTTACCACATGTAATTCCTACCCTGACTCCACCTAGTCTTTCATTTCCCAATCTGTGTATCTGGTCCAGATATCTTTGTTACATTCCAAACCAACTTGGATACTTTAGAATCCAAGAAAAACTCCTGTCTTTTCTGATCTTAGCATATTCCCCCAACCAGAAAACTGTATATCCTCCTTTATTCCTCTTCTTCCTCACCACCTGCACCCAGTCAGTCCACAGATGTGTCTCCTAAAGCTTCTCAATAGGTCTTGAATTTCTTCCTATCCCAGGGTTTCTTAGAGGCGGCACCATTGGCATCTGGGGGTGAATGGTTCTTCCCTGGCCCTCCCCAGTTATGACAGAAACACCCCCATTGAGAACCACTGTTTCAAGCTCATGCTAGTTCCTTAGTTCAAGCCTGCATCTCTGCAGTAGTTTCATCAGGGTACCCCCACCTTCAAGTTGTCTCCAGCCCTCCGCGCCTCTTTTATATCACCCTCTGTATGTTACACAAGCATGATCCTCCCAACACGTGAATCTATTCCCATCACATTCCCTACATAAAATTCTGGCTTTCTGGATCACCGAAACTCTTAGGATTGTGCATAGTACCCTTTGCAATCTTGTGTCTTTTTTTCTTCCACCCCGGCCCCGACTATAGGTGCCAGTCCTCTGACCTAGAAGGTCCTTTCTCTGTTGCTTCTGTTCTCACATTGGCTCTTTCCTAGGTGCTCGTAGCACTCAGCTGAGGTGATCCTTTCAGGTTGCAGTAAATATTTGTTGTATTCCTCTTTTATATTCTCACTGAATCTCTGAGCATTTAACACAACACATTGTTGCCACCCATATGTTTGTTATTCCTGGTAGTCTCTGAGCTCAGTGGGGCCAGCAGCTAATGCTGTTTACCTCCCACAGAGCCGGGCAATCAGTGGCTCTTGAGTGACTGTTCTGTGTATGAGTGCATTGTTTCAAAATTTGTAAGTGGAAACAAGTAATGTTAAGATGCCACAGTAGATTGGCTGCCAGGAGACATGACAAAGTGGCATTTATGTTGGTAAATTTCTAACATTACCATGGTTTTGACCTTAGCCTTGTGGGCCTGGAAAAATAATTTTATCTGTAAACTGAGAGTGCATCAACCCCTGGGGGACGATTTCACCCCAACCGTGCTGACATAAGACTGGCATGTCAGTATACTCCTAAAGAATGAGAATGGTCCCTGCCGGCTATAATGGAATACCGAAAAACTACACTGGAAGTTAAATTATCATGAAGATAATTGTCTACATTCTGTGAAATCACAACTGGGATAACTGTTAATTTAGAAACCTCTTTAAGGGCAATCTGAAGTATTGTAATATTCCTCAGGTTAGGGAAAGCTAGTGAGCTTTTTAAGGGAACTATCTGCATGTGTCCTTTGGGAAAGGCTGTGATTTGGCAAAGTGTAGAGGAGTGCCTGTGTATCCTGTTTTTTCATGGCGTTTTTCATGGTGACCCTTAAACACATGTATGTGTGATTTATTTTAAAATCTGTGTGTGGTTATACATACTTGTGCACTGATGCAGGCAGTTAGCAAAGGGAATCTTAATTTCATCTGGAAGTATAAACAGGTTAAAGTACTAAAATGAAAGACCTGCAGATTTTTCCTTCCTGTGTAGGGAAACACCCAGTTCTTCCCTGTGTGTCTCTTTTATTCCTCATACAAAACACTCACACTTCTGACACATCTGGTCACCAAATGTGGGCTTTTTTTCCTTCACAACAAGCAATTCTCTGTGACACCAGCTGGGTGCCCTGTAGTTTAACCACTTCCCATACTGTCTAGCTGGAGATAGTGTAAGATACCACAGATTAAGGGTTCAGTCTCACAGAACCCCCACCCCTCTACTTCAGACACTAGTCACAGATAGTCACCTGTGCTTCTGACCAGCTGTACGTCTATAGGCTGCAGATTGGAAGTTCTAACAACCCCCTCTTTGGGTTTGATTGCTGGAGTGGCTCACAGAACTTAGGGAAACACTTACGTTTACCATTTTATTCAAGGATACAGATGAACACCCAGATGGAAGAGATATGTAGAGCAGAGTATCTGGGAAAGGATGTGGAACTTCCATGCTCTGTCCAGGGGTTGCCACTGTCCCAGCACCGCCACATATTCACCATCCCAGTAGCTCTCAGAACTCCATGCTTTGGGGATTTGATGGAGGCTTCATCATGTAGGCATTACCAGTCATTCAATTTTTAAGCCCTTCTCCCTTCTCAAGAGAATTGTGGCGCAGGGCTGAAAATTCCAAGCTTCTGATCACTGCTTGGTCTTTTTGGTGATGAGCCCTTGTCCAGTAGCCACCCAGAAGCCCACTTACAGTTGTCTCATTAGAACAAAAGATGCTCCTGTCACCCAGGAAATTATGAGTTTCAGGATCCCTGTGTGAGGGGCCAGAGTCAGAGGCATAATATCTGAACAAAAGATGATGCTCCTAGTGTTCTTACCACTTAGGAAATTACAAGGATTTCAGGAACTTTGTGCCAGAGACCAGTATGTATTTTTTCAATTATCTCACAAGTCCCAAAGGAGATTCTTATTTTTTTTTTATTATTTTTTTTTTTTATTATCTATTTTTTCCTTTATTTTTATTTTATTTTATTTTATTTTATTTTTTTAACTTTTATTGGTGTTTAATTTACCAACATACAGAAAAACACCCAGTGCTCATCCCGTCAAGTGTCCACCTCAGTGCCCGTCACCCATTCCCCTCCAACACCCGCCCTCCTCCCCTTCCACCACCCCTAGTTCATTTCCCCGAGTTAGGAGTCTTTATGTTCTGTCTCCCTTCCTGATATTTCCCAACATTTCTTTTCCCTTCCTTTATATTCCCTTTCACTATTATTCATATTCCCCAAATGAATGAGAACATACACTGTTTGTCCTTCTCGGATTGACTTATTTCACTCAGCATAATACCCTCCAGTTCCATCCCCGTTGAAGCAAATGGTGGGTATTTGTCGTTTCTTTTTTTTTTTTTTTGTATTTTTTTTTTTTGTATTTGTCGTTTCTAATTGCTGAGTAATATTCCATTGTATACATAAACCACATCTTCTTTATCCATTCATCTTTCGATGGACACCGAGGCTCCTTCCACAGTTTAGCTATTGTGGCCATTGCTGATAGAAACATCAGGGTGCAGGTGTCCCGACGTTTCATTGCATCTGAATCTTTGGGGTAAATCCCCAACAGTGCAATTGCTGGGTCGTAGGGCAGGTCTATTTTTAACTCTTTGAGGAACCTCCACACAGTTTTCCAGAGTGGCTGCACCAGTTCACATTCCCACCAACAGTGTAAGAGGGTTCCCTTTTCTCCACATCCTCTCCAACATTTGTTGTTTCCTGCCTTGTTAATTTTCCCCATTCTCACTGGTGTGAGGTGGTATCTCATTGTGGTTTTGATTTGTATTTCCCTGATGGCAAGTGATGCAGAGCATTTTCTCATGTGCATGTTGGCCATGTCCATGTCTTCCTCTGTGAGATTTCTCTTCATGTCTTTTGCCCATTTCATGATTGGATTGTTTGTTTCTTTGGTGTTGAGTTTAATAAGTTCTTTATAGATTTTGGAAACTAGCCCTTTATCTGATATGTCATTTGCAAATATCTTCTCCCATTCTGTAGGTTGTCTTTTAGTTTTGTTGACTGTATCCTTTGCTGTGCAAAAGCTTCTTATCTTGATGAAGTCCCAATAGTTCATTTTTGCTTTTGTTTCTTTTGCCTTTGTGGATGTATCTTGCAAGAAGTTACTGTGGCTGAGTTCAAAAAGGGTGTTGCCTGTGTTCTCCTCTAGGATTTTGATGGAATCTTGTCTCACATTTAGATCTCTCATCCATTTTGAGTTTATCTTTGTGTATGGTGAAAGAGAGTGGTCCAGTTTCATTCTTCTGCATGTGGATGTCCAATTTTCCCAGCACCATTTATTGAAGAGACTGTCTTTCTTCCAATGGATAGTCTTTCCTCCCCAAAGGAGATTCTTATAAAGTATAATGAGTCCTGTCAAATTTTAAAGTATTTTAAAGCTGAATATTTTTTGAAACATGAGAGGTTTTGTATAAAAGGTAGATAAGTGACACATTATCTCACACTGAGACCTTGTTATAGTTGTAAAAATAGAAAAAGGGTCTAAAACAATGACAGAATGGCCAGGAGGGAACCCTCCCTGTTCATCAGGGAACAACACAATGTAACAAGTTTTTCAGATGGGGTAGCTGGATAAGTTTTACAAAAAAAACCAATGAGAACAGGGCCGGTTGACCTGCAATAACCCTGGACAATGACTGGCTATGTGATGGACTTGGAATAATCCTGGAATAAGAGTGACTGTATGGGAAAGACAGAAGTTGAAGATTTATGTATAGGGACAAGTTGACCCTCATGTGACCAAGTAACCAAGATGCCTACCTTGGGCCTGTTCTAGTCCATGCTCAGGTAAAGACCAAAACTTAATTTACTGGATAAAGCGAATGGGAAAGAAAATTTATCAGTCTGCTTGAAAAATGAGCCAGCAGTGACTGTCCTCCTACCCAACCTTTATTCCTGCACCCTCGATACATCCTTACTCAGCCTATTCAACTTTTTGCTGAGGTTTGAGTGCCAGCTCTTTTGTTTTGAACAGTTGCACGCCATGTTTCTTTAAGTGGGCAGTTTCGTATAGCTACCACAAGCTTTTTCCTAGTTAATGTGTAAGGTATCTTTTCCTATATCTTAAATCTTTTCTGTATCTTTGTTTTAGATATGTCTTATCAACAGCATAGTTACATTTTGTTATCCAGTCTAACAATCACTGTCTCTTAACTGGAATTTTAGAGCCTTAAGGATATAAATGGTTTAAATTTACTTGTCCCAGATTTAGCAAGTGGGGCCCCCTTCTTCTGTGTCTGTCTGATATATCTCTGTCGTGTTTGAACACCTCCTTTCTGGCATAACCAGGTGTACCAGGCTCTTCTTGTACTTTCTCTGCTAGGCCCTCAGATCAGCCATTTTTTCCCCAAGGGTTCCTGGTTCTTTTTTAATATAGAATGGTATATAGAAATGTTAGATTAATTACACTTGTAGAAGTGAAATATGCACAGAGTATTTGTCGAAGTATCTGTAATAGACTATAAAAAATACACAACTGTAATACAGGTTATCTTTGGGTGGTAAAATTTACAGATGCTTAACTGTACATTCACTGCTATGCTGGGCATTATTGTGGACTCACAAGAAACTGAACATGTGATCCTTTACTCATGTAGCTTGTAATCTAGTTAAAAAAATGCATATTACATGAAAAATAATCAGGGAGCCATGCAAATGGTACATTTAATGAATTTTTAAACTAGGGTATAGTAAGAGGGTGAGCAATAGGGCTGGAAATTTGGATGGATTATATTAAAACTTGATGTCAGCAAGGTTTTGGAGCATGGCTAAAGCTTGAGTTAGAGAGTTGGAGCTTTCTAGGTGAAATACAACATGAGTAGAGGTACAGTATGACCGGACTATGTAAGACTCATTGGAGTTTTTATTTAGATATAATAAGACAATATTGCTGGAAGCTCTTAAAGTAATGGAGCAGGAGCATCATATACTTTAGAGCTCCTGGACAAACTGCTATGAGGCTCTGCATGTTTATAAAAAGGCTTCAAAGGCTTTGTGATGGTCTAACACAGCAGGTGCTCAATAAATGGTAGTTATCGTTGTTTTTACTAGTACTAATAAAACTAACAGGAAGTTAAGCTTGACAGAATAGTTTGATGGTAAGCTGTTGTTGTCTTCTGAAAAGAGTACTAACATATATTCATAGCCATTTTTTTCTAGTAGTTTATGTTGGGTAAAAAAGAGGAAAGGAAGAAAAACGTTTTCACTCTTAGTATGTTCCACAGAGAGATTAGCCTTTTGGGAAGAAAAGCTGTCCTGTTGTTACTCTTATTTCCTGTGATTAGCACATTGTATGAGGGGTAGGGATGGTGAGTTAGGCCCCAGATCTATAGTTAACCCAATGAAAGGTAAAGAAAAGATTGTTTAGATTAGTACTGAAGCATAACTGTTGAATGATTGGGTTGCCTGGATGAGGCTGATGATGGAGGCAAAATGTGAGAGATTGAAAGATTGGAGACTTTGGTTTGAGTCAGATGGTAGGTAGTACCTTGGATATATGGAACGAAAGAACAGTAAAGGGGGAGTATCATTTTAAAAAGTTGTGATTGCTCTCGTTTACCTAATGCCTTCTATATGCTAGGTGTATTGGATGTTACCTCGGATTAAAGTCAAATTATATGGAGCAGAGCTAGTGACTTGTCCAATGGCACAGTTAGTAACTGTTAGAGCTGGGATATGAGCTGTGCACTTAAAAAGCGAGCTCTGGTGTCACCTCTTCCTTTCAGCAAGCCTTGCCTATAACTTCCACTATCCCTACACACTCTCTAGACCTAGGCTAGCTTGAGGGCCCTTGATAGCCAGTTTGTAGCTGCAGTTGTGCATTTATTTAAGGAATTATAATTACAGTATACATTTTGGAACTTAAAGACTTCACATCCTCTGATCCACTTGCTCCTTCAGTAACTTAAGAATTACAGGTGTAAGGCTCACGGTGTGGAGAATCACATTGCAATCCTGGTATACCAGAGGGTCTCAGCCCCCATAAGTGTAAGCCCAGCACTCGAATGTGGGGTGAAGTGCTGGGCTTACTGGGCCAGAGTTTCAGGGGTCTGGACACATGCCCTTGGCAGATGTAAAGGTTCTGCTCTTTTCCTTTTTATGTTTGTTTCATCTACGACACATCTTATAATTCAACTTGGAGTTCTAACACAGCAACTAGTGCAAGTTTATATTTAAATAATTCATTCATAATATCTTTAAACCGTAGGTCCTCTGCTGTACCACTTTGAAAATTTGGCAAATGAACTTTCCATAGAATTGAGCTATGAAGATATAAAAAATGTCGTTCTGCAGTATGGATTCCAGGTAGAGGTAAGGATGGAATGAAGTACTGCCACATTCTAACTTCCAGTGCTCTTAAACAGGAATAGTAATAATATGACAGTTCCTAGCTTCACCTCTTTGTTCTCATCCATAAAGTAGAAATAATACTTAGCTTTTTGAATTATTAGGATTTGGCAGAATGTGTATGTAAATGGAAAACTGTAATCCCTGGTGTAATCAATCACCTTTCGGTACATGGTAGCTTACCATTATCACAAGATAATGGTCTCCCTTGCAAGTCTCCCTTGCAGACTGATAGTTATAAGTAGACTGGTTTCTGGAAGAGTGGACGGAGGTGGGAGGGCAATGATATTGTCCACTGTATTCCTGCAGGTGTGTCTGTAGTGCTCATTTTTTTAATCATGTGATTATAAGGTTTTATGATATTTTGACTTGTGTTTATTTAGAACCATTCCATTCATTTGAAAAATAAACATATTTGTTTTTAAATATGAAGAGAAGCAATATATCAGAGTCATGTAGAGCTCTTATTAGTGATGTGACCATGAGCAATCTGCTCTTTGTAAAGTGGGATTACTAATAATGCCAATCTAAAGGGGATATTTGTATGTAATGAATGAACTAGTAAAAAGTATGTTTAAAATAGCATCTGTCACAGGTACTCAGTATTTGTGTTATCATGGTCATCATGATCATTATGATTATTGTTTGCATTCCAGGTGGAAAAAGAATCTGTCTTGTCAACATATACTGTGAATGATCTCTCCATGATGAAATACTACTATGAATGTGTCTTGTTTGTGGTCCGTAAACCACAGTAACGTTCTCAAGCAGTATCAGCAGGAAAAAAAGTTTGATAAGAGCAAATGCTGAAATAAACAACTCAAAATCAACTATATCCCGATGACAGGACACAACCTCAAATCAGTGGTGCCTTCTTATTCCTAACAAAATTTAGAAATAGCATCTATTTTCTTAATATGTCTATCGCTTTTTCAGAAATATACTATGCCATGCATATTTGTACTACAAAAGTAAAAATGGAGGAAATGTCTTCAAGTATACTTTTTCCTTGAAGCCCAGAATTGTCTTTCAGTAGAAAAAACTAAACTTTATCTCCAGTGGTCTTCACGAAGCTGTCTATTGCAAGTCTGCCATACTAATGACTACTAGTATTGAAGTCCCCAAAAATATCTGTTTTGTGTGCACTGCACATGTTATTTTTAGAAGAGTTGGAGGATCCTCTCACATTCAGCATCTGGAATTGGGACTTTTGTTTGCTCTGGACCTAAGCAATCCATACATAAAATGTGTGTCTATCCTTTTATCATTCAAATTATTTTCTTTTCTAGCTCAGCTGAACTTAGAGAAGCATCAGACATTTCATTTTTATGAAATGCTAAATTTAATAAGATCACAGGCCAGTCAAATGCATTCAAGCATTCAAGTAACTGAAAAATTAGTCTTTGGGGTACACTAAACTGAACATTATTTGAAAGTATACTCATCATGAATCACTCTGAAATGTATGAGATCTCAACACTTTTAGGTGAGGCACAAAAGCCTTTTATTCAAGGTACTGCTCGGAAAATGGGGAAATAAGAATAAGATCTGCCCATTTGAAATGTATGATTTTAAACTAGAAGTGAATACAGTCTGTCAGTGAATGTTTACAATAATGTCTTTAAATTACCTGGATCACAAAAGCAAGCACTTTTTTTTTTCCATTAACCTGTCATGATGGTATTAACCGTGGGGAAATTTTGAATATGAAATTCAGGGATGAATTACTGCCCATGGTCTGTGTCTTCAATATTGTAAGCAGCAGCCATAGATGTAATTTCAGATTAACACCAGTTTTGTTCCCTGATAGCTGGAGTTAAAACAGTATATGCTGCTTTAAATTTCTACCTCTAGCAGATTTTTTTCTATTGGAGGGAGTTTTCCTTTGTATTTTTTTATGTTTATTACTTTGTTTCCAGTAGCTTGGAAAGCAGAGATGACTAATTTAATGTTTTAACCTTTTCTTGGGAAAAGGAAGTATTCTTGTTGGATATTTTCACAGGTGATTATGATGGCATTAAATGACCTCTGTGGCAATTTGAATTAATTATATAAACTTAATCTCAATAATGTGCTATAGGATTAATGTCCTGTTCTAATAGGAAAACTTACTTGTGAATCCTTAGGCCTTTTTTTGTCAGTTATGTTGGGGGAGTCTGCGCAATTTGGCTTCTTACTAGTAGGAGCTTTGCTGTGTAAGGGAGCTCTTGTGGCCTTTGCTCCTGTTATGCAGTTAAAGGTCTCCATGAAGATTATCTGAATTGGCTACATTTGTAGTGTTTTGAGTTACAAAAACAAAAATCTATTTCTTTTTTGTGTGTCCCCCCCCCCCCATAGTGTTCAGTTAGAATTCTCATTAACTCCCACATGAACGAATTTGAAATTAATTGGGGGGGGGGGGGGAGAAAACCCAAAATTTGTTTTTAAGAAAAAAAAGCTTAAAAGGATCCTAAGTATTTAAAAAAATTCATTGAAAGGAAAGGAATGCATGCTATTTTTGAGTCATGTAGAAAGGCTTTTTATTCACTGACTAGTATTCACTTTTTTACTTGTATCATAACAAATGATCTTGTTTTTCTCATAAAGGCAAAAATAAGTTGATAGCAGGGAGTTGGCTTTATTACTTAAAATTTTGGCTATCAGGTTTTATTCTTTAATAATGTTACTTATATTTCTAAATTATACCTTACATTTTAGTTAATACTGAAATTGGCCACTTCATTTGTTTTTAATTTCTCATATCATGACTACTGTTTTTCAAATGTTCTACACAAATTTGCATCACTTTTTTTCTCATTGCTTTTGTAGTTAATATATTCTGAACTTGAAAATTGTGGTATCAATCAATAATAGAAGTGTCACTGGAGGATTTTTTTTATATTATGTGTAGTCCTAGCTACTAAAGTATGTAAGCCTTAAAGTTTTTTGTTCTTTTTCCTTATATTAGCTCTATATACAAATGTTTTCATTCATTTTCATAAAGCAGGAGGAGATAGGTCATTGTTCTTGCTTCTGCTTCCCCCCAACCCCCACCCCCGCCATTTTCCATATTCTGAAGCGGTGCAGGTTAGGGTATTTTAATCAAGTGAGCAAGATGGGAAATGTAAAATATAAAGAGAAGCTGTCTAAATCACAGTATAAAATTATGAAGTTTGGGAACTGTAAAATGTACTGTATTTATATGTAATTCTCATTCTAAAAGTTGCCACAAAGGCTGAATTGGAAGCTTCATGTCTGCATGAAATTTCCTATATTTTTAATGTGTATGATGGACTTAATTTTTCTTGAATATTAAAGTCTGCCAATTGCTATGAAACAGTATTTGCTTGGTTGTTTCCATCTAAGTAGTAGTAACAGTGGATGTGGGAATTTTATTTTTTATTTTTTTAAAGATTTTATTTATTTATTCATAGAGACGCACAGAGAGAGAGAGAGAGAGAGAGAGGCAGAGATACAGGCAAAGTGAGAAGCAGGCTCCATGCAGGGAGCCCGACATGGGAATCCCTGGTCCCGAGGATCACACCCCAGGCTGCAGTCGGCGCCAAACCGCTGCGCCACTGGGGCTGCCCGGATGTGGGGATTTTAATTCATTGAACACATACTTTTAAATCCTTACACGAGCCTATTCTTATATGCTTCTAGAAAGTCAATAATAAGAGTACTTGGTCTTTGAGTATGTCAGGTCTTACACTAATTAATCTTGATCTTTGGTTTCGTCAAATAATAGAAAAATAATAGGAAATAAAAGGAAACCAGTACAAGAGAGCTCCAGGACCAGCCATTAGTAGCACAAACTACTGGACTTGCTACTTAGATACTCTGGGTTTGTTTTCCTGAACTATTGTTTGTGATCTCAGGCAAGATGGTTCTAAGTGTGTTTCCTCATCTGTAAGAGGATTGATACCACCTGTTTCAAAGGGTTTTATGAGGTCATGTGCTATTATGTGCAATATTATGTGAAAGCACCTGAGTAGACAATGTAATTTCCATCTATGTGACTGCTGTATAGTGATAAAAAAAAAAAAACGATAAAGATTAGTAACAGGACCTTAGTTTTAATGTTATGGTTAAAAAAAAAAATTCAGTGGAATCCTGGGGGGAAAAATCAAAGATGACAAGTATGTATGGATGGATTCTTGCATATTTAAAGTTTGATGGGAATTGTAAAGAAATGAAATAGTAGGTAGTGGGAGAGAAGGCACAAGCAAAACTTAATGGAGGGGCCACTCACTTTTAGAAACATGCTAGCATCTGCCTCTTATATGTTTGATTATTTCTCTTCTATAGATACATAGAAGTAGAATCATTCAGCCAGTGTGTGTGTGCATTTTCATTCAAGTTGCTTTTCAAAAAAATGAACAATTTACACGCCACACTGTTTTGGAGTAACTCTGCATCTATTCTCTGGCCAATACTGGATGTTGCTAAACTTGTCATTTCTGTCCATATAATAGGAAAAAGTATCTAATTTTAATATTCATTTCCTTATTAGGTTGAGCAATTTATGTAAGTGTAATGCTCAGAAAGAGGTATCTTTAGTCTGCCAGTCAGTAGGTTTTCAGCTGGCATACCAGACAGGTCATTGGCAACAATCCAAAGTTGGTAAAAGTGTATGATACTGAACAACTGCAGCCCCTTGGGCCCTACTAGGTTTCAACTTAAAGAACCAGGGATCTAGGCCCAGGAACTCAGAGAATGTGAGTCCAGAGCCCCCATTAAACCAGCGGCTTTGCTATAGGTGGTAAACTGGGGCATGAAGTTTACCCCTAAAGGAATAGCTGCCATTTTCTCATAGCACCAAAAAGCTGCCTAGGGCCAGGCCAGCTACATTCCTGAATATGCTATTTGACTTGGAAGGCTTGTTGGGTCCTTGTTGCTGCTTTAGTCATCAAGTTCAAACTGACCTGCCTCCAAAGGAGAATGTCAAACCAAAGAGGCATTCAGTCTCAAAAGCACAGTCACAGATTAATAGTTTCCCTGTTTTCTACAAAGGTGTCTTTGGTGATTGTCAGGCAGTTGATCCTACTGTCAAGTACCTGGCTGTGGCCTGTGAGAATTTAGGCAGCCAGCCATTAAGTCTTTGAAGCTGTGGTTTCTCCCTCCTGGAGTTCAATACCATTTCTGCTGGCCTGCCCAGGAAGGGACAGTCCATGCAGTAGTCCTTGAATGTGACTTACTGGAAGGAAAAGTGCAGGCAAATAATACGTCAAATCCATTGTACATGTTTTGAATTGGCCCAAAGCGCCTCAGTGAGAGGTTATTTTTGAGGTGTCTGACTCCTTGGTAAAAAAAATAAAAACTGATTTTTTTTTTTTTCCCCAGGTCTGAACATAGGTAATTACAAAGGCTTTACCTGGCCGGCTCATAGAACAAAGCTGGCCTCCCTGTACCAGACCTGCTGCATAGCTAAGGTGCTGCAGTCTCTAGTGGGACTTATAATCAAGGGCTCAGGCTCTTGGTCATAGCTTCGGTCCTAGCCCTGTGCCTCCATTCAGAGCCGCTTTATCAGAGGCTCTGGGGGAAGCCTTCCTCAGGCGCCTCTGCTGAGACCTGCTTAGAGGAAGGAGAGGGGTTAGCATGAAGGCACATTTCTGCACCTTGACTTGGTGCTTTTCCCATGCAGGCCCTCCTCCTCTTTCACCCCATCCCCTCAGGTCTACAAGCCTGCAAGAGTTTTTCTGGAAATCCACCACGATGTCTGCAGATCCACCTGCCCCTTGACTGGGGTGGTGGTCTGTGGTCCGTAGGAGACAGTGGAGCAGGGAGGAACCTATGGTTTGTCCAGTAGAGCCTCTTGCTTTTACTATTGAAGTGATTAGAGGTTGCACCTGTTATTTTCATTTTGGCTCCTTGTATCAACCTGCTATCCCAACACTTGGCAAATCAGCTCTCCTGGCTCAGGTGAGCCCCTAAAAATTTCTGCTTCCTTCCCACTGTAAGCGCTGTCCAAAACTATCAGTTGAATTCTTGTCTTTTTCCTCTATAGGATCATAGACCAAGAAGTTTAACAAGTACATCAGGAGCTACACCACAGCCGCAACAGACCAAGTGACCCCAGCTGGGAGGCAGGGCAGGCTGGTCCGTGGAGACAGTGGGAGGAAGTGGTAGGAAGCTAACCCAATTTTCTCCATTGACCTCTGGCTCCTGAGTTTATGTGCCCGAGCACTGCTGCCACTTCCTCCCCGTGCTTGCAGCATCCAGTGAGTGCCCAGCCCCCAGGGCCCTTTACTTTCTGCTCATGCACATGCCATTGTGCTCTCCGGCCCACAGTCTTCTAGCTTTGGCCACTCTGGCACCCAGAGCCCCAACTTCACTGCCAGCCATGTTCAGTGGTGGCAAGACTGTGCACTAATAGGCAAGGCTTTTTCCTCACTTTCCAGTGGCAAACTACACTCACTTCTACCAAGTGGACTTCTATTTTCAGATCACCCAAAGCTCTATATTGAATAGCAGACTCCTCATTGCTGACATTAATCTCAGTTGAGGACTCTCCTTAGCAACCATAGCCTTATTGCCTACTGGCTGAGGTCACAGGGCTTGCTGCTGTATGGTGATAGCATCCCTATCTCTTCTTGCCAAGAAGAGTGAGCAAATTTAAGTGCATTTGAGGGACTTAGCTCAAACCCACCTCTAGCTGTTCAACATTAACAGGATGCAGGGGAATCCTTGCTGTCCTGCCATATTTATCATAGGCAAGAGCGTTTGCTGCTGTATTCCAGGACTCACATTCCTGAACTGGCCTGCCTGTAGGACCCTTGTCCTTCCGAATCCAGAATGCCAAGTCTGTCAGCATCCCAGGCTTGTCAACAACTGTTGAGTCTGGGGTTTGGTTTTACCCTGTTGACAACTGAAGAGTTAGCCTATTAGTTTTGTGTGTGCTGACAGAAGACAGAAGTTACACAAAAGTAGAGTTCTTATGTACCCTTCACTTGGCTTTTGCTCCAAAAATAACATTTCATAGACCCTAAGACAGTAATCAAAACCATGAAATGGACATTGGAACTATTCTGTTACTGAACTATAGACCTTGTTTGAAGTGTGCCAGTTTTTGCATGCACTTTTTTAAAAATCCTTTTAAACTTTATCTCTAAAATGGACTTATTGACAATATATACCTAAGTCTTGCCTTTTTATTCATTCTGCTCTTTTTTTGGTATCTTGTAACTGGGTATTTTAAGCCATTTACATGTTAAAATAATTACTGACATAGGTGAATTTAAACCTACCATTTTGCTAGGTTTCTACTTGGTTCCATTTCTCCTTTTTTCCTCTTTTCTCACCTATTTTTGAACTATTTTCTTGATTTCATTGCCACTACTGGCTTATTAGTTATAGCTCTTTACAAACAAAAAAAAGTTTCAATGGTTTCCCTACGGCTTCCAATATATTGTTAGCTTGTCACAGTCTACCTTCAAAGTATTTTACCACTATTTAGCTGTAAGAATTCAACTTCTTACAATATACTTCCAATTCCTTTCTCACATCATTCATGCTACTGTCACACATTTTAATATGCATAATAAACCCCAGAAAACATTGTTACTATTTTTGCTATAACTGAATTCTTTTAAAGCAATAAATATATTTTTTGTTTTTTATAGTTTCTTGTGTGTGGTGTTTCTAAAATATCTCCACAAATTTCTCCCTTTGCTATAGTTTCATTCTTCTCCCTCTCAAGGTGTGGGCGGTAGAGACTCACTTCTAATGCATAGATGGAGGTAGAAACGTGGGATTTACACCAGCCCCCATCAGCAGCAGCTATACTGTACGTAATACTTTAAGCCAGGAGGACTTCCAGCCTCCTGATCTGCTCCAAGTCTTTCTCTTGAGCACCCAGTGGAAAGCCATGAGAAAAACCAAATCTTGTGAGTGCAAACATCCCCTGTGTCTGAGACTTCCACTATTCCAAACTGATATGGTAACCCACAATTGCCAAGAATGTAAATTTTTTTGCAGGTCATAAAAGTCATTGTACCTTCCATTTTTCTCTCAGGTCACTTAAATTAAGAGAGACAAAAAAGACATGTCATGAGGGCATTCACCTAACTCTGGAGAATCCCATGTGATGAAGAAACAGTTATACGTGTACAATGAGCTTGGAAGTGGGTCCCCCCAGCTCCAGGCAAGCCCGCTGATGAAGCCCCAGCCAACATCTTGACCGCAACCACATGAGCAACCCTAGTCAGACCCTTTAAGTCTGAGCTGATGTTGAATTCCTGACCCACAGACAGAAAATGGGTCAGGTTTGTTCATTTAAGCCACTGAGTTTTGGTGTAATTTATGACAAAACACTTCTCATTTCTTTGTGTGCATCCAAGTTTCCATCTGGTAGCAAGCCTGCACCTTAAGAACTTCCCTTAACATTTCTCGTATCTGGTCTGCTAGCAATGCATTCTCTTAGATTTTGTCTGACAAATCCTTTATCTTAAATTTTATTTTGTAAAAGACTTGCTGAATACAAAATTCTGGGTTGACTTTTATTCATTAAAGATGTCACTATTATTTAGATGAGTACTCTGCTATAATCCTTACTTTTGTCTCTCTGAATGTTTTTCTTTTTAAACTGGGTGCTTTCAAGTAGTCCCTCTTCAGTCTTCAGTAGTTTGACTATGAAATGTCTACGCATGTATTTGGTTATCCTTTTTGCTGTAACTGTGGCTGATGTTATTACTTCAGAAAAATCTTATCTCTTCAAATATTCCTTCTGCCCTATTCTATCTTTCTAGGACTTCTATTGAATGTACATTAGATGGCTTGTTATTGTCCATGATTCCTGGATGCTCTGTTTGGAGGTTGCTTTTTATTTATTTTACTATTTTAATTTTCCTGTTTCCTCATCTTCAAGTTCCTTGAATCATTCCTCATCTGTGTTCATTCTAATAATGAGCTGGTTAAGAATTTTCCATCTGTTATGCTTTTTAATTTCAAGCATTTCCATTTATCTTTATAATTTAATTTCCAACTCTCTGCTGAAATTCCCTGTGCATCAATGCATGTTGCTCAACTTTTCCACCATATCCTTTAATATATTACAGGAATTTGATTGATAAAGATTGATAATCCCAATATCCTGTTCACTGGAGTCTACTTCTGTTAATTGCTTCATCTCTTGATGTTTTTGTTTGCTTTCTCCTATTGCTTTTTCCCTGAGTCTTGAAGTATTGAATTCTATCTGTTGTGTAGAAAAACAACAAGCAAACAGAGATAAACAGTATTTAGGCGTGGGTATAAATATATGCCTGGGATGCTGAGTCATCTTGCAAGAAATTGAGCTGGGGGACACCTGGGTTGCTCAGCGGTTGAGTGTCTGCCTTCAGCTCAGGCATGATTCTGGGATCCTGGGATAGAGTCCCAGGATCAAGTCCTGCATTGGGCTCCCTGCAGGGTGCGTGCTTCTCCTTCTGCCTATATCTTGCCTCTCCCTCTGTCTCTTATGAATAAATAAATCTTTTTTAAAAAAATAAACTGTACAGTATGTAAGATGGGAAAATATTTTTAAAAGTTGAGTTGGGCTTGCATTTTATCTACAGTGCATCATGGGCTTCATCATGGGTTGAAGTTACAGCAGTAACTTGTTACCTTGTGCTTAGAGTAGAGGACACAATGCCAGAGGGTTTTTCACAGCATTGTTGCACACTCTCCAGCATTCAGCTGTGTCTGCGTGCCTGTGCCACAGAGGCGTTCTTGCTACACGCTCCTACCTCTGCCCCAAGGGTAGACTACTCTGTTCCTTGTGAGTCGGTGCTAGATTCATGATAGAGAAAATGGGAATTCATGTTTTCTTAGTGTAGCCTCTGTCTTAGGCAGGCTCTGTCACCCAGGCCTCATAGTGGGGTTTTCTCAGCATTCCCTATGTATTTGTGGTTGGTTTTAAGTAGGAATTTCCTTTTGCTTCTACTTTTCCTCCAAGGATCTTTGCCCTTGTCCTGGGAATAAGGTTTTCCTACCCCTCCCCTGAGGCAGAGGAGTTTTGCTTCCACTCCTTCCCTCAAAGAAACAATGTCTGTCCCTTCCAGTCTCCTGCTCTACCTCGTCTTTGTCTTGAACAATAGAAGGCTATGAAAAAAATCTTATGAATGTAAACATCCTTTGTGTAAGAGACCCAACTATTCCAAACTGAGATGCTAATCCACAATTGCCAAGAAAGAAAATTTTTTGCAGATTTCTTAGCTTATAAAAAAATAGCCACTTTGGGGATCCCTGGGTGGCTTAGTGGCTTAGTGCCGCCTTCGGCCCAGTGAGTGATCCTGGAGTCCCAGGGTTGAGTCCCATGTCAGGCTCCCTGCATGGAGCCTGCTTCTCCCTCTGCCTGTGTCTCTGCCTCTCTCTTTGTCTCTCGTGAATAAATAAAATCTTTTTTTTTTTAATTATTTTTTTTTATTGGAGTTCAGTTTGCCAACATATAGCATAACACCCAGTGCTCATCCCATCAAGTGCCCCCCTCAGTACCCATCACCAAATAAAATCTTAAAAAAAAAAAATAGCCACTTTGAACACAGAACTCCTACATCAAAATCAAAGGACAATTTATAACTTATAGGAATAACATTAGCCAGAGTATTAATTTTGTACAGTACCCTGAGACCCAAATCTCACAAAATGACACAAGAGAACGCTAGGTGATACCTGCACAAGCACTGAGTTGCATTACAGGAGAACTTGGAGCTTAGGAAGCCTTACTCTTTTATGATGGGCACATAGTAAGTGTGACTGACTTTTTGCCCTAGAAGAAGATACTATGCTAGATAGTAAATAAACCTACCCTTTGTTCCAGAAGGAGACACTGTCTCTATATTCCAGGCCTGTTGACTGTACACATATCCTTGAAAAGATAATCTAGAATAAAGTGACCCAGTACCTCTGCTTGCAAAATATGCTGAAATGCAGAAACTTGTAACCCACACAAAATACCAGTGTCACGAGATAATGAGATGGCCCAAAGATGTGTCCCATATGCCCTCTACCCATGTTTCCTAATATCCCACCCCACTGATTTGTGATAACATTCTTGTCCCAGGAACATTTTATGCAATACCAAAAGAATGCACATACAAATGTGTATATGTACTTGTATATAACACATTATTATATATCCTCTCTGCTCTTTCATGTTTTTGGCTTATATATACTATTGTGAACCTTACTTTTTGACTTAATATGTTTTGCCAATTGTTCTATATCCATACACATAAATTCCTTTAATAAAATCTGTATGTCTCCATGTATAATACACACACAATGCTAACAAGTAATGCTGAGGTTTTTTACAACCTTTTGCTATTCAGCATTACATTACAGTGAATAGTCCAGCACATTCTCAGTAGACACATTGACACATCTGCGTAATTTCTGAAGGTGAGCAGTGCATTTTAAAATTTTCATAGATGTTGTCAGATAGCTCTCTTAAAAGGTTACATTTTAAAACAAGGAGAGTGTCTGTTTCTCAATATCTTCACCAACACAGTCTATTAAACATTTTCATGATGGCCAAGGTGATGTTGGAAATTGCATTGAAATCTTTTGCAACTTACAATGTCTTTGTTTTTTTGTTTTGTTTTGTTTGTCTGTTTTGCTCTTTATTATCATGGGCCGCCTGGGAAGGAAGAAACAGTGTGGAAAAACACAGAATAGGTCAGTATCTTAGCCTCACTATTCAGCGTGGTCTTCACTTTTTCATTCACCCCACAAACATTTATTGGGAATTTGCACTGTATCAAGAACAAGGCTTGATCTTGGGGATTCAAAGGTCAGAAGTTATTGTTTCTCCCCCCAGAGCTTACGCAGCAGAGGAAAGGTGTCAAACAAGTCATTACCTCATTGTAAGAACTGAGATCACCATTATAAAGTTATAAAGGACAAGTGCAGGGTACTCTGAGCAGTAGGGAGGTGCTGACTTAGAGAAGAATGCCTTAAAGAAATGGTATTTGAGCTGAGACCTGAAGGAAGAACAGAACTTACCAAACACATGTACGGATATAATTAAAGATCTCTACTTCATTTTTAACTGTTCCTGCTATACCCTAATTTACTTGTACCCTAATTAGTACAAAGAGGAAAACTGGCATTTTTCCAGTCTGGAATAAAATTTATACATTTTTCTTTATACTGGCTGAATTCTTATAGAATAACATCAGGTATGTCATAGTCAGTGGTTTGAATATTACAAGGTTGATGACTTGTTTGTCTTATACATTGATGCTAGCTACATATTAATAGATATGAATGTATGTGTGTATAAGTACAATTTCCTACAAGAAACAAGGAAACAGGCATATCTCAAAGTTAAAAGTTATATAACCTTGAAGTCAAAGTAAAATCTTACAGGTAGGCATTGTTTGCTTCCAGTCAAGATGGAATAATGGACCACATTTACTCTCTCACCTAAAACAACCAAAAACCTGGGCACGATGTGTAAAATAACTGCCAACAAAGGAGACTGATAAATGAGAGATAGAAACAAGGTGAGCCCTACTCTCTCTCACTTTGAGTCTCCAGGATATGGCACTGGGTGGGGACACCTACACAAAGCCTGGCATTGTGCCTGAACTGAGGACAGGGAGTTGTTGACAGTCCAGGAAAACCAAGGCAGCTAGAGTCTGCAGGACAGAGTAACTGAGAGGAGGAAACCACACACAGAGCACTCTGGAGATCAGAGCAGAGCACCCTCCTCCACCCCCACCTCCTCTGGCCAAGAATACTGACCTACAGAGTACTGATCAGTGCATGTGGTTGAGGGAACTACCCAAGGGTAGAAGAAGAAGCACCAACAAGCAAAACTTATAATACCTGGTATCCAATAAAAAATTACCATGTATGCAGACACAGAACAAAATAACACCTATTATAGAGAGGAGAAAGAATCATCAATGGAAACCAACCCAGAACTGATACAGATGTTAGACTTAGCAGAGAAGGACATTAAAACAGAGAACATAACTGTTCCATGTGTTCAAAAAGTTATACAGAGATGTATTATAGACCAACCTTGAACTTCTGAAGATAAGTCTGGGATGAAAAATACAGTGTATGAGATTAACAGCAGAAAAGGCATGAGAGAAGAAAAGTAAATCATAGCAGTAGAAATTAGCCAAAACACTAAGAGAAAAAAGGCCACATTGACTTTCTTGGTGTCCCAAGTTCAAGTCAGACATGCTCTTGCTTTAGCACATTTGCACTTCTTACTACCTTCACCTATAACCACTCACCATTAAAATTCAACTCACCCCTAATTTTCCTCAGGTCGCTGCTCAAAAGTCTTATCTGAGAGACCCTTCTTGACCACCTAATATAACCTCTGCCAACCTTATTCTGCTTTGTTGTTTCTCAGCACTTGACAGATGTACCTTTTTACTGTCTGTTTCTCTCAATATAAGCTTCAGTGGGGGAAACATGAGACAGGGATTTTTGTTTTGTTTATTGTTGCAACTCTTTGAGTTTTCCCTGGTCCTTAGCATATGCTATATTTCAAAGAATAAATTAATGAGTGAGGTTGTGAAGGGGTACAGTTCTATTCCTGATAGGAGTACCTGGTTAGATGAATGATGGGATATAGGAGACACAAGAATGGACTATGAGATGCTTGTGAAACATCCAAGCGAAAATGATGAAAATGATGAATAGTCATTTGTTCAACAAATACATACCGAGCACCTGATCCATGCTGGGCACTGTTCTAGGTGCTTGAGTGAAAAAACAAATAACCTTACCCTCAAGGAGCTTACTTTCTAGAGAAGGACACAATAATAATAATAAATAAGTGAATCATGTAACAGATGGGAAGGTGATATGTGCTCCAGAAAAAAAAAAAAAAAATCAGGCAAAGGTAATCTCAAGAGTCCTGGGCAATGCTGAGTGAGTTGCGACTCACTGAGAAGTTGACAGCAGTCTGATCCTCTGGGGTGAGGTTCATCAGCAAGCTAGCAATATTTGCCAAGGAGTTCTGAGGATTAAATGAGGTATGTAAAAGGTCTGGCAAATACATAGTCGCTAAAAAAAAAAAAAAAAAAATGTTTAAAACCACTTCCCCACCCAAACTGCTGTAGGGCTTTAATCAGTCTGAAACAGGCAAATTTTTAAGATAAGCAGAATGTTTCTGAGTGTGCATCCAAGAGAAAAATTTCCTCTTTGTTGCTTTGCTGTTACTAGTGAGTTCTGAGTCATTATCCATGAGAAGTACTGGGGAAAGAAATCAGAGAGCTGTTTAAACAAAATTATAGGATAGGGAGAAGATCCTATTGGACTAATATGAAAATGTACCTGGACGGGGTGAGGATGGGAGTGAAGGGCTGCAGGATTTCTGCTTGAAATGGTACTTTAAGTGTTAACTTCAAACTGTGAAACATTAAAGATGTATATATCGTGATCCTTAGAGCAACAACTGAAAATTCATGCAAAGTGGTATTTAACAGATTAAAATTAAATTCAAAATGATACTAAATTAATCCAAAAGAGATCTAGAAAGAAGGTTTAGAGTCAAGAAAGGGTAGAGACAGCAAGTAAAGAGTAAAAGAATAGACCAAAATCCAGTCATATCTATAATTTATATCAAGTGCTAAAGCACTAAACATTCTAATTAAAATACAGAAATGGTCAGAATGTCAGGAAAACATGATCCAACTATACATGATGTCTGACTCCAAGAGAAACATTAAATATAAAGACAGATAAACTTAAAGTAAATGGATGGGAAAAAAGATGTACTATGCAAATGGTAAGCCAAAGGGGGCTGGAGCTGTGATGATATCAAACATAGATGACTTCAAAATAAAGAACATTACCAGAGATAAAGAGGAATGTTTCAAAAGAACAAAGGGCTAATACATAATAGACATAACAATTGTAATATAGGTGTACCTAATAAAGGTGCTTCAAAACACACAAAAACTGACAGAACTAAAAGGAGAAACAAAAATTGACTGTCGTTGTTGGATATTTTAACACCTATTTCTTAGCAATTCATAGAACATTTAGGCAAAAAACAACAAAACAAAACAACCCAAATCTGTAAAGACATGTAATATGTGAGAAACACAACCAACCACCTTGACCTAAGTGACACTGAGAGAGCACTCTGCTGAATACTCGCAGGATATTATGTTCTTTCCAAGAACACATATTCCATGTTCCATGATAATTCATATGCTGGATCATAAAATAAATCACAACAAATGTAAAAGGATTAAAATCACATACAAAATGAATTAAATGGAAAGGAATTAAACTAGAAATCAAAAGAAAGATATCTAGGAAAACCTCCAATACTTGGAAGGTCAACACAAATAGTCCAGAGGTAAAAAAATAAATTAGGGAATGTAATGTACAAGCATAGGGAATACAGTCAATAATTCTGTACTAACTTCATATGGTGACAGATGGTAACTGCAATTATCACGAGGACCATTTCGTAATGTATAAAAATATTGAATCACTATGACATACACCTGAAAATAGGATACAACATGTCAATTACACTTCAGTTAAACCAAAAATCATGAACGAGTATGCTTGCAGCACACTATTCCTCACTGCAAAAATCTGAAAAATCTCAAATGTTTATCAATAGAATGGATTCATATGATGGTATACCATACTCAGTATAAATTAATGAAATACGATTATATGCACAAAAATATAAAATAAGGAAAACAGTAAAGCAAGCAGCTCAATATTTTAAGTGGACAAAAGATTTGAACATTTTACACAGATACAGAAAGCAAAAAAAATCTATCATTAGTCAACATCATTAGTCACTAGGGAAATGTAAATTAAAACTATAATAAGGACCATGAGATATCTAGTTAGAAAGATTAAAAATAAACTCTGATCATACCAATTGTTGGAGAGCATGCGTAGGAACTGGAACTCTCATACACTGCTGATGGGAATGTAAAATGGTATAACCACATTTGGCGATCTGCTAGCAAGTTAAACATACACCCACCACATGGTCCAGCCATTATTCTCCGAGGTATTTTACCCAGGAGAAAAGAAAGCCTATGTCCATAAAGCCTTACACACAAATGTGCTCAGCAGCTTTATCTGTATAGCCCCAGACTGGAAGCAACCTACATGTCCATCAACAGATGAATGGAGAAACAAGTTGTGATAAAGCCACACAATGGAGAAGTACTGGGTAATAAAAAGGAAAGAACATGTGATAGCTGAATGAATCTCAATAGAATTGTGAAGGAAGCCAAACAATAACAGTATATATGATTCTGTTTATACAAAACTCTAGAAAATGCAAATTAATCTATAATGACAGAAAGTAAAGCGGTGGTTAGTATATAGGATTCCGTTTATACAAAACTCTAGAAAATGCAAATTAATCTATAATGACAGAAAGTAAAGCGGTGGTTAGTATATATGATTCCATTTATACAAAATTCTAGAAAATGCAAATTAATCTATAAGGACAGAAAGTAAAGCGGTGGTTAGTATATGATTCCATTTATACAAAACTCTAGAAAATGCAAATTAATCTATAAGGACAGAAAGTAAACCGGGTGGCTACATTTGCCAGGAAGGAGCCAGGGGTGGAGGGAGGAATTACAAAAGGGCAAATGGAAACTTCTGGGGGGTGACGGGTATGTGTATTATTGTAACTGTGGCTATGGTTTCTTAAGATCTTATTTATTTATCAGAGAGAGAGAGAGAGAGATTGCACATGAGTGGGGGAGAGGGACAAGCAGACTTCTTGTTGGACCATAAGTGCAACATGGGGCTCAATCCCACGACCTGAGCAGAAGTCAGATGCTTCACCTGGGCCACCCAGCCCTGACCCCGCTGTACCTATTGTTTCACAGGAATATACATATGTCAGAATTCAGCAAACTAAACACTTTAAATATATGCATTTTATTTTATGTCAGTTAGGGCTCCATAAAGTGTAACACACACACACACACACCACACACACCAGCAAAACCAAAAAAGTCACTTAGAAACACAGACAGCAAAATTACAAAGTAAAGCAAAGGGATGGCTGATACAAAATACAATTATTTTGTATTTTGAATCAGCCATCCCTTTGTATAGCATTTACCTGGAGAATAATTGTATAGCAATTACCTGGAGTGGAGGAAAGGGAGGAAGGCAGGCACCAGTTGGAGAAGCATGTGGGAACGCTCTCATGTTCTGGTCCAAGTAATACTCCATATGCGAAACTAGGTGCTGGGTATCTTACTACCATTCCTTTATCTACATATATATATTTTTTTAATTTTATTTATTTGAGGGGGGTGGGGTGGGGAAAGGAGAAGCAGGCTCCTCCGCTGAGCGGGGGCTGAGCAGGGAGCGGGACGCGGGCCTCCATCCCAGGATCCTGGAATCCTACCCTGAGCCTCCCGGGTGCCCACCCACTACGTGTGCTTCACACAACCTTTCTCTACACAGGATGAGGTTCACAATTTAGAAAAACAAAAGAGAGTCTGCGGTGAGGACCACAGAGGAGCGGACCTCCATTAGCTAAACTGCACACCATTTTACCATTATTGGGAGGCACAACCCTCAAAACCGTTCAAATAAAATGAAGATCTTCCACATCTGATCTGTGTGACCTGTTCCTGGGGGACTGAGGAGTCACCAACTTCAAAGAAGGAATGGAAAGATCAGACGGGAGAGCTAGAGTCTCACACCCTCACTTGGCGCCTATCAAGTCCTGGGTTGCCTATCTTCTCGCGACCTTGAGGCTCAGGGGCCACGGGGCAAGTGACATACAGGTTAAGCACTGACCACCTACGAGAACAGTTACCTGCCTTGCACTTCCTCTAGAAGATCCCTGCAGCTCCCTTGCTCCTCTTGGTCGACTTGGCTACTACCTTTATCAACCGCGAAGATACAAGCTATACAGTAAGGTCACTGCGCCCATCCCCCTCTGTTTGCTTGGTAGCAATAAATTCCGCCCTGGGGGCGGGGGGAAGGTCTTGGAATCTCCCTTCGCATCCTCCGAAGAAGGGAACTCTGTGCGCTTCCCACGTAATTTAAGAGCCAGGCAAGGTCTGGTTCGGTTGGCCACGGGAAAGCGCCGTGCTGCAGGCTTGGCTCCGGGACGAGCTACTTTGGAGAGCACATGTCCTCCGCGGCCTCACCAATGAATTTTTCATCGAAAGGTCTTCGAGGAATGCGGCGCCTACTGCGCTTTCCGCGACAGCCAGCGCCAGGCACGCCCTTCGTCCTGCTTCGTGTCCGCGCGCGGGCCCCCACCCCGGGCCAGCAGTCCGCCAGCGGGGGCCGCTTACCGTGGCTACCGCCTCAGCCCGTCGGCTCGCAGGCGGCCCCTCGGCGAGGGACCCGAACCTCCTGGAAGCGTCCCCGAGGGGAAGACTGACAACCACACGTCACAGGTCTGAACCCCGCACCGCCTCACCGAGTTCCGGGACGCGCACGGCCGCTCCCCGCCCCCGGGGGAAGCAAGGTCACGCCCTCCGGCCCCTGGGCCTTTAATAGGAGCGGCGGCCGACTTCCCGCCTCCCTCCGGGGCTCGCACTTCCGGCCGCGGGGGCGTTCGGGAGCGCGCCCTGCGAGCCTCCACCAACCAGCGGCTCCGCCCGGCCGGCGCGAGGGCGCGCGCGCGCATTCGTGCGCAGGTTCGAATCTCCGCCGCTTCGCGGTTTGCTCCCAACGTCCGGCAGCCGCTCGGCCGCAGCGGGGGCGACGCGCGCGGGCAGCGCCGGGCCCGGCCGCCCCGCCCCCCGCCCTCCCTCGCGCGCCCAGCCCTCGCCCCCCGCCCCCCGCCCCCGGCGTTATCGGCGCTGGGCCTCCCGCGCCGGGCGGGCTCCGCCCGAGGCCCCGGGGCCCATGGCCAAGCGGCGTGCGGCCGAGCCGCTGACGTTCCACGTGCCTTGGAAGCGGCTCCTGCTCTGCGACTTCCCCGAGGAGCCGCCGCCGCCGCCGCCGCTGTGGATCCCGCCGCCGGGGCCCTCGCATCCCGGGCAGCCTGTCGGCGCCCCGGAGCTGCCCCGAAAGCGCAAAATCGACGCCGGGGCTATGACTGAGCCTTCAGCTTCGCCCAGCAAGCGTCGCGACGGCGGGGACACCGGCGTTCCGGGCGGCGTGCAGCGTGAGGGCCGAGGCCTGGAGACGGGCGAGCCGCCGCTGCAGCAGCCTCCCGTGCGGCCCCGCGGGCCGGGGGAGGAGCCCCGGGGCGCCCGGCCCCCGGGGGGCGGCGGCGACGACGGGGCGGGGCGCACGGAGCCCCGGCGGGGAGACTGGGGGGCAGCACCGCGCCAGGTAGGGGCTGGAGGTCCGCCGAGCGCCCCGGAGGGCGGGGGCAGCCAGGCGCGCCCGGGGAGGGAGCAGGTTGCCCCCTCTTGATTCGCGTTCAGGAGGCCCCAAAGAGCCGGGGTCCCCGACTGCCGGGCTCCACACGGTGGGGGTCCTGTGGGCTGAAAGCACTTGCCAAACAGACGGTCGGGCGAGGTGGACGTGGGCTTGCACCGTCAGTGCCTGTGCTGGCAGGAGGGTGCGGGAGCGTGGGGCACGACAGGCCTGCGAGCTTTCTGGAGACCTTGCCCGCGAACCGCGGCAGGTCTGCTCACCCCAAATGGAGCAAGGTGTAGCGCGCCTTGCGTGGCTTAACGATGATTTCGTGTAGAATTCGTGATCGAGTTCTTCCCTAAGAGGGTGAACGATCTGGTAGCCATCCATTGGGTGGCCTGTAGGCATGGTACAGCACTTTGGGCAGAGAGAGGAAGGACCTCGCTCTCTCGGGAAGAGGCCTTTAAAAACTCACAGTGTTAAATCGCATCCTGTGATTATTGTTGAAGATTGATTTGGATCCTAAAGTAAAGCTATGCTAGGGTCACTTTTAAGCGTTCTTATTCTTTGGAAACGAGCCTGCCCCATCTCTGCACCTGGGATGTAATTTGTCTAGGTTTGTGCTGTTCGGTATGGCAGCCACTGCCCGTGTGGGAACCACTGAAGACTTGAAAAGTGACTGGTCCAAATGGAGATGTGCTCTAAGTATAAGATACACTAGATTTCGGAGATCTCAAAAATATATATATAGATATATATTTTTAAGGATTTTATTTATTCACGAGAGATGCACAGAGAGAGAGAGGCAGAGAGACACAGGCAGAGGAAGAGGCGGCAGGCTCCCTGCAGGAAGCCCGACGCGGGACTCCCTCCCAGGTCTCCAGGATCACGACCTGAGCCCAAGGCAGACGCTCCACCGCTGAGCCACCCAGGCGCCCGGAAGATCTCAAAATTTTTCCATTGATTACCCATCGAAAGAACTTGGAGATACTGGATTGAATAAAATGTATTAAAATTTACTTTTTTAGTATAGCCACTAAAAAAGCTTAACATATTTTTGGGACAGCCTTGGTCTAAACTTAGGAATTGAGGCTGCTTTTTGGCAGTTTTGTGTGTTGACTTACCAGGAGTTTTGGGAATAGAAGAACCAGATATAGGGCCAGAATTCACCAAACTCTTGAAGCACTACATCCTAGCGTCTATCTCACATTTTTCCATTGTTTTAATTATCTTATGCAGAATTCACTAAATGCCTTGCTGGAAAAAAGTGAACTGAGATTCCTTTGGTAGGACTTCTTGATGAAAAACCCAATAAAATGAGAATTTTATAGATAGGAAAGGACTTTTTCTGTGTGGGTGAGAAATTACCTTCGGATGATAATGATGAGCATTTCTGGATGAAATTCTAAATTGTATATATTTCCACCTCCAGTTTATTGGAATTTAGAAAACTTGAGAATTTTTTGTTAGACTTTTAAATTCATATTTCTTTTAGATGTTCAAAATCCAGTTACTTAAAACCAAATGATAGCACTTATGTTTTGAAAACAGAATAATTAGAATTTCCAATTATATCATTTCTGTTGGCAAAACCTAAAAAAACAAACAAAAACCCCAGAATGATAGTCATCCAGACCTGTTTGATACAGAGATGACTACTGTGTAGTTTGAAAACCTTTCCTCTTCAGACCATGTTGGTGCCCCACCCATACATAGGCTTGTCTTTTCTACCAGAGTATTCTGACTGCAGTATGCCACAGATTGATAAGAAGGAAATATGGAAATTGTAGGAAGGCAAAGAAGGAGAATTTTTTAGTGGACTGATGTACCTTCTTAGAATCTCTTAGTCACACCTGTATCTGTCACAGCAGTGACTACATCTGGCAGCTCTCTGCTTCCTAGTCACTACAGGCCCATAGCAAGGACTAAGCTTGGCCATAGGGATACCTTTTTCACCAAGACAATCCTTGTGCTCTTTTCTTTCAGCAAAAGCCCAGGAATCTTTATGTTTATTCCTTTTGTTAATTCTGTTCACAAGCTTTTTGTCTTCTGCAAATTTAAGAGAGAAACATGTTTCCTCCAGCACCTCTCTTTTGTGCCTCCAGAGGTAGAGGTTCTTTGTTTTAAGGGATTTGTAGCAAATTACCAGGATACAGGGTATGACAAAATCATGGAAAAGTTAAAAAGGCTTTTTTCAATTTAAGCAGTAAATGTCTCCCTGGTTCCTGGCATTCAGAATAGAGCTTAAGTCCCTACCCTCACTCTTGGGATCTCATTTAGGAGAAAGTTTCTCAGATGTGTCCTTTCTGCATTGAGGATTCAATTTAAGCAGAATAATGGTACCTTTTTTTCTGTCCTAGAACCTCAGAATATTTTTTGAGTTGTCTCAAAATTTTTTGTTAGCTTTTTCCTAGGATTTTGTTTCAGTGTTTTTAACCAAAGAACTAAAGTCAGACCAGGTATTTCTTCATTAAATATTTATGTGTTTTCTCATGATAGTGTCACTTTATGCAGATTCATTGCTCGGTCTGTGCTCTCATTGTTAGCTATTTTTATTGGAAAGTAGGCAGAAATGTTCTTTTTTTTTAAATATTCCTACGAAGAAAATAATGGATGACTCATGGGTTTCTTGGGATATACTATCTAGCACTGTTGAGCAATTACACTACTAATCCTTAATTTGAAAGAGAGGCCTAGGGGTACCTGGGTGGCTAGTGGGTTAAGCATCCGACTCGATTTTGGCTCAGGTCATGATCTCAGGGTTTTGAGATCAAGGCCCAGGTTGGGCTCTGTGCCAGGCATGAAGCCTGCTTAAGATTCTCTGTCTCCCTCTCTCTCTGCCCATCCCCCCTTAAAAGAAATAAATTTTTTTAAAAAAGAAAAAGACTCTTGCGTTTTACCAATGAGG
The DNA here is from genome assembly GCF_018345385.1 of Vulpes lagopus. Lineage (NCBI taxonomy): Eukaryota > Metazoa > Chordata > Mammalia > Carnivora > Canidae > Vulpes > Vulpes lagopus. The sequence continues at coordinate 140,280,812 of NC_054825.1, forward strand.
AAACAGACTTAGATCAAGGTCAGAGTTAGTGGATGGTGGAGTTATGCAAACCCAGGTCTCTCTTGAGGCAAAATTTGTGCTCTTAGCTACTCGGTTATACTGATGTCACTATGGGATCTTTTTGGGCTCTGTTTATAAGTAGGTAATTAAAACGGTCAGCTTGGAATCCTGGATACAATTCCAGGGCTGCTTCCTTACACAAAGTATTTTGGGGATGCTTTTGAAATTCTGTGTTAATTTTAAACTTCATTGGAACATCAGTTTCATTTCATAGTTACTTGAAACAATAGTATAGCTATTCAGAGGAACCTGTTGAATTTTAAAGGAACCAATACTCAACTTGGATTTATCAGTGTTAGTATATTGATTTAAAGTCCTGCTGTGTACCAAATCTTGTATCTTTATAAATATGCTAAGTAGCAAGAAAATCTGAAACTGATTATTAGTCAAAAATTTTTTGGCAAGGTGTCAAAATATTTTAGCCTATGTAAAGTAACAGTTCCTTAAAATACCAAACCTCAGGGGAAAGACCAAAAATAAGTTTTAAGATATGTTTGTGTTACTTAAATAAATTGTTTTCCACACTGAAAGGTAAAAAAAAAAAAAAAATTAAGACCATTTTCCAACATTTTCTTTGGTTGAAAAAGAAGAAAATTATCAAGAAGAGATGTTCTTGGAAGAAATTCTTTTAAATTTAAACTACTAACAATATTTTTACAAATCCGTGAATATGAAAATGCACAGATTTGATGGAGTCCATGAAGTACTTTGTTTAGGCAGAATTTAAAGTGTGTTTGTTGAAGAAGCAAAGTAAAAGGCCACAAAATCTTTTTTTTTTTCCTAAGATTTTATTTATTTACTCATGAGAGACAGAGTGGGGGAAGGGGGGGGAGGCAGAGGGAGAAGCAGGCTCCACACAGGGAGCCCGATGTGGGACTCAATCCCGGGTCTCCAGGATCATGCCCTGGACTGAAGGCGGCGCCAAACTGCTGAGCCACCGGGGCTTCCCGGGGCCACAAAATCTTAATGTGTGTTTGCTTTTAAAATAAGAAAATTTGTTTCCTGAAAGGAAAAAAAAAAAAAAACTTTCTATAAGCCTTTGATGTGCTTTCATCTTTCTTTTTTCCCTAAAGCTCAATGAAGAATTTTGGCAGTATAACACCTTCCAGTACTGGAGGAATCCTTTACCACCTATTGATCTGGCCGACATCGAAGATGTGATTGAAGACAACTCAACAGAAGCAGCGCTTCAGGGCAAGAATGAAGTGGTTGAGATTGACATGGAGTCCTGACGGAAGGAGCTGAAGAATAGGTTCTTCTTAATTTGAGGAGACATCTCAAGTGAATTTACATATTCTTAAGAAGAAAAGTTATTTTCCATACTTGATGTGATACCATTCCCAAACCTGAAAAATGAGGAACAGTTATTTTAAAGATAAATGCCTATAGCCACTACTGAAACTCCCAAAAAGGATTTGTCAAGGATCTAGTACAGTTACAGGGGAAGTATTTTATATATGTACTCTTGCAGAGAAATTTATGTTTAGACTCTAAATTCGAAAACTTTGATCTCATAAAAAGGAATTCTGACAGTTTTAGAAGTGGGAAATGTTTAAATATTCTTCTCTGTACCAAAAAGTCAATTTGTGGTACATGAAATGAGTATTGTTTTATAATAACTTATTAATAAAATGCTTTCTAGTACATTGTATTGACTCTTAGTTGAACAAATAGCCCACTTAAACATCTATGCAAACTTAAAATGTGGGAGATATTTAAAGGTGGCATAGTTTTAAGAGAACTTTCTAAATGTAGAATGTAAAGTAGTGAGAATTTCAATTTGGGTAGCATGTTTGCATAGTTTCCAGTGTTTGATATTTGTTTAACTCTACTTTGGGGAATCATAAATGGATAAAGAGCAATGAGAGGCAAATAGGTGCTTTCCTCCCCCTTTTCCCAGGATAAGAGGAAAGAAATTCAGTTGTATTTCTTAATTTCTTGGTTTTGAATTGTTTTGAGGGTATGGTTTTTATTGCTTATTACTTTAGACTTGTAGTTCTCAACACTGACAATACTTCAGAAATCCTTGCCTGAGCCTCAGTGGAGAGATTCCTGTTTAATTGTCTGAATGGGGCTTGGGTATAGCTATTTTTTTAAGCACCAATCCTCCTTTTCCCCAATCCTAATATGCCGACAGCTTTGAGAACCACTAGACAGACTAATGGTAGTTTTTCCTGTTTAAAGGAGATAACTAATTAGAGATGAAGCAGCTCCTCTTAATTAGCTTTGTTTTTATTTCACTCTTTCAGTGGCTTTGTTACAAGTAAGTTATTGTGTTATTACTATTTCGTTGTTAACAAAATAAAGTAAGCAGTTTGTGTTTGAGTATCAATGATTAAGTTAATTAACTTTTGTACTACATCTAGAATGTTGGCTTTGTAATCGAGTAACTTGTCCTTGTATATATTTTGTTGTTGATAACAGTGGATCCAAAATTCAGAAAGGATGATAAATGCTAATGAGAGGGGGGAAAAAACCAATTTGTGTATACTGTAGGATTTAAGTATGGGTTGACTTTAAGAATATTCTAGAACAAAAGACATGTACCGTGGTTAAGAATGAAGGCTTTGGTGTCAGACGTGGTTCAAAGGCTTGTACTGCCGCTTTCTACCTATGTAACATTAAGCAAATTATTTTTCATCTTTAAGCCCCAGGTTCCTTAATTGTAAACTGAGAAACAATAAATAGTATCTACCTCAGAGAGGTTATGTTTATTGTCGAGCAATGTACTAATACTAAGTACTTTACCTGCATCGTTTAATTCTCATAATAACCTTATTGTAGGTACAAAAAATAGTATAAATGTGTTTTTTGTAGTTATACTTCATTCTACTTTAAGTTGCAACTAGAAGTTTCAGGATACGGATTGGAATTGAACTAGCAAGGATGGCAAGCAAGTGGGGGAAGCATTTAAATTACTGCGGGGGGGGCGGAGAAAATGGTAAACTTTCTTCCCCCTTCTTTTTGACCTGAGAGTAGGAAGGGGTCTGTTTTTGTTCACTGCTCTTCCTTGTGCCTGGGACAGTGCCTGTCACACAGTAGATAGTCAATAAAAATTGCATGAATGAATTAGTTAAGTTTTCTTCTCTATTGATGGGAAGGTAATGCTAATGATTTTCTAGGACCATATCACAAAGCTACACATTTTACCAAAGATGTGCATATAAAAGATGTGTCACAGGGATCAAGCAGTAAAATGCTGGAAACATAATAATGTAAAAACTGAGACATGTACACCTAATGAACTTTAGGAGGTAGTCATTTACTTTAATGAGAAATTTCATAGGATACTACATTGCAGGTGAGTGAATAGGATTTTCAAATAGTAGCTCAAACAGGGATTCTTGGCTGGCTCAATTGTTGGAGGTATGCAAACTCTTGATCTCAGGGTTGTGAGTTCAAGGCACCCATCAGTGTTAAAGCTTGAAGAAAAAAGTAGCTCAGACAATCTTTTTTGAGCATTATGTGTCAAATAGCATACAAAACTAAGGTAAAGATTCAGGGAAAATATTTGCTATCCAGGTTGAAGGTTGAATGTTTTTATATAGGTACATATATTAATGTAAACATTTAAATATGTTTAAATATAGAATATGAATATATATGTAAAGATGTATACATATGTGTATATAGAGATTGATTTTAAAAATTCCATCCTTTTAGAAAAATTTGTTAGTGAATCTCAAGATAATTAGGCAAAATTGCATGGTGGATAAATTAAGATAGAAATTTAAAAATTCTTTTTTAGTTGTATACATTTCACCCAGATTCCCTAATATAACATCTTACATTACCACAGTACAATTATGAAAATGAGGAAATTAATGTCAATATACTTCTATAATGCTATTATGAGGACATGGAAAGAGTTACCTCAGGCAACTCTTAATAGGATATGTCAAAAAATGGACAAAATGTATAGACTAAGTTTTGCCATCGTCTCACTAACATCCTTTTTCTGGCCCAGAATTCAATCTAAGGTCACATGTTCTATTTTGTTGTAAAATCTTCTCAGCCTCCTTTAAGTCAATTCCTTGGAATGTATTTGCCTTTCATGACCTTAGTACTTTTTGTAGAGTACTGAGTACTTTTTTGTAGAGTATAGTTATTTCATAGGGTAGCCTTCAATTTTGGATTGTCTGATGTTTCTCATAATTACACATTTTTGGTAAGAACTCCATATAAGTGTTGTATCCTCAGCGCGTTACGCCAGAAGGCACTGGATGTCAACTTGTCATTGGTTCCTGTAACTTTGATTACTTGATTAATGTAGTGTTGGCCATTTTTTTTCTATTATAAAGTTAATATTTTCTAATATTTTCTCCTACATGATAATTATCTCTTGGAAGATACTTTGAGACTATGTCCAATTTCTCATCATATTCTGCCCATGAATTTTAGGATATGTTGATTCTTACATGAAATATTTATTGCTCTTGGTATAGGTCAAATGGCAACTTTCTATTTCCATTATCCCTCCTATATCTATTAATTGGAATTCTGTAAAGAAAGAACTTTCCTTTCACCCCCGTTTTTTATTCAGTGACTTAATAACAGCATATATTAATGAGCACATATTTTACTCTATGAATTATAGTGTATTGCTATCATTACTTTGTTACACAAATTATCCCAAGAGATTTAGCCATTGGGAGGCCCTCTGAGTTGGTCTTTGTGCCCTTCCTCTTTTTTTTTTTTTTTTTTTTTAACATGTTATTTATTGTGTGAATACTGGTTAACACTGGCAATGCACTTTTGCATTTACGGGGTTAATGGATGGAAATTGTGCCACTGGGAAATGTTGTGTTTTCACTGAACAATGCTGTGTTTTTGAACTGAACAAAAAGAGGAAGCCTTGGCATCCTCTTCAGAGAATAGGGATGCTAAAACCCACCTCCAAGGAGCAGAGTGGGGATGAAATGACATGGTGGTTGTGCAGAACCCATAGTAGGCACTAAATATATATATCTCTTCCTTGCAGTACATGAAATGCACGTTTTTGCCATCTTCCTGATAGGTAGGTAGGTAGACTATTAATGACCTCTAACAATTCCTGAAATTAGGGCAAACTGACTGATTACTTTTAAAGAATTTCAATAATTACCTGGAGGCCACAGATCTAAACAACAGTGTTCTAGCAATTTCTATTTATTGATTGCTGTATCTTGTATCTTTTTGATACAACCCTGTGGTAAAATTCTAAAATAGGCCTCAAGATTCCCAGACCACAATATATTACCCAGTCATTTAATCAAACACTGATTTAGATACTACTGTGAGAAATTTGGCAAATGTAATCAAAGTCCCAAACCAGTTGATCCTAAGATGAAAGGATCCGTGTGGGTATGACTTAAATCACATGAGTCCTTTAGGTATGGGTGGACAGATGAGAGACAGAAGTCAGGTGCAAAATGTGAGAGGGATTTAATATAAGAGCAATTCTGGCTTTGAAGATGAAGAGAGCCATGTGATGAACCTGGAAGCTGCCTCCAGAGGCTGAGAGTGAGGCCTGTGGCAGCCAGCCAGCCAGCAAGGAAACCGGGACCTCAGTCCTACAACATCAAGAATCTGAATTTAGCCAACAACTTGAATGAACATAGATGTGGATTCTTCCGTGGAGCCTTCAGAGAGGAATGCAGTGCGCTGGCACCTTTCCACTTTGTGGCACTCTTAAACAGAGAGCCTTGCCTGTCAAGTGGGACTTCTGACCTACAGAACTGTGAACTGATTGGTGTGTGTGTGTGTGTGTGTGTGTGTGTGTGTGTGTGTATGTTGAAGCTGCTAAGTTTGTAGTAATTTGTCTGCAGCAATAGAAAACTTATATAGACTATCATTTTTAGCACTTCCATACCTTCTTACACAGAGGTTTTGGCACAAACATTTCTCTCATTTATCTCCACTCTAGTCTTGGAGTCATTTCTCCAAACAGCCCTGGTGCTTTACTGGAGAGTGCTACTTAGAAATGATCTGGGTGCAAGATTTACTCATTGTACTGAGTATCACTGCTTCTAGATGCTCTCAACTTGACAGAACTACAAAATGTATGTGTATACAGCTATATGTATTCCATCTATCAGTATGCTTGTGCCTATATCTGTATATAGACTTAAAAAAATCCCACATGATCTCATACTGATACTTCCAATCCCTATCCAACACCATTCCTCTCTTAATTCCTTTTAAAAGTAGACTTCATATCCACTATTTACTTTTATTTATTCATTCATTTATTTCCTAAATCCTCAAATACACAGAACACAATTTAGAAACTGCTAACCTTTAACTACTGTACCAAACAGGCCTGCTAATTGCAGTAGAATGTATGTACTTCTTGTGCTCAGCTTTGGATATTCAGTTAACATTGTCTCTAAAGCTACTTAGGTTAGTTCTTTTCTATCCTTCCCTTCAGAGTGATTGCGTTATTGTAATACAGTTGGATTCATTTGTTTCTAGATCAGTTTTGATTCCCCATCTCTTTTTTTTTTAAGTTTGTAAAACATTCACGTGGTTCTACAAATCAGAACTATACAAAAATGTATAATTGGAGATGTCACTCACCCTAACTTGTCCTCCCCCCATTTTCATTCCCCTGTTTTTCCTACTTTGTTCCCTTTTACTCCCCTGTAAATAAATAATTTCATTAGTTTCTGATTTGTTTTTACTGTTCTTCTTTTGCACTAATGGGCAGATATACATATAATTTCTATATTCCTAAAATACAAATTTATTATAAACTGTGATTCTAATAACTGGATAATAGACATAGAAAATAGTTTACAAAAGAAAAAGTATATATAAGCATAAAAAAATAAACATGTCTGCTTAAGTGTGATCCCAAATTTTAAACAAGAATATTTTTCTGTATAAATTGGCAAAAGTTGCAGATAGCACTTTATTTTTAGTAAAGCCGTTCTGAAAAGCTGCTTGGTAATATGCTTTAAGAGCCTTATCATAATCTTTGAACTAGTTTTCATTCTGTATCTAAAAATATGTCTTAAAGAAATAATCAGAAAACTAGATGCAAACATATACATCACTGTAATAGTAAAATATTAGAAATATCTTAAGAGAATTGATGGATAATTAGAATATAATGAGATCATAAATTGATGTTATTAAGAGTTTTAATGATATAGAAAAATGCTTACAAATAAAACAAATAGGAATGGGATGCTTGGGTGGCTCAGTCAGCTAAGCATTTGCCTTTGTTTGGCTCAGATCATGATCCTAGAGTCCTAGGATCAAGATCCACGTTGGGCTCCCTGCTCAATGTGGTGTCTACTTCGCCCTCTCCCTTTGTCCCTCTCCCAGCTCCTCTCTCTCTCTCTCTCTCTCTCTCTCTAATAAACGAATCTCTATAAAAAAGAGAAAAAATTAAGACTTTCAGACCTGATCAAACTCTCCCACTAATTGCAACTAAAAGCCCAACTAAAATACATTTGTAGTCTCTGAAAATTAAATGAAGGCATTATTGGATAGGGAATGGAAGTTAAACTTGGCAAAGCAACTCATGCAGAGTAAAGTTTTAGGATTTTATTTTTTACTCTTTCCCAGCTTTGATCCAAGAGTGACCACCCAGCAGAACTGCAGTGGCCAGCATGAGTAACCCAAACTCTGAAAGAAACTTGTCTTTGACCAGAAGACCAGGAGAGGGAGCTACTTTGAACAAGAGTGGAGGAATGGGGATGAGAGGGCTGGGTAAGTAATCCCACATTTCTGTATATAAACTGGTACTAGTCCCGGGCTCATTCTGGATTTTTTGTTTGTTTGTTTGTTTGTTTTGTTTTTAATTACTTTTTTTAAAAAGTAGGCTCTAACTGAGCTAGCCAGGCACCCCGATCCTGGGCTCATTCTTAAAGGACACATATCTGAGATAGATTGTGAGCTATATAGCAAAGACTTTGAAACTAAAAGACAATATAAGCCTACACTTAAATCCCTCACTAATGTCTAAGTGATACATGCATGGGACATGCCTAAAGCAACATAGCCAAGCATTGCTTAGACCTTAGAACCACGCCCATGGAAGAAGAGACAGTACTTACAGTATGAACCTAACTGGGTTGAGTAGGGAAAAAATTAATATCGTCTAGAATATTTTAACATGACCCATAGTCTCACAAAATAATATTCAAGACACAATACAAAATACTTGACATTAAAAGAATGAAAGAAAAATGTGGCCAGTTTTAAAGGGAAAGATAATAGTCACATGTAAATCATCAGGAAAATGTGACCAATTTTCAAAGACAATCAACAGATATCAAGTCCAAGATTACCCAAATGTTAGAATTACTCCAAGTTTTTTTAAAGATTTATTTAAAGATTTATTTATTTATTTATTCATGACAGAGAGAGAGAGAGAGAGAGAGAGAGAGAGGCAGAGACACACGCAGAGGGAGAAGCAGGCTCCATGCAGGTAGCCTGACATGGGACTTGATCCCAAGTCTCCAGGATTACGCCTTGGGCTGAAGGCAGCAATAAACCACTGAGCCACCAGGGCTACCTGAATTACTCCAGATTTTAAAGCAACTATCCAAACTGTGCTCCATAAAGAAAATGAACTGAATGAAAACAAAATTTCTCAAAAGAGAAATATAAACAATTAGAAACAAATGAAAATTTTAGAAGAGGAAATACAATACCTAAAATAAAAGATTTAGTAAATGTGCTAAGCAGCAGAATAAAGATGACAGAGGAAATAATCAGTGAATGTGAAGATGGATCAATAGAGATTGTCCAATCTAAAAAAAGAAGAAAAAAAATTAAAATGAACAGAGCCTCTGCAACCTATGAGACAATACCAAAATATGTATGTATTTGCGTCACTGAAGCCCTAGATATTATGAATGACTATATTCCTATACATTTGACAATTTAGATGAAGCAGACAAACTGCAGACTTCAAAGACATAAACTACCAAAGCTCATTTAAAAAAGAAGATATTTGGAATAGCTCTTTATCTATTAAGGAAATTGAGCTCCTAGTTAAAAACCTTCCAAAAGTAAACCTGCAGACTTACATGTTTTCACTGGAGAATTGCATCAGATATTTAAGGAAGAAATAATATAATCTCTTACAGAAAAATAAAAGAGAACACTTTTCAATTCATTTTATGAGGTCAGCATTAGCCTGATACCACAACCAGGCAAATATATTGCAAGAAAAATCTACAGATCAATACATCTTATGAATATAAACACAAATTCTCAAAAAATATTTACATACCTAACAATATATTAAAAGGATAATATAGGGGATCCCTGGGTGGCTCAGTGATTTAGCGCCTGCCTTTGGCCCAAGGTCTGATCCTGGAGACCTGGGATCGAGTCCCACGTCGGGTTTCCTGCATGGAGCCTGATTCTCCCTCTGCCTGTGTCTCTGCCAATCTCTCTCTCTCTGTGTCTTTTATGAATGAATAAATAAAAATATTTTTTAAAAAAGGATAATATAGAGAGAAGAAGATAGTGGTAGACTAGGAGGACCTTAGGCTCTCCTTGTCCCACAAACACAACTAGATAACTGTCAAGTCATCCAAAATACCATAGAAATCGACCTGAAGACTGACAGAACCCCAGAAAGAACAAACTTCACAACTAAAATTCAAGAGGTTGAAAGTGGATCAAAGAAAGTAGGAGGTGCAGAGATGTGATTTTGGGGAGAAAAGTATCATGTGCTGCAGAGGGGAGGGAGTCATCATTATGGTAAAAAGCAAGAGAGGAATACACAGGAATGCACAAGGAGAACCCTTCCCAAAAGCCATTGCCTAATTTCTGAAGATAAAGGGCTGAATTTAATGAATTTTTGCAATCAGTGGGGCTTAAAGCCTGAAGTTTTAAAAGACAGAGGGCTTGGCGGGAATAGGGCCCGGAGGGCACTGCACCTGCTCCTGGAAAGAAGGCAGGCAACCAACCCAGACAGCTTGGCAACAGTGATCTAAAGAACACCTGGAGCACACAGGGAAGATTGTTTACTCTTCTCCAAGTGCATCCCTAAGAGGCAGCATTCATGAAGATACCTATTTGGGAAGCAAGGAGTGCCTGGCAGCACCATTTCCCTCTCCCACCCCTCAGCATAAACACAGAGTCACCTGCAGGAAGCAGCACATTACTGACACTCATTGCCTAACTTGCTTACACCAAGCCCCACTACCCTGTGCCCTAGTGGAACAGCTCTTCTCAGTCATGCTTGCCTTAGTCCCAGCACAGCAGACACCACTTCCAGAAGACCAGCACAAACTTCTGCCCACACCACATCTCCCAACTAGAGAGTTCTGCATAGCCTCAGTTCTGGTAGGGATGATGTCAGGTCTCATTTCACAAACAGACCAGAGCACACCCAGTTAAAACTCACCACATTCAGGCAGGGGCCTCTGCAGATTACTGGCCTAAAGGATAAAACAGGCAAAACAAAATAGCAGAGTGCACACAGCACACACCAGATTCACTCTAGAAGCTCCAGGGCCTGGGCACTATGTGACTTTTTCATAAGGCCACTAATTTCAGGAGCAAGAGACATAACTAGTTTTTCTAACACATAGAAGAAGGCAGAGACAGAGAAAATGCTAAGATGGACGAATTTATCCCGAATGAGATAACAAGATAAGGCCATGGCCAGAGAGTTAAGTGAAACAGATATAAGTAACATGCCTAATGGAGATTTTAAAGCAACAACCAAAAGAAAACTCACTGGGCTTGAGAAAAGAATAGAAGACATCAGTGAGACCAGTACCAAAGAGATAAAAGAGTTAAAAAATCCATCAGAGTTGAAGAATGCAGTAAATGAGATTAGAAATAGGCTTGATGCAAAGAACAGCAGGCTGGAAGAAGAGAGGAACAAATTAATGGCCTCTAGAGTACAAAGTAATGGAAAGTAATGAAGCTGAACAAAAGAGAGAAAGAAGAATTATGCAAAACAAGGATAGACTTGGGGAACTCAGTAACTCTATCAAATGTAATTAACATTCGTGTTATAGGAGTCCCAGAAGAAAAGAAAGAGTGCAGAAAATTTATTTGAAGAAACAACAGCTGAAAACTTCCCTAATCTGAGGAAGGAAACAGACATGCAGATCCTGGAAGCACAGAGAACTCCAATCAAAATCAACAAAAGTAGGCCAACATCAAGATATATTGCAATTTAAAAAAATGTATTTTAAAAAACATATCATGGGGCAATGACTGGAGGCTCTTGGCGTCTTAAAAGCAGCAAGACGGGTGCCTGAGTGGCTCAGTCAGTTAAGAGTCTACCTTTGGCTTAGGTCATGATCCCAAGGTCCTGGGATTGAGCCCCACATCAGGCTCTCTGCTCAGTGGGAAGTCTGCTTCTCCGTCTCCCTCTGTGTGCTCTCTCTCTTGCTCTCAAATAAATTTAAAAAAAAAATTTTTTTTTTTTAAAGCAGCAGGACAAAAGAGTCATTAACTTACAAGAGAAAACCTATAAGGCTACCTGGAACTTTCTCAACATAAACTTTGCAGGCCAATATTCAAAGTGCTGAATGGGAAAAACCTGCAACTAAGAATACTCTGTCCAGCAAGGCTATCAGTCAGAATAGAAAGAGAAAGAGTTTTCCAGACAAAAACTAAAGAAATTCATGACCACTAAACCAGCTCTGAAAGAAATAATAAAATGGACTCTTAGAATAGAATGGAATGGAGAGCCTGAAAGTGACAAAGACAAGGAAGGATCAGAGAAAATCTCCAGAAATAACAACAAAACAAGTAATAAAATGGCAATAAATACATATCCATCAATAATTATGCTGAATGTAAATGGACTGAACACTCCAATCAAAAGACATAGGATGCCAGAGTTGATAAGAAAAACAACACTCAGGACACCTGGGTGGCTCAGTGGTTGAGTGTCTGCCTTTGGCTCAGGGTGTGATCCTGGAGTCCCAGTATTGATTCCTGCATTGGGCTTTCTGCATGGAGCCTGCTTCTCCTCCCTCTTCCTGTGTCTCTTCCTCTCTCTCTGTTTCTCTCATGAATAAATAAATAAAACTTAAAAAAAAAAAAAAAAAAACAAGACTCATCTCTATGCTGCCTACATGAGATTCATTTAGAGCTAAAGACACCTGCAGATTGAAAGTGATGGGGTGAAGAAACATTTATAATGCAAATGGGTGTTAAGTGACAAACGGATGTCAAAAGTCAGAGTAGACTTTAAAACAACAAAGAAGGGCACTATATAATCAATCATAAAGGGAACAATCCAACAAAAGGATATAACAATTGTAAATATTTATACACCCCAACATGAGAGCACCCATATATATAAAATTAATAACAAATATAAGGGAACTAATTGATAATGATACAATAATGATAGTGGACTTTAACATCCCACTTACATCAATGGACAGATTATTGAAGCACATAATAAACAGATATATTCAGAACATTCCAACCGGAAACAGCAGAATACACATTATTTTCAAGAGCACATGGGATATTCTTCATAATAGATTACATATTAGGTCACAAAACAGACCTCAACAAATACAAAAAGATTGAAATCATACCACATACCTTTTCTGACCACAATGTTATAAAACTAGAAATCAACCATAAGAAAAAATCTTGAAAGGCCACAGATACATGAAGGTCACACAACATGCTACTAAACAATGAATGGGTCAACCAAGAAATCTAATAAGAGAAAAAATACATGGAAACATATGAAAATGAAAACAGAGGTCCAAAATTTTGGGGAGGCAGCAGAAGCAGTTCTAAGAAGGAAGTATATAGCAATACAGGCCTACCTCAAGAAATAAGAAAAATCTCAAAAAACAACCTAACCTTACATCTACAGGAGCTAGAAAATGAACAATAAATGAAGCCTACAGTCATCAGAAGGAAGGAAATTATAATAAAGATTCAGGCAGAAATAAATGATATAGAAACTAAAAAACCAAAAACAACAGAAAAACCAACAAAACAATAGAATAGACCAATGAAACCAGGAGCTGGTTCTTTGAAAAAAATTAATAAAAATGATAAACCTCTAGCCAGTCTTGCCAAATAAAAAAGAGAAAGGACATAAATATGACATATTCAAAGTGCTGGAGGAAAAAACTTCAACCAAGAATACTCTACCCAGCAAAGTGATCATTCAGAAGGGAAGGAGAGATAAAGAATTTTCCAGACAAGCAAAGCTAAAGGAGTTCATCACTACTAAACTGGCCTTAGAGGAAGTGTTAAAGAGACTTCTTTAAGCTAAAAAGAAAGGACACTAATTTGTAACAATAACATATGAAAGAATGAACTTCACTTGTTAAGATAAATGTATAGGAAATGTAGTTGTTTAATCACTAACAAAGCTACAATGAAAGTTACAAAACAAAAGTACATCACAGAAAGACAATTATAAGAGAATATTATGAAAAATTATATGCCAATTAATTGGACAACCTGGAAGAAATGGATAAATTCCTAGAAACATAAAAATTAACAAAACTGAAATGGGGAGAAATAGAAAATTTTAACAGACCAATCACCAGCAAAGAAATTGAGTCGGTAATAAAAAAAACTCCCAACAAACAAAAGTTCAGGGCCAGATTGCTTCACAGGCAAATTCTACCAAACATTTAAAAAAGAATATCTACTCTTCCCAAACTATTCCAAAAAAAATAGAAAAGGAATATAAACTTCTGGATCCAGGGAGCCGGGGTCCTGATACTGGGGATACTGGGGGTGGCTGCCCTTCCCCAAACCGCGCCCTCAGCTTGAGCAGCTCCCAGGGGACTGGCCTGGGGTCTGGGGCCGTCAGAATAAAGCAGGCAGCATTGGGGGACGGGATCATTTCTTCCCCCCACGAGGGCCCTAGAACTCTCCCTGGGGGCCTCCCTTGTGCACCCCAACCCTTCCCCGCCCCATGAGGGAGGAGCCCCCACACCCCCCCTTCCCCACCCTATGTATGTCCTCCTGTTGGACTTTTGTAAACAGTGAGAAATAAAAGCAGGTGGACACAGAAAAAAAAAATTCATTCATTCTATGTGGCTAACATTATCCATTTTTATTTATTTATTTTTTATTGGTGTTCAATTTGCAAACATAGAATAACACCCAGTGCTCATCCCATCAAATGCCCCCCTCAGTGCCCGTCACCCAGTCACCCCCACCCCCTGCCCACCTCCCTTTCTACCACCCCTTGTTAGTTTCCCAGAGGCTGACATTATCCTGACAGCAAAATCAGGTTAAAGACTCCATTAAAAACAAAACTACAGGCCAATATCCCTGATGAACATGGATGCAAAAATTCTCAATGAAATATGAGCAAACCAAATCCAACAATACATTTAAAAAGTCATTCACTATGATCAAGTGGGATTTATTCTTGAATTGTAAGCATGGTTCAATATTCACAAATCAAGCAATGTGATAAAACACATTAATTAAAGAATAAGAACCATATTATAATTTCAATACATTAACAAAAAAGCATCTGACAAAGTACAACATCCATTCATGATAAAAACCCTCAACCAAGTGGGTTGAGAATGAACATACCTTAATGTAATAAAGGCCATATATGAAAATCCCATAGCTAATATCATTCTCCATGGGAAAACACTAAGAGCTTTTCCTCTACTGTTAGGAATAAGACAGGGATGTCCATTCTCACCAGTTATTTAGCATAGTACTGGAAGTCCTAGCCAAGCAATTAGACAACAGTAAAATCAGCAAGGAAGAAGTAAAACTTTCACTATTTGCAGATGACATGATACTCTATATAGAAAACCTGAAAGACCACCAAAAAAACCCTGCTGGAATTGATAAATGAATTCAGTAAATTTGCAGGATACAAAATCAATGCACAGAAATATGCTGAATTTCTAGTAATCTATAATGAAGCAATGGAAAGAGAAATTTATCAATCCCATTTACAATTGCACCAAAATCAATAAGATGCCTAGGAATAAACCTAACCACAGAGGTGAAAGACCTGTACTCTGAAAATTCTAAAATATTGATGAAAGAAATTGAAGATAATACAAAGAAATGAAAAGACATTCCATGCTTATGGATTGGAAGAACAAATATTCTTAAAATGCCTATACTATCCAAAGCAATATACACTTTTAGTGCAATCCCTATCAAAATACCAACAGCATTTTTCACAGAGCTAGAATGAACAATCCTAAAATTTATGGAATGACAAAAGACCTTAATAATCAAAGAAACCTTGAAAAAGAAAAACGCAAACCTGAGATATCAAAATTCCTGACTCCATGTTGTATTACAAAGCTGTAGTGATCAAAACAGTATAGTACTGGCACAAATACACAAATAGAACAGAATACAAAACCCAGAAGTTATCCCACAACTATATGGTCAATTAATCTTTGACAAAGCAGGAAAGAGTAGCCAATGGGAAAAAGACCGTCTCTTCAACAAACAATGTTGGGAAAACTGGATAGTAACATGCAAAGGAATGAAACTGAACTACTTCTTATACCATATACAAAAATAAATTCAAAATGGATTAAAGACCTAAATATGAGACCTAAAACCACAATAAGTCCTAGAGGAGAACACAAATACTAACTTATTTGACATTGGTTATAACATCTTTCTAGATATGTCTCCTGAAGCAAGAGAAACAAATGCAAAAATAAACTATTGGGATTTCATCAATTTAAAAAGCTACACGGTGAAGGAAACAATCAACAAAACTAAAAGGCAATCTATAAAATGGGAGAAGATATTTACAAATGACATCTCTGGGGGTGCCTGTGTGGCTCAGTCAGTTAAACATCTGCCTTTGGCTCAAGTCAGGATCCTGGAGTCCAAGGATCGAGCCCCGAGTCGGGCTCCCTGCTCAATGAGGAGTCTGTTTCTTCCTCTCCCTCTGCTCCTTCCCCTGCTCTCACTCTCTCTTTCTCTCAAGTAAATAAAATCTTAAAACAAAAAACCCCACAAATGACATATCTGATAAAGGGTTAATATCTAAAATATATAAAGAATTTTAAAAAACACAACACACCAAAAACAAATAATCCAATTAAAAAACAGGCAGAAGACATGAATAGGCATTTTTTCAAAGGAGACATGGATGGCCAACAGACACATGAAAGATGCTCAACATCACTGATTATCAGGGAAATGGAAATCAAAACTACAATGAGATATTACCTCACATTTGTCAGAATGGCTAAAATCAATACAGAAACAACAGGTGTTAGTGAGGATGTAGAGGAAGTGGAACTCTATTGCATTACTGGTGGAACGCAAACTGGTGCAACCACTCTGAAAAACAGTATGGAAATTCCTCAAAAAGTTAAAAATAAAACTACCCTAGGATCCAGCAATTGCACTACTAGATATTTATCCAAAGAATACAAAAACACTAATTCAAAGGGACGCATGCACCCTGATGTTTATAGTAGCATTATCAACAATATCCAAATTATGGGAACAGCCCAAGTGTTCATCAACTGATGAATGGATAAAGAAGATGTAATATCTATATCTATATAAAGAAGATGTGTTATACGTATATTTGTATATATATGTATATTCATATATATATATGCTTTAGGGATGAGTAATATTCTGTTATATATTATTATATAATATACACATGTTGTATATATTATTATACATATTGTATATATGTCATACAATATGTATAATGTATATGTATGTACAATGTATACATATGTATATGTATAATTATACATATTGTATATATTGTATATATTGTATATATGTATATATGTATTGTATATATTATTATACATATTGTATATATAATATGTACATAACAACTATATATAATATATACATATATACATAATATATAGTATATGTATATATTATATAGAGTGCTATTATTATTATTTTTTTAATTTTTTATTTATTTATGATAGTCACAGAGAGAGAGAGAGAGAGGCAGAGACACAGGCGGAGGGAGAAGCAGGCTCCATGCACCGGGAGCCTGATGTGGGATTCGATCCCGGGTCTCCAGGATCACGCCCTGGGCCAAAGGCAGGCGCCAAACCACTGCGCCACCCACGGATCCTAGAGTGCTATTATTATACATATTGTATATATATTATATATAGTATACCTATACATATTTTGTATATATTATACAATATTATATAATATATATACATATTGTATATATTATATATGTAATATATATAATAACTATATAGAGAGTTTTATATGTTATGCAATATTATATAATATATAATATACATATTGTATGTATTATTATACATTTATATATATTATATAATATACATATTGTATGTATTATTATACATATTGTATATATTTATTAATTATACAATATGTATATATTACATAGAGAGTGCTAGAGAGTGTTATGCTAAGCAAAATAAGAATGACAAATACCATATGATTTCAGACATATGTGGAATTTAAGAAATGAATGACCAAAGGGAAAAAAGAGAGAGAGAGAGAGGCAAGCCAAGAAACAATTAGTAGAGTAGTTAAGGTAACTACAGAGAACAAACTGATGGTTACCAGAGGGGAGGTGTGTGAGGGGATGGTTTAGGTAGATGATGGGAATTCAGGAGTGCATTTGTTGTGATGAGCACTGGGTTTTGTATGGAAGTATTGAATCACTATATGGTACACCTGAAACTAATATACTGTATGGTAACAAACTGGTATTCAAGTAAGAACTTGAAAAAATAAAAGGATAATACATAAAAAAAATAAAATAGATACTCCTCTCTGATCTAGTAGAATAAGTTGAATAGATATAAACATCATTCTTTTGTCCTATTATGCTAATTCTGATTTTTGTTTGTTTTTTATTTTAAGTTAGAATGATGTTGAATATTTTATTTGAGTATTTCTAAAGTTTAATGAGTCTTTTGAACACTTGGAATTTTTTAAATAGTATTGCTCTCCATTAAAGTGGCTCTATATTTTTAATCACCTCTTTAAAATATGTTGGCTTACCCTTTAGAAGAAAGGCGGTAATTATTATAATTACAAAGGACGTTATTACATAATTCTGTAATGCTTATTAAAATTTGAAAACAATATTTCTATTTTTATTAACATGATAGGTTTTCTAACTTGAGCTTGTAAAACTACAGGTGCAAAAACGTGGGTGCATCCAGTAATGTCTAATGTCACTCCAACCCTAAGCTTTACAGGCATCATTTGATTACTGTCTGCCATTGTTAAACAAGCACCTGTAAAGTCTTGTAGGCAAAGGGATTAGTGTAGTACATGGCTCTCTATCTGTACATAACTGTAAGTTAATTTTTAATCTATTTCTCCCATTCCTCACTCAGCACCTTTGGAAACTGCCAATCTGTTCTCTGTATCTGTAAGCTTGGCTTATTACTTTATTACTTATTTAATTTATAGATTCAAAATATAAGAAATCATACAGTAATGATCTTTTTCTGACTTTGACTTATTTCACTCAGCAAAATTCTTACAAGTTCTATCCATGTTGTTGCAAATGCCAAGATTTCATTCTTTTTTGGTAGCTAAATAACATTCCATTTTATATATATACTACAGCTTCTTTATTCGTTCGACCATGGGTGGAGACTTAGATTATTTCCATATCTTGGCTATTGATAAGTAATGCTGAAATGAACATAGAGTTGCATATATCTTTTCAAGTTAGTGTTTTGTTTTGTTTGGACAAATACACATGAGTGGAATAACCAGATCATATGTACTTCTATTTTTAATATTTGGAGGAACTTCCATACTGTTTTCCATAGTGGTTTTACCAATTTACATGTACACCATTAGTGCCCAGGTGTTTCCCTTTCTCCACATCCTTGCCAACACTTACTATTTCTTGATTAATGTTGCAGAGCCTCTTTTCAGAAATGCACCTGTTAGCCCAGATATGTCTTCTTTGGAAAAATGTCTATTCATATCTGCCCATTTTAATTTATTTATTTATATTTGTTTCAAATTTTTATTTAAATTCTAGTTAGTTAACATATAGTTTAATATTGGTTTCAGGAATAGAATTTAGTGATTCATCACTTACATATCATACCCAGTGCTTATCACAAGTGCCCTCCTTGGGATCCGTGGGTGGCGCAGTGGTTTGGCACCTGCCTTTGGCCCAGGGCACGATCCTGGAGACCCGGGATCGAATCCCACGTCGGGCTCCTGGTGCATGGAGCCTGCTTCTCCCTCTGCCTATGTCTCTGCCTCTCTCTCTCTCTGTGTGATGACTATCATAAATTAAAAAAAAAAAGGGCCCTCCTTAATACCCATCACTCCTTTAGCCCACCCCCCACCTCCCTTCCATCAACCCTCAGTTTGTTCTCTATAGTTAAGAGTCTCTTATGGTTTGCCTACATCTCCTTTTTCCCTTCCCCTATGTCTATCTGTTTTATTTCTTAAATTTCACATATGAATGCAATTATATGGTTATTCTTAGCATAGTACACTCTAGCTCCATCAATGTCATTGCAAATGGCAAGATTTCATTCTTTTTTATGGCTGAGTAATAATATTCCATTGTATATATACACCACACCTTCTGTACCCATTCAAGAGTTGATGGACATTTTGGGTCTTTCCATAATTTGGCTATCATTGATTATGCTGCTATAAATATTGGGGTGCATTTTACCCTTTGAATCAGTATTTTTGTGTCCTTTGGGTAAATACCTAACACTGCAAATGCTAGGTCTAGGGTAGTTTTATTTTTAACTTTTTAAGGAACTTCCATACTGTTTTCAGAGTTGCTGTACCAGTTTGCATTCTCATTAATAGTGTAAGAGCAGAGCTGCCCAATTTTTAATTGGACAATTTTTGCCATTAAATCATTTGAGTTACTTATATATTTTGGCTAATAGCCCTTCATCAGATATATGATTTGTAAATATTTTCTTCCAGTCAATAGGTTGCCTTTTTATTTTGTGGATGGTTTTCTTTCCTGTGCAGAAGCTTTTTAGTTTGATATAGTACCACTTGTTTATTTTTGCTTTTGATGCTTTTGCTTTTGGTGTCAGATTCAAAAAATTATTGCCAAGACGTATGTCAAGGAGCTTACCATCTACATTTTTTCTAGGATTTTTATAATTTCAGGTCTATGTTCAAGTCTTAACTGATGCTTTTAAGCTTTTTAAAAAGTAAACTGTACCACCAATGTGGGGTTTGAATCAATGACTTCAAGATCAAGAGTTGCATATCCCATTGACTGAGCCAGTGAGGTGACCCTAGTCTCTAATCCATTTTGAGTTAATTTGTGTGTGTGGTATAAGATAGTGGTCCAATTTCATTCTTTTGCATTTGGTTGTCCAGTATTCCCAGTACCATTTATTGAAGAAATTATCCTTTCCTCATTATATATTTGTGGCTCCTATGTTGTTAATTGACTCTATATGCATGGATTTATTTGGGGTTCTCTATTCTGTTGATCTATGTGTGTGTGTTTTTTGCTATTACCATTACCATTACTGTTTTAATTAACATAGCTTTGTAATATAATTTGAGATGAAGATGTATGATGCCTCTAGCTTTGTTCTTTCTCAAGATTTTTTGGCTATTCAGGGTCTTACATGGGTTCATACAAATTTTAGGATTGTTTGTTCTATTTCTGTGAAAAATGCCATTAGAATTTTGATAGGAATTGAGGCACCTGGGTGGCTCAGTCAGTTAAATGTCCAACTCTTGTTTTTGGCTCAGGTAATGATCTCAGGGTTGTGAGATTGAGCCCTGTGTCAGGCTCCACTGGGCCTGGAGTCTGCTTAAGATTCTTTCTCTCCCTTTCCCTTTGTCCTCCGCTCTCCCCAGTCTCTTCTCTTAAACAAAAAAGAATTTTGGTAGAGATTGGATTGAATCTGTAGACTGCCTTGCAGAGTTTGGGCATTTTATTTTATTTTTTTAAAAGATTGTATTTATTCATCAGAGAGAGAGAGAGTTAGAGAGCGAGCGAGTGAGAGAGAGAGAGCACAAGCAGAGGGAGGGGCAGAGGCAGAGGGAGAAGCAGGCTCCCGACTAAGCAGGGAGCCCAGTGCAGGGCTTAATCCCAGGATCCTGAAATCATAGCCTGAGCTTTAACTCAGGCAGATGCTTAACTAAATAACCCACGCAGGTGACGAAGTTTGGACATTGCTCAAGACAGCTCAGTCTTGAGCATGGAGCATCTTTCAATCTGTGAGCAATGGAATGTCTTGTATTGTTCCTGATCTTTAAGGACAAGATTTTAGCTTTTCCATTGAGTATGATGTTAGCTTTATCATTCTGAGGTACATTCCCTCTTACACCCATTTTGTTTAGAGTTCTTATCATAAATGGTTGTTGAATTTCACCAAATGCTTTTTCTGTATCTATTCAGACAATTATATGTTTGATGGTGATGTATGACATTGGCTGATTTGTGGATGTTGAACCATCCTTGCATCTCTGGAATAAATCCCACTTCACCATGGTGTATGATTTTTTAAATA
The DNA here is from genome assembly GCF_018345385.1 of Vulpes lagopus. NCBI lineage: Eukaryota > Metazoa > Chordata > Mammalia > Carnivora > Canidae > Vulpes > Vulpes lagopus. The sequence continues at coordinate 140,302,291 of NC_054825.1, forward strand.
TAGTTTTAAATTTGGTTTGCTAATACTCCATTGAGGATTTTCCCCTCTATGTTCATCAGGGATATTGGCCTGTAATTCTCTTTTCTTATGGCATCCTTGTCTGGTTCTGATATTAGGGTAATGTTGGCTTTGTAAAATGAGTTTGGAAAAGCTCCATCCTATTCTGTTTTTTGGATAAATTTGAGAATGACTGGTTTTAATTCTTCCTTGAAAGTTTGGTGGTAGAATTCACCTGTGAAGTTGTTTGGTCCTGGACTTTTATTTGTTGGGAGGTTTTTAATTACTAATTCAACTTCCTTGCTGATGATCATTTTTTTTAGATTTTCTCTTTTTATTATTCAGTCTTGGTAGGGTATATATTTGCAGAAATTTATTTATTTCTTCTAAGTTATTTACTTTGTTGGCATATAATTGTTCCTACTAGTCTCTTATGATTCTTTGTATCTTTCATTTCTGATTTTATATATTTGAGTTCCCTGTCTCTTTTTCTCAGTGAGTCTAGCTAATAGTTTGTCAAAGGTTTATCTTTTCAAAAAACTAGCGTTTAGTTCCATTGATCTTTTCTGTTGTCTTTTTAAATCTCTATTTTATTTATTTCTGCTCTAATCGTTGTTATTTCCTTCCTTCTACTAACAGTGAGCTTCATTTGTCTTTTTTTAAAATAATACATTTATTTTTTATTGGTGTTCAATTTGCCAACATACAGAACAACAACCAGTGCTCATCCCATCAAGTGCCCCCCTCAGTGCCTGTCACCCATTCACCCTCACCCCCCCCCCGCCCTCCTCCCCTTCCACCACCCCTAGTTCATTTCCCAGAGTTAGGAGTCTTCCATGTTCTGTCTCCCTTTCTGATATTTCCTACCCATTTCTTCTCCCTTCCCTTCTATTCCCTTTCACTATTATTTATATTCCCCAAATGAATGAGAACATATAATGTTTGTCCTTCTCCAATTGACTTATTTCACTCAGCATAATACCCTCCAGATCCATCCATGTTGATGCAAATCGTGGGTATTTGTCATTTCTAATGGCTGAGTAATACTCCATTGTATACATAAACCACATCTTCTTTATCCACTCATCTTTTGATGGACACCGAGGCTCCTTCCACAGTTTGGCTACTGTGGCAATTGCTGCTATAAACATCGGGGTGCAGGTGTCCCGACGTTTCATTGCATCTGAATCTTTGGGGTAAATCCCCAGCAGTGCAATTGCTGGGTCGTAGGGCAGGTCTATTTTTAACTCTTTGAGGAACCTCCACACAGTTTTCCAGAGTGGCTGCACCAGTTCACATTCCCACCAACAGTGTAAGAGGGTTCCCTTTTCTCCGCATCCTCTCCAACATTTGTGGTTTCCTGCCTTGTTAATTTTCCCCATTCTCACTGGTGTGAGGTGGTATCTCATTGTGGTTTTGACTTGTATTTCCCTGATGGCAAGTGATGCAGGGCATCATCTCATCTCATGTGCATGTTGGCCATGTCTATGTCTTCCTCTGTGAGATTTCTGTTTATGTCTTTTGCCCATTTCATGATTGGATTGTTTGTTTCTTTGGTGTTGAGTTTAATAAGTTCTTTATAGATCTTGGAGACTAGCCCTTTATCTGATACGTCATTTGCAAATATCTTCTCCCATTCTGTAGGTTGTCTTTTAGTTTTGTTGACTGTATCCTTTGCTGTGCAAAAGCTTCTTATCTTGATTAAGTCCCAATAGTTCATTTTTGCTTTTGTTTCTTTTGCCTTCGTGGATGTGTCTTGCAAGAAGTTACTGTGGCCGAGTTCAAAAAGTTCAAAGAACCAACTTCTGGTTTTGTTGATCTGTTCCACAGTTCTTCTGATCTCGATTTCGTTGAGTTCTACCCTAATCTTTATTAACCCTCTTACACTATTGGTGGGAATGTTCTGCTGGGTGTAGGATCTATTTGCTGTTTTTTCTCTAGCTCCTTTAGGTGTAAGGTTAGCTTTTGTATTTGAGTTCTTTCCAGTTTTTGAATGGATGCTTGTATTGCGATGTATTTCCCCCTCAGGACTGCTTTTGCTGCATCCCAAAGATTTTGAATGGTTGTATCTTCATTCTCATTAGTTTCCATGAATCTTTTTAATTCTTTCTTAATTTCCTGGTTGACCCTTTCATCTTTTAGCAGGATGATCCTTAACCTCCACGTGTTTGAAGTTCTTCCAAACTCCTTGTTGTGATTTAGTTCTAATTTCAAGGCATTATGGTCTGAGAATACGCAGGGAACGATACCAATCTTTTGGTATCAGTTCAGACCCGATTTGTGACCCAGCATGTGGTCTATTCTGGAGAAAGTTCCATGTGCACTTGAGAAGAATGTGTATTCAGTTGAGTTTGGATGTAAAGTTCTGTAGATATCTGTGAAATCCATCTGGTCCAGTGTATCATTTACAGCTCTCGTTTCTTTGGAGATGTTGTGTTTAGAATACCTATCGAGTGTAGAAAGCACTAGATTGAAGTCACCAAGTATAAGTGTATTATTATCTAAGTATGTCTTAACTTTGGTTATTAATTGATTGATATATTTGGCAGCTCCCACATTCGGGGCATATATATTGAGGATTGTTAAGTCCTCCTGTTGGATAGATCCTTTAAGTATGATATAGTGTCCCTCTTCATCTCTCACTACAGTCTTCGGGGTAAATTTTAGTTTATCTGATATAAGGATGGCTACCCCTGCTTTCTTTTGAGGACCATTTGAATGGTAAATGGTTCTCCAACCTTTTATTTTCAGGCTGTAGGTGTCCTTCTGTCTAAAATGAGTCTCTTGTAGACAGCAAATAGATGGGTCCTGCTTTTTTATCCAGTCTGACACCCTGCGCCTTTTGATGGGGTCATTAAGCCCATTCACGTTCAGAGTTACTATTGAAAGATATGAGTTTAGTGTCATCATGATTTTTATTCAGTCCTTGTTTTTGTGGATTGTTCCACTGGACTTCTTCTTGAAGGGGAATTTTAAGAGTCCCCCTTAAAATTTCTTGCAGAGCTGGTTTGGAGGTCACATATTCTTTCAGTTCCTGCCTGTCTTGGAAGCTCTTTATCTCTCCTTCCATTCTGAATGAGAGCCTTGCTGGATACAGTATTCTTGGTTGCATGTTCTTCTCATTTAGGACCCTGAATATATCCTGCCAGCCCTTTCTGGCCTGCCAGGTCTCTGTGGAGAGGTCTGCTGTTAGCCTAATACTCCTCCCCATAAAAGTCAGGGATTTCTTGTCTCTTGCTGCTTTAAGGATCTTCTCTTTATCTTTGGAATTTGCAAGCTTCACTATTAAATGTCGAGGTGGTGAACGGTTTTTATTGATTTTAGGGGGGGGGATCTCTCTATTTCCTGGATCTGAATGCCTGTTTCCCTTCCCAGATTAGGAAAGTTTTCAGCTATGATTTGTTCAAATACATATTCTGGACCTCTGTCCCTTTTGGCGCCCTTGGGAACCCCAATTAAACGTAGGTTTTTCTTCCTCAGGCTGTCATTTATTTCCCTTAATCTATCCTCATGGTCTTTTATTTTATTTTATTTTTTCCTCATGGTCTTTTAATTGTTTGTCTCTTTTTTCCTCAGTTTCCCTCTTTGCCATCAACTTGTCTTCTATGTCACTCACTCGTTCTTCCACCTCATTAACCCTCGTCATTAGGACTTCTAGTTTGGATTGCATCTCATTCAATTGATTTTTAATTTCTGCCTGATTAGATCTAAATTCTGCAGTCATGAAGTCTCTTGAGTCCTTTATGCTTTTTTCTAGAGCCACCAGTAGCTTTATAATAGTGCTTCTGAATTGGCTTTCTGACACTGAATTGTAATCCAAATTTTGTAACTCTGTGGGAGAGAGGACTGTTTCTGATTCTTTCTTTTGAGGTGAGGTTTTCCTTCTAGTCATTTTGCTCAGTGCAGAGTGGCCAAAAACAAGTTGTATTGGGAAAAGGAGAAAAAGAGAGGAGAGAAAGAAGGAACGAAAAGAGAAAAAGAAAAAAGGAAGAAAAAAGAAGAAAAAGAGAAAGAGAAAGAAAGGGAAAAAAAGGGTGGGGGAAGCAAACAGAAATCAAAAAGCAAAAAACAAAACAAAACAAAACAAAAAACCCACGGTGGGTATCTTCTGATTCTGTATACTTTAAGTCCCTTGACTTCCCCTGGAACTTGTCCATCTAGCTGGTCTTCTGGGAGAGGGGCCTGTTGTGCTGATTTTCAGGTGTTAGTGCTTGGGGGAGCTGCTCAGCCCCCTGCCTGGTGCAGGGCTCAGTGGGTGATGTTTATCCTGTTTATCTGGTGAGGCCACTGTGAGGCTCAGTAGGGGTTGTTTACCCCATGAGGCCCGGGGAGGAACAACCGCAGTGGCCGCAGCCAGCTCTGGAGCCCTGGAGTCAGCTCCGCAGTAACTAGGGAGCTCTCTGCAGGGCCTGGATGCTCTGGGGCGGGGCTGCTGATCTGCTCAGCTCGGGGTAGGAGCGTCCTCGCTGTCCTGGACCCTCCCGGCCTCTGCCTGTCCCGCGGGGAGGCCGGATCCTGGGCTGTGTCCCGCCCTGTGCTCCGGGGCCTGCGCTGTTGGATTCGCGCTCCCGCCCCGCAGCCCCCTCCGCGGAGCCGCCGCCCGAGCCCCTCCGAGCTGCTCCGGGTCCCGCCGTGCGCGCTGCAGCCCTTAGGGAGCTCCGCGCACTCTCCCGGGGCGCAGGTGCCTGTTAGTGTCCCCGGGAGCCCAAGGGCATCCCCGCCCTCCTGGGTCCTGCTCTAACTCCCTGCGAGCCCCTTTCCGCGGGGAAGGTTGGTGCAGCTCCTGCTTCTCCGGGACGGGGCTCTCCTGTCCTGGGGACACTCGCCCCGGCCTCAGCCCGGCTCCTCGTGGGCCCCTCCCCCCTGGAGGCCTTTTGTGTCTTTCTTTCTTTTTCCCCGTCTTCCTACCTTGATAGAAGCGCGAACTCTTCTCACTGTAGCGTTCCAGCTGGTCTCTCTTTAAATCTCAGGCCGAATTCGTAGATTTTCAGGATGATTTGAAGGTTATCTAGGTACTTTGGTGGGGACAGGTGACTTGGGGACCCTACTCTTCCACCATCTTGCCCCTCCTCAGTCTGTTTCCATTTGTCTTTTTTATCTAGTTACTTGAGGCATAAAGTTAGGCTATTTACTTAAGACCTTTTAGTTTCTTGAGGTAGGCATTTATTACTATGAACTCTCCTCTAAGAAGTGCTTTTGCTACAACCCATAAATTTTAGTATGTTATATTTCTATTTTCATTTATCTGAAGTTATTTTTTGATATCTCCTTTTATTTCTTCAATGACTCCTTGGTTATTCAGTATCCTGTTGTTTAATCTCCACATATTTGTGTATTTTCCAATTTTCTTCATGGAAATTAATTTCTAGTTTCATACTATCATAAGAAAAAAATGTTTGATATGATTTCAATCCTTTAAAATTTATTAAAACTTGTTTTGTGGCCTAACATATGATCTGTCTTGGAAAACATTCCATATGCACCTGAGAAGAATGTGTATTCTGTTATTTTGGGATGGAATGTTCTATAAATATCTGTTAAGCCCATCTGGTCAAATGTGTCTTTTAAGGCCAATTTTTCCTTATTGGTTTTCTGTTTGATCTATTCACTGATATAAGTGGTGTATTAAAGTTCCTTACTATTATTGTTTTTCTCTATTTCTCATTAGATCTGTTAATATTCATATGTGTGTGTGTGTGTGTGTGTGTGTGTGTATATATTCCTATGTTGGGAACATAAATATTTACAAATGTTGTATTTTCTTGCTGGATTTACTCTTTATCATTATGTAATGTCTTTCTTTGCCTCTTATTAGAATCTGTTTTAAATTCAATTTTTTTCTGATATAAGTACAGCTACCCCAGCTTTCTTTTGGTTTCTATTAGCATGAAATATCATGTATATGAGTCTCTTCTAGGCAGCATAGAGATGGGTCTTGTTTTTGCACTTATTCAGCCACTTTATGTCTTTTGATTGTATAATTTAGTCCATTTATATTTAAAGTCATTATTGATAGGCATGCACTTATATATATTAATAATGACTTTAAATGTAAATAGACTAAACTTACCATTTGGTTAACTACTTTCTGGCTGTTTTTGTAGTTCCTCTGTTGTCTTTTCTAATTCTCTTGCTTTCTTCCTTTGTGGTTTGATGAATCACTTTAGTGATTATCTAAAGAAAGGCTTATATTCCTTTCTTTATCTTTTGTGTATTTACTTTAGGTTTTTGTTTTGTGGTTACCATGAGACATATATAAAAATTTATACCTCTAATAGTGTATTTTAGCTGATAAAAACTTAAGTTTGATCCCACTGGAAAGCTCAACATTATTATTCCCCCCACCACATATTATGTTTTTAATGTTATGTTTTATATCTTTTTATCTCATGTATCCCTTAATTATTGTAATAGCTTTTAGTACCTTTATTTTGTAACTTTCATTGTAGCTTTGTTAGTGATTAAGCAACTACCTTTCCTATACATTTATCTTAATGAGTGAAGTTCATCTTTCATATATGTTATTGTTACAAATTAGTGCCCTTTCTTTTTAGCTTAAGGAAGTATCTTTAACACTTCCTCTAAGGCCAGTTTATCTCTCCTTCCCTTCTGAATGATCACTTTGCTGGGTAGAGTATTCTTGGTTGAAGTTTTTTCCTCCAGCACTTTGTATATGTCATACCACTTCCTTCCGGCCTGTAAGGCTGTTGGTGAAAAATCTACTGATGGTCTTATGGGGTTCCCTTGTATGTAAGAAGTTTTGTGTTGTTTGTTTGTTTCCTTTTTGTTGCTTTTAATATTCTCCCTCTGTCTTTAACTTTTGATATTTATTTAATTTTTTAGAGATTTTTAAATTTTATTTGACACAGAGAGAGAGAGAGAGAGAAAGAGGGAGAGAGAGCACAAGCAGGGGGAGTGGCAGGCAGAGGGAGAGGGAGAAACAGGCTACCATCTGAGCAAGGAGCCTGATGTGGTGCTCAATCTCAGGACCTTGGGATCATGATCTGAGCTGAATGGAAATACTTAACTGACTGAGCCAACCACGTACCCCAACTTTTGATATTTTAATTATAATGAGTCTTGGCTTGGATTTCTTTGTGTTCCTCTTATTTGGAATTTTCTGAGCTTCCTGGATCTGGATGTATGTTTCCTTATCCAGGGTAGGTAGGTTTCCTGCCCCTAGTTCTTCAAATAAGGTTTCTGTCCCTTTCTCTCTCTGTTTCTTCTGGGACTCCTAAAATATGAATGTTAGTCTGCTTGATGTTGTCCTGTAAGTCCCTTAAGCTACGTTCATTTTTAAAATTCTCCTTTTACTTCACTACTCTGATTGATTGCTTGCCTTCTAGTTAACTGATCCTTTCTTCTGCTTCATCTTGTTTATTGTTAAACCCCTCTATTGTTTTTTTTTCCATTTCAGTTATTATATTCTTCTGCTTTGTGACTTCTATTTGGTACCTTCTTCTTCCTCCTCTTCCTCCTCCTTCTCCCCCTCCTTCTACTCTTCCTCTTTCTCCTCCTCTTCCTTTTCTTCTTCTTCTTCTTCTTCTTCTTCTTCTTCTTCTTCTTCTTCTTCTTCTTCTTTTCTTTTCTTTTCTTTCTTTCTTTCTTTCTTTCTTTCTTTCTTTCTTTCTTTCTTTCTTCTTTCTTCTTCTTTCTTTTCCTTATCTCTTTGTTGAGGTTTAATTTTGTTCCATTGTTTCAAGTTTAGTGAGCATCTTTATGACCATTACTTTAAATTCTTTACCAGGTTAATTATTTATCTCCGTTTCTTTAAGCTTTTTTTTTTCCTGAGATTTTATCTTGGTATTTCATTTGAGACATCTTTCTCTGTTTCTTCATTTTTCTTTATACTTTGTGTTGGTTTCTATAGCCGATGAAACAGCTACCTCTCCTAGTCTTGAAGGAGAGGCCTTGTGTAGGAGATGAACTTGTTGCTCAACCCACCTTGGCTCTTAGTTGTCTCTCAAATGTTTGTACTTGTTCAAGCAGCCTATTATATTTTTAATAGCTCCCACTCATTCAGGATATGCCAAGACCTGTCAGTGTCCCAAAGAGGAAGATCTTAGCACCTAGATTCCAGCTGACTGAATGCCAGATCCTCAGGCATCAGCTTTTAAACCTGTGCAACTATATACAGTCCTGTTGGACCACAAACATAAGGCGCATTTGTCATCAAGGGCTGGGTGATCTGGAGGTGTCCTCTGCACAACAGTCACAAAAATCAGGGCTACAGATCTGTATAAAAGCCCTTCTCTGGGAGATTCTAGCAAGCTGAAACAAGGCAGAAGGAGAGCACCAAGGTGGCATCCATAGCCTCAATTCCTGGAGAGCAACTCTATAGGCCAGTAAATGTGTGCCAAACCTGCAGTGTGATCCTCAGGCCAAAACTCCAGGACAAGTAAAGGAGCCTCCTTCATAGAAGATTGGGGGTTCTTCCTCAGCTTGCTATCTGTGTAGTACTTTAGGGGAAGTAGTCCACCAAGAGACATCTTTCTGATTGTCATCATCCCATGGGACCTAGGACTGGAAGCACCCCTGGCCATTAGAGTTATGTGATCAATAGTTGTCTCCTGGTTAGCAGCCACAAAAACTAGTGTTGCAGAAAGATATCTGTAAAGCTACCCTTCAGGAAACAGTGGTGTTCCAGAGCATGTAATCAGTAAGCTTGAATGTAATACATACCCTCTGAGGTCTCTGGAAAGTTTTCCAGTCAGCCCCAAGATGCATGTTTAATTAGAATCCTGTCCCTGAGACCTCAGTCATGATAATTAGCTAATAGGGCTCCTTCATGGTAAGACTGAGTTCCTGGGTCTGTTGCCTCTTGCTTTGCTCTGGAGATGGTAGCTGATTAAGAATTATTTTTCTATTGGTTATAATCCTGTGGGACTCATGAGTGGAAGCCCCACAGGCCACCAGAACCAGGTTATATTAGAGGTATTCCCTAGAAGCAGTCACAAAAATTAGGAAGCCAGACAGGGATATGAATATCTTTCTGGGTGATACCAATTTTTACAGTCCCATGGGTGCAGGAACAAAAGTTCCTCTGGGCCCCAGAGTCAGGAGATCAAGAAGCATGCCCTAGGCAGCTGCTGCAAAAATCAGGGCACCAGATGCCTGTAAAATCTCCCTTCCACAAAATACTGAGGCTTTGGAGCATAGCAAAGAGAAAGTATGAAGATGGTACCTGTCAGTCTCCATCCCTGGAAAGTGTTTTGGCAAGCTCCTAGATATGCGTGTTTAGTTGGATGCCTGCCTCTCAGACCAATGCTTTTAACAAAAGCGCATGTCCCTTCTTTACTCTTTAAGTCTGGGTGTGATGGGCTCCCTTTGGTTTAAGGCTCCAGAGAGGTGAGTCTGAGCGCATAAGCCCTTTGAGAGGTATTTCTCAGTCTTGTGTGTCTCAGGGCATGAATCCCATTGATTTTCAAAGTTAGATGATTTGGCAGCTCATCTCTCAGGTTCAGGTCTTAAAAGTTAAGAGTGTCTAATATGGTTTGTAAGCCTTCACTCCTCAGGAAGAAGCTCTGGATTTTGAGTTAGTTCCCAGTTGTGGGTCTCCTTGAAGGGGATGGAGTTTAATTGCAAGATTGTGTTCTAGCCTTTCCTACCTGGTTTGATGTTGTTTTATTCTAATTAGCCTGATGTGTAGTTGTCACTCAGCCAGACTTTAAGCTTTTTAAAAGGAATATTTTTCCATATGTAGCTTTAGCCTCAGTGTTGGAACAGATGAATTCAGGATCTTCCTATGTCACCATCTTGAATGAGAATGCTATAAATTAATTTTTTAAAATAATGAATATTCTTTTCCTGACTATATAAATATATAATTATATAAATAATAAATTCCCATTTTGGAAGTTCATGAAAGCAAAGAAAAATAGAAAAAATTAAAGACTTTTTATGTAAAATATAAAATTAAAGTCCTATATATAATAGTTACATACATATATATAGACACACACACATATATATAATTCATCATTATTTCTTTATTTTTACATTTTTATTTAAATTAATTAACATATAATGAATTATTAGCTTTAGGGGTGGAGATCAGTGATTCATCAGTCTTATATAATACCCAGTGCTCATTACATCACATGTGCTCCTTATCCTCATTTCATCACCCCTACCCTCTCCCCTCCACCGACCCTCAGTTTGTTACCTGTGATTAAGAGTCTTTTATGGTTTGTCTCTGTCTCTGATTTCATCTTGTTTTATTTTTCCCTCCCTTCTCCTATGATTCTGTTTTGTTTCTTAAATTCCACATATGACTGAGCTTATATGATAATTGTCTTTCTTGGACTTACTTCACTTAGCATAATATTTTCTAGTTCCATCCATGTTGTTGCAAATGACAAGATTTTATTTTTTTATGGCTGAGTAGTATTCCACTGTATATGTATACATTTTTTTTATCCATTCACTGCCCATGGATATGTGGGCTCTTCCATAGTTTGGCTACCGTGGATATTGCTGCTATAAACATTGGGGTGCAGGTGCCCCTTCAGATCACTACATTTGTATCTTTGAGGTAAATCTCTAGTAGTGCAATTGCTGGGTCATAGGGTAGCTCTATTTTCAACTTTTTGAGGAATGTCCATACTGTTTTCCAGAGTGGCTGCACAAGCTTGCATTCCCACCAACAGTGTATGAGGGTTCCCCTTTCTCCACGTCCTTGCCAACATCTGTCGTTTCCTGACTTGTTCATTTTAGCCATTCAGACTAGTGTGAGGTGGTATCTCATTGTGGGTTTGGTTTGTATTTCTCTGAAGCCAAGTGATATGGAATATTTTTTCATGTGGTCTGTTGGCCATTTATATGTCTTCTTTGGAGAAATGTCAGTTTATGTCTTCTGCCCATTTCTTGATGGGATTATTTGTTCTTTGGGTATTCAGTTTGATAAATTCTTTGTAGACTTTGGATAGTAGCCCTTAATCTGATATGTCATTTGTAAATATCTTCTCAGTTCTGTCAGTTGTCTTTGGTTTTGTTGACTGCTACCTTTGCTGTGCAAAAGCTTTTTATCTTGACAAAGTCCCAGTAGTTCGTTTTTGCCTTTGGAGACATGTATAGCAAGACGTTGCTGCAGCCAAGGTGGAAGAGCTTGCTGCCTGTGTTCTCTAGGATTTTGAGGGATTCCTGTCTCACATGTAGGTCTTTCATCTATTTTGAATCTATTTTTGTGTATGTTGTAAGGAGATGGTCCATTTTCATTCTTCTGTATGTGGCTATCCAATTTTCCCACACCATTTGTCGAAGAGACTTTTTTCCATTGGATATTCTTTCCTGCTTTGTTGAAGATGAGTTGACCATAGAATGGAAGGTCCATTTCTGGATTCTTAATACTGTTCCATTAATCTTTGTGTCTTTTTTTTTTTTTGTCAGTACTACATTGTCTTGATGATTAGAGTTTGGTAATAGAGCTTGGAGTCTGGCATTGTGACACCACCAGTTTTGGTTTTCAACATTCCTTTGGATACTTGGGATCTTTTCTGGTTCCATACAAATTTTAGGATTATTTGTTCCAACTCTGTGAAATAAGTTGATGGTATTTTGATAGGGACTACATTGAATGTATAGATTGCTCTAGGTAGCATAGACATTTTAATAATATTTATTCTTCTAATCCATGAGCATGGAATGTTTTTCTATTTCTTTGTGTCTTCCCCAATTTCTTTCATGAGTGTTTTATAGCTTCCTGAGTATACGTCTTTTGCCTCTTTGGTTAGGTTTATTCCTAGGTATCTTATGGTTTTGGATACAATTAGGGTTGACTCCTTACCTTCTTTTTCTTCTGTCTCATTGTTAGTGTATAGAAATGCAGCTGTTTTCTGTGCATTGATTTTATATCCTGCTACCTTGCTGAATTCCTGTATGAGTTCTAACAATTTTGGGGTGGGGTCTTTGGGAACATATGTTTCTATGGAAACATATAGAGTATCATGTCATCTGCAAAGAGTGAGAGTTTGACTTCTTTGCTGATTTGGATGCCTTTTATTTCTTTTTGTTGTCTGAATACCGAGGCTAGGACCTCCAGTATTATGTTGAACAGCAGTGGTGATAGTGGGCCTGCACTGTACACTGTACAAGGGGTTCTTGACCCCAGGGGAAAAGCTCTCAGTTTTTCCCCATTGAGAAGGATATTTGCTGTGGGCTTTTTTATATGTATTTTATGATATTGAGGTATGTTCCCTTTCTATGCCTACACTGTGAAGAGTTTTAATCAAGAAAGGATGCTGTACTTTGTCAAATGCTTTTTCTGCATCTATTGAGAGGATCATATGGTTCTTGTCCTTTCTTTTATTAATGTAGGGTACCAGATTAATTGATTTGCAGATATCCCTTCCAGCCCAGGGATAAGTCCCACTTGGTTGTGGTGAATAATCCTGTTAATATACTGTTGGATCCTACTGGCCAGTATTTTGGTGAGAATTTTGACATCTTTGTTCATCAGGGATATTGGTCTGTAATTCTCCTTTTTGGTGGGGTCTTTGATTGGTTTTGGGATCAAGGTAAAGCTGACCTCATAGAAAGAAGTTAGAGGTTTTCCTTCTATTTCTATTTTTTGAAACAGCTCCAGAAGGATAGGTATTAATTCTTCTCTAAACATTTGGTAGAATTCTCCTGGGAAGCCATCTGGCCCTGGACTTTTGTTTGTTGGGAGGTTATTTATTTATTTATTTATTTATTTATTTATTTATTTATGAGAGACACACAGAAAGAGGCAGAGACATAGGCAAAGGAAAAGCAGGCTCCCTGCAGGGAGCCTGATGCAGGACTATCCCAGGACCTCCGGGACCATGCCCTGAGTGAGCAAAGGCAGATGGTCAACCACTGAGCCACCCAGGCACCCCTTGTTGGGAGGTTTTTGATTAATGCTTGAATTTCCTTGCTGGTTATGGGTATATTCAGATTTTCTATTTTTTCCTGTTTGAATTTTGGTAGTTTATATGTCTCTGGGAATGGATCTATGTCTTCCAGATTTCCTAATTTGTTGGCATATAGTTGCTTATAATATGTTCTTTTAATTGTATTTCTCCAGTGTTGCTTGTGATCTCTCCTCTTTCATTCAGGGTTGTTTTTTGCATCCTTTCTCTTTTCTTTTTGGTAAGTCTGGCCAGGGGTTTATCAATATTATTAATTCTTTCAAAGAATCAGCTCTTAGTTTCATTGATCTTTTATACTGTTCTTTCATTTCAATTTCATTGATTTCTGCTCCAATCTTTATTATATCTCTTCTTCTGCTGGGTTTAGGCTTTATTTGCTGTTCTTTCTCCAGGTCCTTTAGATGTAAGTTGGGTTGTGTATTTGAGACTTTTCTTATTTCTTAAGAAAGGCTTTTTGGCTGTATACTTCCCTCTTAGGACTGCAAGCAAAACCTTTGCTGCATCCCAAAGGTTTTGAACAGTTGTCCTTTCATTTTCGTTTCCATGAATTTTTAAAATTCTTCTTTAATTTCCTGGTCGATACATTCATTTTTTAGTAGGATGCACTTTAGCCTCCATGTATTTAAATTATTTCCAAATTTCCTCTTGTGTTTGAGTTGCAGTTTCAAAGCATTATGGTCTGAAAATATGCAGGAAATGATCCCAATCTTTTGGTACCAGTTGAGACTTTATTGTGACCCAATATGCAATCTATTCTGGAGAATGTTCCATGTGCAATCAAGAAGAATATGTATTCTGTTGCTTTAGGGTAGAATGTTCTGAATATATCTCTGAAGTCTATCTGGTCCAGTGTATCATTCAAAGCCCTTATTTCCTTGTTGATCTTCTGCTTAGATAATCTATCAATTGTAGTGAGTGAGGTGTTAAAGTCCCCTACTACTATTGTATAATTATTGTTGTATCTTTAATTTTGTTATTAATTGGCTTATATAACTGGCTTCTCCCATGTTAGAGGCATAAATATTTATAACTGTTAGATATTCTTGTTGGATAGACCCTTTAATTATATAGTGTCCTTCCTCCTCTCATATTACAGTCCTTGATTTTAAATCTAATTTGTCTGATATAAGGATTGCCATCCCAGCTTTCTTTTGATGTCAATCAGCACCACTCCTTTATCCATTTATCTGTCGATGGACATCTGGGCTTTTTCCATAGTTTGGCTATTGTGGATATTGCTGCTATAAATATTGGGGTGTGAGTGTCCCTTTGGATCCCTAGTGGTGCAATTGCTAGGTCATAGGGTAGCTCTATTTTCAACTTTATGAGGAATGTCCATACTGTTTTCCAGAGTGGCTGCACCAGCTTGCGTTCCCACCAACAGTGTAAGAAGGTTCCCCTTTTTCCATATCCTTGCCAACATCTGTCATTTCCTGACTTGTTCATTTTAGCCATTCAGACTAGTGTGAGGTGGTATCTCATTGTGATTTTGATTTGTATTTTTCTGATGCTTAGTGATGTGGAGCATTTTTTTCATGGGTCTGTTGGCTATTTGTATGTCTTCTTTGGAGAAATGTCTTTTCATGTAAAGGAAATATTTTATTTGAAATATACAAGCAGGAAGTGCACACACATGAGTATATATCTCAATGAATTATTACCTAGAGAACACACCTGTGTAAGTACCACCCAGATCAAGACATAAAACAGAATTAGCACTTCAGATGACTGCATCTTTCCAGTTCCCCTCCTACCACCAAAGGTAATTAACATTTTGACTTCTGTCATTCTAGATTTGTTTCTGCATGTTGTTAAACACACACACACACACACACACACACACACACACATATGTAATTTTCTTTTGTGTTGGCTTCTTTTACTTAATATCATGTTACTGAGATTTATCCATTTATCACATGTAGCTATTTAGAATTTATAATTGACCCATTTTACAATTGAAGGATGAGTGAGTTAGGATGAAAGAATTATAATTTTATATTTCAACCACTCCTTTTTCTAATTTTAGCTTTTTGAGGAACAACTGAGAAGCATAGTTATATATTTTTAAACTATACAACATGATGTTTTGATATATATATATCTATACTAGAATGATTACCAAGATCAAAATAATTAACATATTTATCATCTGACACAGTTAAAGTAGGTAACTCTTTTTTTGTAGTGAGAATGCTTCAGCAATACTCTCAGCCACTTTCAAGTATATGCTATTGTTATTAACTATGGTTACCACCATGTTGTGAATTAGATCTTCAGAACTTATTCCTCTTATAACTGAAAATGTGTGCCCTTTGACTTTTCCCTTCCCCAGTCCCTGGCAACCACCATTCTATTCTCTGTTTTTATGAAATCAACCAAGCAGTGTGTTAAATGCTTTATGTATGCAATATTATTTATCTTCATAATAATCATAGACTTAGGTCTTCATTCATTCATTCATTCATTCATTCATTCCTCTTCAATTAACAAATACTTATTTATACCCATTATATATCAGGTACTCACTCTTCTAGGTGTTAGGGAATCAGCCAAAAGAAAGAGACATATATCTGTGAATAATAGTTAAATAGTTAAAGTGGATAAGAATCTTTTTTTTTTTTAATTTTTATTTATTTATGATAGTCACAGAGAGAGAGAGAGAGGCAGAGACACAGGCGGAGGGAGAAGCACGCTCCATGCACCGGGAGCCTGATGTGGGATTCGATCCCGGGTCTCCAGGATCGCGCCCTGGGGCAAAGGCAGGCGCCAAACCGCTGCGCCACCCAGGGATCCCAGTGGATAAGAATCTATGCCTTCCTGGAGCTTACACTTTATAAGCAAGATATTGGTATATTAGATAAATGTCGCTGAGAAAAATAAGGCAAGGAAGGGAGTATAAGGAGCTGGTGATGAAGGAGGAATGTTTGTTATTTTATTTTATTTATTTTATTTTATATTTTGAGAGAGAGAGCATGAATGGAGTGGGGGAGCAGAGGGGGAGTGAGAATCCCAAGCAGACTCCACATCCAGCATGAGCCTGATGTGAAGTTCATCTCACAACCCTGGATCATGACCTGAGTCAAAATCACAAGTTGGTTGCTTAATCAGCTGAGCCACCCCGGCACCTCAGCATGTTCACAATTTTAGATTGTAAGTGAAGGAATATATACCACTGAGAAAATGACCTTTGAGTCCAAGCTTAAAGGAAGGGAGGGAATAAACCATGCATAGAAGAGCATTCTATGCAGAAGAAAAGGCAAGAGTAAAAGCCTGCAAGAAGAAGCTTTTTGGTGTTTTGAAAACAAGAAGGGTGGTGTGGCTAGAAGGCGAGTGCAAAGAGACAAAGTTATGCAGGCAAAGGTTGGGTCAGATCTTGCAGGCAACTAACTATAAGGACTTAATTTTTGCCTAAATGAGACAGAAGGCACTGGCGTCTTTGATCAGAGGAGGGACATGGTAGGACCTACATATTAACAAAGTCATTCTGTCTGTTTTATTGAATGGGGCAAGGGCAGGGTGCCCTGCCATTAGCTATTAGTATCCCCATTTGGCAGGTCAGGAGAATGAGACTTGGACATGACCCAGGTTATAAACTCTTAACAAACAGAGCAGCAGCATCAGTATCATCTGGGACCTAGAAATGAAGACTCTCAGGCCCTACCCCAGACCAGCTGAATTCCAATCTGCACTTTAGGAGGAATCTCAAGTGATTTCCATGTGCCTTAAACTTTGAAAAGCCTTGGTCTAAACCTCTGCAATATACTGTTGAAGCTCATTGACCAGGGAAGAATACTATTGAAGGGATGTTCTAAGAAAATGTTATTTGGTAGCATATAAATAGAGAAGAGAAAGAGAGATCAACCAGGAGGAAATTGTAATAACCCAGAAGTGTGGGGCTGAATAGCTGAAAAGAATAACAATGGGAGTGAAAAATAATTTTTAACAAGGAATGGAAGGAAGTGTTTTTAATGAAGGAAAAAGCCCATAAAACTTAGGCAATGATTAGCTATACTCGTGAGTGGAAAGGGACCATGAGACAAAGAGATAAAACATGATACTGAATTTTCAAACCTTGGTAAGAGAGTTACTGGATCATTCCTGGAAAAAGAGAAGTAAGAACAGGGATCGTGAGGATGAAGTCAAGGCAAGTTTCAAATTGCTGAACCAAACTTGGTGTTGGTTGCAAACGTTCAGCAGGTAGTCAGGAATCTCTGAATAGAGAAGACTTGGAGCTGAACTACTAGTTTTGGAGTCATTTGCCTAGAGGTGCCTATTGAAGCAAAGTGAGTGATTGAGATATTGAGGGAAAAGACAGAAGTAGACTGACCACATACCTAGGACCAACACCCATTTTGGGAAGGGTAGGAAGCAGAAGAAGGGCAGTCAGTCACAGAGGGAAGTAGAGAGTGTAGTATCTTAAAATCAAAGACGGTAAGAGAGTTTCTCTTTGGCTACATGCCATGGAGGTTAGGAGAAATCAAAGAAGATGTATCTTAGCAACAGACAAATCAAGCTGTTGGTGTATTTCAAAGAATGATTTCACAGGAATGAAAGCCAGAGTCTTATACAGAGGGTGGGAGATCAGGAAACATGATCTTCACCCTTAGAGATGTCCCAATCACCAGAAAGGTAGACAAGATAACCCTATTAGGTAATTATCTAAGAACATGCACTTACTGACAAATGAACAGTTGTATATGTATGATTCATATTTTTTTGTAACCCATCAATGTATTATATAGATATATACATGGTTCTAGGATTTGCAAAACTCTAAATGAAAGTCAAACTTCAGACAAGATATATTTCTTTTTGGCTTTTTTGAAAAACCTGATTAGAATTTTTTGGGTCACATTTTATCTAACCAGTGCACACTTTTGCTATGGCTCTTATTTTATTGTTCTAATTGCTGATTACTTAGTGTAAAAGATATGTTTTTTGTTTGCTGTTTGTTTGCTTGTTTGTTTTAGGTCATCTTTGCTGCTTAACAAGTGTTACTACAACTGTGACTCCATTGTTATGGAGCACTAAGGGGGTCCATTAAACAATCAGCCTCGTGTAAATGACCATCACATGACCAAGAACTACAGCCTCATGGGGCCAAATGTCACTCAGTGATGCCAAGTCAAAAGAATGCTTCAAGAGCTGCTTCTGCAGTAAAAATCACTCGTGTATCACTCATGGGATACACTCTCTCAGAATCATAATAGAATTTATTTACTCTAAATAAATATTTGATAGTGTTCTATTTAATGACTTCCTAAAGATCAAATATACCAAAATATATCCTTCTTTAAAAAAGAAAATGTGACTGAGAATATGAAAAAAAGCGTGAATATTAGTGTTTGCAATTCCATTTTTTTTTTTTCAAAGAAGTCAGGAATCAGGAACACTTTCATTGTTGTCTCTCCAGCTCCCTGCACTGGTGATGGCTCTATACTGGCTCACCTCACACTTACACTTGAGGGGCTGTGTGTGTGCAGATGAATTGAATGCAAACTCTGGAGGATAAGAAGCCAGGGAGGCAGCAAGTGTAGTATTTCTTCAGAAATGAAGGAATAAGGGTTTACGCTAAATGAGAATAAACAGAAGCTAAAGATAAAATGTTGTAATGAAAATTAGAGAGTTCTGGTACATATCTTTCCAAGTTGTACTACTTTCAACTTAAGATTTGGTCTATTAAATGGGAATAAATATGGTGCCTATCCTATAGCATTGTTGTGAAGAATAAATGAGAAAATAAATGTAAAGCAAACATACGATATTTTATAGGTGATTGAGAAATGACAGTGGTTGTGCTCCTCACACATACTCTCTCTCCTCCAAAGCATTTATTGGGGAAGAATTGTATTTACTTTCTCTCCTGTGGAAGGAATTTGGGGCAGGGTAGAAGTTGGCAAACCTATGGAATCTTTCTAGAAAGGAAGCAAGACGATGGGAGAAGCAATAGTTCCTACCTCCTCCAGATGCCTGGTTCCCACAGAAATCTGTGGGTTGTCCAGCTGTGACAGTGGTCTATGGGGCAGTGTGTTCTCTGCATCAGAGACATTCCCTGCTTGGTTCAGTTGCTAGCTCTAGGCTTTAATTTCCTGTCCTTCATTTCCTGTATTCTGTCTTCCCTGTTTCTTTTGAACCTAAGATGGGATTCCTTCTCTCTGCCCAAATGCCAGATATGCAGAGTTCATTTCTTTGGGACTTCTCTGCACCTCAGCACCAATTCTCAGATGAGGGTAAGGATGAAATCAATCGCAGGTAGGACTCAGCTAGCATCCCAGGATGATGCTTAAGGCTTAGGGTTATGGCAGGTATTAACAAATTAAAGCATGAAAAGAGAGAAATTTGATTTGACCACATAAAGTTACTGTTGGTTTCAGGCACTTGCATTTCTTTATCATTTGTGTCTAATTACCTTGTAACACCACATATATATGGCTATCATTAACCGACTCTGACTCAGTTAAACCTGTACCATGATCGTCTGTTCATTTATGTTTATTGCACTATAATGATAGTAACCTTATATTATTTGTAATAAAAAAGGTAGTGATATTGTATGTTGTTCAAAATAGTCCATATTGTGTTTTGCCATAACATGGAGATACTATAATCCTTTCCTGATACTCTCACTCTAAAATCTACTTCACAAGCCCACCCCCCGGAGACTACATTTCTTTTTTCCTTTCCTTTATTTTGGAGACTACATATTTTTTTTAAAGATTTTTATTCATTTATTCATGAGAGATACAGAGAGAGAAGCAGAGGCACAGGCAGAGGGAGAAGCAGGCTCCATGCAGGGAGCCCGATGTGGGACTTGATCCTGGGACTCCAGGATCATGCCCAGAGCCGAAGGCGGGCGCTAAACTGCTGAGCCACCCAGGGATCCCTGAGGCTACATCTTTTTAATGCTTCTCTGGGGTGGTAGTTCTTACCCTTTTCTCCGTGTGTCATTGACCCATTTAATTAAGCATTTGATGAACCCTAACAGCCTTTTTCCCAGAAAAATGCATATAATCCTAAATTTTACATACAATTCAGGGTTCAGAGAACCCTTGGTTGCATTAAAATCTAGGTTAAGAACCTCAGTTCTGGAAGATTTGGAATTTTTTTCTTTTTTTTCATATGGACAACAGAGTAATAATTACAAATGAGTATTTGGTGCTTACTATGTGCCAGGCACTGTTGGAAGGTGACTTAAAACTTGCACGTGCATGCATGTGTGCATGCACACATGTGGCATTTTTTTCTCCAACTTCTCAACTGTTTGTTTTGACCCAACAAAAGGAAATGAGGGAGTAGCAATAAAGACTTTAAAGTGCTCATCATTTTAGGCATCCTAAGAGTATGTGAGATTCACTTAGAGCACTTGCTAAATTTCAGAGACAAAGCAGTGTATGGGTGTAGAGAGAGAAACTCGTTGAATTTATTTGGAATTGTTTTACAGCTTTGAAACCACTCCCATTTGTGGTGGTGGTGTGGAGGGTGGGGTGGCGTGGTGATGCAGCTGAGTTCCTAAAATGAGCTTGGCAATTCGTGGAAAATACCTCAGGAAGGGTGATAAGAACTCTGAGTCATCAATTTACTTCTAAGTCAGTAATCTAAGGGCTATGAGGAAAATGAAGTTTATAGCATGATAAACACAACCGACAGCTAGCTCTGAAGTTCCATACTCAGCACTATATTTAAGACCCAGTTTTGGCTTTCCTCAGCCACTCAACAGGAAATGCATAATCTACTTTGCCCTCTTGGCGGAGTGGAATACCACCTAAAAGAAACCATGTGTTTGCAGATATCATATCAGGCTTCTGTTCACAAGATACTGCACAATTTATGTAAATAAATCTCTGCCATTTCTTTCTCAAATCTTAGGTGGAATTCCCTGCCCCCCCAACTCCTGCTTCTTCTAGAAGCATTTATGAAGAAGCATTTATGTAACAATCATCTAAGAACAGGAATAATCCTTGATGGCTTTCTGGTGCCTCCAAGTTCTGTACATGGATTAATTAGTTTTTCCAATCTTTCCATACCCATGGTTTCCAGAAAATGAGAAAGGCCAGTTCAAAAGGGCACTGAAGTTCTTAGACTCAAGTATGGTGGGGAAGAAAACAGGGCTGAGGGAACCTAGGGGCCCTGCAAATGTTTCCTATCAAAGTTGGAAATTTTAAGAAACAGGATCTAAATGATAACCCATCTTTCAAGGTAGGGCACCAAAACGAAAGGTAAAAACAAACTCTTTTATACTTCGGTGAAAATAACCACTAACAAAGTTGGCAGAGGTTCTAAATGAATTTTTATTTTATCTAACTTAACGCCAAAGTCGAGCTTCGCTTGCTGAACAGCCACTCAAGGAGGACAGTGTATTCACAGTGCAAATGCCCAGGATCAATGCGGTTCTCTCAGCAGATTTGCTGCAGCTGGGGAGCTCAAGCAGCTGATGACGACAGGAGCAGGAGTGTTAATCATTTCCCCGACCAGGCGATCTTAGTCACAAGTTCCAGCTAAAAGTGAAATCACCCCCACCTTGGTTTAAAAACGGCTAAAAACTTTTTACTCCGTTCACGTTGCAATTTCTCCCTTTCAGGTTAAGCACATGGAAATTTGTTCAGCAATTCTTTTTACGGCACTATTTCCATTAGCTGCTCCCACAAGCTGGAGTTTATCTGATTGTGGGGTAGATGGAAACTTCAGTATAAAATTCAATGGCCGAAGGCTGAGTGAAGTTTACCCTGGCTGTGGTTATGAAGAGGGTAAGTGAATGAAACTCTTTGTTGCTCTTGTGTTTATTTTCTCTTATACTAGATTTTATACACCATAAAATGTAAAAGGCATACTCTTGCGATTATACTTAACCATGTAGATTTGCTTGATGATCATTTTTAAGTGATCGCAGGCCAAAACCAAGATATTAAAACACCCAATTAAGCATGCATGCCAAACAAAATTGCTTCAGTTTCCTCTTGAAAAAAAATATTTTTATTAATTAAACAGCCTGTTTAGTTAATTGAACTGTTAGTGAAATGTCTTTCTGCGTTGATGGAAAGTTGAACTCTTCAGTAAATAGATTTCTTCAAGGCCTAGAATAGTGCTGGGCACTTAGAAGATTTTGTGGAAGTAGCTAATGATTATTTCTCTTTCTTTTTTTTTTTTTTCTGTACTACATAAATTGGTTTTAGAAGGTATTTTCCATGAACTTGGGCAGCCCGGGTGGCTCAGTGGTTTAGTGCTGCCTCCGGCCCAGGGCCTGATCCTGGAGACCTGGGATCGAGTCCCACATCGTGCTCCCTGCCTGGAGCCTGCTTCTTCCTCTGCCTGTGTCTCTGCCTCTGTGTGTGTGGGTGTGTCATGAATAAATAAATAAAATCTTTTTAAAAAAATCTTATGTACTTGATATACCAGTGATGAATGAAAAAGGAAGTAGATAAGGTTTTTACGAAAATAATTTCACATTTTCCCACTATATTCAAACTATGATTCCATTTTTGAGAACATTAACAAGCACTTTTCTTCTGAATATTCAGAAAATTACTGAGATGACACACATGTTTTACAACATGGCTCATCATTGTGAAAATCTGGAAATAACCAAATAAATGTTCATGAACAGGAAACAGGATGGTGGCTAAATACACTGGAATACTACATAACCCATAAAAAGGATGAAGAGAATCTGTATTTATTATTTTTTAAAGATTTTATTTATTTATTCATGAGAGACACAGAGAAAGAGAGAGGCAGAGACATAGGCAGAGGGAGAAGCAGGCTCTATGTAGAAAGCCTGATACGGGACTCGATCCTGAGACTCAGGTCATGCCCCTAGCCAAAGGTAGATGCTCAACCACTCAGCCAACCAGGAGTCTGGAGAATCTGTATTTATTAACAGGAAATCAGTCCATCTTATATTGCCAAGTTAAAAAAGAAAAAGCAGTTTCTAAAAATAGTAAGTATAGCATATTTTCTTTCTTTCTTTGTTTCTTTCTTTTTTTCTTTTTCTTTTTTTTTTTTTTTTTTTGGTAAAAATAAATACCAATATCTACATTTACAAGTCTGTAGGAATATTCACCAAACCATTTGCAGTAGCTACATTTGGGGAGCTGAATGTGAAAGTTTTCAATCTACTCTGTAGTCATTGGAATGCAAGTGGTAGGGAATTTATTTACTGCTAAAACCGCAGTGTATAGAACTGTGTTTGGTACTTAATAGGCATGCAATAAATAGTGTTGATGAAAGAATAAATGAATGAATGAAGAAATTTCTGTAATATTTGAATTATTTAGAGGTGGCATGGGTAATTTGTAAGCAAATAAAATCCACAAAATACCTTAATTTTCAAGTATAAAAATGATTTAGAACAACGTCCAAAGTCTCCAATATGTCTTTTCCGCTTTTTGCAATGCTTTCCTTCCTTTTCCTAGCTAATTTTGTTTCAAAGGAAAATGAAAATGTTGTGGTGCCTGTGCTCCCTTAAGACTGTCAGCCTAGGCTTCTTACTTTGGGTTTGATGTCTGCCCTCCCTCAGAAATCTGTGCATCTCACATCCCAGATTGCTGCTTATCTTCTTACGCCCATGGCCCCTTTCCAATGTGATTACAAACCCTGGCAATTCAGACCCTGTCTCACAATCCCTTCTGTCCTCAATAGTTAGCACAGAGCCTCACCAACAGTAGGAGGATAGTTTTGTGGCTGGGTATTCTTTCTACAAACATCTGGGCAGTTACAAATAATGGAGAATTACTGTAACAATAGGCACCCAGTGCATATTTGCTGAAGGAATCACTGGGGCTTGATTCTGGCTCATAATCTCTGCATATACAGGTGATTAGATTTGGTTCTGAGGGAGGTATGAGGAGGCTGTATCAGTTTGGGATCGTTTTCATTGCCAATAATAGAACACCTAACTCAACTGGAAGAAGCAGAAGAGAAAGGGATTTTATTGGCTCCCAGTGTAGTTTAATTGGGACTGTACCTGGCTTGAGAAATAGCTAGACACTGTGCTTCAAAATGACATCTCTGTCTGTCTTTCTCTTATTCTGTTCTCAGAGTTTCTCTTTGAGATTATGAAATAGCTGCCCAAATCTCTTCAAACTATATTCTTTTGATTTCAGTCCAGTAGAGAAGATGCCTTTTGCTTCAGCAGCCCTAACTAGAAAACTAAATCAGGACCCTGGGAGTAAAGCAACACTAACTGTAGCTAGGAAACTTCATGTGTACTGTTTTCATGAGCTTTGTGGACTGGGGGTAAAGCTTCAAGCAGGCTAGGTAGACTGAGGATAAGGGAGAGGTGGAGCTCCAGGGAAAAATCAAGGCTGTTGCCATAGGAAAGGGAATGGATGTCTGATAGTTGAATGTAAATGCAAAGGAAGATGATTATGTATCATTCTTTTCTTTTCCACTCTCCCTAAATAAATGCATACAAATATGAGTAAATAACAGATACTAGCTCTATAAAGATGTCCATGTAGGTACTGTTACAAAGGTAGCAGGTGGAAAGATGGGGGGCGGGGGGCTGTCTGAATCAATCAAAGCCGGAATCCTAGTATGGAGCAATGACTCTCAAATTTGTTCCATATTGAAATTACTGGGGCTAATTCTGATGCCCATGCCACTCTTGATAACCATTATATCAGAGTATCTAGTGTCAGGATCAAGTAAATTGTATTGTAGCCAAGTTTGGGAATCAGTGATCAAGAGAGGTATCAGAGAGGATTTAGAGTAGTTTTAGAGGTACCTGAAAGTGTGCTTTGAATGTAGTAGATCCTCAATAAATAGTCTGATAATAGGATTTACAGGAGGAAAAGAACATGACTGAACACAGCAGGGGGATATTTGTGAACTGGCTACTGTATGTAGGCATCACATTCATTTCTTGACGTATATTTCTCCCTTGATCTTCAGAGTCAGGATTAAAAAATACACATCTCTATTTACAATGAGGCACTAGAGGTTCAAAAGATAAAACTTGCCAAAAGGCCAGCCAATGAGTAAAATAGGTCTGTTGGTCTCCAAATTGCATATCCTTTCACAACACTATAATTGAAAGTGTCAGACATGGGTTTATTTTTTTTTAAGATTTTATTTATTTATTCATGAGAGACGCAGAAAGAGAGAGACATTAGAGGTTCAAAAGATAAAACTTGCCAAAAGGCCAACCAATGAATAAAATAGGTCTGTTGGTCTCCAAATTGCATATCCTTTCACAACACTATAATTGAAAGTGTCAGACATGGGTTTATTATTTTTTTTAAGATTTTATTTATTTAGGGGATCCCTTGGTGGCTCAGCGGTTTAGTGCCTGCCTTTGGCCCACGGCATGATCCTGGAGTCCTGGGATCGAGTCCCGCATGGGGCTCCCAGCATGGAGCCTGCTTCTCCCTCGGCCTGTGTCTCTGCCTCTCTCTCTCTCTCTTTCTCTCTGTCTCTCATGAATAAATAAATAAAAAAGATTTTATTTATTTATTCATGAGAGACACAGAAAGAGAGAGAGGCAAAGATACAGGCGGAGGGAGAAGCAGGCTCCAAGCAGGAAGCCCGATGGGGGACTCGATCCAGGGACCCCAGGATCACTCTCTGAGCCGAAGGCAGGAGCTAAACCACTGAGCCACCCAGGGATCCCCATGAAAGTGTCAGACATGGGTTTAAAGGCAAACTCAGATTTTAGATGTAGCAACTAAACTTACCTGACTAAAGAAGGTATATGGAACAGGCATGAAAGCAGTTCTTAACAATTGACAAAGATGACATTATCTGCAGTATGGTTTGGCAAACTAGAGCCCATGGGCCAAATTCAGTCCACAGCTACCTTTTAAACAAATTCTTATTGGGATACAGCCATGTTCACTGTTTACGTATTGTCTGCAGCTGCTTTTGTATTATAGCAGAGCTGAGCAATCATGACAGATACCATATGGCTTACAGAGCTTAATGTATTTACCACCTAACACTTCACAGAAAAAGTCTGATGACCTGTGACCTAGAGTTTACATTTTTGTGTGATCAGCAATTCTGTGAAGGGATGAGATTGCTGTTACCAATTCAGGACTGATAATATTTTTTACTGCTGTATGAGTTGGATTCTGCAAACATATACCTACTCATTCATTCAATCAGTTAACATTTATTGAGCATTTATGAAGTACCAGACACTCTGAACTCAGCCTATTAGGCAGATGAAAGAAAATGGTTGAAATATGGTACAATGAATTTTACAGTGAAAAAAAGGATACTGAGGTATGATAACATTTCTCTCTACCTCTAAGCTACATGAGGAGAGGCTTTGGTTCTGTTTTAGCTTATCATTGTGTGCTCAGTTTCTAGCAGAGTGCCCAGAAGGCAGTAGGGGATCAAAAAGCATTTGATGAATGAACTAATGAATCAGTTAATATGACCGAGGTAACCATCAGATGCTAGGAGAATGCACAGAATCCAAACTCCAATAGGATGTCAGGTTATGAAACAAAGGAAGTGGCAGAAGTCAAGGGGGTGGGGCAGCACAGAAAGCAGGGTTGTAGGAGTTCAGTGGACCCATTTTGGAGGCCAACCACAAAGCCTACCACCAGGGGACTGGACGGAAAGAGAACTATGAGCCTAAGCAATATTTGGTTGGAGATCTCATGTGATAAATAAAATAGAAAACCCTCTCCAGTTCCTGACTCAAACACCTCCAGAAGCTTCTACAGGATAAGATTAAGTCCTTTGGGGCACCTGTATGGCTCAGTGGTTGAGCATCTGCATTTGGCTCAGGGTGTGATGGCAGGGTCCTGGGATCAAGTCACACATCAGGCTCCCTGCAGGGAGCCTGCTTCTCTTTCTGCCTATGTCTCTGCCTCTCTCTCTCTCTCTCTCTCTCTGATTCTCATGAATAAATAAATAAAATCTTAAAAAAAGAAAAAGATCAAGTCCTTTATAATTTGTTCTCTGCTAATTCAGTTTCATTGCCCTTACTTTCCTATGCCAGTTCCCAGTGTCCAGTTTGATACTTTCTGATTGTGCTTCATTCAGTCTTAACTCTGTGCTTTGTAAAAAGATATGCTCTCCCCTTAGGATGTCCCTTCCTCCTTCTCTAATCCATACTGCTCATCCTATAAGGCCCAACACAACTATGACCACAAAGGCAGATTTTTCTCACCCACCCATAATCATACAAATTATGGTGAACATCCTTGTGTTGTTCCCTCCTAGACCTAGTATGAGCTTCCGTGATGTCTCATCTCTGGATTATATCACACATTCACATCCACCACTCACGCTCACACACTAGGTCAGTACTGCCTTGGGCTGGTTTGAATCATTTCATGGGCTAATGCTTTGCAGGAAGTTTCATTAGAATGTGGGTTCCCAGAAAGAGGGAGCATGAGAGGTTTTCTCATATTCTCTAAGTACCCAGAACAATATGTACACAATATATGAGTAGACTCTTAAATACTTATTGAATAAATACATGAATGAATCAGATGAATAAAAAGTTATGAGGTTGGAAATGCTGCCAAAAAGGGAAGTCAGTGAATGGAAAATAATTAGAGATGGTTTTAGGATGGGAAAATAATTAGTACTTTGTAATTAGAGGTATTCTAAAAAGCACGGGTTTTGAGGGAAAATATTTAAGTTTATTAAAAAAAATTTTAGTAGAAATTCAGACATGGGGAAATGAATTAATTGACTTCTCAGTTTAGGGTACTTAATCATCATTGATCTGTGTAAGGTACTGCTCTTGTTTTTATGCATTCATTTATTTACTTATGTACATATTCCTTACTGTCCTCATTACTTATTGCCATTCCCCATCACTACCACAGGAGTGGCTCTAATGTGGTTAGTGTGTATCCTCTTTTTGTGTCTGTTTTTGAAAACAGTGTGTTTTGTTTTTTACCATGTATTTAAAACATTTATATATGAGGTGATGTGTTCTGAACATCAATCTGGTTCTTACCTTTTTTTATGAAGCGTTAAGGTGTTTAACATCTACACATATTGTATAGTATAGATCTATTGTTTCTAATTGCTACATAATACTTCATGAAGTGAATTTACGACATTTCAGATTTACACCTCCAGTGATGAAAACCAATACCACCTCCAAACCTTTGTCGCTACAAATTATGATGAACATCCTTGTGTTGTTCCCTCCTAGACCTAGTATGAGAATTTATTTGGGAAAAATCTCCAGGAATGGCATTACTGGATCACAAGGTATATATCTATTTAATTTGACTAAGGAGTACCAAATTCCCCTGCAGAATGGTGGCGCTAGTCTACGCACACATTCCCTCTCTGTCCCATAAAGCAATGTGTGGAGTTTCTATAAACTACAACCCTACTATACTTAGTGTTACCTAGCTTGCTAATTTTTGCTAGTCCAACAGTTAAAAATTGATATTTCATTGTTGTTTTAATTAGTGTTACTTTATGAAAGAGTTTCAAAATCTTGCTTTATTCCGTTTCTTTGAGGGTTTTTTTTTTCCCCCAATAAATTGCCTATTTGTAAATATTTTTTTACTTTTTTCTAAGGGAATTCTTGTCTTTGTTGTTATGAATTTACAATTAAGTGCTTATTAAGTCATTTTTTTCAACCAAGAAAATTAACTTAAATTGTAGCACTGAGTCACTTTGCTGAATACCTCTTAACTACTTTATTATTATTAAACATTATTTCTGATTTTGAGATACTAGTAGTGGCTGCATAGTTTTTAGATCTTCCCAAATCCCCACATATAAAAATGATTTTATAAAAAATTAAAACCCATGAACAACATTTGCAACAAAACTAAGTAGACTTTAGTCTCTATTCTGGCATGTGAGGAGATTAAAAGTTAAAAAATTAAAACCCATGAACAACATTTGCAACAAAACTAAGTAGACTTTAGTCTCTATTCTGGCATGTGAGGAGATTAAAAGTTGCCATTCCTTTTTTTTTTTTTTTTTTAAGATTTTATGTATTTATTCATGAGAGATACAGAGAGAGAGAGAGGTAGAGACATAGGCAGAGGGAGAAGCAGGCTCCCTGCAGGGAGCCCAAGGTGGGACTTGATCCCCGGACTCCAGGACCATGCCCTGGGCAGAAGGCAGGCGCTAAACCACTGAGCCACCCAGGGATCCCCGAAGTTGCCATTCCTGATGCCACATAACAAACTGAAAGTTAAAAACTCTTCTTTGAAGAAATATAACTAGGAACTTCTGAAACTGAAGTGCAAAGAGAAAAAAGAATGAAAAAGAAACAGATATCCAGTTCCATGAGACAAGTACAAAATGTTTAACATAAGCATAAGGGGAAAGAAGGAAGGGTACACAGAAATATCTGAAGCAATAATGACGGGGAATTTCCCCAAATTCATAACAAACACCAAATCACAGAACCAGGAACTCTGAGAACACCAAACAAGATAAATAACAAGTGAATTGACAAGTAGGAAACTCCAACTACAATAACCACAATTGCCAATAACCACAGACCGTGTATACGATCATCATCTATGTAGGAGATGGGAAAGGGAGATAATGGGTGGCAGGTGGAGTAGGAACAGGAGAAACTCAAATGAGCCAACAGATATTCCCTGAAAATTATGGTGTTCCCCTGTTTGGACCCTTCTGGAAAGAGGCTATAGAGGGTTCATTTTAAGAGTTCAAAAGTCCCTTTGCAATAGCTAATTCTAGTTTTGTAGTTATTAAAGACTATTAGAGTTATCTGAAGAGACAATTTGAAGAGGCCCTTACTGACCAGAGATAGGACTAATTGCATTTCAATAATGATAAGAAAAATGATAGGAACTGCACTGGATTGCAAATTAGTTATCTGGTGCTGTGTAACAATTGTTCTGAAGCTTTGCAAAGCCAGACACATTATATCACACAGTTTCTTGGAGTCAGGAGTCCAAGAGCAGCTTAACTTTACCTCTGTCTCAGAGTCCCTAGTGAGATTGCAGTTAGGCTGCATTTGTACAACCTATATGGACATTTGCATCTGGGTGTGGAAGATCCACATAAAAAAATCACTCATGTTGCTCTTGGCAGGATGCTTCTCTTCTTCACCATGTGAGCCTCTCCATAGGGTTGCTTACAATGTGACTTCCCTCTGAGTGCACAGAGACAGTGAGAGCAGTCCAGTGAGTGAGCACCAAGGATGGAAGCCACAGACTTTATAACCTAATCTGAGAAGTGACACACCTTCACTTCTGCTGTAGTTTATTGGTTACACAGACCAAATCACCTCCTTATGGTAGGGGACTATGCAAGATGTACAGGCCAGAAGGTAAGAATCACTAGGTGCCATCTTGCATTCCGGCTCCTGTAGTGTGAAACCCATCAGATATGCTTATATCCATGAGTTCACAATAATATTAAAAAACCAAAAGCCAAAAAACTAGTTGGGCTCCTGAGAATGACAGCCAGCTATACATTATCTTAAAAACTAGGGAAATGAAAGAATCAAGCTTTCCTATATGAACTATAACCAGAGTAGATGAGTGAAGGACTCTTCCTATAAAATTATTTCAGTTAATGAAATGAAATGATAGGGTTGGAATATTACCCATATTATAATCCCCCAGTAAATTAATGAATTTAGGCATCGAACATGAAATGCTGCTGACAATGAAGAAGAACAAAAATTAGACAGTATGTGCCATATGATGAAAGAACGCACCACCACCTTGACCTTGCCAGACTCAGTGCACGCTGAGTCTCATCAGGCCTTTGAATTCAATCGTCAGTTTGCACAGAAGTGAGAGGAGAAACAGTATAGTTATACTGAGAATGTGCAACCATCACAATCCAGACTGGAGGTCTCTTTAAGCCAAATGGCCTGGGTTATTCGACAGAAAAAGTGTAAGTATAGAAAGGAATGGAGAGGAAATACAAACAGCATAAATTAAAAAACCAGTTAAAGAAATGGGCAAGACTGTAGCAGCTCGGAATGCATTCTTGGTTGAGGGAATTATAAAGAAATACAAGGAAGTTATCAAAGCCAGGATAATGGAAGAAGGAAGAGGGTGATTATTATGTAATAATAAGGGACTGTAATTAAGTTGGGGCACAGGGAGAGGTTTCTGGGCAGCTGGCAAATTTTTCTGTCTTGACCCAGTCAGTAGGTAGGTAGCTACAAGAGTGTTTACCTTATAGTCATTCACTAAGGTATTAATTTGTTTTAAGTGATGTCCTTTATCTGTGTTTTATGATAAAAACATTTTAAAATTTATTTTATTATTTATTTACTTATTTAAATATATTTTTAAAGATTTTATTTATTTATTCATGAGAGACATACAGAGAGAGAGAAAGAGAGAGAGGCAGAGGGAGAAGCAGTCACCATGCAGCGAGCCTGTTGCGGAACTGGATCATGCCCCGGGCCAAAGGCAGGCACTAAACCGCTGAGGCACCCAGGGATCCCTATTTATTTATTTTATTTTATTTTTTTTCCTATTTATTTTTTTAATTGAAATTCAATTAGCCAACATCATTAATTTCAATATTTTTAATTGATATTCAGTTTAAAAAACCATTTTTGAAGATAATCTGTGAATGTAGTAAAATATTCAAACAGTGGAAAAATTCAGAAAGTGAAAGGTCAGTTTCCTTCCCAACCTATCAGTCCTTGAATTTTCTTCCCCAAAGGTAGCCATTGTCACCTGCTTCTTGTGTATCTGTCCAGAGAGATCTTACGCATATAAAATCTCACACAAATACATACGGGTGCTTCTTATATATGTATATATGAGTGTGTGTATATATGGATGTCTGTACATATATATATAAATATATAATGTATAATTCCCTCTTTCATTTTAAAAGCATAAACCATAAAATTAGAATGCCGTGCACATGTTCTGATCTTTATTTCACTGAATATTTTGTAGACTGTTCTCTATCCCATAGGGCCAAATTAGATAAAAATTATAAGGTCAGTCCCTCTTTCTAGGCTACAACCAATATATTTTTACCTGTAAATAGCAGTTTACATAATCAGGTGCCTTTTCTAAGAATATACTTTATTATGTCAGTAGACGTGCTCCGACTGTCTCAATGTGGAGATACTGCTCATATTGACTTTGAAGGTACACATTTTTCACAAAATTTAAAGTTCATTTGTCCTTTTTTTGTATCAGCTTAAACAAACCTGCTCACCCTTTGATTCAGAGAAGATAACCCTAAGGGAAGGGTGGATTCTAGAATTAGCAAAGTGCTCCTTCAGCATTTCCCTTAAGGAACTCAGAAGCATTTTATGGCAAGTGTCAAAACACACGTGTGACTAACCTTTGTGCTTCTCAGTTGATAACTGCTTGTTTGTGGTGATAGGTAGGATTAGAGGAGACAGACATGCCTTTAAACTCCAATCTTGGGCTAGTAAATGTTTTCTGGGCATCAAATCACATTAAAAAAAAAAAAGAACTTGGTGAGGTATTTTAACTATTTCCTTTTCATTTTTAAAAAATATTTTATTTACTTATACATGAGAGACACAGAGAGAGAGGCAAATACATAGGCAGAGGGAGAAGCAGGCTCCCTTAGGACCCTGATTTGGGACTCAATCCCAGGACCCCAGGATCAAGAAGACTTGAGCCAAAGGCAGATGTTCAACCCCTGAGCCACCCAGGTGCCCCTCTTTATTTCCTTTAATATTTTTTGCTTTTTCAGTCACTTAAGTAGTATCTCTTGAGTACCTACCCTGCATTAAGCAGTGGGCAGTGCCTCAGTACACCAAGGAAAGAGGTACAAAGACAGAGCTTACAGTCTTGCTGGAATTCACGATACACACACACATAAGGAACCGCTAGTGAATGAGATAGTATGGTATACATCTGCATGTTTATCTCAGTGAATGTAAGGCATGTGTTAACATATGTAACACATAGAGAATATATGTGTATGCTAAGTGGTGTGGCACAGATCATCAGAAAGCAGGCAAGATGCAGTTTGGAAATGATGTGGAGGGTTGGTAAACCAAAGCAGTTGGAAGACGATATGAATCTGGTTGTTGGGCAAGACTGCTGCAGAAAGCTCTAGAGCTGAGTTTTTCTTTTTCTTTCAAAATGATTATAGATTTACAGGTGGCAGCAAAAATAGAACATGTTCTCCTAATCATAACAGCTTACATAACTACCGTACAATATCAAAACTGGCATATTGACGTTGGGGCAATATACAAATCCTTTCCTGTTTTACATGTACGTACTTCTGTAGACCTGAACTTTGATAAATGAAGTTTGGTAGACAAAGAAGAGGAATGAGGAAGGACTTGAATAAGCAAACCTCACAGGGTAGTTAACTTTCCAGAACTGTCCTCTTTCTCTCTTCTTCCAGCTTGTAGGCATCCCACATAATCCTAGGTCAATTAACCACACCTTCCCCACTGGGGGTTGGCTTTCTACCTCCTCTTCACAAATGTTCCCAAGCACTTCCTGCTGTGTTCTTATTCCAGCCGTCCAAACACAGGCAGTCTCCCTTCCAGAAATCATTTACTCTGTGAGCTAGTTTGTTGAGAACCAATCTTCCCATGGATACAGAGGTACATGGGTGATGAGTTCCCCACCCTCTCTCCAGGCCTATGTGACTCAGAATGTAACTGAGCCTTAGTGAGAACAATATCTGTCATTGCTGTACATGGTGGTAGTGCAGCGTTTCTGGGAGTTCCCTTAACATCAGGAGGATTCTCTGATGTGTCAGATGGACTCCTATCTTAACAGGTCCTGTTCTATTGCTACAAACTGCCACTGTGTACAGTGGGTAATGTTAAAGGGAAAGCCCTTTTTTGATAGTTTTAATGACACCAAATAAAATCTTTTGTAATTCAAGTATCAACTCAATTAACTATCAGTTCCTTAAGAATGAGATAGGAGGGATCCCTGGGTGGTGCAGTGGTTTGGCGCCTGCCTTTGGCCCAGGGCGCCATCCTGGAGACCCGGGATCGAATCCCACGTCAGGCTCCCAGTGCATGGAGCCTGCTTCTCCCTCTGCCTGTGTCTCTGCCTCTCTCTCTCTCTCACTGTGTGCCTATCATAAATAAAAAAAAATTAAAAAAAAAAAAAGAATGAGATAGGAAGTGCAAGACAGGGAGCTGATGAGAACTAGGTGGAGAGACACTGAAAAGAGTTTCTAGAAAGAAACTCAGAGAAGTAATTACCAGGGATTTATTCTTCATATTCTTTCTCTCTTTCTGTCTCCTTTGTATCTTTCTGAATTCTCCAAATTCTCTATGACTAGGATGTACTGCCTTTATAATCAGAAAAATTAGAGTGCTTCTGAGATGAAAGAGGTGCATGCAGATTTGTTTTGTTTGTTTTAAAAGATTTATTTATTCATGAGACACACACACACACACACAGAGGGGCAGAGACACAGGCAGAGGGAGAAACAGGCTCCTCACAGAGATCCCAATATGGGACTCGATCCTGGATCCTGCGGTCACGTCCTGAGCCAAAGGCAGAAGCTCAACCACTGAGCCACCCAGGCATCCTGTGCATGTAGATTTGTAGATGCAGTTTCTAGCATGGCTGGAAGGAGATGAACAGGACCCTGGGGCAGTGTGCTCCTTAAGGCAGAGTTGAGCCCCATTCTAGCTCCAGCAGCATCAGGTAGGAGCTCTGAGCATATCCAAGCACATACATGATTCGAAACTTTAGAAAGGGGTGTCTACGCAGAAAAAAGAACAGAGGCTGCCCTCTCTTTGGTTTTCGTGATGAAATATGAAGCCACCATTGACACCTGCAGACTAGAGTCCTGCCAGAGTCAAAAAAGGAAGCCAGTTCCTTCCGGGTCACAAGCCCTTTAAACCCTGGGTTTACATCATTGTTCTGGAAAAAGTTACACTGGAAACCTTGCACTTCCATTAAGGCAATGTTGACAAACATCCTGCTCTTTCAGTTCTTGAACTAAACCTGCTATCACTAAGTGCTCATGCTCAGCTAGGGAGAAAGAAGGGCAAGTGTCCAGACATTCTCCGAGTAAGAGCCACCTGAAGTACTTTTGTTTTCTTAGGTAGTCCTGATACTGATTTGGTCCCATGATCATCATTATATATCCTTTTCCATTTCTGCAAAGAGCCTCAAACAGCAGTGATTGGGCTTCCTGTGTCCTATGTTGTCCTATATGGGACTTTTTTTTAATTTTAATTTTCTTTTCAAATTTTTATTTAAATCCCAGTTAGCTAACATACAGAGCAATATTGGTTTCAGGAGTAGAATTCAGTGGTTCATCACTTACATACAACACCCAGTACTGATCTCATAAGTGCCCTCCTTAATTCCCATCACCATCTACTCCATCCCTCCATCAACCCTCAGTTTGTTTTCTATCATTAGGAGTCCTAGAGGGGACTTGTAAGTCTATAAATACTTATATCAGTCCCTTTCAATACAGCTTATATCCCGCAGGAGTGTGTCTTCTAATCCTGCTCATTTTACTGATGAGATACATTATTTGCAGTAATCACCTTCTCCTTTGGTGGTTTTTGATTTCAATTATGCCCTTAACAACTTTGTAACACGCTTTATGGAAATATGATACTAAAATTTGTCCATGTCTGGTTTCTCTCTGTAGATACAGTTATGCCAGCCTAAGCATACTAATGCTATAAACAATTAAAATGTTCCAACTTGTTTTGTTCATACTTTTTTTTTTTTTTAATTTTTATTTATTTATGATAGTCACACACAGAGAGAGAGAGAGGCAGAGACACAGGCAGAGGGAGAAGCAGGCTCCATGCACCGGAAGCCCGACGTGGGACTTGATCCCGGATCTCCAGGATCGTGCCCTGGGCCAAAGGCAGGCGCTAAACCACTGCGCCACCCAGGGATCCCTGTTCATACTTTTTAAATGGGAATTCCAGAGCAGCATAAAATATACTTAGCAATTTGTATCTGTTTCCTGATAACTTTTAAAGTAAGAGAGGGTAATTTGGAGGAGTATGATACTTTACTAAAGAGTTAATAGATGATAGAACTCTTACTTCCATTTAGTTGGGTTGAAAAAATATTTCTTGCATGCTGGGCCATGTAAATGCTACGTGATACAAAGAGAAGTGGTTCCTATCTTTACAAGGTGTACAATATATTCAAAACATAATAAAAATTGATGAAAGCTGTTAAATGAATATCCCTTTTGTCATTACACCAAGGGAGATCTGTAATAGTCAGAGGCCAAAGTGATTGAGAAGAACCTCTTGGTCAAAGGGAGGAAGGTTGTGGGAAGGATTGTGGGTGGTGTAGGTAGGCTGACTACAAAAACATGGACCCTCTTGAGGATAAAAAAGGATGCTATTCATATTTATGCAAGAGGTACTATATGGGTCTCTTTTCAGGCAACAGGGAGTTACGGTGTCCCTCATTGAAGACCAAATTTAAGGAGAATTGTCATGAATCTGAAGGGTAGAAAAGTATATTAGTTTGCATGGCTGCCATAAATAGATGTCTTAACCAATGGAAATCTTATTGTCTTGTAGTTCTGGAAGTCAGAAGTTGAAAATCAAGGTGTCAGCAGGGTTTAGTTCTTCTGAGAGCTGTGAGGGAAGGATCTATTCCAGGCCCTTCTGCTTGGCTTGTTGAAGGTTGTCTTCTTCCTGTGTCTTCACATCATCTCTTCTCTATGCATATCTATGCACATGTCCACATTTCCCCTTTTCATAAGGACACCAGTCATTTTGGATTGAATCCAATTTAATGGCCTCATTTTGACTTGTGACTCTGTAAAGTTCTGTCTCCAAATAAGGTTACATTCTGAGGTTTTGGGGTTAAAACCTCTACATACCTTTCTGCGAGGGACATAATTTCAACTAATAACCGGAAGGATTGTAGAAAATTGGCAAGAGCATCACAGTAGTAGAGAGGTTAACATCTGGATAGTTGGTGGGCCCTAGCTTCCTAGTACACATCACAATCAGGAGGAAAATCTAGATTTTAATAAGATGGATGGGAGGGAATAAACAAAATGAAGGATCATGAAAGAAACAGAGACTTTTACTTTGGGGCATTATTTGTGCTCCAAGAGTCCTCTTTCCAAGTGGGCAATAAAGATTGGAGACTGGTGACAGAGGGATCTTCAAGTGACAGTTGACTAGAGCGTACTGAGGACTGTACCATGGGATTCATGTGTGGGAGGTACCACAAATAGGCTGGCCAAATTCTAGCACATTAGATGATAATTCTCTGTTATGAGACCTGATTTTCTTTACTTATGAAATTAAAGCTATTTTATCCTTTTCCTGTCTCCACAGGGATTTTAGGGTTTACAGAATAATAAATACGATGAATTTTGAGCTCTGTGGAAGAGCCATCTTGATTTAAATCAAAGTGTCCATAATAACAAAAAGGTTTGGGGCAAGTTCAAGAAATAGCATATAAAATTGATCACTTACCCTTGCAGAATGGTATGCAGACAAAAAGTCAGGGAGAAGAATGTAAACTTTGCTTGGTGTAGGTATTAGGGGCTTAGATCTAGAAATATTGGGCCTTCATGTTCTTGCAAAGTGTAATCCGTGTCTTTGTGTCATCACTGTGAAAGGCCAATGGGAAACATCATACATGCTATGACAATATGTGGATTCCTGCTGAAATTCACATAGAAATGTTTTCATTTTTATGTTGTTGCTCTTTCATCATTTATCTTGATCTCTACAAGTATTGATGGAATATACATTTCCTTGGCAAAGAAAAAAATGGCACCAGGGTTGGTGTGTTCAATTGAACAACCAAGCCAGAACAAAATTATCCTAACCTGTGTGGTTGAGCAGCACCAGGCTATGGAGTATAATACCTAAATCATAAAACATAAAAAAATAATAGCCCTGGTACTGAACTTTGGGCTCAAAGGGTCTGGGAAATGGGTGAAATTCCTCAGGGAATTTATTCATTAGGGAGAATAAATATCAGAGAAAGTATAAAATGGCAATTTCAGGTAATCCAATGAGTCATTTCAAGATACGTGAGATTTTTCACTTTTAATTAATTTTAAAAATCATAAAAATAATAAGATCACAGTACAGAATACTTGGAAAAAACAAAACGGAGCCATTTCTAATTTTTTTTCTATGTAGGTTTTTTTACATATTTGTACTCAAGCAGTCTGTATACTGTTCTAGCTCCCTTTTTGGCCTTCTTTCAGAATCTTCATTATTAGTACTTTTCAACAGCTACATAATTACACATCTAGTAATTTAGTTACTCCTCTAATAAGCCAATTTCTAACATATAATTTTGATACGAATATCTTACTATACCAATTAGCATCATATGTAAGGTTCTTTTGGAGACAAGAGTTCAAGATGTGATCTTTAAGCTAATTTCTAACATATCATTTTGATATGAATATCTTACTATATCAATTAGCATCATATGTAAGGCTTTTGGGGGCAAGAGTTCTAGATGTGATCTTTCTGGGACACAGGGTGGTGAAGCCTTTATGACAGCATTTTATTCTTGAGTAAAACAATCTCCATTTTACCAGAGTAGTGAAGTTCCTTATTCTAGCCCTCATATGGGCCTGCAGCTTTGGCCTTCCCCCTCATATAACACTACCCTAGACCACCATCCGGAGAAGAAAGATCATGTGGAGAGACTAATCAACCCTCAGAACCACACAGCCAATCCTCAGGATTTATTTACTTAAGGGGGCTAGATAAATTTTGTGGTTGGATTACAGCAATTCCAGATTTAATACCTAAACCTAATGACCTTGTCTCAAAAAGTTTGAATTATTATATCTTCAAGGTTTCGTCTAGTCAAACCTACATTTTTTCTGTCTTTCAGTTTTCTCACCTAAAATGGAAAAGCAAAATTTCCTAAGCTACTAGAGTACTTGTTCCATGGATGAACAACTATGATTCACCTTTCAGGGAAAATATAATAGATTGTATAGTGTTTTAGGTCTCCCCCCCCCCCCAACCAGATGGTGGTCTAGGGTAATTTAAGAGAAAAGAACTAACGGTTAAAATTTTAGTACTGGTAGACATTTCCTGTCAAATAAATATATTCTTGATTCTGATATATGCAAGTAATAAAAACCAACTTCTGATTCATAGAGTTAGTTATCGAACTAAATTTTTAATGAATGCTCATTATGTTCAAGGTGTGTGTAAAAAACAAAACAAAATAAAACAAAACAATGGACCTTTAAAGCCACACAGACCCGTGTTCAAATTTTCATTGGCTTCACACCTTACAAGTTGAGAAACTGGTGAGACTCATAATGAAGATTTCTGACCTTCAGTGAATCCTCACAGATTTTGTGTGGAATAACAGTGAGGAAAACAACAAGAAAATAAACTGAGTTAATGTATTGCTTCACAACAAGTAACCCCCAAATTTAGTAGGTTAAAATGACATTGGTTGATTATGCCACACGATTCTGAAAGTTGTCTGCGTACTTCTTTTTTTTTTTAATTTTTTAATTTATTTATGATAGTCACACAGAGAGAGAGAGAGAGAGGCAGAGACATAGGCAGAGGGAGAAGCAGGCTCCATGTACCGGGAGCCCGACGTGGGATTCGATCCCGGGTCTCCAGGATCGCGCCCTGGGCTAAAGTCAGGTGCTAAACCTCTGTGCCACCCAGGGACCCCTATCTGTGTACTTCTAAGTGTTGACTGGTCTCTCCACCTGGTATCTCTACCCTGGTATCTCTACCCTGGATGGTGACCTAGGGTAGTGTTATGTGAGGCGGAAAGCCGAAAGTGCAGGGCCACATGATGCCTAGAGTCAGGAACTTAAACCATGTTGCTGTGGCCATGTTTCATTGGCCACAAGTCTGGCCAATGAAAGTTAGGGCTGTGGAGAAGAGACTGGGCCTCTTCATGGGGATTGGGAGGGCTGTTGCAAAGTCACATTGCAAAGGGGTGTGTGCTGGGATGGGAGGAGTTTGTGATCACTAAACAAAATATAGTATCAAGATGTTTGTTTTAAAGATGCTGAAGAAGATGGTATCTATCAGCTGGTCTGGCAATTTGTTAGAGGTGCTCAACCTGTTTTAAGACCCTTCTTTTCTTCCCTTAAAGAATCGTTCAAAGTTGAATGTGAAGGTACAGTCCTAATGGAGCTTAGGTTTGGTGTCATTGTCTGTAATGCATATTTTAAAAGAGCACCTAGAGCTGCCTGAAGCTACCAAAGTAGGCTTGTGTAACAGCCTTGTGTGGTAGGGGAGCCTGGGGGCTCAGTCAGTTAAGTGTCTGCCTTCAGCTCAGGTCATGATTCCAGGGTTCTAAGATCCCTTGCTCAGCAGAGGGTCTGCTTCTCTCCCACCCTCTGCTCATGCTGTCTCTCT
Source organism: Vulpes lagopus (assembly GCF_018345385.1). Taxonomy (NCBI): domain Eukaryota; kingdom Metazoa; phylum Chordata; class Mammalia; order Carnivora; family Canidae; genus Vulpes; species Vulpes lagopus. The sequence continues at coordinate 140,342,410 of NC_054825.1, forward strand.
CTCTCTCTCTCTCTCTCTCTCTCGGGTAAATAAATAAAATCTTAAAACAAACAAACAAACAAACAAAAAACCCCAACCTTGTGTGATAGGATGTTCAGTTAAATTTGAATTTCAGATAAGTAATGAACAATTTTCCAATAAAAGTATGCCTTCCCTTGTTAACGGTTTTGCATATATTCTTCTAGAACTTTCCTGTAAATATCCCAACATATACATGCAAATCTTTTTTTCCAACCTACACATATAAACCTTAAAAAATGAAATATTTACTTTTATTAGTTGCCCTTTTCCCTTTCTACTTATGTACATTTAGATTTAACTCATTCTTTTGAAAACTGCATATTGTTGCATGGCATGTGCACACCAGTTTACTTACGTCAACGTTCACTGATGGCTGTGTTATTAGTAATCTTTCTTCATTATGGAAAGTGACACTACATATATCCTTATAGACACATCTTTGTGTATTTCTGAAGTATAAAATCCTAGGATTGGTGCTGTGTTGAAACAGGATATGCCTTGAGACTGGAATGTTAAAATGCCTTCAAAAAGTGTATCATTTAAAATCATCACCAAAAGCATGTGAGAATTCCTATCTCTCTACCTTGCCAGCCATCATTATATTTTTTTAGAGATTTTATTTATTTATTCATGAGAGACAGAGAGAGTCAGAGACATAGCAGAGGGAGAAGCAGGCTCCCTGCAGGGAACCTGATGTGGGACTTGATCCCAGGACCTCAGGATCATGACCTGAACCAAAGGCAGACGCTCCACCACTGGGCCATCCAGGCATCTAAGCCATCAATATTTTAACCTTTGCTTATGTAACAGGAGGAATAATCCATTTTCATAGCAAGTAGAGAAACAAATTGGGAGATTTCCTTTAAAAGCACTGAATAAGAGGGAAGTTATTTAATAAGCAGAAGAAAATAGATTGCTTCCTTTCAAAAGGAAATTCAATTTGTAGCTGTTTGAGAAAATAAATGCATGAAATTCAAACCCAACCCCTTGGGTCTGAATACTAAAGTCTAAGAACAGAAGCAGTTACACACACGAATGGACTGGGAGAGCTGAACTGCATCCCTCATTACTAGCGATACACCCTCATCTGACTTCTTCAATTTATCACCCATACCTTTAAACTTTCCCCACTGTGGAACACACTGTAGGCTTATCATAGTTGCTACTACCCCCTTCAGAACACCACTGCCTTTGTTCTGTTTCCTTTATGCCTCAGAAAGGAAAGGAGTGACCACCCAGAGTGAGGACCACAGACCAAAGATGATAATATGCCCTGATGCATTGGGCAAGACTTTTCCCATGGTGCTCTTTCTTCTCGCTGCAAAGGGACAGAGCTATTTTATTCCCCTCAACCATCCCCCACCCTGCCCCGTCCCGCCTTGGACTGTCCAGAGAGGATGGGAAATATAACCGTGCAAAAGCCCCAGCAAACCTCACTCCTGTCCAGATAAACCCAATCAAAACCAAGTCAAAGCTGAAACAACTTTCTTCAAGGGAAGAATGTGTATCTTAGAAACCACCCCTTAATGGCCTCCCAATTACTGGGACTCATTAAGGTCTTAACACATTTAAAAAAAAAAATGTTGTCATCCCCATTTTTCTCTGCTGAAAATTCAGCTGTTCCTTTCCATTCTGAAATCATTAGTTGACTTTAAAAGTTGGAGCAGTATCTTCAAACCATGTTGGGTCAGGAATCCAACATTTACAATGTCCAGGAGACATTACAAGGGAGATCTGACAAAGACGGCGACATTGGAGTTAAGAATGGGAAGAGGGAGACAGGGATAAGGGAGGGCAACAAATGAGAAAGTATAACCTTGTTTCTATTGACGAGTGTTACCAATGGCGCCCCAGGTACTGTTTCATTTTTGATTGTTCCTCCTCCTACAAACTCAAACTCCTTGCAGACTGGACAATGTCTTATTCATCTTTGTTTTCCCAGCACCCAGCAGGATACCTGACAAACAGTCTGTGCTCAGGAAATATTTTTTGGCCTGAGTCAAGCCACACTAGACTATTACTGAACATTTTAAAGTTTAAGTTTCAAAGCTAGTCTCTGGGCAGAGGTATGTTTGTGGCCAGGAGACTTCTATAGATAAGCCTTTAAGTTGATCAGGGAGTTTGTGAAAGATACAGATTCCTGGGCCCCACCCCAGAGATTCCAATCCCCATGGTCTGGGATGGGTGGGTGGGGCCCTGGGAATCTGCAGTTTTAACAGATGCCTCAGGTGCTTCTGATACAGCTTGGGAACCTAAGGCAGCTTGTAAACTAGCACATCAGATGCCATAAACCCTGGAATTTCCCTGGTATATCTTTGAATGGCCCTGGTAGTTTAGACTTTGTGTCTTGCTGCTTGATCAGAAAAGAACATCTGACCATACTAACATGTAAATTTACCAAAGAAATTGCTAGAAGAGCGGTCACAGTGGACCAAGATTCCTAAGTATCTCGGGTTCCAAATGTTCAGTCTTCTCGGTGGGTCTGCATATTTTTGAGAGCTTCAAGTGTCTAGTGCAGCGAGAAACCTAATGGGGGAGATATTTGGAGGAAAACCAATCAAGATGTGCTTACCTGCCTGAGGGGGCCTGCTGAACCTGTTAACTGCTCACAGATCATTAGCCTTTTGAAGGAGATGGATCAAGGAGAGGAAGGGTTCTATGTGTTAACAGGAAAACCAAATGTTACTACACACACGAGGTGTTCAAGTTTTCTAATAAACGTTCATTAAAACTGGGCTGAGATATGGATATGGGACAAAAACCTGTGAACCGAGTCTGCAAATGTGAGCTCACTGGGCAGAAATTCATAATGGACTAAAAGGGTAGGTGCCCCTGATCCGAGGTCAGTAATCTGGGGTGAACGGCCAGGATTGTTAACCGCCGCACTTGTAATTACAAGTGAGCATCATCGCCCCTGCCCACATACTGGGACCCACCCACAGTCAGGGACCCAACCTGAATCAAGACTGCCCAGCTAGGAGAACGCATGGAAAATAACAGAAATCAGGAAAGCACTTGCGTGGTACTTTATGGATTTCTTGGTTCCGTAGAAGCTCTGAGAGGAAGGTGGGTCTATGTGCTGCCATCGCCACCACGCAGAGAAGTGAACTCTGGCCAGAGGGGTCGCGGGACCTACCCAGGAACTCCCAGACCGTCAAAGTGGTGCCCTGGGGGCCAGCCTCTCCCGTCCCCCCACCACAGGGACGCCACGGGAGCAATACACACCACACGGGTGGGTGTTAGGGCCCCTCCTTGGCCCTCGCTACACCCCTTCCACTCCGGGAAGGTAGGCATGCACCTCCCTTCTACACAGGAGGCAAATGAGGCGAAAAAGTATCTTGACACATCTACAGGGCAGTAAACGGCGGCGTGCGGAGGTGGAGCCCAGACCCGACTGCACAAGTCGGAGGCGCAGATAAGGCTTCGCGAGCGGGGCCTGCAAGGCAAGGATGAAAGCGCGACCCGCTGCCGAGCGCTCGCAGGTAGGCAGGGCGGCCCGGGGCTGGCGGGGCGACAGGGCCTCAGGCCGGGCACCCGGGGCGGGGCGGGCGGGGCCGGTGGCGCCCGTATCTCGCTGGGATCTGGAATGGCTGGGACTGAGGAGCGCCGCCGGCGTGCCAGTGCCCGGGCCCGCGCCCGATACCATCTCTGCGGTCTCGGCGAGCGCAGGAAGGGCGGCCAGCGAGGGGCAGGCCCCGCAGTCCCGGCCCCGGCAGCTGGAATGGGGCCAGCGCGGAGGTGGCGGCGGGGCGGGAACCCTACGGGGCGCGGGGGTCAGCGCAGCGCGGGGCGCGCGTCCCCGGAGAGGAGGCGGCGCGGCGGGCGGCGGGCGGCGGGCGGCGGCGGGCGGCGGGCGGCGGGCGGCGGGCGGCGGGCGGCGGGCGGCGGGCGGCGGGCGGCGGGCGGCGGGCGGCGGGCGGCGGGCGGCGGGCGGCGGGCGGCGGGCGGCGGGCGGCGGGCGGCGGGCGGCGGGCGGCGGGCGGCGGGCGGCGGGCGGCGGGCGGCGGGCGGCGGGCGGCGGGCGGCGGGCGGCGGGCGGCGGGCGGCGGGCGGCGGGCGGCGGGCGGCGGGCGGCGGGCGGCGGGCGGCGGGCGGCGGGCGGCGGGCGGCGGGCGGCGGGCGGCGGGCGGCGGGCGGCGGGCGGCGGGCGGCGGGCGGCGGGCGGCGGGCGGCGGGCGGCGGGCGGCGGGCGGCGGGCGGCGGGCGGCGGGCGGCGGGCGGCGGGCGGCGGGCGGCGGGCGGCGGGCGGCGGGCGGCGGGCGGCGGGCGGCGGGCGGCGGGCGGCGGGCGGCGGGCGGCGGGCGGCGGGCGGCGGGCGGCGGGCGGCGGGCGGCGGGCGGCGGGCGGCGGGCGGCGGGCGGCGGGCGGCGGGCGGCGGGCGGCGGGCGGCGGGCGGCGGGCGGCGGGCGGCGGGCGGCGGGCGGCGGGCGGCGGGCGGCGGGCGGCGGGCGGCGGGCGGCGGGCGGCGGGCGGCGGGCGGCGGGCGGCGGGCGGCGGGCGGCGGGCGGCGGGCGGCGGGCGGCGGGCGGCGGGCGGCGGGCGGCGGGCGGCGGGCGGCGGGCGGCGGGCGGCGGGCGGCGGGCGGCGGGCGGCGGGCGGCGGGCGGCGGGCGGCGGGCGGCGGGCGGCGGGCGGCGGGCGGCGGGCGGCGGGCGGCGGGCGGCGGGCGGCGGGCGGCGGGCGGCGGGCGGCGGGCGGCGGGCGGCGGGCGGCGGGCGGCGGGCGGCGGGCGGCGGGCGGCGGGCGGCGGGCGGCGGGCGGCGGGCGGCGGGCGGCGGGCGGCGGGCGGCGGGCGGCGGGCGGCGGGCGGCGGGCGGCGGGCGGCGGGCGGCGGGCGGCGGATGACCGCCAAGATGAAAGCAGATGCCATCTCGGCGCGGTCCTGAGGAAGCAGTGCCCAGCGCACCTGGCGGGGTGTTAGCGCCCCACCTGGGCAGGAACCCGCGGCGGCTGACGTCACCCCTCCCTCCGTCCCAGCTCCCTGCCCCGCCGGTGAGGGGAACGCAGCTCGGGGAGGAACATAGGGATTTGAACCCAGGGCAGTGCTTTGGGACACTAAGAACGCGGTGTCCATCCGCACAGGGCATTTTGATCATTCCTTCCTAGGGACGAGGGGTCACCCCTAACTGCCGAGGTGGGAGCCGGGTTCCTCCATTTCTTTCCCCGGTGTAAAGTTTTGATGTGAATTTTCCATCTGCTTTGGTTTCTACCACAACTGGTAAAGCATTAAATAATCTGGCTACACTGACATTCGGGTTTGGCTGCAAGAATCTGGGCATTTCCTACCCACCCCCCCACCCCCCCCTCCTTTCCCCCCACCAGCCCCTATCTTGTAGGAATTATAAACCATTCCAGATGAAACTCCGCATGAGCCTGCTTTTGGGGGCCGAAATCAGGGACTAGTACTTTAGTATTAAGCTTGCCCTGATAGACAAGGGTATGAATGGCACTTTGAGTTGATTGTACCCTGGCGGAGAAGGAAAAGATCCAGACAACACACTGGTGATTTGCCACAAATGTTGCTCTTATCTTGACTATTTACCATTTTCTGTCTTGGCTCATGGTTGTGGCAGGGCCTCCACGTCAGAACTAACTGTAACTGTCAAGAGCTTGGTAAATATTGGACCTGAAATATGTCTCACCTCTTTTTCTTTCTCCCTGGATTTTTCAATCCTGGGTGTTCAGGATGGCTGAGCAGCCCCCACACTCTTAGAGTGATTTTCATTACACTTCTGTAGACTCATTCCATGTTAGAACTCCCAAATGTCCATCCTCCCTGTAACTCAGTTATTTCATGTCCCATCAGAAATCTACCAACTATTTCCTATAAAAAAAAAAAAAATCAGGGGCACCTGGGTGGCACAGTCACTTAAGTGTCTGCCTTCAGCTCAGGGTGTGATCCTGGGGTCCTGGGATTAAGCCCAAAGTCAGGCTGGCTCCCTGCTCAGTAGGGAGTCTACTTTTCCCTCTTCCCTCTGTGGCTCCCCCTTGCTCATACTCTCTCTCTCTCTCTCTCTCTCTCTCTCTCTCTCTCTCTGCCAAATAAGTAAATTTAAAATTAAAATCTTTAAAAGAAAATCATTCTTAGGTAAGATATTCTAATATGGGTCTTAGTTGTGCTTTTTTCCCCTTTTTTACTTCCTAGTTTTATTGAAGTTGTATAATAGTCAACTTCAAATAATTCCATAAGATCTGTTACTAAAAACAGCAGAACCCTCAATCATTTCCAGCTTTTCTGAAAGAGCAATAACATTCATCTCTTTAGCTTGTTGGTACTTACTCATGCCTCTAAAATAATACTTATGTGAGTCCTTCTTGATTTCTCAGGTGTAGCCATGCTTTACCTTCCAGATGGGATATAAGGTTTAGATTTCCTTTGCATTTCTGCATCTGCCATTCACATGATCCTTCCTGTTCCTACCATCTACAGAATACAGTTATCCATAATTTTTAGTTAGGTCAATATTTAGTCTGGTCAACATTATTATGCCTTCCTACACATACACTATTAAGAGCTGAATTATGTAGTATATGATTACTCCTCCCTTCTAACTTTTGTTTTCCTCCAGGAGTGTCTGGTGTGTGTTTCCAGAATTTTCTATGGAGTTTTCACTAATTTAACTGACAAGTTTTTGCCAGTTGCCTAAATCTTCTCTCAAGATCATCCTGTGTAATACCCATTTTAACCAATTTTATTCTGAGTACAGCTTTCTGACCTGCATTGCCTATCCAGACTGATTGGTCTTGATGTTGGATGCACAGCTATTACTTTGGGCTCTGTCTTCAGTATCATCATGGGGATTTCCTTTCCCTCTGTTACACTGGTTCGTGTTTCTTATATCCCATGTCCTCGTGATTTTTTTCTGTCATTTTGGTGGAATACCTTTTCCAGTTGCACTCTGATAAAGGATGCACACTAAGTACATTGAATTGATGTATTGTTATGACAAATTATCCTTGCAGACTTTTTTTTTTTTTTCCTTAAAAAGGTTCTGCTAACAATGCAGAAATAATTTCTTGTGGTAAATAATTCAAGCACTATTAATAGAAATTCCAAGAGTTCCCTTTTTGTCCCTCATCCTCATCTCTTTCCAATCCAGAGGTATTCAAAGTGTCGGATTTGGAACATTCAATCATTCTTTGGATTCATTCAGTCAACAGATATTTATGAATTTATGAGTGCCAACTAGGTGCTAAGACCTGTTCCAGAACTTAGGAATATATAGTGAACAAAACTTATTTTTGAGCTGGAGAGGAATGGTGTGATGCTTTTCGATGCTGGAATTGAGTCCACTGCAGCTTTGGTTAGCTTATTTTTCTTCTGGAATATGAACATCATATAATCAAGGCTCTCTTTGTCTCTGTCTCTTTTTCTTTCTCAGTATAAAATCATGACCACTACAAATTAAACTTCATAACTTGCCATTAGAGCAACATCATCATACCCCTGAGATGTAGAAATAGTTTTCTGAATGGATAAATGAAATGTGGTGTGTTTACATATACACATGTACTCACACACACAATGGAATATTTAGCCTTTAAAGAGGAAAGAAATCCTGACACATGCTACAACATGGATGGACCTTAAAGATGTTATGCTAATAGGCAATCATCAAAAGATGAATATTGTATGATTCCACATATATAAGATATATAAAGTAGTCCAATTTGTAGAAAGAAAAAGTAGAGTGTAGGTTGTCAGAGGCTGGGGGGAGAGGGAAATGTGGTAAATAATTTATTGGGTGTAAAGTTTCAGATTTGCAGGATGAGAGTTCAGGAGATTGGTTGCACAAATGTGTGAATATGCTTAACAGTACTAACCTGCACACTTAAAAAAGTAGTCAAGATGGTAAATTCTATATTATGTGTATTTTGCCACAATTAAACAGACAAGCAAAAAGAAACAATGGTAAATTCTATATTATGTGTATTTTGCCACAATTAAACAGACAAGCAAAAAGAAACAAAATGCACATAAACTCCATAATGGGATTCATCCTTGAATCTGATGAGGATGATTGAATCTACTTGCAGCTCCTGCCTGGAATCCAGGATTTTCAGGGTGAGTGCAAGGTGTAGCAATGGATTGCCCTGGGAACTTTCTTTTGATGCACTTAGCACCAGAACGTTTGGCAGGTTCCATTGTTGGGGTGGCCTAATGCCGCTCTCCCTTTCTTTCCGTGGTATTTCCATATCTCTGGGGAAGAGGTCCTCGGTTATTTATAGTACAGATAAACTGAGACTATTTCAGAGTGCCATGACCAGTTATGCAATTGGGAGCAGTGAGAAGTGGTAGTTTTGTTTGGCTTAGAGGTTACATTCTTTTTCTGAGTCTGCAAGCATGTGCCTCTTGAGAGCCTCCTGATTCATTTCCATTGGAAACGAAGATGTTGACTTGGTAGCACAGGCAGATACCTTCACCAGCGCTGGTTTCCCTGCATTTTCCATGTTGGCGTTCCTTTACAATCCTCTTTAGAGTGACCCTGTGCTATATGCTGGATCCCAGTCTTGAAATGCTCCAGGACTGCATAACGGTCAGGTATCCCAGGACTTGCTATGGCGTGTTGACTGGAAAGATTGGCCTGGTGAATTTGGTTGTGCTTTGTTCTACCTCTCTCTAAGCTATATATGGCCAACATATAGAATTTTATTCCAGGGGCACCTGGGTGTCTCAGTTGGTTAAGCATCCAACTCTTGGTTTCAGCTCTGGTCATGATCTCAGGGTTGTGAGACCAAGCCCTGCATCACTAGGCCTGGAACCTGCTTGGTATTCCCTCTCTCTCCCTCTGCTCTCCCAGCCCCCCTAAAAAAACCAAACAAACAAACATAGAATTTTCTTCCAGGCAAACTCAAAGCCCAGTGGGATGAATGACTGGGCAACCAAAGCTCTCTCTGCATTTTGCTGATTGTAGATTCAGAGCTTCTAATAATGGTCATTTTTGATGTGAGCAAACCACCTGGTCAGGGGTGGAAACACTCCTGTCAAAAACTTCTGTTTTCTGTAATAGGTGTGTGAGGTGACCTTGGAGAAAGTACACTTCCTTGGGATTTTATTCTCCTGCCATGTGTGCAAGATTAACATTCTTTTTATCTTTCCTAGTTTTGGAGTGTGTTGGGATATGGGCCAGGAGAGCCCCCTCAAATTGCCCATAGCAACTAAAGACACTTAGAGCTAGGCAAAACTTTCCTTGTGATTAGATTATATAGCCTGATTATCACCATTTTGGAATGTCTGGCATGTTTTTTATCACTGGTTTTCCTTAGGTGTAATCAAAAAGGGGCAGAATGTGGTAATTAATTCTCTAGAAGTATCAGCAGGAAGGTGAGAAGAGTAATAAAGGGAGTAGTTGGAAAAAGTAGTTTTACTGCTGGCTGCATGCCCTTCTGCCTCAGGCAAGCTACCTCAGTTTCCTTAGCAGTAAAGCAAATACCACTATTCATTGGCTACTTCCTTCCAAGAGCTGTGAATGGGTTTTGAGGAAGCAATTCCTTTGAAAATTCAATAAAAGACATGGATCAGGAGCTCAAAAACTCAAATTCAAAAACCAGGCCTGCTGGGGACTCAGGTTCACTGGTCAGTGTAAGCACTGAGCAAACATGGCTGCCCACAGTTGGCCCCAACTGACTGTTGGCCAAGTTGAAACACAAGCCCGCATTCCAGAAATGCAGAATCTGGCAATTGTAGTAGGAAATGCAGATACATAGGTTCTTTCTTGAGTGTGAAACCTCGTGGTTTTCACATTTCATTAGTTACTTCAGAAGATTTTTGGAAAAACTTTGCCAGTTGAATAAAACACATTTTTGGTCTGCTTTCTGCCTGTGGGCTGTTATTTATACAAATACAGTAGTCCCTTCTTATCTGTGGTTCTGTTTTCTGTGGTTTCCCTCAATCGGTCTGGAAGCAGATAATCCTCCTTCCAACAAGTCCTCACGAGGTTAAGTAGTTTCTCACTCCATCACAATGCCTCCGTCATTCAGCTCTTTCAGCTCACTTCATCTCCTCACACAGTCATTTTATCATCCCATGTCATCATCATGGTCATAAGGATGAGTTTATACAATAAGATTTTGAAGGAGAGAGACCACATTTATATAACTTACTGTAATTGTTTCTTATTAGTTATCATTGTCCCTAATTTATGAATTAAACTTTATTTTTTTATATCTATTTTAGCATTCTATTTTATACTTTAGATTTTAATTACGGTAAGCAGTCTTCTCTTTTTCTTTTTTTATAGTTTATATTTTAAAGTCCAAATTCAATTAACATATATTGTATTATTAGTTTCAGAGGCAGAGGTCAATGCTCATTACATCATGTGCCCTCCTTAATGTCCATCACCTAGTTAACCCCTCCCCAACCCCCTTCCCCTCCAGCAACCCTCAGTTTGTTTTCTATGATTAAGAGTCTCTTATGGTTTGTCTTCCTCTCTGATTTCATCTTGTTTTACTTTTTCCTCTCTTCTCCTATGATCCTGTTTTGTTTCTTAAATTCCACATATGACTGAGATCACATAATTGTCTTTCTCTGATTGACTTATTTCACTTGGCATAATACCTTCTAGTTACGTCCCACATTGTTGCAAATGGCAGGATTTCATTTTTTGATGGCTGAGTAGTATTTCACTGAATATGTATACCACATCTTTTTTATCCATTCATCTGTCCATGGATATGTGGGCTCTTCCATAGTTTGGCTACTGTGGACATTGTTGCTATAAACATTCGGGTGCAGGTGCCCCTTTTTGGATCACTACATTTGTAATTTTGAGGTAAATCTCTAGTAGTGCAATTGCTGGATCTATTGTAGCTCTATTTTCAACTTTTAAATTAAACTTTATCATAGGTATGTTTGTATAGGAAAAAAATATAGCATACATAGTCATTACTATCTGTTCTTTTAGGCATTCACTGGGAGTCTTGGAACGTATCCCTCATGGATGGCGGGGAGGGGGGGTTCTGCAGTTTTCCGTGATGGGTCAGTCTTTCTCTTTGCCTATGCTGCTCCCCACACTTAATTTTTGGGTTATAATTCACGTATCACTTGATTGATTGATTTATAAGTAGTCTTCATGCCCAATGTGGGGCTTAAACTCACAACCCTGAGATCAAGGGTTGTATTCCCTATCACCTGAGCCAGCTAGGCACCCCTAATTCACCTAAAGTATACAATTTAATGGCTTTTAGTAAACTCGCAGAATTGCACATCTATCAGCACAGTCAATTTTAGAGCGTATTTATCATCTCTAAGAGAAATCCCACATCCCTTAGCTGTCAACCCCTAGTCCCTCTATCCTCACCAGCCCTAGGCAACCACTCATCTACTTTCTGCCAAGCAAGTATAGATCTGCCTGTTCTGGGATATTTTGTATAGACAGACACATACAATATGTACTCCCTTTTATCTAGTTTCTTTCATTTATCATAATATTTTCAAAATTCATCCATGTAGCATGTTATCAGTACTTCATTTTTTGGTATCACTGAATAATATACCATATCATATTTAATTTGTCCATAAGCTGATGGACATTTGGATTGTTTTTTGATCTTTGGCTATAGTGAATAACATTGATGTGAATATTTGTATACAAGTTTTTGTGTGGACTTACAGGTTCATTTCTCTTAGGTAGGTACCTAGAAGTGGACTTGGTAATTCTACGTTTAGCCTTTTGAGGAACTGCCAGACTGTTTTCCAAAGAGACTGTGCCATTTTATATTCTCATGAACAATGTATATGATAGTCTCAATTTCTCCCCATACCTTATTCTTACTTTTTGATTATAGTCATCCCAGTGGCTGTGAAGAGGTACCTCATTGTGGTTTAGATTTTCATTTCCCCAATGACTAATGATGTTGAGAATCTTCATGTGTTTATTGGCCATTTGTTGCCCTCTTTGGAGAACTATTTGTTCAGATCCTTTGTGTGGCACTTATTTTTGACCCAACTCTTGGGATTTTCTCCTGATAAACGCACATTTCATGTCTACACAAAAGGGGGATATGTTCTAAGACCACCCAATGAATACTCGAAACTGTGGTTAGTATCAAACCCAATACGTACTATTTTTTCCTATATGTACATACCTATGATAAAGTTTAATTTTTAAATTAGGGATAGTGAGAGATGACTATCAATAGCTAATAAAGTTATGTGAATATGGTCTCTTTCAAAATATCTTATACTGTTCTTAACCTTCTTGTGATGTGAGATGAAGTGAGATGAATGAAGTAGACATTGTGACATAGCATTAAGCTACTATTGATCTTCTGATGATTTGTTAGACTGCAATTGACTGCAGGTAATTGAAACCATGGACAAAGGGGCACTACTATACACAGTTTCCAGGAGTTCATGAGCCTCTTAATATTTATCTATGTATCTGAGGATACTTACAGAAAGCATGCTATATAGCAGGAGTTTTTCTGGGAATTTCATAAGCTTGATCTTATATTATCTACTCTATTATCAACCTCATGGGATTCATGTGAAGATCAAATGTTCAGGAAAGTGATTTGTAAATATTAAAACACTCTACAGCTTCAGGGATTGCTGCAGGTACAATCTCCATAGGTAAGTGAGAGTGAAATTAAGTGGTTAAGTCTCCATGAACTGGAGACTGCCCATATTTGAATCCTAGTATCACTTTTATAAGCCATTGTGTTTTGGGGCAATCATTCAACTTCTCTGATTCAGTGTCTTCATTTGTAAAATGGAGATAATAACTGACCTACTTCCCATATTTTCTTGGGCAGTTAACAAAGTATTTTGTCTTGTGCAGGTGGGTGCACAGAAAGTGCTGAATAAATTGTTACCCTGCTGCTGTGGACTAAATGTTTGTCTCCCAAAATATATATGTTGAAGTCCTAATCTCTTATGATGGTATTTGGAGGTGGAGCCTTTCGGAGGTAATTAGGTCTTGAGGGAGGAGCCTTCATGGTTGGGATTGATACCATTATAAGAAGACACACAGAAGACATGATCTCTGTTTACCATGTGGAAATACAGTGAGAGAGTAACTATTTTAAACCAGGAAGATGACTCTCACCAGAGCTCGACCGTGTGGGCACCCTGATCTTGGACTTGTGTTCCCTGGAACTGTGAGAAATAAATGTTTGTTGTATAAACCATCCAGTGTATGGAATTCTGTTTATAGTAGCCCAAACTGACTAAGATAGCTGCTATTAATATTATCTTAAATGGAACTAGGCATATTATCTTATAGTGGGACATAATATATCTTATTTTTTTGTAATATATTTTTCATAATATATCATATATATATATATTTTGCAATTAGTGAGGTTTTTTGCAATTATTTTTTTAAAGATTTTATTTGAGAGAGAGGGAGAGAAGGAGAGCTCAGAGGAAGAATGAGAGGGAGATGCAGACTCTCTGCTGAGCAGGAAACCCGACATGGGACTCAATCCCAGGATCCTGAGATCATGACCTGAGACAAAAGGCAGATACTTAACCAAGTGAGCCACCCAGGCGCCTGAGCAGGTTGATCTTTGAATATGGAACTATCTTCCTTGCTTCTGGAGAAAATGGATGTCCTCCATTGATCTTTTAAAGACGTTTTTGTAAATTAAATCTTATAATCTTAGGAAAGAGAATTTTACTCCCAGAAGAATTAAGTCCATAGGGTACTTTATAGATCCTTGGCCTAGATAGTTAATTCTCTCCAAACTTTGTCACCACTGTTAGGGTCTGCTTTAAAGTGATTAAAAAAAACAAAAACAAAAACAAAAACAAAAAACAAACAAAAAATAAAAAAACAAAGAGAAGAGGGTCCAAAGTCTTAAAATTTAAACTTTCTAAAATTTGTTAGTGTTTATGCCAGCAAAGTAGGAGGAAATGGTCAATCGGCTTAAGACTTTGTAGGTCGGATCTTTGCTCTTGAATGTAATAAACAGGCAAACCATTCAGTCTCATATTTTGGTCTCTTGAGCTGGTAGCCACTGGCCTTAAGAGGGAAACCACATTCTTGAGAAGCAACTTGTAGAGAGGAGACTTTTCAGATAGAAATTGTGTCTTGCTAGCTGGTATTTGAGTTCAGGAAATATGGAATGTCATAGGTGAGAGGTAAAGCCTGGGAGCCATTTACCCAAGAGAGCCTCTACTCTGTGGAATCTTCTTGATGTCAGAGTCTATCATCAAGTTTAGCTGAAGGGAAAAGGTCTATAAGGTTCAATCTACCAGAGAGTCTCTGAAAGTTCCTGGGATACTGATGTTTTGTAAGTTTTGTTCTTTGACCTACAGACAATGTGTGTGTGTGTGTGTAGCTTGAGTTTTGTTAAAGAAAAATTTTTCACGATCCTTGTTAAAGATAGTAAGGAAGACCTTATTCAAGAGGGTTTGTTCCAGTGGGGGTTTTGCAGTAGGCCAGAGAGATGGGACTCAACTCCAAGTACAGCAAGAAGTGGAGATTTACAGCCAAGGAGTAGGGTAGAGGTCAGTGGGTGGAAAATTGCGAGAGAAAACATCAAAGCCAGAAGGATTCTTGCTAGACCAACTCAACAGGATTCTTGCTGAAGGCAGGCCAGAGTGATCAGATACCAAGGGTGGGGGATTTTCACTAACTGACCCAGCAGATTCTTGCTAAAACTGCATTAGCGGGACCAAGAACAGAGCCCAAGGTTGGTACCTAGTCAGAAAAAGGACTCAAGTCAGAAAGAGCCTGAATCAAGTTCGGTCAAGGAGAGAGTCTTGATCAGTTTGAAACATGAGGTGACTAAGGTAGGCTATTCCTCCTTATGTAATACAATCACGAAATACTGTGAGCATTTGAGTGACACATCCTTAAAAGAGAAAAGCTGCTTTTCTTTAGTTTAATCCTTTTTTTTTTAATAATTGCCTTTTAATTATAATAATTATGGGTCATTTCAAGGTCTTTTCTTTATGGATATAATACATTTCTTTCCATTTTACAATTTAAGAAATTTCTTTAATTTAAGAAATTAAATCCAGAAGAAACATCTTGGTGGACTGAAACTCCGTGAAAAGGGAAAACTGCTCTGTAGTTTGGCTCCTCAGTGACTTAGGGAAAGGCATTGTGTGGTAGATTTCTTCCCCTTTCCTTCCCAAATTGCATTGAAAGAATGGTCAGTTTCTAAACAACATTGGAACTTTTTGAAGATCAGGTATAACAGCCAGAAACAGAAGTTGAGAAACTATCCCAGCAAATGATAATTTCTCATCTGCCAGCTTCCATTACTCACAGAGCTCTTGGTATCCCACTGACAAACTTGTGTTTCTCAACTTCCTGGACCACACTCATTTTACTGAAGCATCATTTTCCTTCTGGAATACTAGTGGAATTAGTTATTCTGGATGAGAATTCTTTTCTTCTGAAGAAAACAAAACCCGATTGCTACCCCACTTTTTTTTTTTTTTAAGATTTTATTTATTTCTTCATGAGAGACATATAGAGAGAGAGAAAGAGAGAGAGACAGAGAAATAGACAGAGGGAGAAGCAGGCTCCATGCAGGGAGCCTAATGTGGGACTCCATCCCAGGTCTCCAGGATCAGGCCCTGGGCTGAAGGCAGTGCTAAACCGCTGAGTCACCTGGGCTACCCTGATTGCTACTCCACCTTAAATCTGTTAGCTTAAATTAAGATAAAAATCTTAAAGGTCCCTGTCTTTTTAAATCAACTTACCTATCTCAAAGGTGCTTTTTAAAAAGTAAGCTGAAAATCTTAAAGATAAGGATAGAAATCTTACATTAAGGTTTAAAATTTAGGGGAGGGAACATTCTGAATTGAGACCTAGCAGAAATCGCTTGGAAGGCTATCTCCCCAAATCGTACCCTCTGCAAACAAGTGTGTTTACCCTCAGAGATGATTCCTGATCAAATATAGTTAGGGGAACAATGGATAATAATGGATTTCTGGAGAGTCACACTGGTTGCATGTATTTATATAGCCATAAAACATTTTCTTTTCATCCCATGTAATACCTTTGTTCTCTAGGATATACCTAAGAAACTCTGGTATAATCCTCAAATGTGTACTCAGAAGTCAGGTAGACAATGAGGATAGAACAAGACAGTTCCCTGTATTCCAGGATTTAGAGTATAGTTGCTCTAAATAGGTTATAAGGGTAAGCACAGAAGACTTAGTGGCACATGGAAGGAGATCCTGATTCAGAGATTCAGAAAGAGAGTTTCTATGAAGGTTTTCATGATGTTTCTCTTGGTGGAGAAAGAAGGGCAGTGGGGAACAGTGTGGAAAGAGCAGGAAGTGGATTCAGGGAATTCAAAGTTGTTTAGTATATTAGATTGTAGGGATTGAAGTAGAAGTAGGGAGAGACAAGAGATGAGGTGAAAGAGGGAGCAGCTCAGATGTGGTAGGTAGTGGGCTGTATACCTGCTGAAGGACTTTTAAACTATCCTAATGATGTTGGGGGAAACACTGAAAGGTTTTAGGTGAGAATGACATGTTTACCTTTTCACTTTAAGTAGGCATTCCTGCAGAGAAAGGATCAGAGAAGGGAAATCTGGAGGCAGAAAGACCAATGGGAGGCCATCTCACCAAGAATTCATGGTGACTTTAGAATAGTGGCAATACAGATACAGAGAGGTGGCCTGATGCAAGAGGTATTTAAGAAATAAAATCAGTAGGTCTTGGTGATTGACTGAATGAGAAATAAGGATGGAGAATTAATGATGGTGCTCTGGTTTTTAACTTGGACACCTGGGTATACTGGTGAACACTTGGGGAATATAGTATAGTTGGGGGATAGGTTTGAGTGAGAGAAACAAAGGATACAGATTTGGACAGGTTAATTTGAAATAGGATACTCTTCTGTTCCTTTTTAAACCTGGTGAGATAAGGAAGGTAGGTTTTATATATCCCCCAGCCAAATTGCATTCGATGAATGGACTACCATAGTCAATGGGCGACAAAACACAAACCTCTGTACTCTACCTCCAACCTCTGTTCTTTCTCTACTATAACCCATGACTTCTCAAAGAGGATGTGACTTTTACAGATAACAATCAGAAAACCAGTACTTTTTTCATTGAAATGCTTTGGTTGAAGTCTTCTCGTCTTCAGTTGTCTTGCTGCTATTCAAATACTCATGTATTTTCAAAGTTCTGTTGGAGATACTTTATCACTTCTGAACATTAAAGCAATTTTGGATTGCTTAAGGAGATTCTTGTTCCTCAGGCAAGTAAATTTTTTGATATTTTATTTTATTTTTTAAAGATTTTATTTATTTATTAGAGAGAGAAAGAATGAGCAGTGGGGGAGGGACAGAAGGAGAGAGAGAGAGAGAGAGAAGGAAGCAGACTCTTTGCTGAGCAGGAAGTCCGATATGGGGCTTGATCCCAGGACCCAGCGATCATGACCTGAGCTGAAGGCAGGCGCTTAATCGACTGAACCACATAGGTGCCCCTATTTTATTTTAAAATTATTTTTAAATTGAAGGAATTTGCTCACTTCAAATTTTTTTTGGAAGGAAGTTGAGTATTAATAATAAAAAAATACCATAGTTCCCTAAAGCAATTAAAGTGCATTAGTGTATTCTCTAATGTTTAAGAGTTGTTAGTAACTCATACCTTTTGCTTATAAATTGGCACAACCTCTATGGAGGGCAATGTGGCAATATTTGAATTCACTGACATATTACTAGTAGGATTTTATCTGGTAGATATACATGCATGTGAAAGCTGTGCTGTGTATATTTTAGCTAAATAAATTATGGGACTTCCATACAAAGAAATACTGGTCAGTTCCCAAAAGAATGAAAGAACTCTGTGTACAAATATATTAGGATGTCCAAATTATTAATAAGTGACGAAAAAGCAAGGTACAGAATGGTATATATAATATGCCTCTATATGAAAAAATCATTTTTTGGTATACGCTTATAATCTTTGGCAGAATACATAACAGTTCATTTGGGGGAAGGAAATGGATGTCTGGAGTATAGGGGTAGGAGGAAGAGTTAATTCCCCCTGTATCATCTATTATACCTTGTGGATTTTATATCACTTTCAAAGTTATCTATTAAAAAAAAAAAAAAAAGGAGATCTCTGGGTGGCTCAGCGGTTTAGCGCCTGCCTTCAGCCCAGGGCATGATCCCAGAGTCCTGGGATCGAGTCCCACATCGGGCTCTCTGCATGGAGCCTGCTTCTCCCTCTGCCTGTGTCTCTGCCTCTCTCTCTCTCTCTGTGTCTCTCATGAATAAATGCATAAAATCTTAAAAAAAAAAAAATGTTGCTGAGTCCTGGCTTCTGTGTTCCACAAATGATAGAGTGAAGGCTTAGAATACAAGGACCAACATTATAGCAAATCTTTTTTTTTGTTTCTTTTTTGCTATGTGGTGGCTAGGCACATAGTTGTATATGGTGTACCTGAAGTGATCATAATTAAATTTTTTAAAAATGAAAGTGCCCATTTCTAAGTGTGGCTAAAGAAATGCTCATGAGAATTTATAGCTGGACAGCTGGACATTGTTCTAACAACCTCTGGGGTCAATCATCCGGGAACAGAAAGATTTCTCTGGTTTACTGATAGAAACTTCTTACCTTCCTCTTTCTTCCTGCTTCCTTTCCTCTCAGTATGCCTTGCCCTGACAGTCCGACTGCCCAGTGATCTCCAATTATGTTCATTCTTTTCCTTTATCCTAAATTCCTATTTGTTTAGTCTAGATGTCTGCAGACCCATATATTCTGAGGCACACATTTTTAGGTTAGTGTATTGGGGACATCCTTGGAATATCATGTTGCAGTTTGCTCCATAAGATGTTCATTGGGATACTATTGTTGTTCCCCATCTGTCTGAAGTTTGGTGGATCCCCTATTGAGAGAATATCTCTTATATATTTTTAAAAGATTTTATTTATTTATTCAAGAGAGACACACACACACACACAGAAAGAGAGAGAGAGGAGAGAGAGAGAGAGAGAGGCAGAGACAAAGGCAGAGGGGGAAGCAGGCTCCATGCAGGGAGCCCAACAAGGGACTTGATCCTGGGTCTCCAGGATCATGCCCTGGACTGAAAGCGGTGCTAAACTGCTGAGCCGCTGGGGCTGCCCATATCTCTTATATTTTGTGATCCATAAAACATACAGTGTATTGTTGTGTTGTACTGTGAAGTTCCAGTAATAATAAACGGGACCACCATGATTGCACATGTAGATCTCCTATCTTCCTTCTTCTCTCTTGATAAGGGGCAAAGAGGAACGCTGAGATTTGCAGCCTTCAGAGCAAAATGAACCGACTTCTATAGCACATAGGTAATAGAGTCTTGGACAAAATTACTAAAAAGGAAAAATTTGTCATCCTCTCCTTGCCTCTATCAGAAGAGGAAGCATTTTCTTCAAGGTTGAGCCCTCCTCCTTGGCTTTTCATACTATTTCTTCACCCTACACTCCAAAGTCTCTAAAGTCATTTTCATTCTTTCTTACATCTTCTCTCTCTCTTTATTGACTTTTCTTTTATCTACAAATAACGTCTAGGTTTCCTCAACCATAAAATAAGTTTTCTTTCAATTTTACCTCTTAAACATATTGCCAAAGTGCTCTAGAATTGGTATTTGGTAGAACCTGCTCCTTCTCCATTAGGAGGTAGTAATAATTGTACCCATCAAACAGTTGTGAATATTACTGTAGCTAAAGTACATAAAGAACTTAGCATAGCCTTTGGCACATACAAAAGGCTTACACTGATGATGGCTTTTGGCTTTTGCTTTATATCATTGGTTTAGTGGTAATACTGTTTTTCCCAGGGTATATTACACTAGCTGCCTCTTGTTTTGCAGCCTATTTCCTTTTTTTAAAAAAATAGACTTTTATTTTATTTTAAAAGTAGGCTCCACACTGAGTGTGGGGCTTGAACTCATAACCCTGAGAACAAGAGTCAGATGCTTAGCCAACTGAGCCACCCAGGCACCCCTATAACCTATTTCTTAAATCTTCCTCAATCTGCTCAGTGATCATGGACAAAATCTGCATTCCTCTTACTTTCTTGTCAGTACTAAATGTCTTAGCTTTTCTTTGAAACATCCTACTGGCATACTAATGCAAATTTTTTTTGAAGAGAGAAACTTTCTCCATTCTCTACTTCAGGTATCATGTCACAATCCTGTTTAGTAACTCTTTGTTCGTTATTCCCTGAACTCTTCTGCACCCTATGCTTAGTTATTTCTGAAGGTGATTGGCTCTTTCATCTTCTATATTCTCTGCTCCCCAGTGACCTTAAGGTTTTACCATAGGTGTTCTCTGAATTCTCTTCCAGGCTGAAATATCTGCATCTCTCACCACCATGGCATTCTATCACCACCTCCCAAAACTTTTGTCACCTTTCAAGAACTTTCCCAAATCTTATGTTCTCCTTGAAGCCTTCCCAAATATCTGCAGGTAGAGAGACTTCTTCTTCCAAGGAGTCCCAGATCCTGCTCTTGTGCCATACTTGATATATATTTATGAACATAGATTTTTTCCCCTTTGGTGTTGGTGTTGGTCTTTGGGACACAGCTTTATTTATTTTATTAGAATAATATATACCAACCAAAATATTTTTGAATGAATGAATAAATGAATGAATGAAGCTGTTATTCTTAGAGATATCAATATTTCAGAGGAAGAATAGAGAAATGGATAGAATATACTCTATCCTATCAGATATGGGTTCTGAAAGGCTGATCCCCCACTAATCATGCTTCTGTGACATCTTTAGATTGGAGAATTTGATATTTGCAATAAAGTCAACCATAAAGCTAGAAATGAATACAATCAAAATTATCTTTCATAAAGCATCTCATAAAGCATAATATGTGAAGATTTGATCTCTAATTGCTTTTTCTCTATGTTGAAACTTCTTTTCAGTTTAGCACCAGATTCCATAGGGGTTGTTGCAGTACTACCATGCACTCATTGGAGTGAGATGTGTAGAGTAAGATATGGGTGTGGGGCCTGAGACCAACAAGGAAACAGTACTCTAGTGCAATCATGCAATCACTTTTGGGCAGTGGTTTCTTAGGTGTGGTTCATGGACTCCTGGAGGGTCTTCAAGACTACTTCAAAGGGTCCTCAAATTCAAAATTATTTTTATAATGGTACTGAGACATTATTTGCCTTTTCTACTCATTCTCTTGTGACTGTACAGTGTTTTCCCTAGGTTACATGAATTCACAGTATCTACAAAGGCTATTAAGGTACTATTTCCTTTCCCAATTATGTGGCAGTGTGAGGCCAGTTTTCTTAATATACTTTAAGCCAAACCACTTATTGCAACAGATTGAGCATAGAAGCAAATATGAGAATCTAGTTGTCTTTTTTTAAAGATTTTATTCATTTATTCATAGACACACACACACACACACACACACACACACAGAGAGAGAGAGAGAGAGAGAGAGAGAGAGAGAGGCAGAGAGAGGCAGAGACACAGGCAGAGGGAGAAGCAGGCTCCATGCAGGAAGCCGGACCTGGGATTCGACACCCGATCTTCGGGATCACGCCCTGGACTGAAGGTGGCGCTAAAATCACTAAGCACCCCAGCCCCCCCCCGCCCCCCCACCGCCCCCCCCCCCCCCCCCGGGCTGAATCTAGTTGTCTTAAGCCAGACATTAAAGATATTTTTAAAAATAAAAGACAACTCTTTTCTCTTTAAAATCTTTATGAAACTAAAAAAAACCTTTATGAAACTTAAAAAACTTCTTTTCATAAAAAATATTTATGTTAACATAAATAGGTAAGTAGATTTATTACTGTTATATAAAATGAACTAATGAGTAAATATCTTAAAAAGTCCCGATTCTAAATTTTGATACATAAGTATTGGTAGACATATTCATATAAATTAAAGCTTTTTGGAGGTCCTTGGTAATTTCTATGAATATGAAGGGGTCTTAAGACCCAAAAGTTAGAGAACTGCTGCTCATGGGCATTGGGTACTCCTGAAAGAATGGCATTGAAGTTGCTCACACTCAATTTTTTTCTTTCTTCTCACCTTTCTTCTTCTAGCTCTTATTCTTTTAGCAAAAATTTAAAATTTTTCCAAGTTAAATATGTGGTATGTATCTTTACTGAATTTCAAGAAGTAAAATCCTTTTGCAATATTCTTTCTGCTGTGCTGCACATACATAAACCTTACAATGGGTGATCTAAAACTGCCTTTAACCTGTAATTCCAAATAAAATGTCATAGTCCCAGAGTATGGTGAGTTTCCTAGAAGTCAACTATTTAAGAGGATAGCTTCACTAATAAGGACACTTGTGGTAAGAGAATATAGTTTCATCATAAGAAAAGGCTTGTTAGACTATGTAGTTCGCTTGGATGAAGTCCTAGTAAAGTTTTGGATAATTTAACAAGATATTTGGAGCATAAATAAAGACCATCTGTATATATGGATAATAAATTCATGAATATTTTGGAGAAGACTAATTGTGTTACAGAATTTATTTTCCTTTTGTGCCTGTGTTCTTGGTCTCACCCCTTCCAAGAATGAAGAGGTAGACCAGATGAAGAGTGGTGGGCAGAAAAGCAAAGTTTATTGAGTGATAGGTACAGAGCTTC
Organism: Vulpes lagopus; assembly: GCF_018345385.1. NCBI lineage: Eukaryota > Metazoa > Chordata > Mammalia > Carnivora > Canidae > Vulpes > Vulpes lagopus. The sequence goes on from NC_054825.1 coordinate 140,364,962, forward strand.
TGGAGAGGGAGGGGATCCAAGAGGGTCGGCACCCTAGTTTCTATGTCTAGGAGTTTTTATGGGCTTTTTGGTAGGCTGTTTTGATTTGTTTAACCTGTCACTCAATCAGGTTTGTGTAGTCTATCACATGGGAAAGAGTGGAGGGCTTCTTCCAGAGTGGTGTAAAAATCCTTTTAAGGGTGGTTTCCTCTTAGGGTTCAGCCCCTTATCCCTGCCTTTCTTCCAATTATCCTTCATTAAAGATGCATCCCATTTGAAAACTTTAACAGATTAGAGTAGTTATATAGCAAATAGGCCCAGCATTCAGTTAAATTCTGTAGGTTACTACCCAGGGACAGTTGTAAAGAATACTCATAAAGGAACTTCCTATTTCTTTTTCCCTTCTTATCAAAATGATTTAATATAATCTGCGATTATAAATGTTTTATTTGCATGTTTTATTCCCCAGGGGACTGGATAAAGCTGAAGCCTGTGTGATGGCAGAGGAAAGGATGTCTCCTCACTGCTATTTGAAACTGTGTTAGTACTGACATAATGAGGACTTTCACCAGTGTGGGAAGGGAAGCGAAGGGACAGGCCAAGACATCAGTTTAGTTTGAACCTTTATGATATGCTCGACTTGGCTGGTCACTGTTGAGTTCTTCCAAGTCCCTATTAGGCTCTGTGAAGAATTCATAAATGTTTTACTCATGTACTTATGAGTTTATATAATGTAGACCTTCATTCTGAAGTTCTAAATGCCTTGGCTCAACGAGGCATTTAGAAATGTTAGCAAAATTCCTCACTTAAACAGGTGAACTGGCATTTTAGGAGATTTTGAGTTATTTAGTTGACATTCCATTTTTAATGATGTTACAAAAAAAAATCATTACCAGCAAAAATAGCGTTCACTTTTTTCTACCTCAAAGGAAGAAATCATTTAAGATTATTTTTTTTTTTTCTGAAGTATGCCTAAATTTTGCCTGCTGGAAAGATTATTTACTGGAAATGAGATTCACTTGGGGCAGTGTGGGTGAACCAGATCTTTGAGTTTTGGTTATTTTAGGTTTCAACACCCTTTGCCTGAGACTGTTAATCTTGGATCAGGTGAGTCCTATGCAGTACCCTGTAGAATGTGTACAGAACCCCACAGAAGACCCTGAGCTGACCCTTCCAGGTGGATGGGCTTGCTTTGCACTGAAGCTGTTCCCTAAGTCAACAGATTGTGCCGTCAAAGTCTATTCTCCTGTGACTCAGTTTGAAGAGGTCCTTGCTCCAGAGGAGAGGCCATGTAGAGGAAATATCAAATGTCCATCTGGAGTCTGAAAATATCACTTCTCTTGTTGGTGCCTTCTGGTGCCTCCCTGAATATTGTAGATTCCAAGATTACATGAGCTAGCACTGTATCTTAATGTAGGTTAGGTTGATTTTAAGAGAAAATGAATTAAGTACAATGATGCATTGTTCATGCTATGATATGTATAAGATAGTGTGGGGAACATAAAAGGGAATAAGTCCGTTTCACTTGGAAAAGCATTTCTTAGACATTAGATTTTTTTTTAATTACAAAAGAGTTTTTAAAAAGACAACAAATGGCCTGTAATCTGTGTTCCCTTTCACCCCCAATCACACAGCCCTCTGGATGTTTAAAAAAAAGAAAATTCATGCACACATGTAGAATTCTTTTTTTTTTTTTTTTTAAATTAAGGAATACCTCTATTACTATGCCTTCTCAGAGATTCCCCAGAGAGAGAAGCTGTTCTCTGGAAGACCTAAGAAGCCCCAATATAGCCTCACTTTCAGTGAGGGGAAGGGTTAATTCACATATAGCTTTGTTGGAGGATTTGTTTTTGGACATTTCTGTGCTAGTGGCCATCACTTCAGGCCTGAGATTTTAAGTAAAATCTGCTTATATTTTAGGATGAGGTACATATTGAGCCTGAGACCAAATATATATATATGTTGTATATATTAAAAATATATGTTTATATTTTTTATATTATATAAAAAACACCCAGCTTTCTAGCTGCCGTGATGGCTGCAGAAATGGCATAATCTCCACTGTCAACCACTACCCATGAGAGTTGGCTGCTCCAAGTGGCAGAAGCCAGCACATCAGGCATTTGTCCTCAGTAGATTTGGACCATTGAATTAAAACCAACAAACTTTTGGTTTCTAATCATTCTCTGTTGTCCTGAACACTGGGGCCTCTTCCATGTATGTTTCCGAGTATACTGAAAAGGCTACCATTATGAGGTAGAGGGGAAAAAAGTAACATTAGAAGTTGGGACTTATTTAAAACTCTTGGAATTTAAGCCTGCGTTTCTTTTCCTGTAGTTTTGAGATAAGATACTTGAGTTACAGGAGCAGAGTTTTCATGTTCTTGTTATGGCACTGGTTTCCTGTTTACACCTTTGAAGGGAAAATTGTATTCGTGGATTCCTGAAGTTCTAATTTAGGTGTGTTCATTTTGTTGTTCTTTCAGTCATTATTGGGTTGGGCCCTGGGGCAACAGAAACGACTGGCATGGGGCCTATGGGTGCTCAAGTCTAGTGGGGACAGTGGACCTGGAGAATCATTCATTTTTAGTGTGAGAGGTTCCAGGGAGAAGATTTGGAGGTCAAGAAGTATTTTTCTCTGAAAAAAAAAAAAAAAAAATCAAAGTTAAGTTCCCTGGCCACCCACCCAAAGCTAATTTTTTCTTTTTGATATACCAATAGCTAAGCTTTATAGAACCTTTAATAAGTCCCAGGGAGAATTCTAAGCCTTTAATTTATCTATTCCTTTCAACAGACTATTATTACTATTATCTCTATTTTTAATATATGAGCAAACAGGCATGAAGAAATTAATTTGCTCAGGTAGTCCTACCAGTCAGACATCTAGTCTTGTAAAGAAATGAATGGCAGCACAGCCTGCTTAATTTGTGGATTGAGGCTCCTGTCTTAGGGACCCTTTCTGGAGCTCTTTTGAATAGTTGATTGGTGCACATGGAAGTGTAATGATATCATTTCATTATCTGTTTGCTTCTTTTTATTCCAAGTTCCAGCAGAGGAAAAAAACCTTGCCTTGCCTGCTATAGAATTCCCAGCATGTAGCAAGGAAACCTATAAAATATATTGGTTGAGTGAATTCAGAATGAAGAGCCCTTTGAGACCATACCAATTCCCTTTGGCACTTTTCTCAGCGCTTTGCAAAAATTAGGTACTTAATAAATGTTTGCAGAGTGAGTAAATGAAATTGTTGGTTTTTGAAGAAGGGACAGGGCTTACTGATTCTAAAAGATTATGTCATTTCTTGTAATAAGTAGATTTTGAGTTCACTTTGTTTAGTTCATTCCAAGTTCTGTGACTCTGAACTTTTCAAGTTTGTATGTTTTTAGTGATTTACCAATTTAGCAAATGTCTTAAAAAGCTACTGACTATGCAAAAGGGATGAGAGGTAGAATGATTATAAGATGATCTGAGCTTGATTTGGGAAGTTTTCTTGTTAGATATGTTCAAAATGCACAGGAACCCATCAGTCAATGCCACCCCTGCCCCCAAGCTTCCTTTTTGCTTAACAACATCTGGATTCTGGTTATATGCGGTTCTATTCAGTAGTCAACACTTACATTTAGGGTTGGTGAATATTGAACAAAATCTATGAGTTTAACATTAAAGTATCCAGAGAGGATTCCATAAATGCCTCGTTTTTAATTGTGGGAGAAGAAAACTTTTCCTCTGCTCTCTTAGGTTTGATGGCTGGGTCTGTGAAATAAACTAACAGAAGAAAGGATATAAATATTCATTTTTTAATATTATGGTCATGGCAGTATCACAGGAAAACAAATGTAAATATCCCCAAAGTGGTGATATTCGGGAATTTACATACCGTCTTATTAGGGGGAATGTCGGGGGACATAGCCAGCAATTTAGAAGAGAGCAAATGATTTTTAGAAAAGATGAATGGTCTCTTAGAAGAAAAGATGGGAGATATGATAGTTTGTGACAAGGTTTGTCTGGGTGTGGTGTTGACTTCTACTCCCTTCTCTTGAGATAAGAGTCAATCCTTTCCGGTTAATGAAATTCCCAGGGATTTATGACAATTGAATTCCTTTTGGAAGCTCTGTCTTTAGACAGATAAAGAGAGTTCAGAGAAAGCCTCTCACTGCATTTGCTGTTTTTCAAGTGCCTACGGCTCAAAATAACCTATACACCAAAGCCGCATGTTTTAGGGTGGCACGTCCTGAACATCTGGGACCAGCAGACAGCATGATAATGAGGCTGCACAGCTGGATTTGTAATCCATTGTCTGGTGCAGTGCATTTCCTGCAACTCTAGGATGAGAATAGGTGTCAGAGTGAGATGGGGACTGCACTAACATGGGGTTTGCAAAAGTCCCCTTATAGATTCCTGTTCACCACCCTTTGGTCACTGCTGTAACATGTTTGTTTATCAAGTTATATCTGTACTTATATTTTCATACCATACAGAGCTAAAATGTTTTCATATTAGGAGAAGCCCAAACCCATCAGTTGGTTGGGGCCTGTTGTAGATCCAGTGTCCTCTGCTTCTGGATTTACTACAGCTTATGGAAGAGCTTGGCTGTGACTTGAGTTTTGTACAGTGGGAGAGGATTTATTAAGAGGATGAGCAAGTACCAATGTCCCACCTGGGTTCAGGCATGGCTGTAGGTTGTGCAAATCGAAGCAGCACAATCCATCGTAAGCCATGCTTACAGAATGTGTATCAGATTGTCTTAATAAGGAGGTAAACTGGGGCAAGCCCTAATGACCAGAGATTGAATTTATTCCAGAGGAACAAAAGAATTGCAATTCAGGAAAACACTGTAGCAAGCTACAACGTGAGTCCATTGAAGGCCCGGGGTGGCTTATAATTACGGGCAAGGTGTGCAAAGAGGGGAAAGTACAGCTGTGAATTCATTGGCTTGAGGATGGGGAAAGATTCTTGGCAGATATTCATTGATCAAGAGATAAGTCTCAGTCTTCTGTAGGAAATCAGTGTTTCAGTTTTTAAGTTCTGTTCCTCTGAGGGTACATGTGTAAGATTCTACTTTTCATATCCTCCGGGTCCATTTTAGATTAAAATCCTTTCACAGAATCTTGCTGAGGTTCTAGCTTCCATGAAATCTTAGCCTACGTGGTACTTTATGAGGTAGAATTTTGAACTTTGAGAGCTTGAAATTCACTCAGTAGGACTATGGTAAAGATTTTAAGGTGACTTTTAGCAGAATTAAGGGAATGCTTTAGTTATGACATTACTTCCTTCCTAGAGTTTCATACATTTATGGACATTTTGCTGAAAATAAGATTATGGATCTATTAATTTTGTGAATATTTTTGTGTTCACATTTGGCTTATTTGTGTCTATGTTGTCTGTGATAGAAGTCAATAAATGCTTAGCCTATTTGGGGCTCGTCTTGGCATTTTAATTCATCTCCATGATATTTAAATATGTTTTGCCTACCTGAACTACTGTGGTTACGTTGCTTTCTCACTTAATTATAATATAAAAATAACGACACTTTTTCTTCAGTCCCAGAAATCCTGGATTGAAGGAGTGTTCAACAAGAGAGAATGTAACAAAATCATACCTAGCTCAAAAGACCCTCACAGGTACAATTTTTAATTATATTTTTCATTTTGAGAACTGTTTATAGAAACTTAGAGGTGATTTGTCTAGAGGATTTAATAATATCTGTAATATTAGCATTTATTTACTTTTATTTTTATTTAAGATCTTTTTATTTGAGAGAGAGAGAGATCATGAGCAGGGGGAAGGGGCAGAGGGAGAGAGAGAGAGAGAGAGAGAGAAGCAGATTCTTCTGCTGAGCAGGGAGCCCATTGGACCCAGGGCTCCATCCCAGGAATCTGAGATCATGACCTGAGCCAAGGGCAGATACCCAACCAACTGAGACACCCAGGCCCCCTAGCACTTATTTATTTTTAATATTTGTTTCTTTGTCTTTATAAAAATAATACGATTATTGTAGACAACCTGCTAAGATCAAGAATCTTGTCAGTTTCGTACCTTACTCTAACCCTGGTGCCTTGGACAGTGCTGCATAGTGGGCTCCTGAAAAACATCTGTTGAATGATCTAATGAGGTATAAAGAAGAAAAAATTTATCATAATGACATCACCCTGATGGAGCCACTGTTACTAGTGTGGTAGATTTCATTTCTTTAATGCTCCTGTTTCTCTTAGTGGGAGAATAGAAATTAGGGGGTATTATGCTAAGTAAAATAAGTCAGAGAAAGACAAATACCATATGATTTCACTCATATGTCAAATTTAAGAAACAAAACAAATGAGCAAAGGAAAAAAAAATGAGAGCGAGACAAACCAAGAAACAGATTCTTAACTATAGAGAACACACAGGTGGTTACCAGAGCGGAGGTGGGCAGGGGATGGGTGACACAGGTAAAGGGGATTAAGAGTACTCTTGTCATGATGAGCACTGAGCACTGTACAGAATTGTTGAATCATTATATTGTACACCTGAAGCTAATATGATGTTGTATGTTAACTATACTGGGATTAAAATTTAAAAATTTAATTAAAAAAGAAATTGGAGAAATATCTAGTGCTGCATCCATTCTACCACTCCATTCTCTGCAACTTCTGAACATCGCATATTCAAAATATTGTGGATTGTTCCTTACTGCCAACTCAAGCGTTTAGGGAAAACAGTGACAATAGAGACAATTTGGGATATTTCAGGACACTGTGCTCAGATTATGTGGACAGTCCATGTTTTCCCCAAAGGCTTTTTGCTTGAGCAGGTAATGGACAGCAGAATGGAATGATCTGAGTTTGACTGCTCTCAGTTGCTGAGAACCCTTTGGAAGTTCTACTCTTGGAACAAAGTTCAAAACAGCAGCCAGTGAAAGATAGGAGAATAAAAGGCTATGGAAAATTCCCCAGGGTAATTGGGTTCATGAAATTAAGATTGGGTGGCATTGCCCTTGGAGAGTAGAAATTAAAAGGAAAGGAAAAATAGAAGAGCATTATTTTAATTAGTAGGACTGCTCTATTTTTAGATTTTTTTTTTTTTTTAAGCATTTGGTCTTATATTGATTTAAAGTTTAGAAATCACAGTTGTAAGCTGATGAAGGGTAGCATGGTGAGGCCACTGAAATTCTTGTTCTTTGGGGATGACTAAAACAATGTTCCTTGCCTTTGTTAAATATTTACTAGCCCCACCCTCAGTGAATTACCTGGGGTTTGTAAGCCCCATGATTGGAAGTTCTCATTTTACCCACTTATAATATGTTTACAGAATGGCAAGATAAACTTGTTTTTTCCCTTCATCTTTTATGATCTCTTTTAATGTGATGGTGGTTACAATGGCTGGCTGAGCTCAGGCAGCTCCTTCTGCTTCTGTAAATGGAAAGTCATCTTTATAATCATCTTGAACCTGATGAAATCTGATAACCTATAGGCCATTAGCCCACAGACTCAAGAAGAATATCAATGATTATAATTCCATGTTACAGAGTGGTCCAAGATCTACTTATTTCATGGAAAAAAGCAGTCTCTAGTTCTATGGGATTGTGAAAAAAAATGAATGGATGATTATGGATCTTCCTATGCCAGCCTTTTTCTGAGATCTCAGTAAGAATCTCAAAATTGTAGCTTTTATGAACTTTTCTTCCTGATGGTGGACAAAAAAAGGTGGTAGTTCATGTTTTTAAAATTAGATAAAGTTGATCCTTTGCTGATAATTTTTGTAGTTCCTAATAAGAAACTAATTGGATACACTTGATTACAATATCTTTTTCCTTATTTTGAATTTGTTGTTGAAATGAAGCTTCTGAGAAAAGACAATCCCAAAGGGCTAGGACAGGAAGAAGTGAAAGGCCCAAGTATTTGTTTCTGAACCCTAATTCTGTGAATACTGTCTTTTCTTTAATTGTTTTAACTAGTATTCTCTTCTAGTTAAAACTTCTTTATACCTAAAATATGATCTTTGATGATCACAACGATCCCCCAACTTCAGAAGTTTCTTTTGAATCATAAAAAGAAAGATTAATAAGGATAATACTTATAATTATACCAACTGTCTTTTGATTTGATGGTGTTTTATGGTTTTAAAATGATTTGTATATAAACATATAAATATACAATAGTTATTAACAATTATATATAAATTATATAAAATTCATATACAATGCATAAATAATATATCATTATATACCCATATTTATATAATTATGTGTTTATATATTATATATTTATAAATATATAAATGTTTTTTCTTTATTCTCAGAATTCTAAGATTCTGTTATCTTCATGGTATAATGACATAGTATAATGACAATGATAGTCACCATTATTATATATACTGCAATGTACCACTGTAAGACACATTACACACATCATCTCAGGTAATCCTCTTAATAGCCCTTTAGGCCAGATATTACTTTCAGATGTGAAAACCAGTGCTTAGAGGAATTGTTAAATCAATGAGATTTCAATCCAGGTATTTAGGTTCCAAATTCAGCATTCTGTTAATTAGGTCATGGTTGCTGCAGTGTAATTATATTTGGGAAATGACATATTGGAGGAATATTTGGGGAATGATCTATGAGTACTCAGCAAACCCTGATTTTTAGACCAGGGAAAATAATAGATATTTATGGTATAAACATTAAATATGCTTTCAATATTTCACTTACCTAACAGAGGTTTTGTGTTTTTAATTTAGATGTACTACAGGATGTCAGGTCTGCCATAATTTAATCAGGTAAGACAGACAAGTAAAATTTCTTTTAATATTTAGACACTCTGATTAAAATTTTTTGGGACAGTTTTCTCACATCTTGAATGGATTCAATGTAGGGACTTTATTGGTGCATCCTATTTACCTTTCCAAAGGAAGTTTTAAAAAAGAAATGTGGGATTTTTTTTTTTGAAGAACAATTATTTGAATGCAGTAGATAGATTACTTGATTTACTGAGACATGTAAGTGGCAAGGGCCTTTAGCAAGAACTTCTACCAGTTGAAATACTTGTATAGCATTACATGTTCATTTGACCTTGTTATATTTTATTTGTTTTTTTTTTTTTATTTATTTTTATTTTTTTATTTTTTTGAGAGAGAGAGAGAGAGAGAGCAAGAGAGTGAGACTGGGAGAGGGTGGCAGACAGTGGGGCAGAGGGAGAGGGAGAGAGAATTTTAAGCAGGCTCCATGCTCAGTGTGGAGCCCAACATGGGGCTCAATCTCACAACCTTGAGTCATGACCTGACTGAAATCATGAGCTGAACATTTAAGCCACCCAGGTGCCCTTATATTTTAATTGGATAATTAAGATGGTTTGTTCACATACAGCATTGTATTTGATCTATGATTTGAGAGTGATATGTGTTAATGTCAAGCTCTAATTCTGACAGCGGTTTTGATGTGTATATGTGTGTTTCTCCAATACTTCCAGGTAATTAACTAAATCTCTGGGTATATAGTAGCAGATGCTATAGGTTAAGAGCTCAGTCCTACAAGACTACCTTTCCTTCCTGCACTTTGGGTGCCAACCACAAGTCCACATTGTCCCCTGTGCTCACTGTTGTCCCACGTTGTCCCCTGGCTCAACTGCTGAGCCACCCAGGCATCCCTGGACATGGAAATTAAAAAAAAAAAAATTGGGGGGGGGGTAATTGGTTTATTCTATGGGATCATTGTGCCATAACTTAATGAAATGACCTGGTAGAAACTGGAATAAAACTATGTTAACTCAGATCAAATGGATTAGCTAGAAAAATACTTAAAGCAAAGTGGGTTCAGACTGAAGAACAGTCATGTGGAAGGTTAGTTATTTATCTCATCAAGTATGAATTATGGTTGCCTCCATTCATGTTCTGTTTAGAAAAAGCCACAGTGAAATGCATCATTTAGTTTATGAATAAATGTTTTTCCATTTTGAAGACTAACCCTCATTCTGAAAGATGACTAAGTGATACATTTCTCTCTAACAGATTCCTATTATGTATATTGTGTACATTTGAGATTATTTCGCTACTCTTTGGTTCAAGAGCCCCTCTAGTGATACCTGAGCCTGGGTGACTCTGAGGTTGAGCATCTGCTTTTGGCTTAGGGAGTGATCCCGTGGTCCTGGGATCGAGTCTCACATCAGGCTCCCCGCGAGGAGCCTGCTTCTCCCTCTGCCTATGTCTCTGCCTCTTTCTGTGTCTTTCATGAATAAATAAATAAAATCTTTTTTTTTAAAGCCCTCTATATAGAATTCTAAAATGGTCCTCTGACTTCTTGTCATCCCATTTCCTTGCTTAGCTGAACCTCATAACCTCTATGTGTTTTTATGTTGCTTTTCACATATACACACACAAAAACCCTGAATCACTTATAAAACTGAATTTCCTCTTGGTATATAATAGGTATATGATCTAATGTATTTGATGCAAATAATTTCCTTGGTCTGCAGATGTGTATAGTTTTTCATTGCTACAAATTTTAAACTTCCATATGCTCAAATTTTAATTTTTCCTTCTGATTTTTTCTAATTCACGAAACATGAGTTTATTGTCCTTTCACCAATATGATTATTACTATATTTTGTTAGTTTTTATATAGTTCTGGATTCAAAAAGATTTAACCTTTTAATTGCTTATTTTGTTACATAGTGGAAATAATGTCTATGTATCTGAAATAGTTTTTAAAACTTTTAATTATTTGCAAGAATATTTATTGAATTTTCCTTCTTTTGTAATTATATCACATATATTAATTTATTATTTATTTATATTTATAATCAAGCCTCATTTATGACTCTTATGTTAATTCTGTTTGCATATAGCTCTGAAGTTGAATCTTTTTTGCATTGATGAATATTCTTTCCTTTTGATGTGCATATTATGTTTTATATGAAGACATTTTCTGACTCTCCTTAAGTGTTTATTGCATGTTAGAGATTTTTAGTTTTTTCTTAACAGCTTTGTTGAGATATAACTGACCAAAAAACCGCCCATGTTTAAAATGTACAATTTGATTTTTTTACCATCTTAACCATTTTAAGTGTATCATTCAGTAATATTAGACATATTTCCGTTGTGGTGCAGCACATCTTCAGAACTTTTTCATCTTGCAAAAATAAAACTGTGACAATTAAACAATAACTCCCATTGGCTACTCCTCCCAGCCCTTAGCAACCACCCTTCTACCGTCTGTCTCCAAGGATTTAACTACTGTATATACCTCATATAATTGTAATCATACAGCACGTGTTTCATGACTGGCTTATTTCATTTAGCATAATATCTTCAAGGTTTACCCATATTGTAGCATATCACAGGACTACTCCCTTTTTAAGGCTGAATAATATTCCATTATATGTATATGCCACATTTTGTTTATCCATTCATCTGTCAGTGGACACTTGGCTACTGTGAATAACACTCTACTTTTAAATATTTATATTTAAATAATAGTGTTTTAAAAAATATTCCCTAAATGATTTTAACATGCAGCTAAGGGAGAGAACCACTTGAGGGTGTTTCTGAACTCAAATGATGGGGCACCTGGGTGCTCAGTCAGATGGGCGTGGGCCTTTGACATCGGGTCATGATCCTGGGGTCATGGGACCAAGCCCTACATTGAGCTTCTTGCTCTGCAGGGAGCCTGCTTCTCTCTCTCCCTGCCAACAGTGCCTACTTGCACTCTCTCTCTGTTAAATAAATAAATAAATAAATAAATAAATAAATAAATAAGCATAAATACATAAATACATAAATAAATTCTTTAAAAAATGATAAACTCAGAAGATAATCCTAGTGATATAAATCTAATATAAATCTTAATGTGAAGTTCTAAAAATTTGTTCATATATGTCATTTATATATTACCCTAAAAAATGTAGAAACATTACAGCTATTTTCTATTTTGACATTGTTAGTTTTCTATTCTGAAACTGGTTTTCATCCCATCTTTAAGGTGTCACTGTGGTCGATTGATTGGAGACCATCATGGGCTAGATTATTCCTGGACCATCTCAACTGCCAACGATAATGAAAATGAGCAATGGTCTGTTGAAAAGCACACGACGAAAAGCCCCACAGATACGTTTGGCACTATTAATTTTCAAGATGGAGAGCATACCCACCACTCCAAGGTTTGCTAATAGCTCACATTATTTTTGCTAGTTTTTTTTTAAATTTATTTTTATTTTTTATTTTTGCTAGTTTTTAACAGAAGATAACCTCCAAATGTTTCTCCAAATTGTATCTCCAAGTGTAGATGATCAGATGACTGGAACCTGACCCTTCTCTTTCCTTTCTGTCTGAGAGACTTTGTACGTTTCGCAGGTGTGGTGTGGCCAGCTCTTAATTTGATGTCCTTTAGCAAGCTTATGCCTTCTCTATAGGAGAATGGCTTATTGCTCTTGAGACAGTTGCCAAAGGGCTGCCCTTTTCTTAAGGAATGGAGAAAAGTCACTGCCAAAGAGATGGTTTTAGCTGAAGCATGGCCATACCAATTATTAGTAACTTGTGGCTGTTCATGCCTGCTGTGTCCTTGTGAGACGAAATGCAGGAATTAGGTTTTCTAGGCCAATTTTTCTCCTGTCCCTAATATGATAATCTTTCATGTAATTTGCATAGTACAGACAGGTCAGCTATCTTGCAGATGTTTTTTCTTGAGCTTGTTGATCACCTGCTGCTTTTTTAGAGGCAGATTTCCCTGGAGAAACTGCAGGGTGTGTCCATCTCAGGAAAGCCTCAAATCAGCTTTACCTTGGAGGGTGACCATCAGTTGGATGGATTTGAAACAACAGTTCTTAATAATGTAGTCATAATCAAGTTTCATAATATAGTTTTACCATAATAATTCCAATTCTTAATCCTCTTGCATTTAGCTTTGTGCATAGATGTTTTCTTTAGATGGTGAGAAAATTGCCTTTATTCTTCTCTGTGATCCTTTTTGGAAGCTGACTCTTCTGGAACCCTGTATGTAATCTTCCCCTTTCGCTTTAGTCTTCTTCCTTTTGCTTTTATGTTTATTTGTATCATCTTCATTTCCTCATTTTTTCATCCATTTGACAAATATTTATGAGGTGCTCATACTTTGCTGTCCAAAGAGCATACATTCCATGTATTAACATTGCTTACAGTCTAGTGAGGGAAACAGGAAATAAATATACAGTTACTACAGGTGGGGGCAGGGGCAGAGAATGCTTTGGATGGACATACAGGGTTCTTCAAGAAAATGGAAAGGGTAACTCCTGTTTTTCTGGGGCAGTGTGTGTGTGTGTGTGTGTGTGTGTGTGTGTGTGTGTGAAGGAAGCCATCTGAAAGTAGGGACCCCTAAGCTGAGATCAGAAAGGTGAGTGAGGTGTTTGGTAAGAACACTTTGGGCTTGTGGGAAGGCCAAGGGAGAGTATGGTGCATATAGAACAGAAAATATGGTTCAACAGATCTCCTGATCACTAATAGGTTTTATACTTAGCGTTAGATTGCCATTACATCCTGAGTACCTGAGTGCATTTTACTTGGTTTCTCAGAAGAGAAGAAGCTATTCCTTTATATTTAAGCCCAGAATTGTTCTTCATGTTTACGGTGAGAGGAGCTGTGAGAGTTGGTTACTTATCTCCCTCTGCTTTCCCATACCCGGTTTTATCCCTCCCACCTCATTCTACAAAGGATTTGAGGAGAATTCAGGCCAGTTAAGAATCTGCCTGAGTTAGTTATAAAGGAGGGGGTGGGGGAAAGAAAGCCATTAACCTTTAGCACCATTTTGGGTTGGCCTTTGGAAGAAAAGACTAGTACTGATCATTTAGTTGATCAAGGTTGTTTATCTGAAATCTCAGAGTATCTGCTAGGAGTAGAAGGACTTCTAGATGAAAGAAAGAGGCACCCAGGAGAAAGAGGTGAACCGTTGAGCCACATCAGAGCTGCCTCCTGCCTTTGTTCACCATGCAGAGCAACACAGACCATTTCACAAAGGTCAACTTTTATTTTTTCCCCTCCTACCTGAATATGTAGGAAAGCCATGGCAACTCATTTCTTTCACTGACCAAGTGAATCCTGATCATCTTTAGGTTCTATTACCTACTGTGATGACTGTACCAACTCAATGTTTAGGAATTCTAACATTTTAGTAATTAAAGGGATTGTGTTTTAAGAATTTCAAAGATGAACAGACAATTGTTTTAAGTCACTATCACATTCTGGAAGATAAGGCAATAATTTTCTCTGCATATATCTGAAGAGCAGCGCCTGTGATTCTTTTTGGTTTTCTAATTCATGGTTTCTTATCCAGGGATCAGGTTCCCTTATCCAGGCAAAGCTGACTTAATCTTAGTGTTGTTTGGCTATGCTTGAGGCTGGCAAACTCATCTCAATATGATTTTAACAGTCTGAATGTGGCTGCATCTGTTGGAAAAAGAGAGCCAGCTATGATCTTAGGAAGAACACAAAATGATTCCAGTCTAACCTGCTGATTAGAATTTCTCTCTTCTTTTGGTTACACTGACTAACTAAAAATATGACTCTTGTGAAAAGTATTTGTTTTAGAAAAAGATGTTTTTGGTGGGATAATTGTATATAAAGGGAATGGTTAGAATGTAAAATTTACAGTAAAATAAATATACATTCTCCTGGATTATAATTCAATTTAAATTGTGGAAATACATGAAATAGTCAAGTAAATTAAGTCATAGGATGTATGAAAAACCCCATTTTACCTATTTCTAAAAGCCTTTTTTCTTTTAAATGGGTTTCCTGGAGTAGCGTTTTTTGCCAGTTTGAAGTATTCCTGCCTCATCTTAGACCTTCTAGAGAACATTGGTGGGCCAACCCTGAAAGCCAGAGGAAGCCTTCCTACCGTGACTTGTAATTCCCAGAAGGAACTTACAGGGGGTGTGGGATCCTTTCAAAGTAAATGTTTCCATTATACAAAGATGAACTTTTAAAGAAATCTCAGACACTTCCTTTTAAGTTTTGGCTATTTCAGCTGCCCTGCTGTGTGCTCATTGTTACTGGCATATAGTTTTTCCTATTTTATGTACATGTGTATATGCATATCTTCCAGTATATTAGGACTTCTTATGATACCAAGTTGGATCATCTGTTACATTTAATGTTGAAAGAGTGGAAGATGGAATTGCCAAAGCTGGTGATCTCTGTCCATGGGGGCATCCAGAACTTCAAGATGCCCTCCAAACTTAAAGAGATCTTCAGCCAAGGTTTGGTCAAAGCTGCAGAGACAACAGGAGCATGGATAATAACGGAAGGCATTAATACTGGTAAAGTGCACTCCCTGCTTCAGATTCTTTTGTTTTTTAAATTCCCTCTTCTAACTCAATCAGGCAGTATGGCACCTAATATCTGCTCTACAGTGCTCCCAGGAGACATGGTGGCATGAGAAAGATGAAAAGTGTAGTAACTAGAAAAAACCCCAGAAGAGTCATAGACTTTCCTGGAATGTGTTTTTATCATTGTTAAAACATGCTATTTTAATACAACTTTGAGTAAACTTCTGGCAAAGAAAATAGTCTTTTCATGAATTTTAGACTATGGTGAGGTTTGAAAGGACATGGAATCCATGCAAGTATGGACAGTGCAGGCTTGGGTGTGAGCTAAACTTGCTAGGGTAAAGTCAATAACAAAAATACAGCTGAGAAAATTTGAAGATATAATTGGCTTTATTAAGCAATTCATGAATTAGGCAGCATTCCATATAGTAAGTAAAGAGAAGTTGTACAAAATGGAAGGCCTTTATGGGAAGGAGGGTGGGGCAAGGAAGTTATTAGCAAAAGAAAAGGGAGGATTGTTCCAGGCAAGGTCACCTTCCCTTAGGGGGAATGACAGGGGGTCTAATCATCTTCCTTTGTGGATGGGAGAGCCTTGTGATAGATTATCTCTCCTTGGTGCTGATCAGAAAATTTCTAATTGAGTGATTAAGACTGCATTCTGGGGGAGGTTGGAACTGCAGTTAGGTTAGGTTAGGTATTAAGCCCCAATTTGATAACTTTGCTTAAGTGATTCCATTTTGGGCTGTGGTTTCCCTTTTAAACAACACATGCTTTATTTCACTTACCCCTTTTTTGTGAGTTTTTTTTTTTTTTTTAACATTTTAGGTTAGGACCAATTAAGGAACACATATAATAGTGTGAAGACTATTGAAATACTTCATATAAACAAAAGAAATAAGAAATGAGACCTACCTGAAGCTTTCTTAAACAATAATCCGAATCTGACCCCATTCAACCACAAATCCTTGGGGTCCGCATGCTCAGGGTGGGACATCTGGACCATCAGCTTCACCTCATTACTCAATTCTTGTCTGTACAATGGATTAAATAAAATTAAAGTTTCTACTTAAAGTGTAAATACATGTAAACCCTTTAAAAAGCTACTGGTGCATTGTAAGAGTTTGGTCAGTGCTGGCTATTATTATTATTGTTGTTATTATTAATTCCAAAAGGGCAAATACGAATGCATTAGTTTTGGAATGTTTATGTATATAAAGCTATTAAATTAATTTACTTCAATGAAGCAAGGGGCATATCCACAGGTTGTTTTGTTGGGGCAGTAGAGAAGGTTAGAGGAAAAACAAAATAGAGCATTCATGTTGGCCTTGAGGACTTTCTGGTCAGTCAAAAATAGGGGCAGAACTGAGGTTGTAAGCAAAAATTGCCCAAAGGGAGAGGAGAATTGTTCAGGTAAAGAGGTCAGAGATAGGAGAAAGAGGTGTTAAAAGAGTAGAGGAAGCAAAGATATCAGAAATTCATTCCACTGTGCCAGTAACTTTCCCTAAGAATGGCCCTTTACATATTTCTGCCCATTTGTCTCTTTCTAGCAGTCACGGTGTTTTGCATGATTTTTGTGTTAAAATTTCATCTCTAAACTGATTGCTCATAGGCGTGTCCAAACACGTTGGGGATGCCCTAAAAGCCCATTCCTTCCAGTCCTTGAGAAAAATCTGGACAGTTGGAATCCCTCCTTGGGGTGTCATTGAGAACCAGAGAGATCTTATTGGAAAAGATGTAAGTAGACAACCTATTCACAACAAAAAGAAATGAATGTGTGTCCAATTGCCAATTCAGCACTATACCTGGGTATCTAAAAGACATCTTGAATGTAATATAACCCAAATCAACTTTTGTCTTCCCACTTGCCTTATCTTAGAAAATGATGATCCCATTCTTGCAGTTGTTCAAGCCAAAAACATTAGACTCATCCTGGAATGATCTCTGTCTCACACTGCAAACCTAATCCATCAGTAAATTATCTCAGCTTTACTTGAAATATAAAAATATATCCAGAATCTGACCTTTTGTCATTACCCCCACCATTACTGAGCAGGTCCAAGACACCATTTTGTGTCACCTGGATGACTATAGAAATAGCTTTCCCATTTCTCACCCTTGTCACTTCTTCTAATCTAAGCTCAATACAGTAGCGAGAACGATTCTTCTAAAATATAAATCAGATCATGCTACTCTCCTATGAAAAACCCTTCAGTGGCTCCTGTCTTGCTCAGAGTAATAGTTCAATTTCTTGTAGCGGTGTGTTTGCGATAAAACAAGGAACATTCATAATTTGACCCTCCTCTTCCCTATCTTTTAGGACTCTGCTTTATTCATTCCTGTGTATCGATTCTTTCATCCTGTTTTTCTATAGGGAATGGACTTGTCTAAGACTGTTTATAAGAATAGTGTATATTTCTGATAAAAATCTCAGGTATTACAAAGGGTAGGAAGAGGAAAGATAACCACTATTAATATCTTGGCGTGTATCATTCCAGAATTCTAAGTATGTGTACATATGTATAGTAAAAAAGTTTGTATGAAAAAAAGTGGTAAAAGAAACCCACCAATGTGAATCTGTTTTTTTAGCTTAACTATTTAACAGTTACTTCTCTGTCATTAATATAGACATGTATATGGTTTACCTTAACTTTCATTTTGAAAAATTTCAAACATATTAAGGAGTAGACAGATTAAAATAGTGAAATCCTATGTACCCATTTCCTAGCTTCAACAGTTATGAGCTCAGAGTTAACTTTGTTTCATCTATCCCTTTATCCATTCCCTACCTCTTCAGTCCAATATTTTGAAGCAAATTCCAGACATCAAATAATGTCACTAGTAAATATTTTAACCAATATTTCTAATTTAGCAGTTAATTCACCAGTACTTTGATATTTCTAAATACCAATAAGTAGATATTTCTGAAATATGTGGACAATTAAAAAATGCATAACCACATTGCCATTTTCATATTAACATTTCAAACTAACAATTCCTGAATATCCTATAAATTGGTAGTTTGATCTAAAAGTATGATCAAATGCAAGTTCTTTTGTGTGTGCAAGTTTATACCATAAGAGATGTGTCCTTCCCTTGTAACATATGATTGTTTTTCTTTTCATGATGTACTTGCCTAGATTCATGATCTCAACTGAGTTGCAAATGCTGATATTTAATTATAATATTCTTTCTTAAAGGGAAACATTTTCTCATCAACCATTTGGTTTACCTTGTGGTATAGTTGTATGGGAAAGGGCAGAGTAAATGCTTGATTCTTTCTCTTTATTTTCCAATTTTCAAAGCACTGATTTGTTATTTACCTCCAAGGTGAACAATGAGATTTTTTTTTTTTTGGTTCCTGAATTGAAATGTATCAAACATAATTTATTTAGTATATTTCAATTAATTATTCTATTCTAGTTATTACTTTTAATTATGCCCAAATTGTCCCATTTTGGCCAGTGGAAATTTTTCAAGTTGTCTTGAGTCCTTTTAACACAATTCTAGTTGTTTTTCATTGCTTCTTTGTGTTTTGGTATGAAAAAAGATTTCCAGGCTAATAATGTATATTTTTTGCTCCTTGAGAAATGACTGATTTCTTTTAGTGGGAAATTGTATTCTGGGGACCAAGAGTGCATTCTGATTTTTCATGCCTGATAATGTTCTACTGAACTGTTATACTTTAATAATAATATAATTTAACCTTTCCTCTATTATTGTCCATTTTTACTTGCATAAAAACGATATTAATAGTGTGATAAGATGCTTAAGATGTATTAAATCTATCAATTATTTTCCTTTTTGGTTTCTGGTGTCAGTGTCACACTTAGGAATTAATAAAGATAACTTTTAGGGATGCCTGGGTGGCTCAGTGGTTGAGCGTCTGCCTTCGACTCAGGTCATGATCCCAGATCCTGGGATCGAGTCCCACAACAGGCTCCCTGCATGAAGCCTGCTTCTCCCTCTGCCTGTCTCTGTGTCTCTCATGAATAAATAAATAAAATATTAAAAAAAGATAACTTTTAAAGACTAGTGTTGGTAAAGTTTATAGTACTTTTCCCATCATTATTTCTTTTAAGCCTCAGAAGTACCCTCTGCTGTAAGAATTATTATCCTCACTTATACATGAGGAAAGTAAGCCCGAGAAAGGAGACAAGAGTTACCCCGAGTTAAAATTAGGAAATAGAAGAGTCTGGACTTAAACTTGTACTCTCTGACTCCAAATACTGTGCTTTTGTCTCTAAAAACAAGTAAGAATTGGAGTAGCTTAAGGAAGAATCCACAAGTATCAATAAAGATCTGGATGTAAGTTTTATGGATGGATATCCATTCACTTGGTTGGCTGTTATTCTTCATTTCATTTGGAATACTTGAAAAAAAAAGTGATATCACAATATTGTTCTCGAATAGGTCTACTGAAAGGCATATTTTTGGGATAGTGATGTAGTCTGCATATCACTGCACCTCTTTGAATTGTTTTATAATGGTATGAGACAAGATAAGTACAGAAATTAAAAATAAATATTTAGAACCATTTTTAGCAATGTGACAGTGCTGTGATGTCTAAGCATATGGCCAGTGGGCTTATTGTGTTGAGCACAGTGTGTGTGAGAGTTATTGAACTTATGCCATGAGTCTTATGTAGTATGAGACCTCATCCTCATGTAGGATGAGAGAGACCTCATCCTCGTGTAGGATGAGCCAAATGCTGGTTACACATAGGACCACATACTAATCCATCAAAAAATGTGATATTAAAAAAAACAAATTGATCCTTCATCACAGATAGCGTGACAAACACTGTTCTAGGTAGTACTTATTAATCTTGGCAGGAGCTCTGTGGTGCTGGACAGGCCTTATGGAGCATTTGAGCCCAGGGAAGGACCTTGAGTTCTGAGCTTCTCATCTTTACTGTCTTCCAGGTGGTATGCCTGTACCAGACTCTGGGCAACCCCCTTAGCAAGCTTACCACACTCAACAGCATGCATTCCCACTTCATCTTGTCCGATGATGGGACTGTGGGCAAGTATGGAAATGAGATGAAGCTCAGGAGGAATCTGGAAAAGTACCTCTCTCTGCAGAAAATACACAGCCGTGAGTACCAGAGGCTCAACCAATAGGGCCTCGCTGGGGGGCTGCTCTGGAAAAAGGCACTCCTTCGTTATCCATACAGAGTAGAGACATCCAAGTTGGTCCTTGCCTTAAATGAACAAATGTGAACCCACAGCCAGAAGAAAGCAGGATGTGAAGTGGTGTGGAATTGTGCGTGACAGGAGAGAGGAAGAAGTCTTAGAGGACATCATAGTCATCATAGAGGTTTTCTAGAACAGTGGAGACTTTAGCATAGCCCCCAGCTGTTTGTAGGGTAGGATGAGTGGAAGATGCTAGTGTGCTTGTGGGGAGTATTGATGCCAGAATGGGAATGACTGAAGAGCAGTAAGGAGGCTGGCCTGAGAAGAGTGGGGCATGAGTTTGATCAGCTAAGATGGCATTTCATGCCCCAGATAGGGAAAGGTTAAAACCAGACAGGGCTTTTAGAAATAGGGACCTTTGAAAGTTTCAGTGTTGTGTGCTGCTTCCAAGGGATGCTTTGAGATAGCCATTTTGGTAGTGTTAAAAAAAAAATTCAGCTGAGTATACGTAAAGATCTTACTGGTCTTATTTAGTGATTCATCAGTTGGGCAGCATCCCATCTGGCAGATGGAGAGGAGTTCCAAGGAGATAGACAGAATAGAAAACTTTTATGGGCAGAAGGAGGTGTGTCAGGGGAGTTATTCTGACAAGGAGTGGATTGTTTTGGGCAAGGTCACCTTCCGTTGGGGGAAGGTGGAGTGGGGGTGGGGGCAGATGACCTCAATAGTGCCAACCAGGTAATTCCAGACTGACTGGTTAAAGGTTACATTCCTGGGAGAGGTTGCAACTGCAATTAGGTAAGGTATTAAATCTTGGTTTGCTGTTGTGGAGCTTAGCACAAGTGACTCTATTTTGGGCTTGTTGTCTCTTTTTTTAACAGTGGTACCTATAGGAGGGAGAAGGGAGGGGAGGTGTGAAAAGGTAGGTGCTGCCTGAAAAAATGGTGACTTTTCATAGAAGGCAGCAGAAAGTGGGCCTCTGCCTCTTTTCATGAGTTAAATCTTCCATAAAATGTTCCCACCCTGGGGGCAGAAGACCAGGGAGCCAAAGCCCCTTGAAAGGCTCAAGTCCTCTTCAACTTTTGACTTTTGGCCAGAAGTGCTGAATGTCCTTTGAGTTTTTTTCACCTTGATCTCCTGAGGCAGACTACTGTCTACTACTACTGTCGATGACCTTGGCCAAGGAAGTTAATATTTGTTGAACAGTTTTCTTAATATAAAAGGGAAGGAATTGCCTGCCCTTTGTTGTGAGAATTGAGATAATGTATGCTTGCTGTGCCTAGGATAGTGTTGGGTACATCGTATGCCCTCAGTAAATATCTGTTTCTTTCTTTTATCTTCCTTTGATATAGGCTTAATTTCCTTTTTGGGAGGGTAGGTGTGGGAGGGACCCTTGGAATTGTTGCCAGTCACTTAGAGCTTAGTGTGAATGAGGGTTGGAGGCTTATTTATGTAAGAAAAGGAGAGAGAAGATCAGATATGTGGTCCTCTGTGGAGTAGGTGTGAGTGAGGATAAGGGAGACCCACAGAGGAGAGGAGAGGAAAAGAGAGACAAGGAGAGGACTGGTTAGGGACTGGCTCTGAAGAAGAGTCCCATGGGTGAGGGCTCCTTTAGAGGTCTGAACTATCGATTGCCTAAAATATCCTGTTGCCTCTGTTGACCTATGCTCACCACAAAAATTGCTCAGGGGTTTCGTACAGCATCAGAATGTGTGCCCCAGGAGAGCAAAATCTTATCTTTCTTATTGTAACCCTGCTGATTCTCCATTTGTGGATGCGTGGATACAACCTGAAGCTTGCATATAGCACCAAGTAACACTTCTACTTTCAAAGATCTTGAAACTGAGGATTTATTCGGAGAGTTTCGCTTTGTGTGTAAAAGAATGTAGAGTCCATTTCAGTGGATTGGTAACATTATTCTAACAAGAACCAGTATGAAGGAGCAAAAACAGTAAGGTACCTACACACACACATACACACACATACACAGGGAAGGAAGAAAGGAAGGAAGAAGGAGGAGAAGGACAAGGAAGAGAAGAAGAAAGGAAATAGAGGAAAGGAAAGGAGGACAAAAGAAAAAAGCCCCCAATGACCTCAAACTCTTACATATCAAAGCTGATCTTTGTGCCCACAATGCTCACTAGGGAGGTTTTCTACTTGTATTTGTACTGCTCAAAAAGGATTTATTTGGATGGAATGAAAATAGTTAAATATTTTGTTGATTTCTTTCTTTCTTTTTTTTTTTTATTATTCAGCAGGACTTCTTGCTTGGAGTCCCTGGAAAACCCTTGATATTGGCCAAGAGTACTTAGAAAAAACCCCCAAAAATCAAAACCCCCTAAACCCTGATATCATAAAGTTGCTATAGGAATTCCGGGGTTTCAGCTGTTTGAAATGTGGCCAATGTCAGTTCCTAAGAATAGAAAGCATAGGATCAGATGCATGCATTAATGCCATGGTATCTCTTCATAATCCAACTGACAGTGGAGAAGAGTGCTTTCCTAGGATGTCTTATTATAGGAGCTTTTAATTTGGAGGCATGATATCATATTCTTGCCTAACCCTGGGGGCCAAGAATAAAAGCAGTTGTGTAGTGAGATTTCTCAGCAAAAACTTGACAATTTTTTTTCCTTTTTAACAAATTTAATTAGCATCAGTAAGATTCTTTTTGTAGAAGACAATCACAAATATTTTTATTTTTGTGGGAATTAGTTATTGCTTCAAGAAAGATGTACCCAGTAGAAATTGAATTCCCTTTTTACCTTATTGATTCTTTTGTGATGGTAAGAGTGCTATATACTCTCATATTCAGATAAAGCAAAGATAACATATAGGAGAAGGAAAGGTTTTCCATAATCTCCCAATAAAACTAGCCATTGTCAACATTTTCATATATATGCTCTCAGAAATTTTCTTTCCTTTTTCAAAAAAGATTTTAATTAATTTATTCATGAAACAGAGGGAGAGAGAGAGAAAGAGAGACAGAGAGAGAGAGGCAGAGGGAGAAACAGGCAGGGGAGCCTGATGGAGGACTTGATCCCTAGACCTTGGGATCATGCCTTGAGCCAAAGGCAGATGCTCAACCACTGAGCTGCACAGGCATCCCTATTAGGAATTTTCTACACACACACAGAGCAACATTTTTTAAAAATGTTGAACACTAGATTTATATAATAACCATGCTTCATTTGTAGTCTTCTCTCTGCCAGTAAATATGGGTACATTTCCACATCAGTAAGCCTAGTTTAACACATCTTTCAGGGCTGCATAGTATTTCATTATATAGAGCATAAGAGACTTTCTTACAAAAGTTTTTTTCCATCTGTGTCATTGTCTCTACTTCTCTTTCTGCTCCTGGCTCTGTCCCTCCCTGCCAGGGGTTTTACACACACATAGTCACCTGGACACCCTAGCCTGTATGTCCAAGCTCTTATCTTCCCCTCCCTACATCCCAGGGTCACTGTCAAGTATGTCCTGGGGGAGAACATATCTGGGGCATAGGCCCGACATCCCCTGGAAGCAGGAATTTGGGGGTCTAGGGCAAGTAGGGGAGAGGGCACAGGCTTCTCTCAACCATTGGTCCTGTAGACCCTGCACTGTGAGGGGGTGGCATGGCCAGAGGAGGGTCTGTTAAAGGGCCTGGGATAAAGTCCTCTGATGTCCAGTGTGAGCGTGGTATTGCCTGCCAATTTTACTTCTTTAGAAAAGTAAAATAAAATGTTGATTTAAATATATCAGTACATGTACAGCATAAAAGTTAAGTAAGTCTATAGAATAAACAAGTTCCTCAAGTTTTCCCCAAATCTTTCCTTCCCTTCTCCATTATTAATAGTTTGATGTGTACCCTTCCAGAGTTTCTGGTTATATATATATGTATATATATATATAGTGTAGAATGAATATATATACACATAAATATATAAAAATGTATATATATATAAAATGTGTATATGTACAAATATTTATACACATGCATGGATATGGATATATCTAAATGTATACACGGGTATGTACATATAATAAACATTTATGCACACATATACACATGTATCATGCAAGCACATATAAATACCTGTACATAATGCAAACATTATATAAAATACATACTCATGTATGTGGTTTTAAAAATATAAAAAGGTGGGCAGCCCAGGTGGCTCAGTGGTTTTGTGCCACCTTCAGCCCAGGGCATGATCCTGGAGACCCGGGATTGAGTCCCACATCGGGCTTCCTGCAAGGAGCCTGCTTCTCTCTCTGCCTGTGTCTCTGCCTCTCTCTCTCTCTTGTGTCTCTCATGAATAAATAAATAAAATCTTTAAAAAAATGTATAAAAAGGATTATACTATACATATATCATTCTGTAACTTTTTTTCATTCAATATCTTCAAAAAGAAAGACTCCATGGTCTTTCCTTTTTTTTTTTTTTTGGTCTTCCTTCTTTAATAAAATGTGTACTCATGATAAGAAATTTAAACAGTGAAAAGTGGAATACATTGAAATGTAAAAGTCTGAAAGTTATCCATTCCATCTTGTTCTTAGAAATATCATCATTAGAAGTTGATTAGATTGGCAAGTTTGATCATTTCTGGAGATGAGTGATAGTTATATTGGGATCCATATTTTTGTTTTTCAAAATATGCTTGAAGTTTTCCACAATGAAAAGTAGAAATTTCTTGAAGACTAATTTTTTAAAAAAAATTTAAATTAATGAAAATCTTTGGCTACTTTGTTAAATGGGGAAAGCTTGAAGAAGCTCTTACCATATTTATGCAAGTTTATTGAAAGTCCAAGCTTCTGGCTTGGTCTTGAACTAGGGAAGCCTGAGTGAGTCAAGGAAGGAAGAGAGGTGAGCTTAAGTATTAGGTATATGGGGTAATTGAAAGACTTGTGTCCAGGAAAGTAACATGGATGACTGGCCAATATAGGGTTTCTTTGTAACAGTTTGGTATTGTCTGTCATCCAAAACAGGCTCAAGACAAGGGGTGCCTGTGGTGGGGCTGGTGGTGGAAGGAGGTCCCAATGTCATCCTCGCTGTATGGGAGATTGTGAGAGACAAAGACCCGGTGGTGGTGTGTGAAGGCACAGGCAGGGCTGCCGACCTCCTGGCCTTTACCCACAAACACTTAGCAGATGAAGGGTGAGTGGCTGACTCCTCAGTTTTTAAACCATGGTAACTATTTATTCCTCCATTTTAGTTCTTTAAGCTCTCCATTTATGTGGGCCACATATCTTGGAGGCCAGAGATTGAGACTATAATTAATTTTTCAGTGATTTTTATATGTATTAGTTAATGCCAGAATGCCCTTCACTGATGTAAGTTGCTGTTTCCATAGCTGAAGAATGGCCTGTCTCTCTCAGGAGCTCTAGAACCCTGTGTGAGCTGGGGTGGGGTGGGGTGGGGGGAAGGGGTAAAAGCACTTTCAAGGTGGGAGTGAGGGAGAAGACCAGTGCTGGACCTAGATCACCTTCGGATTCATTTCCCATTAGGAAAAAGAGCAGGAATTGGGGAAATCAGCATCCTGGCATTAGTATACATTGTGTTTATTTAAGGTTTTCTTTAGCCTTTTCAAATAAAAAAGGTGGTTTCTCTCTGGCCATCCGTCTATCTAATGTGATTCTTCCAATTTTAAAAGCGTGGTCTTTCTCCTGTGTTAAGTAAATCTAATGCCTATGAGCTAAAATATTGACCCCACCCATTTACTTAATAAGCATGTTTTAGAAATCTGTCAGCTCCAGAACCTTGCCCCAGAGTGCATTCTTTCCAGGATCCTAGTAGATCCATCCATGCTTGCTTTCAAATTCAGGCTCCTGCTACCTTGCTTCCCTTTGCTTCCTGCTCACTTGCTCTCAGAGCAGAACTGTGCAAGGAATCCTCTTCAGTAGGGTTGGACACACAGGTGCTCCCCCGCTGAAGTTGCTGGCTCCATCCTTTCTCTGCATTGTGCTGAGTCATGACCATTTATCTCTCTCTCTCAGGGCCCTACGTCCTCAGGTGAAGGAGGAGATCATCTGCATGATTCAGAATGCTTTTAACTTTAGTCTTAAACAGTCCAAGCACCTTTTTCAAATTCTAATGGAGTGTATGGTGCACAGGGATTCTGTGAGTATGATGAGTTGATAACTCAACTGACTTTAAAAACTGATAATTTGTATCAGTTGTAATATTTATTTCCACAACTTTTAAAAATAAGGAGTTTTTTTTTAAGTTTTATTTTATTTTTAAAAGTAATCTCTACACCCAACTTGGGGCTCACACTCATGATCCCAAAATCAAGAGTCACACACTCTTCCGACGGAGACAGCTAGGTGCTCTCGAAACAAGGAGCTTTTCATTTTAATTTGATTGTATAGAACTCGGTAGAACTTGACTGTTAGTTGGGTAAACTTGGCTTTTTATTTCCTCCTCTCCCCACCTCCTCACAATGCTTCAAATTTCAGAGTGCACTTAGGAAAAAAACTTAGTATAAAGTATTACAGAAAGTGACCACATTTAGTGAAGATCACACATAAATATTTTCAGAGGGTAAAAGAGCAGCTCCATGTTTTAAAAGAAGTCTAATCTGCTGGCTTAGATGACTGCATCATAACATCCCAGTAGGTCCTGCAGGTGATCTTTGGGAACGCACTGAACACTGGGGAATACAAGTATATACTCTGGGACAAATGAAGGCCATAAAACTATGGTCTGTGAACATAATGTAGATTCAGGAAAAGATTTTAGTGTTTTAGGGTACTTTGACCCAAAGTTTTATCAATGAGTTGGATGAGATGAAGCCAACAATTATAGTAAATATGCAAATATGTCATGATTCACAGTGATCTTTCTAGAATTCAAAGGCTAGACCAAATCATTCAAGATTTTGATAATACTTAAGCACCTGGCCTCAAAAACAAAAACAAAAATAAACAATTGAACAAGCTCAGGGTGGACAAAGCATAGCTAAACATACATGACAAACACTTGGTTTCAGCAGACCTAATAACAAAAAAATAACAACCATGTCTACAATTAACATGTTTTCAGATGTATTTTTTTCACCTTGAAGTGGCCCCATGAGTGAGTTCAATATGGCAGTGATCTTTTATTCCAGTTTCAGAGATGCCAAAGCTAGAACTTAGAGAATTTAAGTGATTTGCCCAGAGTCATGTGGCTACAAAATGGTAGAACAGAAATGTGGGGTCAGAGATGAAATCTTGTATGCGGTCTACTGCATTTGTTATTTCTCACAAAAACCAATAAGAAATGGGCATCTAGGGGTGCCTGGGTGGCTTAGTTGGTTAAGCTTCTGACTTCGGCTCTAGTCATGATCCCGGGGTCCTGGGGTTGAGCCCTGCAAAGGAGTCTGCTTCTTTCTCTCCTTCTGCCTGCCACTTTGCCTACCTGTGTTCTCTCTCTCTCTCTGTCAAATAAATAAATAAAAAATCTTAAAAAAAAAAATAAAGAAAGGAATGGGCATCTTAAAGAGATTTGTGTCTTCCTGTTATCAAAGAGAGTAATGTACATGTAATCATCAAGAGGAAACTAGAGTAGGTGCCAAAGGTTTGCACTTCTTAGGAATTAGGTCTTCAGCTCCTGCATAATTAAGAGCTGATTTTATTCATGCACATAGAGGGGCGAGCCAATACTTGAATTGTGGAAGCAAAGGTTTTCTACCTTTGTGGAATCTTA
The DNA here is from genome assembly GCF_018345385.1 of Vulpes lagopus. Taxonomy (NCBI): domain Eukaryota; kingdom Metazoa; phylum Chordata; class Mammalia; order Carnivora; family Canidae; genus Vulpes; species Vulpes lagopus. The sequence continues at coordinate 140,393,001 of NC_054825.1, forward strand.
GAGATTATTTAGTGGGTTCCTCTCACCTTGTGGATGAGGAATCTGAGATTCAGTGGCCTTAAGATGTTTCCCCCAGACTGACTAGTTAGTGGTATATCTGGGCTCACCAGACTTGACTCTTTTTGTTGAATAGTTCCCTTGACTATATAAAATATATTTTCATTTTTAAAAAAGATTTTATTTACTTATTCATGAGAGACAGAGAGGCAGAGACAGGAGAAGCAGGCTCCATGCAAGGAGCCTGATTTGGACTCAGTCCTAGGACCCTGAGATCATGCCCTGAGCTGAAGACAGAAGCTCAACCACTGAGCCACACAGGCATCCCATAATTTCATTTTGAAAGACTGAGATACATTCATTAACTGCAGACAATCTTTTCTTTTTTTCTTTTTCTTTAATTAATTTATTTAAGGAGTGAGGAGAGGCAGAGGAAAAAAGAATCTTAAGGAGATTCCACATTAAGCATGGAGCTCTAAGCAGGGCTCCATCTTAGACCTTGAGATTGTGATCTGAGCCAGAACCAAGAGTTGGGCACTCAACTGACTGAGACACCAGGCACTTTTATAATCAGAAATAAAATTCTTGTCTTAAAAAAATTAGCCTCATGGCAGGGTGCACTGGACACAGACATTGTGAAGATTATTTGTGCTGCCCTTTCTACTCATTAATTGCATTGTAATTGCCTCATGTATTTTGTGACTGAATCCTTGAGGATTCACCTCTCATTAAAAAAAGCAAAAATCTTAGTTTCTAAGATGAGGTAAACAGAAGCAATATATTTTGTGATATCTCTTCAAAAGGAATGATTTTTTTTTCATAAGGAATTGATAATGAGTTTCTTTTTATCCTAGTGAATGAGTAGTAAATTCAGTGTATTAAATTTTTTTTATATGTTTCCTGTAGGATAGGTAGATTTTTCAGTTTTTTTTTCTCTCTAAATGTTCACAATTCTCCATTAACCTATGTAAGAAGTTTTCTATAAGTAAAAAGAGAGTAACTAATGAAGAAGATTAACTCTGTGTGGGTTTTTTTTTTTTTTTTTTTTGCATTGTTTTGGTCAATTCATTACCTCTAGAACACATTTTGTGGGTACTTTTTGAAAACATTTCTTTGCTAGTTTCCAAAATGTATGGCTTCCTGTTTCTCAACTCTTATAGATTACCATATTTGATGCTGATTCCGAGGAGTCACAAGACCTTGATTTAGCAATCCTAACGGCTCTGCTCAAGGGTGAGTGTCTAAAGAGGGTTACATTTCTTCCAGATTTCCTCTTTTCACATTCCATGGAACTTGGTATTTTTTTAATGTTGATATTTTAAATAAGATATATGATTGTTCTCTTCTTTTACCCTAGGCACAAATTTAGCAGCATCAGAACAATTAAATCTGGCAATGGCTTGGGACAGAATGGACATTGCCAAGAAACACATTCTAATTTATGGACAGCATTGGAAGGTATAGTTAAAATGAAGTTATTTTGGAAAAATATTTCATGTGTTGGCTTGTAAGGAGGAAGTCAAAAGAAAAAATTGGCAGAGAGATAGATTGGTTTGAGAGGAGTATGGAGGTAGCTTCTCTGTAGCTGGGTGCCCAATACCTGAGACATTTCTCTCATCAACTTTGCCTCCCTAAAATCATTTTTTCCTCAGGCTAATTGAAATTGGTAAATGGAAGGATGTTTTACTTATTTTTTTAAATGGCTGGATTTTTATATTGTTATTTAAAACTTAAATTTTTTTCTTATTTTTGCATTGAAGTGTCATGTACTCACAATAGAAATAAGTGAAAACAGAGAAAAGCAGAAAGAAGAGATATTATCTATAGTGCTAATGATAACTACTATTAACATTTCATTTTTAAACATTGCAGTTGTGACCATACCACAAGTATATTATTTTTGAGTCAAAATTACACATGCATATTATTTAAGAAACATCTAATGGTACTAAAAGGCAACTAAAACAACAGTAGTACTCTGTCCTGCTAATCACAAAAGTGAAGTAATTTTGACATTTTTTTATTGTATTGACATTTATAAATCTCCATATTTTTAAATAAGTCATATTGCTATTTTCTGATTCATTCATTTTAGAGACCTCTCCACTTTTCTGTCTATGGTCCTGTCCTCACTGCTACAATCTGGACTGGTTGCCTGCTGTTCCTGGTTCTGGGCTGTCATGCTGGGATCCACCTTCATCGTATTGGAGATTCCCTTTGCCTCTCTCCTGTGTTAGAACACCTGTTTTCCGTATCCCATTTCTTCTTCCTTGATTTAATCCTTTGTTTCAATGAGATGCATCCTTCAGTAACTGTCTGAGTAAAGGAACATGGAACATAAATATTCTGAGAACTTAGATGTTTTGATATATTTTAATTAAAGATCAGAGCTAATTTTCTTGAATAATTTTGAATGCTTAGCTTTTAGCATTCAACACTGCTATTGAGAAGTAAAAATATTTGTTTTCTAATCCTTTGACCATTTTTTTTTTTCCTCTCTGGAGGTTCAATAAATAATCTTTCCAATGTTTTGAGATTTCACAGTGCTGTGTGCTGTTGTGAGTCTTTATATCCATTATGCTGGGCATATGCTTTCAACTTAGCAATCATGGGTTTCCATGCTGGGGCCATCTTCTTTTCTCTGTTCTCTTTCTGGAATTCATAGCATTTAAATGTCGGACCTATGGACTGTTCCTCTAATCTTTTTTCCTTTTATCTTTCGTATTTTTCCTTTGGTAGATTTCCTCAACTTTAATTTTTCATGCCTTATATGGAGCTATTAGTTTCTGGTAGCATGTTATTAATTTCTATGAGCAAATTTGTTCTTTTTTTTTTTATTATTTTATTTTATTTTTTTAAGCATCCTGAATATAGTATCTCATAGTATCTATAGGACCTTATTTCACTGATAGTAATGATAGTTCTTTTGAAGTTTTCTTCTTCTGCATTGTCTGATTCTTACTAACTGATGTTTTGTGGTGTGTTTATTATGGACTTTTTATGTAAGAATGGAGGAGAGAAAGCTCTTTAGAAGTTCTGAGCCCATAGGTAGGGCTTAACTGTAGGTTTAAGCTTCACAGAGGTCTGATCTGGCTTCCAGTTGCTGGGAGGACCTGAGATGACAGCATATTCCTGCCTTTTCTCTTAGTCCCTTTACAGAAAAGAATCCTCCAATCCCCTGCTTGGATAAGATAAAAGCCCTCCTGCTAGTGCATAACAGAAGTCAAAAGGGGGAAGATGATTGGGAAGTCCTCTACATTAGGGATTCTGTATGTGTACATTTATTTCATCCTGGAGCCCCCAGAATTCTGTGGCATAGATTTTTGTGGTTGTTGGCTTTTTTGCGATTCAGTTTCTGGGGACTTTCACCTTTTGGGTTTCTGGGGATTGCTAAGTCAATTACCATTTGACTTGTCTGCTTTCCAACTTCCAAAACGTGACACTATGGACCTCCTTGTTCTAGTGGATTCATTTCTTAAAAAAAATTAAAAAATTAAAAAATCCTTTTATTGTAGTTTTATTGAAGTTTTAGGTCAAAGTAAAATAAGTGAGTGTGTTTAATTTCCTGTTTATATTCAGAAACTGGGTATTTAAATGAAAATGTACCAAGTTAGAATAACAACAACAAAGAAAGAAACCTTGCATTTTTATTAGAATTGCATTAAACCTGTACATTAATTTGGAAAGTAATGAGATCTTTATAATTGTCAGTCTTCTAGTACAAGAACAGATTTATTTAAAGTATCTTTTATTTCATCAGGTTCACTTTTGGCTATTTCTTCAGTCAGGTCCTGAACATTTCTTAGTAAGACTGTATTTTATGATCATTGTATCTGCATTGTTTTCAGTTCAAATATATGTAATTCTTTAGTTATTTCTACTTTTTAAAAAATTTCTACTTTCTATATCTCTTATTTCTACCTTTATTTATTTGTTTAAGGCTGGTGCACTGGAACAAGCAATGTTAGATGCTTTAGTGATGGATCGAGTGGATTTTGTGAAGCTCTTAATAGAATACGGAGTGAACCTACATCGCTTTCTTACCATCCCCCGACTGGAAGAGCTCTATAACACAGTGAGTATTGGAACATTCCATCAATCACCTCCCTTAAGATTCATTTATTAATTAGCTTAAGATTTAGCGTAAGCTAAATATTGAATGTTCAAGCCTCATTGAATATTGACGTACAAAGATAGGTTAGAGAGAGACAGATTTCTCAACCAACGGACATTCTTACGAAATCCATTTTATCCTCTAGCCATGTCTGCGTTTCTTATTTTAATTAATTACACAAAAGAGAAACATAAACTAAATTAAGAAAACAAAACAGTAAGACCATAGTTAAAGCCAATGATGTGAGTAAGAACAAATTGCTTTTATTGAATTGTTGGAAGCATCTCCATCTATGGCGGCTGTTAAAATTCTGTTCCTGCAACTTTCCTATGCAAACCCTTTATTGAAACCAGACCAGCTTACTCATTGTAAAAACACCAATTGCTCAAGCCAACCATGCTTCTTGAAATGTACTTCCTTGTCCTTTGAATCTTACCCTTTCTTCAAAGCCCTCTTCAAGCCCTTTGTGAATATTCCAGTTTACAGTGATCTATTCCTATGGTACAGTTTTTTTGCAACTCTTTGAGCACACATCTTCGTAGCTTATTTTTTCATGTATTTTTCATGTAAGTCCCCTGTCTCTTCAATTAACTGTGAAAACTATGACGAAAGTACTTATATTCTTCATTGACTCTCTTGAAAGCTGTATTGAACATAGTAGTGATCGATAAGTAATTGTTGATGGAATGTAATTGTGTGATGGGGTTTGTAATTGTGTAGTTTATATATGATAAAGGATAGTTATAAATTAAAATTTATTTTTGTCTCTTGAAAAAAAGTTTTTACCACCTACATCTATATCCTTTTTTTTTTTTACATCTTTGAAAAATATTTCAATCTAATTATATCTTCTCTTAGGAAATAACTTACTTATAACTAATTGGGGTAAGCTTCATAACTAAAGATGTTAAAGACAAATTTCAGTATTCTGGGTTATTTACATATTCTGAAATAAAATATTTTCGCCCTAGTGCATGGTAATTAAAATTAAAATTAAAATTAAAATTTTTCTTTTCTTCTTTATTACAGAAACAAGGACCTACTAATATGCTCTTGCATCACCTTGTCCGAGATGTAAAACAGGTAACCTAATTATGAATGTGTACAAACTTCTTTGTGTATTGCCTTAGCTTTGTGATTGAGGTGTTGCCAGATTTTGCTTCATAAAATGTAGATTTGGAATTTCTAGAGAGTTACCTACCCTCTTTGACTGAACAATTCATCACCAAACTACTCTTTTTTTTCCTTGTAATTTATTTTATGTTTTAAAAGATTTGATCTACCAAGTAAGTGGCATTAACTAATAATTATTGTCTCTTATAAAATATGAATTGGAGACATACAGAACTTTCGATCAGAATTTTACCTCAATATAATATAACTGTATTTCCAGTGATAATGATACTTGCTGAAAAATGAAGAAATTTCCTTGTTCTGTCATGTTTATCAGAGGACTAATATGTGATTTTCATTGTCTTGTTATTGTTTTGACTATGAGGGATGGTTTGGGATCCCTATCTTCTTTTGTGAATCTAAGCATTGTTCTAGGGAGCCAGGATGAATCCCACTGCTCTATACCCTCACTCACGTTTTGCTCATGGTGTTTTCACCAAACTTTGAGTTAAATCAGACTTAAAATAATCTCATCATCTATTAGTTATCAAACCTTTAGCAGTCTCTTATGCTTTAATTCTTTCTCTTTTAGTCGCCAAGAACTCTTATTCACATCTGCAGAAAACTAAGAGAGACATTTTTGTCCCCATAATTAAAATCCATCCATGGCACACTTTATAGTACTTCATCATTTCTCAGAAGTCTGGTATCTTGATGGAGAGGGTGTGGGCTTTCTGGCTATGTTGACTTGGTGGGAGAGCCAGAGTAAAAGGACTGTAGAGGAAGACATTTAGTTGGCAAATTAAAAGTAAGCAAAAGCATCCGTACTGATGTAAATTTAGTTTGCATGATCAAAATGATTTTAGATTACTTCCTTGAACTTTGATTTCATTACAGTAAACTGAAGAAAAGGGAATAGAATAGGTTAAATATGCTCTTAACTCTTAGCAATTAAGAGCATTAGTTTTGGTGTTCCCTGAAAAAAGTAAATTATGAGTGTATTTACATTTATTCATATATGTATCAGTGTAATAAGCTCAATAGGTGAAGGGGATTAAGAGGTACAAACTCCAACTATACAATAAATAAGTCATGGGAATGGAATGGAATATACAGCATAGGGACTATAGTTCAATAGTATTGTAGTAACTTTGTATGGCAAAAGATGGTAACTAGACTTTTCATGAGGATCATTTCATAATGTATAAAAATATTAAATCTTGTGATATGCACCTGAAACTAATAGGATATTGTATGCCAATTATACTTTAAAAGGTACTGTGAGTGGGAGTTGAGAAGTGACAGTTAAGAAGAGGTAGTAAGGTGGAGTTTTAAGTGGTCAAAGTAATCTTCATTTGGATTAAGACCCTGCCAACCTGTGCTGTTTTGACACAGCCTCATGTTTTGATATCTTATTTTGTTCCCCATTCCATGTTCCTTACTTCTATTTGTTCTACTTCTATTTTCAATCTTCTCATTTTGTGTATGAATCAATCAACATAGTGCAAAGTGCTCTAGAAAGATTGAAGATCTCACCCAATGTTAATTTTGGATCACATATATTCAGTATATTGAAGGGGAGGAAGAAATATTCCTTAGCTCAAGGTTCTTCCAGCTAACCTAAGAATGAAATTTTACATGAGACAGATTAACAGGAGAAAAAACCCCCGAAGTTTTATTATGTGTACACATAGGCCCAGTAATGAAATGGAGACCTCAAGAAATGAGCAAGACAGGCAATTTTTATACTTTTCAGATAAAGAGACAATAAATCTGTGAAGAATTGATAGAACAAAGAAAACTTAACTTCAATTAGTAAGGAATTCTAAACAGAATTTTGGCTGGAGAAGTAAATTAATAAAAAGTAATGAGGATTGCTTATACAGCCTTCTCTACTCTGAATTTCGCATCTCTGGTGATAAGTATGTCTCTTTACTTCCTGGGGCAAGGAGGGTCCCTTTCACATGGGAGAGTTATTTACTGCCTTCAGGGAAACAGAGGAGGGTCTGAGTGTTCTTCTCATACAGGCTGTCTCTTAAGTAACTTTTATTTTAAATAATATGTCAAAATTGCAAATTTTGGCAATATCCTCCAGTAATTTTACTCCTATTGTAGTAGTTATATAATTTCCAGTTAAAAACAATCTTTTATACTATATTTAAGTGTATTTTATTATAAAGTGTATCTATGCATGAGAGAGAGAGAGAAAGAGAATAGAATGAGCAGATATAAGCACACACTTGATGTGTGTGAAATGAAAAACACATTAAGGCTAGGGTTTTCCATCTGAGCAAGCAGACTATCAGTAGTTGGTCACATTAATCAATCAGTTTGTAAAGATGACTGAAATGTATGAACTGTCTGCAGTTGATTGGTTATGTCCTAACAGATGGAATAGGAGAAACAAAAAGGGAACTGAAAGTTACAATCCTTACATGGTTTTGTTTCAGCATACCCTTCTCACAGGCTACAGGATAACACTGATTGACATTGGATTGGTAATCGAATACCTCATTGGTGGAGCATATCGAAGCAGCTACACTAGAAAAAGTTTCAGAACCCTCTACAACAACCTCTACAGAAAACATAAGGTACCACAATTGATAAGTACCCTTGTAAAATATGGGATAACTAGAAGTTACAATTTTAGAAAAATGGCTTAGAGAGTTAGCATGGGAATAGCTTCTAAAATGGACATCTGTGTTTATCGACATTTATTGAGTCTCTGCCACATGTAAATTACAGTGTTGGCTTAGGATGAACATAAAGATCAGGAGTTTAGAAACTCTCAGAAGAAACAGATTTATGAATAACCAGCCATCATACAGAAGAGGATACAATATGTACCATATATAAGATCTATATATATATATAAGATTTTTTTTTAAATTTTTTTTTAATTTTTTATTTATTTATGATAGTCACAGAGAGAGAGAGAGAGGCAGAGACACAGGCGGAGGGAGAAGCAGGCTCCATGCACCGGGAGCCTGATGTGGGATTCGAGAAGCAGGCTCCATGCACCGGGAGCCTGATGTGGGATTCGATCCCGGGTCTCCAGGATCGCGCCCTGGGCCAAAGGCAGGCGCCAAACCACTGCACCACCCAGGGATCCCTATATATAAGATTTTATTTATTTATTCATGAGAGACACAGAAAGAGGCAGAGACATAGGCAGAGGGAGAAGCAAGCTCCCCATAGGGAGTCTGATTCAGGACTCAATCCCAGGACCCTGGGATCACGATCTGAGCCAAAGGCTCAATCACTGAGCCACCAGGTGCCCTGTGCTATACTGACATAGAAGTAATGTCTTGAGTAAGATTTAAGGGAGAGATGACCAGTTCTTTTCTTTCCTTTTGAAAATGCAGAAGGCAAAAACTTTTTTTTTTAAAGATTTATTTTTATTTATTTATGATAGTCACAGAGAGAGAGAGGCAGAGACACAGGCAGAGGGAGAAGCAGGCTCCATGCACCGGGAGCTCGACGTGGGATTCGATCCCGGGTCTCCAGGATCGTGCCCTGGGCCAAAGGCAGGCGCTAAACCGCTGCGCCACCCAGGGATACCTGAAGGCAAAAACTTAATGGGCTTATATCTATAAACTCATGAGTCCATAATCTGGAGATGACAAATTTGGGACAGGTGTGTTGGGGTTATACTGGAAAATGCATGCAGTGTGTACTATATGTAAAAATATACATCGTATATATTTTATTTTCTATGAACATTTTGAAAGTTTAGGAATGAATTGCTGCCTGGTTGATTAGCAGAGAAAATGTTGTTCATTTCTTAAAATCACCACTATTGCCCAGTAAACCAAAGAGAGCCTTTCTTCTTAGAGGATAATGGACGTGTTAGAAAAGATAGTTTGGAGCATTTGGGGTTGAGAGATGAGCAGGGACAGTGAAAGGCACAGTTCTATGGACATCAGATTATGTTCTTGCAGTGACAAGGAGATCTTTGTTGCCATCAACATGTTAGAAGATTGTGAAGGGTAGACTGGAAAGGTGGTTTGGAGTGGGATCACAGGAATATCCAGAATATTGAGCCACTTTTGACTTTTATTTATAAAGAATCAGGTGAAGTGAAGCCCAACTTGTCTTTAAGAAATAAAAGAACAAAACAAAAGGACACTCAAGTGTCATGGAGAAAATGATCTTCACTGAGATTTCAAAGGCAGAAAGACATACTTGAGGTATTAGCTCCTTCAGCTAAATGAAATATACTTTGCTGTGAGGTTACCTGTGACAAGTATGAGGACCAACTATGCTCTTGGTGTAGCCCAGTGGGGAGCTTGCTGGCCACGTACCTTTAGTGCTTTTTGTCTTTTGAAATGGTGTGAAATTACTTCCCATTTCTGTTTCCTAGTGAAGGAGTAGAATTTATTTAGGAAACTCATAGTAAATTAGAACATAGCAGTTACAAATATATGGTTTAGAGTCAGAGAGATTTGGGATGGAGTATTAGTTTTGTTCATTAGCTGTGAAATCTTGAGTAAGAAGCTTAACCTCAAAAAAAAAAAAAAAGAGAAGCTTAACCTCTCCATGTGTCATTTTCCTTATCTATAAAAAACAAATATCATAAATTCGTCAAAAGGATTAGATAAAATAACACCTGGAAAACCCATATTCTGGGTACACAGAGATCACAGAGTAACTGTTAATAATAATATTGTGATTACTATTGAAGATGCTATTAATCCTATATCACAATAATAATGATAATAATTTGAGTATTATATTTTAGAAGTCACGATCCTGTCACTTCTCTATCTAATATCCATAAAATGCAAACCAAAATAAATGAGTAAATAAAGTAACTTGAGCAAGCACTGACATGGACTCCAGGCACTGCATTTGCTACTGAGCCTTGTGTGGGTGGGTGCAGCCCAGGGGATCCCCCAGGAGGCCACATGCCACTGGGTTCAGAAGGGGGCCAGGCCACGGATGTACTTTAGGCAGCACAACCCTGAGTCAGTGTGCCAGGCGGGGAGGCTACTATGAGAAGTCCTCCACTAACCTTTCTGTATCTCTGGATAATATGCCTTCAGAAATCTTGCTGAAGATCTTTTCCTTCTTTGGATGCTGTGACCCTGCTATGTACTGGATGTGTGAATAGGCGCTTTGATCATATGGCTAATGACAATTTTATCAGAATCTCTTCAACTGCCTTTCAACCTAAAAGATCTCATTGGAAAGTTATTTGAGCCGGGAAGACCACTGTATCTGTGAACTTACTATTGGTTAAGGGTAAAGAAACTGGATATTGGAAGAAAGAATATATTATGACACAAAGAACGTCTGCAAAAGCAGTGCTAGCTCAGGTTCTCAAACCTGTCAACCCTTACCTAGGCCTTCCAGTTAAAACTGAAGACAACCTCAGAATACCTAAGTTGGGTAATTATATTGAAAGAAAAAATATTGCAAAAGAATACATCATGGAACACATTGACCTTCCCATAAATGATTTGTCAGTGATGATTATGTGGTATGGCAAACACTGGCCACAGCTAGCCATGTTGTCGATCTTAGATTTTACGTTATGACAACAGTTTTTATGGACCAGTCTAAAACCACCCCCAAAATGAACCTTAGTAGCACTCTTTTTTTTTTTTTTAAGATTTTATTTATTTATTTGTAAATAAATTTACAAATAAATAAATTTATTTGTAAATAAATAAATAAAAGGCAGAGACACAGGCAGAGGGAAAAGCAGGCTTCCTGTAGGGAGCCCGAAGTGGGACTCGATCCTGGGACCCCGGGGTTCACTCCCTGAGCTGGAGGGAGATGCTCAACCTCTGAGTCACCCAGGTGTTCCAGTATCGCTATTTAATTGCAAGTTAGTATAGTAACTTAACTGAATCCACCATGATTGGTTGGGACAGACTCATTCAGATCTTCTGCCTATACCCAGGCCTCCTGGTGGGGCTATGGTAGAGGAAGGAAGAACTGACTTTTGTTATGGCAAATCTTCATTTCTATCACCTTGTGGAAAAGAGCACATTAGGCTCAGCCACCGTCCCCTATTAGCCACCTCTTCATACCCTGCTTTTGGATGACAACCCAGAGTATTGACTGCATGGCCGCCAAAAATAATACAGAACACCTACCTTTTATTGGAAGAGATAACCTACCTTGGAGAACTGATTTTTTTCTATGGCTGTATAAAGAGTTGTTCTATAATGGGAATAACTTTTGGATGAATATGTGAAACCCTTTTGGTGCTTGAGTTCCTTGGTATGCATGAGATTTCTGGGCCCTCCAATGGTCCTAATTTCTTGGGACAGACTTATTATGTTGGCTATGTGGACACAGAGGGAAAAATGCACATGATGTGTGCATTAAAGAGACAGAATGCTTCCTCGTCAGCCGGGTCTTTAACTGAGGATAGCAAAACTACGCCACTGGTTTGGGATATCATACTAAGTATTAGCAGGAGGTGACAAATTACCGTTATTTTGGACTAACCACTTTTGTTCTTTGGTGTTGGAAGTTGAAATAGAGCAGTGGTCTGTTTGATGCCTTCTTATTTCAATAAATAAATAAATAAATAAATAAATAAATAAATAAATAAATAAAGTAGCTCAAAGCCCATGGTTTGTATCATCCATTTCTGTATCAGCCCCTATAAAAATACTTCTTTTTGTTTCTTACTGATGGAAGTTTCATGCTGATAAGCAATAAATCATGTTGTCACTGGGCCTAATCACTGGAATTCCGGTGGTGATACATAACATCTGGAGAAGTTCCATAACTTTCTAACTTAACCTTGGAGTTGTTTGTGAGTGGGAACTTTTTCTTGTCAGAACTGTGCATCTTTATTGCCTATTCTGAGTTTGTTCTAGGTTCAATCATCCATTGATTTTTAATGGAATTTCCACCTAGAGAAGGAATGCAGATATGTAATAGGGAATGAAATAGCATGTTCTCTAAGATGTTAGGAAATAACAGTGTGCTTAATAAGGAAGAAATTGTGAGAGGCTTTTGCTGGGGGAATAATTAAATACTAATCATGGGCTAGAGATAGAACCTTTGGATTCTTGGTAGGACACAGTATCCTATTTTGTTTTCATTACTGTCTAGAAACAAAATGTTAATTGTTTCCATGATAATCTTCTTTTCCCTTTTTGTTCTATTTTGTTATTTTTATTTTAAAAATAAAATGACACCTGCCAGCGAGTGACCAGTTTTGCTCAAAGTCTTTCCCAGCCCCCTCTTCACCGAAGACACCCCTCAGGAAATCGAAATGAATCTGCAGAAAGTACGCTGCATTCCCAGTTCATTAGAACTGCCCAGCCTTACAAATTCAAGGTACCGCTTTATTTCTTTTTAGACATGAAAATAAAACTGTTCCTGCAGGCTAGCCCATTTCTTCATTCAAAGTTGGAGAAAGGAGCTACCCATAGGCCGGTGGCAAGTACCATAAATGAATGGGTACAAGTCAACAGCATAACAACAATTTAACAATGTGAGTGATGGTGTTAATCCAACTCTCCCCATTTTACCTCAGTCCTGCTTTCCTCTGGGCATGAATGCTTTTGCTCAGGAGTTTCTGTATAAAAGATTCCTATGTTGGCCGAAAGAGGTTTGCTTTCCATAGCTCCTAGGATGAAAGGGTGTTTTATAAAATTACCCTTGATTACCATCAATGAATACAAATTTCCTTTTATTTCTAGAAATAGAGGAAGCTTATAATTTTCTCTCTTATCCCCTTTTATTAAAAAGAATAATTGTCTAATCTGGTTATTCACCAGGCATTATGTTGGGTACTTGGTTGAATTTGGGATGCAGGTGGGTGGAGAAAGTATAATGATGACTGAGAAATGACGCCCCCTCCTCAAAGTAATAGCCATATTGCCATATAATGAATATTGAAATATAAATGTGTACACAGGGATACAGAAGAACATGAAGGTTGGGGAGTGGCATTGAGATGAGCTGTAAAGGATTAGTTTATCCAGTAGAGAACAGTATTTCATTATTACATGCTACTATTACTAGAGGAATATAATCAGACTAAAGGAAGGGAAACTTAAAACCAATCAGTTTGGGTGCTTGTTGGCGATGCTAGTAATATTTTTCTAAGGGAAAGATAATGAATTTATTTATAAAGTCAGGTTAGAGGGGTTTTTTTGTGTGTGTGTTTTTTTTAATAGTTCTCATTTATCCAATATGTTATTTCAACCATTTCCTTAAGAAATTGAAAATTGTCATGTAGCTATTGGGTCTATCTCAAAGGTGTAGTGTTTTAAGTTGTGCTAAATGAACACAGGGTATCTCAGCTTGTGAACCCTGGATCTATCAGATACAACAAGAAATAGATCACTAGGACAGCCTGGGTGGCTCAGTGGTTTAGTGCGGCCTTCAGCCCAGGGCCTGATCCTGGAGACCTGGGATAGAGTCCCACGTCAGGCTCCCTGCGAGGAGCCTGATTCGCCCTCTCTTCTCTCTCTCTCTTTCTCTCTCTCTCTCTCTCTCTTTCTCTGTGTGTGTGTCTCATGAATAAATGAATAAAATCTTAAAAAAAAAAAAAAGAAATAGATCACTAAAAGGCCAAATTTTTGGTTTCTGGTTTATAAAGTTCTATTGTTGTTTCTGTCTCTTTTCAGAGATTTGAAAAATATTCCTAGAAATACCTGAGATGTTTCATTGGATTGAATGTCCTGCATCTGACTCTTATGGAATCCATTCTTATTTTATTTTCCAACAGGAAAAGTCTGTAGTTCTTCATAAGTCAAGGAAGAAGTCAAAAGAAGAACAAAATATATCAGATGACCTTGAATCTACTGGCTTTATTTACCCTTACAATGACCTGCTGGTTTGGGCTGTGCTAATGAAAAGACAGAAGATGGCCATGTTCTTCTGGCAGCATGGAGAGGAGGCCACGGTCAAGGCAGTGATTGCCTATAAACTCTACCGAGCCATGGCCCAGGAAGCTAAGGAGAGCAACATGATGGATGATGCCTCAGAAGAGCTGAGAAATTATTCAAAGTAGGAGTTCTCTCTTCACTTCATACTAAACATCGACAGTTCTTAGAATGGTTAGATACTTTTATCTCCCTCGCCTTAGACTTTGTAAGATGTGTGGACTTTTTGCCTTGCATTTCCTGGGCCCTCCCACTAGTAACAGTCTTTAGGTATTTCAAAGTGCCTTGTGGAATAAAGGGAAAAGAGGTAGCCCTCTAGTCAGGAGATGTGGCTTCCAGTCCTCATCCAGCTGTTTACTAATTGGCCAGATTTTGAGACTATAGATTCCTCCCACAGAAGGTTCAGTTAATGATTTTGAAAGTCCCTTCCAACTCTCAAACTCTTTGACACTAAGTTAAATGAAAACTTGTTTACTTTCAGTACCTCACAGGCAGGGAAGCAAATAGAGGTGTTAAGTATCAAAGAAGCAGAGTGTGATGGCAAAAGATAGAAAGGTTGGAAATGGTTTTGATTTTTTGATTACTCAAGCATTATAAGAGAGAGGAAAGAAGCAGAACTAGTGTTCATAGAAAGTAATGTATAATTGTGATTTTAAAAATTCCAGAGAGTAACAGCATCTACTTTTTAGAAAAAACAACCCTCCTGAAAATGTCTCCACATCTAGCTTCTTACTTAAGTCATCTATGTATTTGCTAACATTTTTTTAAAAAGGTGACTCCATGATTTCCCTTAATTGCTTATTCAGTATTCAACAGTTTTTTTCTGTCAAAAAATTCTTTATTAGTTCTTGTCAAGGAACCCCAAACCAAGCTCTATGTAGTCTTTTTTTTTTTTTTAAGATTTTATTTATTTATTAATGAGAGACATGGAGAGAGGCAGAGACACAGGCAGAGGGAGAAGCAGGCTGCCTTTAGAGAGCCCGATGTGGGACTCAATCCCAGGACCCCGGGATCACAACCTAAGTGGAAGGCAGATGCTCAAGGACTGAGCCACCCAGGGGTCCCCATATATAGTCTGTTTTGCAGAATGGTTAGGCTTCTCCCCGGGGATAGATAGTTCAACAACTCCTGGTATAAACCAAATTCTGTATGCTGCAGTGTAAACCCTTTTGTAAAGGGAGAATGCCCATTTCCTGTGCAGCAACCACATTGAAAGAGCTTCTGCAATCTGAGGTTATTATGTTGCTGTTCATTCTTTTGTGTTTGATCTTTCCTCAAGTCTCCTAACTAATCTTTTAAAATGTTTCTGGGACTCTCACCTGCATTTGTTTTTGCCATTCACCACTGTGTCATTACAGACAGTTCGGCCAACTTGCTCTGGATGTGTTGGAGAAAGCATTCAAGCAGAATGAAAGAATGGCCATGAAACTGTTGACCTATGAACTCAAGAACTGGAGCAATTCTACTTGTCTGAAACTGGCTGCATCTGGAAGATTGCGGCCCTTTGTTTCACATACTTGCACCCAAATGCTACTGACAGACATGTGGACCGGGCGCCTGAAAATGAGGAAAAACTCCTGGTTAAAGGTACATTCACTTACACGGAGAACAAACTGGTGGCTGCTGGAGGGGGTGGGGGAGAGGTTGGGCAAAATGGGTGTAGGGGAGAGTGAGATACGGGCTTCCAGTGATGGAATGAGTAAGTCACAGGGATGAAACATATTGCATATGGAATAGAGTCGGTGGTATTATGCTAGCATTGTATGGGGACAGATGATAGGCACACTTGCAGTGAGCACAGTGTCACCCATAGAGGTATCAAATGACTATTCTGTACGCCTGAAACTAACGTAACCTTGTGTATCAACTATACTTCAATTTTTTTTTGTTTTTTTTTAAACTATACTTCAATTTAAAAAAAGATATATTTGCTTGCTTTATAGAGTTTAATATTCGTTTACTCTGAATGTCTGTGCTCTTGAGTTCATTTTCCCCTTGTTCTGGAAGAATATATTCAGGAAAACCAGTTAGTATCTTTGGTTCTCATGAATGAGCTGGGACAAATACTTTATCTTCCACTGTCACAGTTTCTTTTCAGAAATGGGGATGATTATACCAGCTCCATCCGTCAAAAGGCATTTCCTTGTGCAGGTGCTTAGAAGTTTAAAGCAGATACAAGCATATACAAGATTTCATTCTTGGCAAACTCCATGGCCTCTGATAACTATAACAGAAGTAAATGAGCCTTTTTAGTGAAATTTTTTTCAGTTTAAGAATATTAATTGGGGGACTCCTGGGTGGCTTAGTGGTTGAGCATCTGCCTTTTTGGCTCAGGTCATGATCTTGGGGTCCTCGGATGGAATCCCACATCAGTTTCCCTCCGGGGAGTCTGCTTCTCCCTCTGCCTGTGTCTGCCTCTGTCTGTAATAAATAAAATCTTTAATAAATAAAATCTTAGAAAAAAAGAATATTAATTGGTAACACACTAAATAAAATTAGCAATTTCTGTTCTGTTCATCCAATGTAGGTTAGATGCTCTATTTTATAAAGCTTCCTGATACACCTATTTCCAGATTCTTCTATCCATCGGAGTTTGGCCTCACCTCTCATCTTGAACTATCAAGAGTAATTTAACTACTAAAGACATTTCGCTTTGGACATCAAACCCAAGCCTAAAGCTTTAGGTTATGGTCAAGCTTATGAAATACATATGCTCATAAACTGAATAAAAGGGGATAAAGCATGAACATTAAGGGCTATAGAGGACAAAAATTTTACTTTTTGTACACTTAAAGTGTATGTCCCAAATAGAATGATTTTCTTAAAAATATTTTTCTGTGGGACACACTAGAGAAAACACAAAGAAATAAGATATAATATACAAAATATATAAAAGAAATAGCACATTTGAAATCCACTAATAAGATTGCAAAAATAGGATAAATGTGAACCAAAAATTATTTCATATAGATTCCTCTTTTGTTTTTTCAGTTTTTTTTTTAAGATTCCTCTTTTAAAAATATTGATGAAGTAACAATTATTTCTAGAAGAAGTTCTCTTTTGATCTATTGATTTCAGTTTTAGAAAAGATGAAGCATAGAAGTGAACAGGTCCACCGCTAGCTACACAATCTCTGACAATAATTCTTTTTAAATGTGCAGAGAACAAGATAGGGTATAGATGGCTGGGAGTTTGAGGAATAATTTTCCCCATAGCTGTGTTCTGTACCTACTTCAGTTTACTAGAAGCCTTTTTTACCTAGAACTTAATACCATTTTGATCCTCATGTAATTCTATGCATAACGAGACTTAAAGGAAGCAAAACTGAACGTTTTGCCCCAAAATGTTGTGTCAACAAAGAAGCCTGGATTATCTACTTAAAATCTCTGAGCTGCTGGCAGTTCTTCTCCATGCCTAGATCCTAATTCATCAGTTCTTGGCTGGTGAGTTTTAGGAAGACATTCCAAATGGCTTTCAAGAATTATGGAAGCGATATGCTCATGTTCATTGAAAAATAATATTTCTCACTGCCTTGCCCCTAGGGATAAATAATAATAGTGTATATATATTTTTAAACCTTTAAATGCATAGATGTATATGCACATATCTTTTCTAATTTTTAAATTTCTTTTTGTACAATAATAGTATCACATACTATATATTGCTATATAACTTGCTTTTATTCACTTAACAATATGACTTGGATATCTTCTCATTATACTAAAAAGTGTTTTTATCTTTTTAAAGATTGCATAATATTCCCCGTTTGTTAGGTTGTCTCACACCAGCTATCCTTCTATAGACAGATATTTAGGTTGACAGATTTTTTTGGTATCACACATAACACTGCATTACACATCCCTGTACACATATGCTTGAATTCATGACTATTTCTGGGGGAGACACTGCTAGATTTGGAATTGAATTAAAAAAATATCTATAGAATCAGGGTATGAACTGAATTAGGGATACGCCTGGTACTTTATGTATGTTAAAGTCTTCATTTTGTTATTTGACTAATACTTGTGCCTTGTGTGACCCTTACTACTTATTTTGCTTTATTTTCTTTTAAAGATCATCATAAGTATTCTTTTTCCACCCACCATTTTGTCATTGGAATTTAAAAGCAGAGCAGAGATGTCGCACGTTCCCCAGCCCCAGGACTTCCAGTTTGTGTGGTATTATGGTGACCAGAACCCCAGCAGTGCGAAAGAAAGCGCTTATACGGTTAGTACGATATCATTGTGAACTAAGTTTTCATGGTTTTGACTGCACACAAACATACACATTCTTAAAGTTTGTTTATTAAATAATTTATTTAACAAGCTTAATCATATTATCTATGATCAGCTACAACATGTATGATGCATCTAATTATGATTGAGCAAAACTGGGAAAGTCTTTATTATATCTTGACAGCTTCTTAATTTTTCATTTTCTTTTGTGACTAGTAGAATAAATAGAGTTATTATTTCTCTAAAATTACAATGAGGAAGAGTACCTGGGTAGCTCAATCAGTTAAGCATCAGACTTGATTTTGACTGAGGTCATGATCTCAGGGTTGTGAGATCAGCCCCATATTAGGCTCTGCACTGAGTATGGAGCCTTCTCTAAGATGCTCTATCTCCCTTTGCCCTCCCCTACCTCTCTCCCTTTCTTAGAAAAGAAAAAAAGAAAAAAAAAGTTACAATGAAGAATGCCTCATATCCTTAAAATCTTTATTTTTAAAGATTTACGTTTAGATTTTACATTATCTTCACTGTTCCACTCCAAGTTTTTTTTTCTTTTTCATTTGTTGTATCCAGTGACCAAATAATGTCACGTGAGTCCCTGGATGTATATACTTTCCTGAGTAACTTAAGATACTGCTCTTGCAACACATCTTCACTGGAGGGTCTCCAGTATGCTGTCTCTGCATATATATATATATTTTTTTTTTTTTCATTTTATGTCTCAGCTTGGATCATTACTTATAAAATTATTACTGAAGGTGCAGTGAACATCTCCCCTGGTACTCAATACTTTCATGAGGCATTTTTAGTAGCGTCTTATTGGATATACTTTTGCACTTGTGAAGTATTTGTTACAATATTTAAAAATGTACTCAATAAGTATTAAATATTAAATGGAAGATAAGCAATTATAATTCGTTTGTATGGCTGACAGCTGTTGTGATTGGGTGAGCATCCCTTCTGATTAATGCCTCTATCAAATCAGATGTTAAATATTTTGACTATCATGCCTATTTGGGTATATATATATATATTCTTCTTTTCTACCCTCTCCCCCTTTCTTCCACTCTCACTTTATTAAGCCTGATAGTTCTATCTGGGGTTCTCAGAATACAAGATGGCAGGTGCATTCTAACCTCTGTGGAATGTGTGAGCAGTTATCTTATAAAGCTGGGCTAATTGAGTTGTCACAATTGTGATTGTACTGGCTAGATGATATGGTCAGTGAGCTTAGACCATTTCAAAATTTTTTAAGGAAAGATAAGAAATGTAGTATTGACTTAATGCCTCTAGAAATAACATGAAGTCTTTATATGTGAGATATTTTGTTTGATTTTGCTTATTTATATGTTCACGTTTAGTTTGTTGAAATGAACAATGGAGAAAGCTGCTTATTTAGGTACAGCCTACCTACTTAGTCCCTATCTATCTCTATAAACAAACATAAATATGTTGTCAGTTTAAACAAACATGTAAATATGTTGTCTGTTGGTAGCAGATAGTACTTTGCAAGTGGATGTGACTTCACTTTTGGCTCTTACAGTGTTCATGGAAAGGTAAGGTCTCATAAACACTCAAGGCAATAAATGGTTAGAGCATGCTACTAAGTAGCCATTCTTAAAGGGAAACTTTTAGAGAAGGAAGTCCTTCCTTATATGGCAAATAATGTGCTTTTAAGATAAAAAAATATAGTAAGTTCTCACAGTTCCCAGAAAAATTAAACTTTGGCTGTAGTATAGTGGTCCTATTTATAAAATTGCCCACCCGGATGACTTGGATATGGCCATATTGATTTATTAATTCCAAGAATACTTAATGGCCACCGTCCATGTGCCAGACAAGATATGATGTTCTGGGAACACTGCGGTAACTAAGGCAGATGTGATCCCTGTCACCATGGAGCTTATAATCAGATAAAATATCCATTATACCTCAGCATTATTCAATTTAAAACATTTATTAAAAAGTGTCTCAAACCTGTTCTGTTATGAATGAATTATAATCACAGTAATGATGTTCTTTTGTCTCTGAATTTAACTAGAACAATATATTTTTTTAAGATTTTATTTATTTATTCATGACAGACACAGAGAGAGAGGCACAGACACAGGCAGAGGGAGAAGCAGGCTCCATGCCGGGAGCCTGAGGTTGGGACTTGATCCCGGGATCCCAGGATCATGCCCTGGGCTGAAGGGAGGTGCTAAACTGCTGAGCCACCTGGACTGCCCAGAACAATAGTTTTTAATTGTCTGCTTGGTGTTTGGAATTTTGCTAAACAGAGAGTAGGGGCAGAGTCAGCATTTGATGGAATGTGTAATTTCACAATGCTAATTAAATATAATGTGCTTGATTAGTTAAGGAACACAATTTGTGTTATATATTTTGGGAGAAAAGTGAAGACAGATGAGACATAGATGTACTTTTAGTGGATCTTTGTGCTTTGTCTTTGTGGTAATAGTGGGCGATAATTAATATAATGAAAACACAACTGGTAATTGGAGAAAGGAGGCCATTGTCCTCAAGCTGTATAGACTCAACTACTGCATCTGTTTTTTGAGATTTTATAAAAGTCCTTACTGAAGTCTCTACAGGCAAAAGAACTTTGCCATGAGCACTTTAAATCTTTCTAGTGCCTAACTCTTTGAAAGCATGACTTTTGATGGCATGAGCTTTCCTAGGAACAAATTATAGCAAGATGGCAGAATGACTTAACCAGAGGAAGAAGATTCTTCTCAATTGTGTCAGTTGGTAAGGATTACAGATTGGTGGCGGCTTCATGTATGAGGTGATGAAGCTAGGACTTGATGTGTGGAACTAGCATTTCCATGGAAAGATAGTAAATAGGGGTACAGAGGCAGTAAATGCAAGATGTATGTTAAGCATTATAAGTTCTATGGTTTGGCTAGAGTCCAGGTAGTAGTGGATATGGGACAAGGAGGGAATATTTGCAGGTATAGCTGGGAAAGTAGATTGAGGCTAGATCCTGGAGACTCTTGTATATCCTATGAAGGAATGTGCTGTTTTTTTTCCTGTAGGTAATGTATAGCCAGTGGATTCACATAAGCAGAGTAGCAAGATGATGTGACCATTAGGAAAATTACTTTGTCTCCAGTATATGGGATGATGTAGCAGGAAGATAGGCTGAAAGCAGGGAGAGCATAGGCTGGTGTACCCATCCAGAGGAGAAGGATTAAAGGCTTTTCCCAGAGTTAGTAGCAATAGACATGAAGAGGAAAAAGAGAGATCTTAGATGAAGAGTCAAATAATATTTGAAAATGGGGCATAGATGAAGGGAGATAGAAAATATGACCAAAAGTTTGATGGTTAAAACAAGGCCATCTTGAAGGGATATGAGAATTTTTAGAAAAGGAGCAGGTTTGGAAGTAAAAAGACAAGTTTAGTCTTAGACATGTTGATAAACCATAATGAAAAAATATTTTCCAGGGACACCTGGGTGGTTCAGCGGTTGAGCATCTGCCTTTGGCTCAGGTCGTGATCCTGGGGTCCTGGGATCGAGTCCCACATTTGGCTCCCCACAGGGAGCCTGGTTCTCCCTCTGCCTATGTCTCTGCCTCTCTGTGTGTGTCTCTCATGAATAAATAAATAAAATCTTAAAAAATTTTTTTTTCTGAAGTTGAAGAGTAATCTGTTTTATCAGAACATTGTTAAGTGGGAAAGATGGTAGTAATAGCAATGGGAAATAGGTATGAACTGCAATAGAATTGATATAGTTATAATTTTATTCTATGTGCCTGCTGATCAGATTCCTGTTAGAAAGAGGAAGGAGGACAGGGGAGAGGGGAGAGGGTTGGGGGAGAGGGAGGGACGGAGGAGGGAGGGAGGGAGATAGAAAGAGAGTTTGATTGATTATATTGAGGTTTGAGTAGAATAAAAGTTAAGTAAAACATTTTTGTCTTTACCTTCTTCTAAGGTGGGGGAAGGAGAGGACATCCTTTTTTTTTTTCCCCCTTTTTTAAAGATTTTATTTATTTATTCATGAGGAAGACAGAGACATAGGCAGAGGGAGGAGCAGGCTCCCTGTGAGGAGCCTGATACAGGACTCAATCTCAGGACTCTGGGATCATGCCCTGAACTGAAGACAGATGCCCAACCACTGAGCCACCCAGGTGCCCACACTGTTACTTTCTTTTTATATATATATAAATTTATTTTTTATTGGTGTTCAATTTGCCAACATATAGAATAACACTCAGTGCTCATCCTATCAAGTGCCCCCTTCAGTGCCCATCACCCAGTCACCGCCACCCCCTGCCCACCTCCCCTTCCACCCCACCTAGTTTGTTTCCCAGAGTTAGGAGTCTCTCATGTTCTGTCTCCCTTTCTGATATTTCCCACTCATTTTTTCAGGGGAGGACATCCTGATTCTGAATTTATATTCTTTTTATTTTTTAAGATTTTATGTATTTGTTTATTTATTTGAGAGAGATAGAGATAGCAAGCCCAAGCAGGCAGAGTGGCAGGCAAAGGGAGAGGGAAAAGCAGACTCCCTGCTGAGCAGGGAGCCCTATGTGGGGCTCAATCCCAGGGTCCTGGCATCATGACCTGAGCCAAAGGCAGACCCTTAATTGACTGAGCCACCCAGGTGTCCCAGAATTTATATTCTTACATTGTCTTTACCATGATAGTTGATGACTCGGAGTTCAACTCAGAGAGGCTCAGTGAGGACTTTATAATCCATACCAAACTGTCAAGAGTAAATAAGATTTAATGAGAAACACCTAGAAAAAATAATTATAAGTCATTTAATAAAATAGTCATTACTGAAATTGCTTTCTGGGGTCTTTTTAAAGTGGTACAGATGTCATTAAAATCATAGTAAATGATGACTTTTCTCATTGGTTCTAAGCTATTTTAACTCTAGGCAACTTCAGACCTATTAGGAGCTAGGTCACTTCCTACACCCTTAGGTCACAATGCTGATTTCACAGCCCCAAATGATATAAGTGACAGCAGTTAATTAGGCACTGAGGTAGCCCATCCTGATGCCTGAAGCCTCAAAAATTACATTTTATCAATTTTATGGACAATTCAAGCAATAGTTATTCCTAGGCTTCTAAATCTTACCAGTCTTGCAGGTGTGACCCTAGGCAGACATCTTTTGTGGATAGGTTGAAGAAATGTATTCATCTAAAAAGCATCAGAGAACATTCCTTTCTTTTAATATTTTTTCAGATCACAGAAGTAATGCATTTCCTATTTAAAAATTAGAACCACACAGAGCTCTGTGGAGTAGAGTAACATCTCTTTTGCTTCTCTTTTATCATCCGTAAGTTCTCTCTTCCCTAAAGCAACCAGGTTACAAGTGATTTTTTTTCTTTTCAATTCCCACCCCCCCACTTTTAAAAGGCTCTTCTCTGTACATCTGTGTAGTCCATCACACAACCACTTGTCTGCCACACAGATACTTACTGCTCATCACTGACAAGGGTTAACCTCCTTGGACTGACATTTTGAGTCAACTGATGAAAGATTTGATGCTTTCCCTAGAAAAATGCATGTACAACACAAATACTTGCAAATAGTTGCAGGAGGTTCAAGAAACTTGAAGCTCAGAGAGTGCAAGAACTTGAGGCAAAGCACTTCTGCTATAAATGAGTGGAGAACCATTTCTATCAAAGCTGGAATTCTAGAACTAATGCTGTGCCTGAGTTTCCTAGGAATTGGAAAATTTATCACTGTTGGGTGTCCATTTTGTTCTCCTCTGTGATGGAAATAACTGTATTATCTATTAAGGATTTCATGGGGATTTTTATGATATTTTTAGGTTCTAAAATACTGATAAAGGAGACAAAGCAGAACAGGAACAGGGATCATTTTTAAATCCTTGGAACTATGCTTAGTTTGTCTAGGTTTCATTATTGGAGACTAAAGCTTGCATTTCAGACATGTCCTGTGCTCCTTACCCAAAAGTCCAAGATTTATACAGTACATATAGTTTTCTTTCCTTCCAAGATGAAGATTATAATTTGGGAGGTGAGTGCCAATTAATTTTAATATATTTATTATATTCATATATATGACATATTTTGGATGTTCTCAAATGTCAGTATTTTACTTAGGACTCTGACAATAAATGATTATATTTATTTTGCAGAAAGACTATGATTTGGAAAGAGGCCCTGATGAGAAACTAGATGAAAATCAGCACTTTGATTCAAAGAGCGATCCCCAAAGCCTTCCATGGACCAGGAAAATCTATGAGTTCTACAATGCTCCAATTGTCAAGTTTTGGTTTTATACGGTTGGTCTCATTGAAGCAATTAAATATAGTCTTCATGCTGGACAATAGTTAATGATGATTTTGGTAATGATATGCCCAATTTGCCAACTTGTGATAAAATGTAGAAATGCCATGACGGGGGCGGGGGGGGGGGGGGGGGAAGCAACAACGAGAATGACAAAGTAGGAAAGAGATTGGAGGGAGGTGAGGAATTAGAGCAGATCACTCCTACTATGGGAGTGAAAGAACAAGCATTTTCTTCTTTCCTGAGTGCTTTTCATTGGCTCTGCTGGAACTGGAGCATTTGAAACTTTGTGGAACAATCCTTAACAACAGTGGTTGTAGAATTAAGTGATGGAGGTGGATTCTTTTCTTATCTTGGGCAAAGAATTCAGCAGTTGAGTTGATTTTCTATTTGTAAGAATAATGTATAACATAGAGGAAAAAATGCAAAACTTTTACTTTTTATCTTCAATAGCATATGGTTATAAATATATAGAGGACAATAAAATTTTAGAGGACAATAAATTTATGAACAAATACTACATCTTATATTGATCACAGTGATACAGAGAAATCATGAACGGCACTTTAAATGTAATGAGTGCTTTCCAAATTTATTTAATAGCATTTGTTTTTCTGATGCTTTATATATACTCTAAATTGTTCATGGCCAAGATTGTGTCTTTCTAAAACATATGAAGTGTGATTTTAAAAGGATATTTATCTAAATGTGTCATATTTCAAAATATATACTTTTTCATTCAAACATTTATTACATATACTTATGAAATGCATACACAGTTCTGTTTGATTTCAAAAATCAAATCTTCTTTCAAATGATGAAGTTTCACCCTTTTTGTAAATATGCAACAAAATATTCCAAAGGCTCTGATGGTAGCTCCAAGAGGTTTTTAACTCAGAGACAGCAATACCCATCATGCCTGTCCCGAACACCACCTGCTGTAAATATCATTGCAGCTGTAGTTACAAGTGGTTTTAACTATTCTATATGTAGAACTTAACTGAGAAAATAACATACCAAACTTAGGTAGAGCTTAAAAAGATCTGAGAAATAGGGATTCAGGTTAAAATAATATGATTCATCTCCTTGAGAATGAACACACACACACACACACACACACACACTTCTTTCAGTTGATCTGGGCCTTTAAAACATCTGTCGATCAGTGAACACCATGGACTGTCACTGTCTATTTAAAGAACTGCACTGTCTCATGCATTGTTGGTTTCGGTCAAAATTGGTAAAGCCTTTCTGGTGGATAATTGAGTAATATGTGTCACTGTTTTAAGTGTGTATGCCCAACGATTCTACTTCTGGAAATGTATCTTAAGAAAACAAAGACTTCAGATAAGATTGCAAAGCTATTAATCATTATGTATATGTGTGTGTGTGTGTGTGTGTGTGTGTGTGTGTGCTTACTGTGCCTTAATTCTTTGAAAATATTAGAAATCTAGGTTTAATATAAACAGTAATTAAGCGTGAATTTCTTGAATGTCTACCATGTGTTAGAATACTCATGCTGAGCGCTGCAGATAAATATGTCGATAATCTTTTAATTACAAGGATTCACAGTTAGACAATACTTTTCTACTAACCAGTAGGTTTTAATTAACATAAAACTACCAGCAGGAGCATCTGGGTGGCTCAGTTGGTTGGGCATCTGCCTTTGGTTCAAGTCATGATTTCAAGGTCCTGGCATCAAGCCCTGAGTCGGGCTCTCTGCTCATTGGGGAGTCTGTTTGTCACTCTGCCCCTTCTCCCTCTTGTGCTCTCTCTCTTGTGCTTTCTTTCTCTTAAATAAACGAAAAAAAAAAAATAAAAACAAACAAAAACCCCAAACCTCCCAAGCAGAAGTAAATCACAATTCATTACATTTGAAAATAGGTACTTCCTGATACTGCTCATTGCTGTACTTGGGACACACGTTTTCTATGCTTAGATGGAGGGGAGAGTGTGTGATTCCCTCTCACCTTGTTGATTGCCTGACAGTGACCATGCTGGCATGTGCAGAGTTCTGGAAATTCTGTTCAGGAGCCAACAAGATGAGTCAATGCCCCCTTCCATGCATTTGAGAACAATGACCTTCATTCCTTCCATTAAATCCTGTATTAGAAAGCTGCAGACTCTTGTGCTTTCCTTAAAATCAGATTAAAATCAGTCCCAGTTATATTTCCATGTTATTATGTTAAAGTTCTTATGTGTGTGTTTCTGCTTGGCTCTTTGTGTCTGCTTGGCATTCTCCATTATGACTCTCACTCATGTCTAGGGAATGTGTGTCCCCCTCATAGATGGCATATTTGGCATTCCTCATGCTGTTCACTTACACTGTGTTGGTGGAGATGCAGCCCCAGCCCAGCGTGCAGGAGTGGCTTGTTATCATTTATATCTTCACCAATGCCATTGAGAAAGTCAGGGAGGTGAGTCATCCCTTCTACCTTTGTCTTCTACATCTCTGCAAAGAGGTATTTTGGGCTCATGATGAAAACGGACAGCGGGTCAAGGGTGGGGGTGAGACAGACAATGCTGATCTTAATTTGCTTGCCCTAGGAAGGGTATTTAGGGGAAAATCTCTGATCTTAACCCTTACTCCCTGCCAGATACTTTTCTGGTTGCTGCTCTTTGAAAGCAATTATTTTTGTAGAAGTCCTAGTGTGTTTTATCAGTCTTAGAGTGATGCTATCTAATTTTTGCTGTTAGGCCCTCCATCTATTTGATGTCCCAGAAGTTTTTTTTTTTTTCGAGTAAGATTGATTTTTATAGCCTACCATTGCTTGCATACTGTCAGCTCCATTTCACACTAGGCCCAGAAATGACTAGAGTTGTGCAGTCGGTAAATAATTCATTTATAGCTTTTGAATTATTTTACTAAACACCTTTGAAAATTGAAGCTGAAAATCCCTGAGGCAAGTAGTCCAAAAAACAAAGCAATACAAAATTTTCATTTTTAGTTTTGCAAATGAGTCACTTAAAAAAAAAAAGAATTAGCATCCATGCAGTTGTAACTGCAATCATGTATAGTTACAAGTTTGTTTTATGCATCAATGTATATGTATCTCAGTGTGCATATATCTCTATGTCTATGCATTTGTATACATTTATTTTGTCCCAGAGCTAATATGACTACTATACTAAGTAAATGTATTCTTAGTAATTATATGTATATTGCTTGCCTGTTACCACTGTGGAGTTTATAGAAAACAATTCAGGAAAAAAACATTATCTGAATTCACTTTTTTTTTTTTTTTTTTTTTTGCTTCAGGGAAAAAAGTTAATTATTTTAAATTTGAATTTGTCTGATAGTCTATTGCAAGGGTAATTTCTTATAGTGATTTATAATATTGCATTCTTAGTAATTTCTCAAAAACCCACTAAATAGCAGTAGGAAGACTAGATTGCAGGATTCGTGGATTTCAAACCAATGTCCTCTGCACTTGGCTATCCCTCACGAAAATAGAATTGTAGGTATATAGATCCTCTGTAATACTGGGTTTTAAAATGTCTTGGTGGTCCCCTGTGTTAGCTTAGGATTCATGAAAGCTAGGAAAAGCTGCTCCTTTTTTTTTTTAAACTTCTGGTTTGTTTTTCAAACTGCTGGTTCACACTAGCAGTGACATTAAAACACACTTGTTTTACTACTTGTTTAACTACTAAAATTATTTTAGTAGTTCATTAGCCAAGGATAACTGAAGTCTATAAAATATCCAAGTGACCTAAGGTTTGGTGGGATTCAAATTTCTCTGTAAGCAAGCACTTGATGTACCAAAGAATGTTATTATGAGGCTCTTGAGTTATATACCGCATTCTTTAAATTTCCCTCTTTCTTTCTTCTTTTAGGTCTGTATTTCAGAACCTGGGAAGTTTACTCAAAAGGTGAAGGTATGGATTAGTGAGTACTGGAACGTGATAGAAACTGTGGCTATTGGCCTGTTTTCAGTTGGCTTCGGCCTCCGGTGGGGCGATCCTCCTTTGCACACAGCGGGAAGACTGATATACTGCATAGACATCATATTCTGGTTCTCACGGCTCCTGGACTTCTTTGCTGTGAATCAACATGTAGGTCCATATGTGACCATGATTGCAAAAATGGTGAGTATGGTCTGCTTATATATTCTGGGGTCCTTTGGACCCCAGATGGTTCTACCTACTTTCATGGTTTACAAAAGTTTAACTTTTAGAATTATTTACAGAAGCCCAGACATCCAGCTCACTTCATCTCTGCTTTCCTTAAAACCATGAACTTGTATTTCACAAATGTCCTAGGAGAGTGTATTGGCTCGTTGATTTGGATACTCTGCTTATTAGCTTTTTGGGTAGGGGCCAGATAGTATGATTGAAGCAAATTTGTCTCTAAGCATGGTAATTCTTGGGGGTGAGGTTTATGTGAGGATAGCAGTAATATTTTCTGCTAAAGTATCTCCTCACCCTTGGCCAGCTCTTAAATAGTACATATTATAGTACACACCCAGTTCTAAGTACTTTGTACCTATTAACTCAATCTTCAAAATGACTTTATGAAATAGGTACTATTATTATCCACATTTTACATATAAGGAAATGGAGATTAAGCAGATCTCCCAAGGGCATAAGTAGGGAGGTCAGGTTTCAAATCTGAACTACCTGTCTCTTTCACCTGAGCCTCCTGTGCAGGTGGGTTACCCTTCTCTAACAGGCTCTGTAGAGGGACCTGAGACCCACCCTCTAGGAAGTACAGTACTTCCAGATCATCTTTGGTTGTTCCTTCTGAAATACCCATTGGCAGGGAAGGGACAAGTTCTAGAGAAAGAATCATAATGTGAAAACAAAGAAGAACAGAAAAGGGAGTGTCTTCTGGACTCCAAAGACAGATTTTTCTTTCTTTACACTTTTAGACTGGCAATGTTTTCTCTGATTTTGGTGACATTGGTATTTACCAGACAGGCTATACCGAGGTAACTAATATATCTTAGTGACATAGTACAGGTTTATTTCTCCCTAATGCAAAGTGTAATGAGTGTTCATGGGGACTGACCTCTACCCTATAAGTCAGGGATCCAGAATCCTTCCACCTGGTGATGGAGTCATGTCAGCATGTGGCTTCCAAGGTCTCCTATGATGGGGAATGAGAGGGATGGAGAAAGTCCAATGGCTTTTAACTGTTCTGGACAGGAAGTAAAATAACTTCCCATCACTCCAGAGGCCATTGGCTAGAATAGATCATAGGGTCCCAGCTTTGTGGAAGGTTGGCTAAGAAATGCCAAGGAGCTCATAAGATACTCATGGCATAATTATCTCTGCCACAGTGAACCAGTGGGTTGAGGTGATGTACATTTAGTAAGTGAAATGAATCTGACTTGATCAGTTTCTCAGACTCTAACCAACTCCTGAAGATAATCCTAGGAATAAGGATTTTTGACTAATTTGAATACTCCCTATTTTTTGTTTAAGCACAAATTCTTTACCCTCAGCACATTTCTGTTCCTCCGTAGACCACATCAACATAAAACATGTATAGAGAGAAGGAGGTGATTTAGCCACAGGAAGCCCAGCTCTTCATGGACTAGGGCATTTTGGTCAATGACTAGACAGTCTTATTATTGGAGGTGTAATTATGAATGATGCTAGCGCTTGATTTTGTTTTAAAACAAAACAATTTGATTTGTTTTAAATTTCAAATCTGTGGTAAACTTCTGGTTGTGCCTTGCTATTTTGCAGACAGCAAACATGTTCTACATTGTGATCTTGATGGCCATAGTCCTGTTGAGCTTTGGAGTGGCCCGCAAGGCCATCCTTTCGCCAAAGCAGCTTCCATCTTGGAGTCTTGCTCGAGATGTTGTATTTGAGCCATACTGGATGATTTATGGAGAAGTCTATGCTTCAGATATAGATGGTGTGTAGGGGATTTTGCCATCATGGAGAAATCAAACCTTTGTGGATATTCAGAGTAAAAGAAAAAAAATCTGGAGAATACTCATCTGGATCTTAAAGATGCCGAAAATTGGCGGTATTCTGCTAAGTTAATGTGCTAAATATTTGTGTAGAACCATAGGACTGTGATTCATCTTATCTCTCATTCTTTTAAATTCTTTATTTGTAGTTTGCGAAAGCCGCCCGTCTTGCCCTCCTGGTTCTTTTCTTACTCCGTTTCTCCAAGCTGTCTACCTCTTCGTACAGTATATCATCATGGTGAACCTGTTGATTGCTTTTTTCAAGTAAGTTATTTTAATTAAATATGGTTATTTTATGTAAATCAAAATTAATCAAAATTAAATCAAAATGATTTCATTTAAATCAAAATCTATTTTGAGTATGAAACCTTTGGGTTTTCTGTGTTCCTTTTTTTCCCCTTTTTCACTGTAGTTTTGACATATGGGCATGAAACTACTGGTAGATAGGGAACAGAGCACAAGAAAAGAGGAAAAAACAATAAATGGAGAGAAATTAATAAAAGCAGAATGAAAGGAGAACATGCATTGTAGTAAAGCAACGAATTGGAATCATGGAAGAATAAGTGTCTGAGATTGAAAGCTGACAGTGGGGTTCTTGTTGACTTTTCCTTTCTTGGCTCTAGTGTATCTTATTCTCTGTTTTCTTCTAGCTCACTTTTCATTTCCTCTCAGTCTGCTTTTCTTTTCTTTTCTTTTTTTTAAGATTTTATTTATTTATTCATGAGACACACACACACACACACACACACACACACACACAGGCAGGGACACAGGCAGAGGGAGAAGCAGGCTCCATTTCAAGCAGGGAGCCTGATGTGGGACTCAAATCCCGGGTCTCCAGGACCACACCCTTGGCTGAAGGTAGCGCTAAACTGGTGAGCCACCTCGGCTGCCCTCAGTCTGCTTTTCTGCATCATCTCCTCCTTAACTTGTAACATTGGAATGTCCCTGGTCCCAGACCTTGCTCATCTCTCTCTCTCTCTCTCTCTCTCTCTCTAATAAAGGTTTCTGTTTATTTGTTTGAGAGAGAGAGAGAGAGAGAGAGAGAGAGAGAGAGAAAGAGCACACAAGTTGTGGGGAAGGGCAGAGGGAGAAGCAGGCTGCCCACTGAGCAGGGAGCCCATTGCACGGCTCAATCCCTGAGAGGACCCTGAGGACCCTGAGATCATGACCTGAGCCAAAGGCAGACGCTTAACCAACTGAGCCACCGAAGCACCCACTCATCTCTTATTTACATTTTGTTTGGTGATCTTGGTCAGTGTCCTATAATGCTGACAAATTCTACTTTATGTTTCCATCCCCTATCTCTTCCTCAGAGAGTCCAACCTCACAGATCCAGCTGCCCACTTTCACTACCAGTTGGATGTATAATAGAATTCTAAAATTCTAAATGTCCAAACTCTTGATCTCCTCTCTTTCCCAGCATATATTTGTCATCCTTCCCAAATCTATGCAGAAGACCACAAATTTCTGTCAAGTCTCCATTTCCCCAGCTGTTCAGATCATAAGCCTTGGAGTCATTCTCAATACCACTTGTATCTCTGTCTCAAAACTGTCAGGAACTCCTGTTGGCTCTGCCTCCCAACAGATCATCAATCCAACCATACTGCTACCAGAGAGCCTCCTACTCATTTCTCTGCTTCTATCTTTGGCCCCATATTCTCTTATCAACATGGTAGCTCCTAGTGACCCTTTAAAAACATATGTCACATGATGTCACTACTCTGCTCCGAACCCTCAGTGGCATCCCATTTCAAAGTTCCTGCAATGACCTAGAGAACCCCAGTGATCTGGCTTCCCTGCTGCTTTTCAAATCATGCATCACACTCCTCTTCCCCTAACCCTTTCCCCTCCAATCACACTGGCCCCTCATAGGTTTTCAACAAGCACAGGTGTGTTTGTAGTTGCTATTCTCTCTGCCTGGAGTGCTCTTCCATCACCTGCTGGTGTGATCCATTTTCTTACCCCTTTCTAGTCTTTGCTCACATGTTCCCTTTATCATTAGCCCTAACCTAAGGATGACATTTGAAAGTACAGCCCCTTTTCCCTCAGCCATCTCTTTGACATGCCTGGTTTCCCCTACTCTTCTTTCTTTATACCCACTTATAAATACAAATATATTTTATAATTTATTTATACTTCCCCCCTTCCCTGTTTATGGGTCTCCTTTTCAGGAATATAAGCACCATAAGGAAAAGATATTTTACTGTCTTTTTTGCTGATGAATTTTTCCCAAGAAGAGAAGAGAAATCAATGCGATGGGATCTAACTAAAAAAAAAAAATAATAAAATAATAATAATAATAATAGAGAGAAGCAAAAATAAATCAGAATACTTAAAAAAATGACTATTGCAAATACATGGGGGAAGACATACCTTTCTGCTTGTCACAAGATTATATGATAACTGTCATCTCTTTTTATAAACTTCTAACATTTACTGGTATTTAATGTAGCTATTTTTTTTCGACATTTCGAATAATATTGAGTGTTAAGTATGAGATTTTTGTTTCTCAAAAATGATAGGTTGAGTCAAAAGAAAGGTTAAGAAATCCTCACATAGACCAGTCCTCTCACTCTAGAGAGGAACACAGTGAGGACCAAACAAGCTGAGAAACCCAGATCTGACTACTTGTCCAGGGGTCCATTCCAGATTCTTTATATCGAGAATTACCAAAACCCTGAAATACACTGTGAAGATTGCCACCTGCTGGTGGGCAGGCTGTAGTCAGACTTGGAGTGACAGCAGCATTTTTTTTTTTTTTTTTAACATTTTTTAAAATTTATTTATTTATGATAGTCACAGAGAGAGAGGCAGAGACACAGGCAGAGGGAGAAGCAGGCTCCATGCACCGGGAGCCCGACATGGGATTCGATCCCAGGTCTCCAGGATCGCACCCTGGGCCAAAGGCAGGCGCCAAACCGCTGCACCACCCAGGGATCCCGTGACAGCAGCATTTAATCTTGGTTCTCAAACTTGCTGGTGCAGCAGAATCACCTGGACGGGTTCCTGAGACACAGATCACTATAATGTCTCTGCTGCAATTTCCAGTAGTTCTGGGCTAAGGCCAGAGAGTTTACATTTTTGACATGTCCTCGGGTGATGCTGATTCTGATTCAGACCACACTTTGAGAACTCCTGTGAAAAACCACTTTTCTATCTTTCCATCATTTACTTGATGGATTCTGTGAAACTTTCCCCTTCCTCTTTTTCTAAGCTAACTTTCTCCAGAATAGTTCTGGCTACTTCTCTTTATCCTTGCTCAAGTTTAGGGTTTCCTGTATTTTTATTGGCTAATTTTGGCTGTCCTCCTCAAGTACGACTTTGCCATCTTTCTCTAAACAAACTAAACATTAGCCCAAGCAGAATGTTAAGGCAGACATTCCATTGTGTCCTCTCCCCACTCCTATCCTGTTACAAACTTCACATTAAGTAATTTGGGATGATAGGTTGTTTTAGAATAATTGTACCACCCACCACAACTTCCATCACTGGTTCTATAACGGTATTTATTGTACTATCTGCATTTTAATATTGATGTCCTTAAAGTGATAATCCAAGGTAGCCTACCAATTAAGAGGTTATATTCATTGTAAAGTTAATGTAAACAATTTTATCTACTTTCTAAATATAAGCTCTGCTTCTTGGTATTTTAGGATGAACTGAGTTTTCTTCCCCATCACTTCTTCATTAATATTCTTTCACTTGAGTATTTTAACTAGGATTATTCTATCAGTTCTCACATTTGACAGTAGGAGAATCTCTTCATAAGGTTGATGATATAGAAACATTAATGATTTTATAATTTACCATTCTGGACCAAAAAGAGCTTCTTCTTTGAGAAGAGATGGGGAACCAAGAATAGGACAGAGGGCAGTTATATGTTCATTGCTTTTAAAACATTAGCATTTTCTCTGTGATTGTAATTTCAATCTTTTGTTTATTATTCTTATGAGCATTACTTGATTGTAGAAGATGATTAAATGCATCTTGTTTGGCTAGATGAAGAATCACAAGTGCAATAGCTATAATTTTTATTGACTAATTGCTGAGAATGTCAGGCAAACCAGTCATAAAAGTTGTAAAATAGAGAATCTGTTATGTTTCAGGATGCTATACTAAAACATTATCCCTCTCTTCACTACAACGTACAGTAATGTTTACATGGATATGAAATCCATCTCCAATAAGCTATGGAAATACAATCGCTATCGCTACATCATGACCTACCACCAGAAGCCTTGGCTGCCCCCACCTTTCATCCTGCTGAGCCATGTTGGTCTTCTCCTTCGCCGGCTTTGCCATCATCAGGCCCCAAATGACCAAGAGGAGGGTGATGTTGGATTAAGTAAGTTTTCATTGGTGGGGCACCAGCATGAGAGTAAAGAGTGGAGATCTGAGGTGAAAACACACAGTTCAATTTAGGGCACAGGGCGGAAGGCTCTGGGGGGGTCACTCAATATATATATATATATATATATATATAGAGAGAGAGAGAGAGAGAGAGAGAGTACTAGCTGAAGACCTGGGTGGAAGGAAATACATTGATCTCATCAGGTGGTGGTAGTACCTTTTGAGGAAATTAACCAATACTCTGGAAAAAAGGAAGAGGTTAAGAACAGAATCTCTCCTTGAGTGTGGAAAGGCTTTATGTTACTTGGAAAAAGCTGTGTTTTCTCCTTTCACCTGGGAGTTCATCAGAGTGACTCCTGGGGAGCAGTCACAGTGAACTGTACTCGTTGCCTGTTGTTGAAGATGGAATCCAAACAGAAAGGAGTCACAGAAGGTCTCATGGACGGAGGGAAATTGATAAGACAGACTCGGCTTCACTTATTAACCAGAGTCCTGATTCTCTGCTTCCTAATCTACTGAGAATGGAGGTTATTCTGCATAGTTGCTTCATATTTTCAATTCAAGATGCAGAAACGTAGATTCTTGTTTTCCTTTTCTTCTTCTTTCTCTTCTTTTTGCCGTACTTAAGTCTGCCTATTTTGAGAGTCTCCTAGCTCATTTTGCTTATCCACATCTTCACTGCATGCTATGACTCTCACACTAATTGTTATAATAGAGTATTTCTTATTGTGGATTTACAGACCTATTGTAGTTTCTCTCAAGCAATTTCACAATTGGTACCAGGCCCATTTCTAGATAATTCCTACACATAGAGAAAAGGGGTGGCATAAATTCACAATTGTTATCTCCATTCCTACATCCAAAATATCCCTGAAAACAGAAAGCTTTTTTTCTTCTTAAGTTACAGATTCATTTGGACAAAAGAGGCTGATGGGACTCCTGTGAAGCCGTTTATTCTCTTTATCTATTGTAGCATGAATATTCACTGGTTTTGCTACAAAAATAACGTGTTGGATTGTAGGGTACTGCCCTCCCCTCAGTTAGGGGTTTTACTTCATTTATGGCATATGCACTATATTATCTTTCCAAAAGGAGAAAAGGAAAATTCTGAATTCTAAAATATACTGGGTTCCAGGAGTTTCAGATAAGGGATTGTGTACTCTTCCATTTCCCTGGGCTCTTAAGGGGACAGGTATTATGACAAGGTTGATAGGATGATATGCTTTTGTTCCTGCTGGTAATTGGCTTAGTGAGGTATTTTTCTCTTCTTAAGTCACTTTGGAGATTTACTTTTCTTTTCCCTCCTGCACTCATCCCCTCCATAGATTCAGACTGTATGAGGAAGGCAAAGCACAGATGAATTACTTTTTAAAAAAAGATTTATTTATTTTAGAGAGAGGAGATGGGGGATGGATAAGCAAGGGAGATGAAGAGAGACTCTCAAGCAGTCTCTGCACTGAGTGTGGAACCCCATGCCGGTCTCAATCCCACAGCCCTGAGATCATAACCAGAGTTGAAATCAAGAGTTAGCCACTTAACTGATTGACCTACCCAGCACCCTACAACGGAAGTTACTTTAAAGGCTTATAATTATACTATAATCTTTAGGCTTCTAATAGAGAGCCATCGCAGGCATTGACTGAGGACTATTGTAATCTAATAGGAGAGTGTCAACTAGGGGAGAGATCCTGGAATTGGTTGGGATTTGGCCAGATTTTGGCTTAACCTTCATCTGCACTTGTAGGAAGATTCTGGTATATAATTCAAGTAAATTTCTGATGGATAGAGGTGTGTTCATCCTGAGTTCTGAAAAAATCTTGAATTTTTGTAAAACTTCTTCCAATCCTCTAGTGAAGATTGACGTTTGCATATGGGGCAGCAGTGCCACCTGGTGGAGAGTCACAAGAATGCTCCACATGTGCAAGCTGCACCGGTCACTGGAATTGATTGGTCTTTGGGTTTTGTTTTCAGGAATCCACAGAAGGATCAAATCTTGATCACTGTAAAATTTCTCACTCATAAGAGATTCCTTAATGAAAATGAGTATTTAGAGTTTTGGGGGGTGGTTACTGGATTTTTTCAGTATCTTAGCATTCTTTCACACCATAAGATCGGAAAACATTGTGTATTGCAATTGTGGACATATTTTTATGGCTGAATATTGTTTTCTCTTTGCCACGCTTTTCAATTTAAAATTTGTATTTTTGTCTCATTTTATTGGAAAATAATGAAATGTTTGGATTTCTAGTAAGTTTGAAGGAACTCTGATGTTTTTTTTTTCCTAATTTAAGTGAAACCACTAAAGGAAGAGAATGCTCCCTTTTTAACCTTTTGCAGCACCATTTATATATTTTCCAAGTGTTAGAAACTTGTTCATAAGCTAGTATACCTTTCTGTTAGATCAGAATGAGGGCCAAAGGTGGTAGACGAAATGTATCACTGAAGTCTGACAATTGAATTGTGTTAGCTTCGCAACATCATGATAATGTGTCTTTTTGTGAGTTAATTATGATTATGTCAAAGAAAGTGGATAGTCTCAGTCAGTGGCTGGCAATAATGTCTCTGTTTCCAATAGAGTAACTTAATGCAGTTAACCCTTAAGCAACATGGGGGTTAGGGGCACCAGCCACCTGCGGACTCAAAAATCTGTGTATAACTTTTGACTACCCCAAAACTTAACTAATAGACTTCTGTGGCCCAGAAGCCTTCCTGATAACATAAACAGTCAATTAATACATATTTTGGGTAATGTATGTGTTATATACTGAGACTTACAATAAGGTGAGCTAGAGAAAAGGTTTATATTAAGAAAATAGTAAAGGAGAGAAAATACATATACATCACTTGACTGTATTTACTGGGAAAACAACAAAACAAAATGAACCATAATGCATACAAGTGGACCCCCACACTTCATGTTGCTCAAGGTTCAAGTGTATACACAAATTCAGTGTAACAAGGTGAAACTTTCTTACACTTGCTGGATTAATTTAACAGACTTCAACTTGATCTTATCTTGATTTTAACCTACAGGTTGCTTATGTAATTTTGATAGAAAAAACAGGTGGTGAGGAAAAATGACAATGAGATTCTTTCCCCATATGCATATAAATATAATGAAGCTTGGTTAATGTGTAGATACAGTCTACCCTATGAGCATATTGAACAGAAAGTGTTCCTCATGAGTCATCTTCAAATCCCCACTCCTGTTTTTAGAATAATAGGAAAGATCCAAACTGGTATTTCTATTTGTTTCTGCATAGTGCTTCTCTATTACTATTAGGAATTTGGTGTGACGAAGCAGCAAAGTTTATCACACAAGCTATACTTTATTTTCAACACAAATGGAAGAAAAGCCACTCTTATTCTGTATCAGCTTCCTATTAAAGACAAATAATGATTTTTTATGTGCCATACTTATTTACATAGAACTCTATCTGAGTGAGGAGGATCTGAAAAGACTTCATGATTTTGAAGAGCAGTGTGTGGAAATATACTTCCACGAGAAGACGGAAAGTCTGAATAATAGCTATGAGGAACGAATCCGAGTAACATCAGAAAGGTAAAAGATAAGTCTTTTTTTTTTTCCAGCTCCTCAAACCTGCTTTTTAAAAAAAGATTTTATTTATTTATTCATGAGAGACACACAGAGAGGCAGAGACATAGGCAGATGGAGAAGCAGGCTCCATTCAGGGAGCCCGATGTGGGACTCGATCCTAGGACCCTGGATCACGCCCTGAGCCAAAGGCAGATGCTCAGCCACTGAGCCACCCAAGCATCCCCCCAAACCTGATTCTACTAAGAATGTCTGAAGAAGTAGAAAGATGGACTTTCAAAACCTAGAGGTTTGGGTGCTCTACAATCTTGTCTAGTAGCATATAGTATTTCCATAATGGATGTGTATTTATTGAGCACCTCCTATGTTCCAGGTGCCCTTCCAGTCACCAGAGATAGTGAATAAGAGATAGTGAATAAGAAGAGACAGTCCCTGACTTCATAGGACTAGTGTGTGCAGGCAGAGGGGTCAGGGGGCAGGGGAGAAGTAATACACAGAGAAACACATGCAAATATGCAATTTAATATCAGTTAAAGAACAATGAAGAAAAAATCTAGTTGCATTTTTTCGATGGTAGTGAGGGGTCTGCCAGAGTTGGAGGCGGGGGTGGGAGGCAGTGGTGGTGTTGAGTGGACTCTTCGACTTGGGCCTGGGCGGTCACGGAGGAGTTGGAGGAGGAGAGACCCGAGGGAGGTAGGCCAGATATGCAGTGGGATGGTCCCCTGGCTGCAGGAACAGCCAGTGAGAATGCCCGCGGCAACAGTGTGTGTCCACCAATGGTGGGTTGGACTGGAGAAGCTGTAGGGCTGCGTGCTGGTTGCACTGGGGAGACAAGGGCAGGTGAGGTTTTGTTTTTACATGGGGATAACAAAAGAAATGTGTATGGTCCTGGAGATAATTCACCAGCAAAGGAGAAATTGCAGGAGCAGGAGGGAAGAGGCGATTGGCCCCAAGAAAGGGCTTAATGCCTGGGCTTCCCACACCCCCAGCAGGGGGGCCAGCAGAGAGGTGGCAGCTAGGGTATGCCTGTATGCATTTAAAAAAAAAAAAAACCCAAAACAAAAAACCCACAGAATTTTTTTGTACCCAGAAGCGAATTGACAGAACTTAAATGTGTTCCTTTATTTTCGAATATACACGGACCTGACTATACAATGTTATAGCTAATTATGCATATATTTTTTCTGATGTCCAAATGGATAGACAGTGAATCCTTAAATGTGGCTCTCTGTAAAATTGAATTACATGAAGAACTCCCTAAATGGTTTGCTATGGGTAGAAGTCATATTTCTGGACTTTTCAATTGGTATCATATTATGTAAATGTGTATTTAGGTGGCTGGTTGAATGTCAGACCAAATTTTATTTTGAGGAAAAGATATCAAATAAAGGTTTGCGAGCACACAAATTTTATTTTCCTTAAATAATATCCTCAGGCCAGAGCTTGATGAGCTTTTCTTACCTTTTTCCTCTACTGCACATTCTGCCTCCTTGGTGGATATGCTATGCTCACTGAGTCCTGTGGGCCAGCCTGGCTCTCTGTTTCCTAGGAAACACATGCCCAGATAGCAGTTTAGAGAGCCCGGGTAAAGACCTGCTTCTGTCACTTACTGGCTCTGTGCACTTGGGCAAATTTACTCTGGGCCTTTGTTTTCTTATGTGTAAGATGCACCCAAAAATAGACCTAGCCCTTAGAGGTACTGTGAGGATTGCATGAAGTAACAGAGATGGACTATGTGGCAGAGTGCTGATCGATAGTAAGGGTACAGTGAAAGTAACAATAGTCTCCCCAAACTGTGAGTGTGATTTCTTTTTAAATACATATTTTCTTTCAAAACTTAAAAAGAGAATAAGTACATGAGATGAGATGACCTCCTTGCCCCAGATTATGAATGAGGACAAGGTCACAGAAAGCCCCTCCTTTACACTGTAAACTAAAGATTTTTAGGTGGTCAGATATGGACAGATTTAAGTTCTAGGCA
Organism: Vulpes lagopus; assembly: GCF_018345385.1. Lineage (NCBI taxonomy): Eukaryota > Metazoa > Chordata > Mammalia > Carnivora > Canidae > Vulpes > Vulpes lagopus. The sequence continues at coordinate 140,433,398 of NC_054825.1, forward strand.
AATGCCTTCAGTTACAGTGTGGATTCGAGGTGTCGGAATCGGAAGTATGGAGATAGCAGGGGTTGATGCAGCAGGAGGATGAGTGACGGGGGCTAACCAAACCAGCCATGGTAGGTTTGAAAGGACATATCTGAGTCTAATTTGGGCTGTTTGTATAACAAAGTGCCAGAGGCTGGGGGGGCTTGTAAGTAGCAGAAAGTAATTGCTCACAGTTCTGGAGGCTGGGAAATCCAAGATCAACATTGTTGGGTGACAGCCCCCTTCTGGGTTGCAGACTTCTCTTGTGTCTTCCACATGGCGGAGGGGGTGAGGGAGCACTGTGGGGTTTCAAGGCACAAATCCCATTCATGAAGACTCTACCCTCATGACCTATTCACCTCCCAAAGGCCCCACCTACTAATACCATCACCTTTGGGGGGTTAGAATGCAACATATGAATTTCAGGGAGATCTAAACATTCAGACCATAGCAGAAAGGATGAATCGAGGCATGTTTAGAAAGGGCGAGTCATGAGGGGAGTTAGGGGTTGGACATGCAGCCAAGGGAGAGGGTGGAGTCCAAGATGACTCTCCTATCTGTAGCAGGAGTAATTAGGTGAAAAATGGCATCACCATGATAGGAAAAAAAAAATGTGCAAAAAACATGGGTAAGGGGCAAGCAATGAGTTTTAGCTTTGTTGAGCTTGAGACTCTTGTGGCACATTTAGCCAGAGATTTCTGGGAGGCATGTGAGGCTATGAAGTCCTGAGGCCAAGATTGAACTAGACAAGGAGATTTGGGAGTCATCTGCCCCTTGTGAGAAAATAAAACCATGACAGGGGAAGTGATTATGCCCAGGAAGCAAGAAGGATGAGGAAACTCAGTGGGCTGAAGGTGGAACCCTGGAGGAGTGTCAACACCTGTGTAGCAGAGCAGGGAAGAGGGGCTTATGGGGAAGATTAACCAGAACCCACCAGAGGAGAATAAGGAAAACTAGGAAATGGTATGAGTCAAATGGATCCAGTGTGCAAACTTGAGAACTAGACATTTATGAACAAGTAATTCAATAATAGTAGTAGTGGTGGTGGAGGTGATTGTAATATGACCAGCACCATCAATCATCATATATCATTATATCCCTCTTGAGTCTTTTCCTTGGGTAGAGGAAGGAATAGAAGGTAGATGGCTATGTAGCTTCTGAATAGTATTCTGGAGGCTTTCATGGGTTCTAGAATTTGATTATGAATGCCTAATTTCACTTTTCAAAACATCATCATTTCTCCCTCATGCTAGAGCTACCTCACCAGCCTTCTAATTGCATGGTCAGCCCTGTTGAGGTCATCTCTGGGGAGTTCACAATGGAAGCACGAGAGGGATGGAAGAAGACTTCCCTGAGGTAGCTTGAGCTAGTTTGAAGAGGAAGGGAAAGGAGATTAGGAGGATATTTGCACAGCTGCCTACCTGTGAAGGAGAGATCACCTATATCCTTGCAGAATTCAGTGAGTGAGTTGTGAGACCTGAAATTGAGAAGTATTAGGCTGTTTTATGTCCTCCTTTCTCTGGAACACTGGCTACTTTTTGACCCTAGCAACACAAACCAGCATTTCTTGCTTTCTGTTCTATGGAGTAAGATGTTAATTGGATATTAACATCTTTTGGATATCTTTTGGATTGGTTAATTGGATATTAACATCTTATATTTTGGAAATATTGCATTTAGTTTTTTAAATAATTTCTGCACCCAATGTGGGGCTCGCTCGGACACACAACCCTAAGATCAAGAGTTGCACACTCTACCACCTGAGCCTACCAGGTGTCCCTGGGAAATGTGACATTTTAAAACAAGTCATATTGTGACTCAGTAAAGTTATCATTGGAGCAGGTCCTGTCATCCTGTCATCATTTTACTTTGAAACCTTATTGAGAAACATTTGTGAGCACCCCCAGCATGGGAAATGTTGGCATAATTTGTTTAGCACGTCCCATGCTTCTAAGGCCTCTGTGAGAACTTTGCCTAGATCTCCGATGAGTTGCTCAGAGGTGCCAGAGTGCCGGGGTTCATGCTACTAGTTGTGGAGTCAGACTGTCTGGGTTCCAAGCTTCACTCCATCTCTAGCCATTTAACTGGCCACATGAACTAATCTCTTTTATGAAAGGAGTAATAGGAATGCCTCCATTATAGGGTTGTTATGCAGATTAAATAAAATAATACTATAGAGGCTTGTAACATGCCTGGCACCTAGTGAGCACTCAGAGAATATTACAATTATCATGATGATTATAATTACACTCCTTATAATCTTATTTTAAAACATCTTCTCCAAGGACCCACAGTAAAACAATAACTATACTGGTCTTCCCCCCACCCTCAGATTGTGCTCAGGGGAAACTAAACTTCTAAGAATTTATTTTACATGTCAGAATTACTGAAAGTCTAGATTAAATTAACATAGGTGGTGGTTGAGGAATATGATTAAAATATGTCTCATGGGACATAATGCTTTAGGGAAAAAAAATAAGCAAGAGAACCCGATGTGAGGGTGACCAGGTTATTTGTCTAACCAGTCTCTATTGTCGAATGTTACCTGTTGCTGTGAATAGTTGCTGGTTTCTATTGTATCCATTTGATGTGACTGCTGCTAATGGAACTTAATGAGCCTCCATTACTGCTGTTCAGACTGTTCTGTTTTTGAATTAGATGAAACACTGCACTAAATGGAGAGGCTCTAATTAAGCATATTTGGAAGGGAGTATACATATATTTTGTGCTCTTTCCCTCATCGTCTCTGCCAATTCTTGTTTTGCAGGTTCCAGAAGGTCAGGAAGCATTTATTAAGCCTCTACTTAGTTACAGAAGTTGAATTCTATAGCAGAAGTAAGAAAGAGAGGGTCCTACCCACGATATAATTAACACAGAAAATATCAGCCTCTTTGTTCTTTAATTCCTATCTGCCAAGCTCCCAGAAAGAAGAAATGGAGGATTTCTCAATCCATGCCACTTGGGATACATTCTAGAGAGGGATGTCTCACACTATGTTGGGGAGTGCTTCTGCAGCTGAATGCTAAGTCCTTTATAGCATAATCACTGCTTCTTCCAGGCTCCACGTAAGACCAGGGATCATTCTTAATTTTTGCATATGGTCATGTCAGCCATGAAACTGTTGATGAGATTCCCTCCCTTGCTGGGTTGGGTTTTTCCCCCCACCCTGTATTTCTGTTTATCAAAGATGTTCATTATTGAGAATTGGGCCAGAATATCACTTATCCAAATAAAAGAATAAAACAGGGAAAGAAAAGAAAGAAAAAATGTCATAAGTCAGAATGCACTGTGAACATTTTGTTCTTTTTTCCATTTAGTCTTCCATATATTTTTAGTTAAAATTATACAAGTTGGGGCCGCCTGGGTGCCTCAGTGAAGTATCTGACTTTTGATTTTTGTCTCTGGTCATGGTCATGAGATTTGAGTCCCACGTTGGGCTCTGTGGTCTGCATGGAGTCTGCTGGAGATTCCCTTTCTCTCTGCCCCTACCCCCCTCAAAATAAATAAATAAAATCTTTAAAAAAATTATACAAGTTTATATGTTACCCACCTTTACACACCAAAAATACTTTTCAAATAATTGTTATTTATAAATATTTTTTAACTTCTATTGTTTCTCAACTTACAAAGTTTTTATACCAAATTTAAAAGCATAGAATATAGAACATAACAGACATACACATCCCCATGCCTACCATCAGAAATAGCCAAAGGAAATTACACTCTACAATGTAAGTATGATTTTTAATGGCTGCGTAATATTCTATCTCATAACGCAAGGAGTATCTGTCTGCGTTAGCATAGTGAAATCATAGTCTCTTTATGTACATTGCTTAATTGAATGTCCCAATGTTGCAGCCTTGTCACCATTTAGTTATTTTAATCATTTGCTAGGCTAAACAAAAAAATACTGTTACAATGTAGAGGAATCTATCATTGTTTTAATTTCCATTTTCCTGCATGCCTAATGAGGTGTAATATTTTTACCATGTCTCTTTATCTTTTGTATTTTATCTTTTGTGAATTGTCTGTTCACGTCCTTTGGAGTCTTTGTAATTTTTTCTGTAACAATTTGTGAAAGCTATGATTTATTAAGGGATACAAACATCACATTTATTAGAATAATTTCTAACTTACTGCTTATTTTAAAATTTTATATTTTTATGTGTATGAGTTTGTTTTTATGTAACCAAACATGATGTATTTTGTAATTTGTTGTATTGTAAAGCTTAGAAAGCTGTATTAGTTTCTTAGGGCTGCCATAAGGAAGTATCAAAAATTGGGTGTCCTATGACAGTAGAAATAAAGCAGAAATAAATTGTGTCACAGTTCTGGAGGTTACAAATCCAAAATCAAGAAATCGGTAGGGCCATGCTTCCTCTGATGACTCTAGTAGAGAATCTTTCCTTGCTTCTTCTAGCTTCTGACATTTACTGGCAATCCTTGATATTCCTGAGCTCATAGATACATCACTGAAGTCATAGGGTGGCTTCTCCCTGTGTATATTCACTTCATCTTCTCACTGTGTCCAAATTTTCCTTCTCTACGGACATCAGCCATAGTGGCTTAGGGCCTACTCTAATGACCTTGTTTTAACTTGGTTATCTCTGTAGAGACCATATTTCCAAATGAGGTCTCATTCTAAGAGTACTAGGTGGTTAGGACTTCAACCTATTTCTTTTGGGATGGAGAGCACAAAACCCATCCTGATACAGAAATTTTTACAGATGGACAGATAATATTAACCAACATCTCCTTCATTCTTTTCCCTGTCTCTGAATCAGATATTCCATTTAATTAGATTCTATTTTCAATTTAACTTCTGACTTTCACAGCTGAAAATATCTTGCGTTGCTTTTACATGAATCAATGGCCGGACATTATAATGTTGAGTTAAAGTATTCAAAATGACTTCAAAAATTTGCCACAGGCTTTCTCAGAATGTAGGTCTCTTAAAATGGGTTTTGTTTGAAGCTTGGGAAGCCTATTTGAACTGTAGACTTGGATTGTTTTTAAGATCTATACGTTTATTTTCTAATTACATATTTACATACATTAAATTCTGTTCCTCTCATTCTGGCTTCTTCCTCCAGATCTTTTTTTCCTATCCAGAATAGCATAGTGCTTGTCACTAGGAGATTTGGGGATGTTTGTCATGTAAATTAATGAATGTATTAACGAATACAATAGAGCTGATGCATGGAACTTTTGGAGGGATGACTAGCAGGAAGCTGGAAACATGGTTGTGAGATGTTAGAGAAATAAGGGCTAGAAAAGGAGACGTATCATGTCTCCTCATTGGGGCAATAGTGGGAATTATAGGAGGGCGTGAGGTCACCTGAGATGAGAAGACAGAAGACTCACCCAACTTGGGGAAGCATTTAGGCTGAGGCAGCTCCAAAAGATGGAAATAGGACAGGAGGAGAGCCAGGCAAGTTCCCACTGGCTTAACGTGTTTATTGGTTTTCTCTCTCCCTTTACCATCAGGGTTACAGAGATGTACTTCCAACTGAAAGAAATGAATGAAAAAGTGTCCTTTATAAAGGACTCTTTACTGTCCTTGGACAGCCAAGTGGGACATCTGCAGGACCTCTCTGCCCTGACAGTGGATACCCTAAAAGTACTTTCTGCTGTTGACACCTTACAAGAGGATGAGGCTCTCCTGGCCAGCAGAAAACACTCTACTTGCAGAAAACTTCCCCACAGCTGGAGCAATGTCATCTGTGCAGGGGTTCTAGGCAGCGTGGAGGTCTCTGGGGAGAAGAAATACCAGTATTATAGCATGCCTCCTTCTTTGCTACGGAGCCTGGCCAGAGGCCAGCACACCCTGAGAGTACAGAGGGAGCCCCTTCTTGAGATCACAGACAATCTGAGAGAGGCTTCAAATATAAGAGATGAGCAGGAAAAGCAAGAAACAGAAACTGCTATAGTTGCTCCTGGGGTGTCCCTTCATGGGCAAGGGCAGTTTCTCTTGGTCCCTTCTGATCTAAAGCGAGTTCCTTTCTCTGCAGAATCTGACTTGCCTCTGTTCAGAGCATCCATGGAAGCAGGTACAAAGGTGCTGGCAACTGAACAGGTCCCCCAGGGTGAAGTGCCTGTTCATCTGACTTGGCAGACCCCAGCTGTCTCAGCTCAGGGCTCAGTGGCCGAACCCGAGGCACGGTACAGGTCAATCGCTCAGACACCGGCCAGACAAGACGAGGCGGAGCAAAGTCTCCCCACTCTGATTTGCACATCTGTGCCAATGCAAGTGACCTCCCTCCCCTCCCAAGTAGAGAGCATGGGAACTGGAGGTGGATATGTGAACTGGGCATTTTCAGAAGGTGATGAAACTGGTGTGTTTAGCATCAAGAAAAAATGGCAGACCTGCTTGGCCTCCACGAGTAACAGTGACTCTAAAGAGAGTGGCCAAGGCCAGAGGCAGATCCGGGCCAGATCCCTATCTGATAATTCATCAAGCTTGGCCCCTAGTAGTGACTGCTCAGAGGTAGGACCATGGCTACAGCCAAACACATCCTTTTGGATCAATCCTTTCCGCAGAGATAGGCCCTTCACTCGGAGTCATAGTTTGAGATTCCACAAGGAGGACAAACTGAAGATCTCTAAGATTAAAAGTAAGAAGTGAAATTATTATTTTTTTATTTAAAAAATGTGCTCTTGAATTATTAAATTTTATGCATTGCTATTATTTTTAAAAAGATGACCTCTGAGTGTATCCTCATTCTCCCCCTTCTCCATGGCCTGTAAAAAACCAAATGGTTTCCTGCACAATCTTAAACTTTTTCATGCTAACCTTTTCCCTTACAGATCTTTCAAGATCCTCAGAGATAGGGCAGTTAGCATGGATCAAAACAAAAATGCTAATCAAGGATAAGAGATCGTCAAAGAAAAAGAAGAAAACACAAGGACTACAGGTGCCAGTAAGTGTCTTTTGTGTTGTTGGCGATTGAGGTAGTAGCCTATCTTTGTTGGATTTCTCTGACTTTTAAAGCACCAGGCACACTATAAAATGGCACTGTACTGGAAGGAGTGAAGATGTAAATTTAAGAGTCATCAGAGTGGATACACCACAGCTCATTTATCAGCTCACATGTTGAAGGACACTTGTGTTATTTTCAGTTTTGGGCTATTCCAAACAAAGCTGTTATGAACATTTGTGCACAAGGCTTTGTGTGGACATATGTTTCAATTTCTCTTTGGTAAATATTTAGGAGTGGAATGTCAGAGTCATATGGTAAGTATTTGTTTAATTTTAGAAGAAACTTCCAAACTGTTTTTCAAAGTGGCTGTACCATTTTACATTCCCACCAGTTTATAAGGAGTAGTTTGTAAGTGTTCCTGTGGTCGACGTTCTCACCAATCCTTAGTATGCTCAGTCTTTTTAACTTAAGCCATAGTATGGGGTAGTTAGTGGCATCTCATGGTGTTTCATTTGCATTTCTGTAGTAATGAGTGCTGCACGGTGTCTTTTATGTGCTTATTTACCATCCATTTTCTTTTTCTTTTCTTTTTTTTTTTTTTGGTGACCTGTCTATTTGAATATTTTGTCTGTTTTAAAAATCGGGTTGTCTTCTTATTAAGTTGTCAGAAGTTTTTCTAGATATAAGTTCATTGTTGGATATGTGTTTTGCAAATATTTTCTCTTGATCTTGCCTTTTACTTTTCATAAATATCTTTTGCAGTGTTTCCTTTTTTTTTTTATGTTGGTGAAGTCCAGTATTTGTTTTTTTTTCCTTAAATAGTCTATGCTTTTTGTGTCCTATTTAAGAAAATTTGCAAAACCCAAGATCACTAGTATTTTCTCTTATGTTTTCTTCTAGAAGTTTCATAGTTTTTTCTCTTATTTTTAGGTCTAGCACCCATTTTGAGTTAATTATTGTATATGATGATAGGTAAGGATTGAGGTCCCTCCTTCTTTTCCTTTTTTCCTCCTCTCTCTTTCTTGCTTTGTTCCTTCCTTCCTCTTTCTCTCCTTTCCTTGAATACAAATAACAACTTTTCCACCATGTTCTGGTAAAAATATTGTCTTTTTCCTCTTGAGTTACCTTTTGACATCTTTGTCAAAAATTAATTGACCATGTATATCCTTAATATGTATGGATTTATTTGAGTCTATTCTATTCCATTTATCTATGTCTAGGATAATATTGGACTATCTTGAATACTGTACTTTATATTAAATATTGAAATCATATAATGTGGGCCTGCCAAAGTTTTTCTTCCTTTTCAAAGTTCTGTTTTTTTTGGTGTTTTGTTTTGTGTTGTTTTGTTTTTTGGCCATTCTAGTTTCTTTGCATTTCCACATATATTTAGACTCACTTTGGCAATTTTTACAGAAAAGCCTACTAGGGTGAGTGGAATTGCTGTGAATCAACCTGGGGAGAATTGGCATCTTAACAATAATAAGTTTTTTGTTCCATGAACATGATATGTCTAATTATTTAGATATTTCTCAGTTTCTCTCAGCAGTGTTTTGTAGTTTTCAATATACAGTTCTTGCATGTTTTTAAAGATGTTTCCCTAAGTATTTAATATATTTTATTTTATTATAAATGCAATTATAAAAATTTCTGATTTTTTGTTGGTGGTATATGGAAATACATATATTTTAAAGATTTATTTATTTGAGAGAGGGGGAGAGAGAATGTGAGCTGTAGGAGGAGGGGCAGAGGGAGAGAGTCTTTGAGCAGATTCCTTGTTGAATGTGGAACATAACACAGGGCTTGATCCCATGACCCATGAGATCATGATCTAAGCTGAAACCAAGAGTTAGACACTTAATCAACTGAGCCACCCAGGTGCCCCTAGAAATATATTTTCAAAATGTTGATTTTATACCACACAGTCTTGCTAAATTTACTAATTTGTTTGAGTAAGTTTTGTTGCTTCTATAGGATTTCCTATATAAGTGGTCATGTTATCTACAAATGAAGATAGTTTCACCTTTTAAATTTACTTTTTACTTTTTATTTATTTTTCTTGCCTTCTTACACTGGCTAGAATCTCTAGTAAAATATTGAATAAAAGTGGCAATAGTACATAACCTTTCCTTGTCTCTGCTTTTAGGGGGGAAGCATTTAGGCTTTTACCAATAAGTATGATTCGAGCTATACCTTTTTACGTAAATGCCCTTTATCAAGTTAACTTCCCTTCTACACCTAGTTTCTGAAAATTTTTGTCATTAATAGAGATTAGCATGTGTCAAATGCTTTATCTGAACCTACTGACATAATCAGATGGTTTTTCCTTTTCATTGTTAATATAACTAATTATATTAATCAATTTTATAATGCAGAAGTTCTATTTAGAATATTAAGTAATATTAATATTTTAATAAGATTTTTTGCATCTGTATTTTTGAGAAATATTTGTCTATAGATCTCTTTTCCTGTAATGTCTTTGTCTGGTTTTGGTATCAGGGTGATGCTGGGCTTATTGACTGAGTTGGGGTGTTCCCTCTTCAATTTTCTAGGTGAGTTTGTATAGAATTGATACTATTTCAATTTTTATTGTTTGGTAGAATGGTAGAATTAACCAAAGAAATCATCTTTGTGGGAAAGTTTTTAGCTACAAATTCAATTTCTGTAATAGAGATAGGACTATTTAGGTTATCTGATTCATCTTGAGTGAACTTTGTATCTTTCAATTTGTCCATTTCATTTAAGTTGTTGAATCTATTGGCATATAGTATTTATAATATTGTTTCCTTACTCCCTTATTGTCTGTGGGGTCTGTAATGACATCACTTCTCTCATTTCTAATATTTTGTATTTGTATTTCTCTCTTTGTTTCATGATTAGTCTGGCTACTGGCTTATCTGCTTTATTGATCTTTTCAAAGAACCAGTACTTGGTTTCATTGATTTGTCTCTGAATATTCTTTCATTGATTTCTGCTCTATTATTTCTTTTGTTTTGTTTACTTGGGGTTTAATTTGCTCTATTTTTTTTCTAGTTTGTTAAGATAGAAGCTTTGGTCATTGATTTAGACTGTCTTCTTCTCTAATACAGGCATTTAGTGCTATAAAATTCCCTCTAATCATTGTGTTAGCTATATCTCACAAATTCCAAAGTGTTCTGTTCACATTTTCATTTAGTGAATCTTTTTATTCGTTATTAAGTAGCCTTAGATCTGACTTAGTAATTCCATAGGACTTCATCTTTCATGATCTTAATGCCCTGCTTCATTTTTCCATATAATAATCTGGTTGCATTTTTTAAAGCACCTCAGCTCTTTTTAGAATGAGAAGCAGAAGCAAAGAGAAAAGTATTAAGAAAATTATGTAAAATTACCTTTTTTTGCAGGGGAAGATTTAGCTTGTAAAGACTCTTTTTCAGGGAAAATGATATGAGTTGCTGGAATCTTACAAAATATGAATTCAATAGATTTGTTTTTTTTTTAAATGAAAGTTTTTTTTAAATTTTTTAGATTTGTTTTTTTGCAATCATTAAAGTGGCCAGAATTTAACTAGAAATTGAAACCAGGCTTGGGTACTAATAACTTGCATTTGCTTATTGCTTAGTATTTTGTCAATTTATCTCATTTCTTCTCTGTCTTCGGTTAGTACATATGGCAGCCATTAGTGTTGATTATCTGTTATTTTAATGACAAAAGGAAAGTGGCTCACAGACATTAAGTCATTTATCGAAGTTCACATAAAGTTATAGATCTCTAGAATTCCAACACAAGTCCTTTTTGGATCCAAGCCTTATGGTTTTTTGCTCTATGCCACTGGTTCTAAAATTGTGGTCTTCTATCAGCAGTATTAGCATTATCTGGGAACTTGCTAGACATGCAAGATTCTTTCTCCCTCTAGGCCTACTGAATCATGAATCTTGGAGGTGGGAACCAGTGATTTGTGGTTTAGCATTGCCTTGAGTGATTCTGATGGACACTCAAGTTTGACGACTGTTGCCCCCACCCTTGTTCTCAGTCATGACCACAAAGAATAATCATGGGTGCTTGTGTCCTGCCAGCTTGACTAATGGAAATTTTCAAAGATTTCCAGGTGATTCTAATGCGCAGCCAATGTTAACAACCACTGCTGTTCACCATAGTACCTCTATGAGTCACATTAATGACTCAAAATGTTTTCAGGTTGATGTCACTGTGTTCCAACAAGTGTCTTTCTCTCCAGGTCATAACGGTCGACACCTGCTCTCAAAATGACCAATTGGATTCAGAGCCAGGAGAAAATAAAATCTCAGAAGAAGAGGTCTGCAGCAAGAACTGGCTCACAGTGTCCAAATTTAATCAGATAAGTATGTAACAGTCTAGACTCTTGGATCTCAAAAACTGTGAGAAAGTTTCCTCATGATACTCCTGGACCACCCAAACTTAAATTCAATTAGCCAACATATAGTACATCATTAGTTTCAGATGTAGAGTTCAGTCATTCATCAGTTGCATATAACACCCATGCTCATCACATCACCCCAGTCACCCCATCCCCTCATCCACCTCCCCTCCAGCAACCCTCAGTTTGTTTCCCAGAGTTAAGAGTCTCTTATGATTTGTCTCCCTCTCTTTTATTTTCCATTCAGTTTTCCCTCCCTTCCCTTATGATCCTCCACACTATTTCTTATACTCCGCATGTGAGTGAAACCATATGATAATTGTCTTTCACTGATTGACTTATTTCATTTAGCATAATACCCTCCAGTTCCATCTATATCGATGTAAATGGTAGATATTCATCCTTTCTGATGGCTGAGTAATATTCCATTTTGTGTGTGTGTGTATCTGTATATATGCGTATATATGTACACATCTTTTTATTCATTATTAGGAAGCCTTAGATCTGACTTAGTAATTCCATAGGACTTCATCTTTCTAAGGCTTCCTAATAATGAATAAAAAGATGTGTACATATATACGCATATATACAGATACACACACACACACATACATAAATACATACCATATCTTCTTTATCCATTCATCTGTTGAAGGACATCTTGGCTCCTTTCATAGTTTGGCTACTGTGGACATTGCTGCTATGAACAGTGGGGTGCAGCTGCCACTTCATTTCACTACATCTCTATCTTTGGAGTAAACACCCAGTAGTGCAATTGTACAACTTCTTGATCAACCTTCATACTGTCTTCCAGAGTGGCTTTACCAGCTTCCATTCCTACCAGAATTGTAAGAGGGTTGCCCTTCCTCCATATCCTCACCAACATTTGTTGTTTCCCGTCTTGTTAATTTTAGCCATTCTAACTATTCTATCAAGCAGAGATGAGAGAATGAGAGGGAGGCAACATTCATTTAGAAAAATAACTTTTTGATTTTTAATTTTTATGAAAAGGACACAATTTCTGTTCATTTAATGGAATAGTTGTTGAGATCCAGAGAGGAAAAATTAAGGTTTAGATAGTTTCATATCCAGAGCTGTTAAACCTGGCTCAGGGAGTGTTCATTTAATCTGATGTATGGAGTGGGGTGATCTAATGTTATAAATTCTTAAGGTTCATGAGACATTGATATGGACCCTTACACAGAAAGCAGGATGAATTGTGGCTGGTTATTTATTACAACTGACATATAGTATTTATTCCATGGGCAAATATCCCTTAATGGTGTTTGTAAAGGAGAAAAGATGATCAACTAGCTATGAATGAAAACTATGAGGTAGGAAGAGAATGTGAACTAAGACTCGACAAGTGAGATAAAGCCAGATTATGGTCAGAATTGGGAGCAATGGTCAGAACTTTGAACTTCTTGTGTTAAACAATAAGAGACCTTTACTAATTATTTTATTTGCTTTCCCACATTTGAGGTTTATTCTTACTTAGGCAAAGCCCTATGCAAATATTTGACAGGGAGCCTCCCAAGTAGGGATACAGGGACCCAGGTTCTATCCATGTTGTAGCTCTATCATGTTCAACATGGGGTTCTGCAGGACACCTCCATAGCTGCCATGGCAAGAGGGAATGCAACTGGTATCCAGATTTTGTTTATCCATTCATCTATCAATGGACACTTGAGTTGTTTCCACCTCTTTGCTATTGTGAATAATGCTTCTATTACATGAGTGCAAATACCTTCTTCAGTGTGACCTCTTCTCTACCTTTAGTTATGGAGTTTGTTCTGCTGGTCTTCAGGTCAATTTTTGGAGTATTTAGGATGATTTGATAATTATCTAGTTGTATTCTTGGGAAGAGGTGAGCCTAGGGTCCTTATACTTCATCACCACCTTCCTCACGCTCCCTTTTACTAATTTTTAAACAGGAGGAGCTATGTGATCAGGACTCATAAATATTTAAAATAATTTGGAATACTAAAACTAAGGTACAAATAGACACTGTATTGAAATTTATGATATTATGCTTCTTTAAAACCTTGCTTTGTCTTATGCTTGGTGGTTGTCAACCAATTGCCTATTTTGTACACCTTACACCTCTCTTCTCTAGGACATTTGACAATGTCTGAAGACATTTTTGGTAATGCCAATTAAAGGAGGTACAGGTATTCTTGACCTCTAATGGCTAGAGGCCAGAGATGCTGCTAAACATCCTACAATGCATAGGATAGTGTCTTTCCTTCTGACAAAGAATTATCCAGCCCAAAATGTCAGGGCCACAGTTGAAAAACCCAAATTTATATTTTAAAATACTCAATTGTCTGTTAAATCACTGAAAATCAAGTGGACTCTAAGCTGAAAGAGACATTAAAAATTAAATTATTCAGAACTCCCTTAACCTACAGATATGACTTGATAGCTCAATTGTCTTGCCTTAAATCACAGTTTATGAGAGCCTGTAATATTGAATAAATCAGGTCCTATGTCTAAAGATATGATTCTAGAACCAATTGCAAATGTATTTATTTATAAATGTTTATTTATATTTTATATTTTTATAAATAGTTTAACTGATATTTAAGTTATTATGTCTTAAACTATTCAAGTTCTTTTTTGATTGAGTTATAATTGACATAACATTGTATTAGTTTTATGCGTAAGATGTAATGACTTGGTATATGTATATATTGTGAAATGATTACTACAATAAGTTAACAGTAATCACTTCACATAGTTATAATTTTCTTATAATGAGAACTTTCTTAGATCTATTCTCTCAGCAACTTTCAAATATACAATATTGTTAATTATAGTCACCATGCTGTACATTAGATCCCCGAGACTTAGTTATCTTACAATTGGAAGTCTGTACCTGAGACCACCTTCACCCATTTCACTCAACCTCCACTCCCAAGTTATTGAAGTTTTTCCTAATGACTTTCGAATAGAGAAAGATGCAGGTGATAGTGGGGATTTGGGGAAAGAATCTCAAGTCTGATGATAAGAATGGGAAAGAAGATGTAGGGAAATAGGCTGACTCCAGGCACCAAGTTAATCTGAGGAGATAAGGAGGCCCAGTATCTACCTTGAACTACACTCTGAATAAGAATTTCATTTTTTTTGAAGTGTATCTCAGTTACGAATTAATTGAAAAAGAATTTAAAAATAAATTTTGAGGGTTGGGTGATATGCTGTCAGGTAGCTCTTCCTGAATACAAAAAGTTCTGAGGAATGTAACTATGAAAAGGAAGTTAAAAATAATATTTCTTATAAATATTTTATCTTAATTTTAATTCTGTGCTCTCAGTAAAACCATATTGATCATATGATATATATGCTATTCAAAAATATCATATGACATTTTGTGATTTTTTTTTCCAATAGGTTTTTTTTTGCGCTTTGTGTGTGTGTGTGTGTATTTTTGTCACAAAATAATTAGAGAAAAAAGTTACTGGTACCCCCTACATTTAGCCAAGGACTCTTAATAGCATTATTCACAGAATTAATCCAATTGAAAAATTATTATTGAGCACTTACTGCATGCCTGTGATTTTATAGGTACCAGTATGAAAAATAACGACAATAATGATCCTTGCCTCCTTTTTAAGAAAGAGCTGAAAACGAAACACATCTCCTGGCAATCTTTTCTATCTTTTGCTTATGTTTTGTTTTATTTTTTCAAGTAGGCTACTATGATGCTTGATACAATTGTTAAGGAAGGATTTCTAACAATTTGGAATGACCATTTTATGTGTTTTAAATAAAGCATGGACAATAGGGTGCAGGAGAAGGTGAATGTAAAAAGAATTGGTAAAAGTGTTCTGCAGGGAGGATTCAAGTTATGGATCATTTAATTCTTGACTTTGATTAGGGAGCATAAATGATTATAAATGCACATGAAATTACTGATGAATAGAAATGTTGTAGGATATATAGCTTTCAACCACTTGAGAAAAAAAAGGACAAAAGAATCTTGGTACCACTTGCTAAAAAGAGAAAAAGAAGCTATATTCAAATTTAGATGAATGCACTATGTTCAGATCTTTCTATTTAGGAATGTGATTTGAATGTAACACATTTTTATGTATTCTCTAATTTTTTTTCTTTCTTTTAACAAGGTCTAGAACCCTCTCTATATCAGAAAATGAAAACTAAAGAAAAGGAACAGCATGCCATACAAGTCAGTGATTATTTAAAGCAGTCTCAAGAGGTAAAAATAACTTATTTGATATTAAAAAAAATTTATGCACATACTCCTCTAACTCCTTGACCATGTCTGTTTTACCTTTACGTCCCTTAATTGGCTCCTACTTTTTATTGGTATTACATTTAATCCTTGCTTTGCATATATGTTCAGTTTTTTCACTCCCCTCACACTGCCCGCCACCCCCCCACACACAACCTTTATGCTTTCCTTGTTGTTTTTCTCCATGCAATTTATCTGTCCACCTAGTAATTTATGGTGGGTGTTTTTAGCATGAAAGATAAATAATTCAGAAATTTTTGAAACTGTTTTGAAATATATGACTGTTGCCATGTGGGAGAAAAATAGGTATTTTCAATACGTGTTAAGAGGCGGAGTTAGAGTCAACATATAGAAACTACAGGGAGGCAGATTTCAGCCCAATTTGAGGAGGAATTTTTAGCAATTGGAACTTTCTAAGGATGGAATGGTTTATTTCTGGAAGTAGTAAGTTCCTTGCTTAGGGTGGTTAGTCAAACAGGCTGAGCAAACCTCTTTGCAGATGTGTCGAAGGGGCTTTGGGCATTGCAGGGTAAAGGACCCTCCGACACTGAGGTTTTCTGATTTTATGGTCATTTTTCCTTACTATCCGCAAGTATGTGCCTGTTTTACTGCCATATACCATGTGGGAAGCGTGGTCTAGTTAAACTAACCCCAAAAATCTAATTTTGGTCTTGGTTTGAACATTATTTCTATGAACTTGGGAACACTATCCACATTACTTTTATGTATGTATGAAGTTAATAACCTCATGAGTATTATCTGTGGAAAGTTTTGAAAATAAAATGTAAGACTGCTTGCAAGTGAGTGGAGGCAAGAACCTGTCTGCCATGTGCTAGGTTTCAGAGCTCTGTATATTAATTAACATCTGAGCTTCATTAACTGTATCTCTAAAATGGGGCTAATGCCATCCTTTTGAGACTATTGTTTGAGGATAACAAAATAACACCAGAGCAAATGCCTAGAGTGATACGTGGAATATAGTAGGTTTCAAGAGTAACAGTTGAATCTAAACAGGAAATAGAATGATAAATTCAAAGTAATGTTATTCTAAATAATCATCCACTGAAACAACAATGTTTGGACAAAGGACATAGAGATATAATGACTGATGTTTCTTGTCAACTTAGATCTTCATCCCTTCTTTTTTTTATCATTAACTGTTTACTCTCATTTCTGCAAAAATCATTGTATAAAATACATTTTCTCTATGATGTCCCCATAAAAGCAATTTCATTCTATTAAAGTCAGTCAACACACTGAATTATGCAGATATTGTGCTAACATTATGCATCTTTCCAACTTGAGTTGAGTGCGTCCAGTAAGAGAAATATTGAGCTGGAGGAAGGGTCAAAAAAAGAAGTAAACCTCCAAGGCATGTGTTTTGCAAATGTATTTCTGGGGTTGGAGACTGTTGGGTGAACATCTAATGACCTTTCCCTTTTTCTTAGGATCTGAGCAAAAATTCATTGTGGAACTCTAGGAGCACTAACCTCCCTAGGAACTCCCTGTGAGTATTTTTAAATGTGTTTTAAGTATCCTTGGCTGCTATTTTTTTTTAACCTTATTTGGAACAAAGGTTTCATTGGGTCAGAAAAATAGGGGGGAAAAGTATTTCCAATGACAATATTTTTCTTTTGTCAGCCAGAAGGAAAATAATTTATTCTCCAAGTTTTCCCGTCTCTTGGCAATAAGAGCTCCCTTAAATGCCTTTTAAGAATATAATGAAACATGTTCTACCACAGCAGCTTAACCATTTGCCTTTTCAATGTCAAAAATAAAAGCACATGTGGAATAATGAGTATCCTATCTTTTCTGACAGAAAAGATTGTGAAATTTGCATTAAAGAGTAGGAACAAATCTGTCTGACCTAAGGAAAAAGACTGAAGGCCTGATAGTCTTCTTTTTAGATTATTTTTTCAAATTTTTAATTTTAGTTTATGAGGTTGATCTTTTTTATTTTTGGTTTCTCATGAACATTCGAAGTGTCTGTCTTTAAAGCAGAACCCATTGAGGATTAAGCCAAAGGGAAGATAGGGATCAAAAGAGAGAGGAGCTAGCAAACTCACATGGTTGGAGGCTGGAGTATTTTCCTGGAATTTTGTTTATTCAGAGCAATAAAGTTTGAAAACCAGCCAAGCAAAGTTATTGCATTTCATTTGGAGTGTTTTCTGGACTTTTCTAGTTATATCATCAAATTGTCCATATGGCTATGGGAGCAGAATTCAAAACCATCTATTGTATGAAGGGCCAGTTGATACCAAGTAGGTGGAACATGACTTGGAGTTTGCAGCCAGCTCTATTTGAGATGGACTTTTTTTCTGGAACTCCCATCCAGGCAGGTCTCTGTGCAAGCCTGCCTCTAGACTTCAAGTGCACATGACTCTCTCCTCCCAGAGGTTTGGTAGTTTGTGCTCATGCAGAGTAGTGGGTTATTGCAGCATGAAATTAAACAATAATTGTAATTGTACTCTCTTCCCTAAGGACCTTCAATACCAGAGATATTCTTTGAACACATTTATTCAGACTTGCCCATGGCCACGTGTGCACTTGAGCAGGGCAAGTAACAATTTGCAGAGAGCTAATTTCAGCCTGCCAACATTTAGGAGCCACGTGGGCTAATGAAACTGATTTGCAGGCTTGTCCGGAGACATTCGCAGACTCATTTGTAGGCATCTGCTTTGCATAGTTCAGGAACCCTTTAGTTTAATTGATCCAGAACAACACAAACACAGTTAAATCTTATATATATCTTGTGTTCATATAGCTAATTAAAAACAAAATCCAACAACTGCTTTCTGGTTAGCTTAGGGCATGCACTTTAAGTGAATTGCACACATATGCAATGCTCGTTTTTCTATGAAAATAGTTGTAGGGTTGTAAACCATTTCTCTACTGATAGAGATTGGGGTCCAATGACACTTTTCTTTCAAAAAAAATAACACACACACACACACACACACACACAGACATATAGATGCTGTATTGTTACTGTTGCACTTACTTTTCCTTTCTTTGGTCATTGAAAAATTTAAAGCATTATCTAAACAACTTTAATTTTTCAAACAGGTTGAGAAGTTCAAATGCAGCTGACAGTAAGTTTTTATATTTAAAGATCTTATTCTTTTCAACTTATTGATGGTGACTTTCGCTCTCCTAGATTTTCATAGCTCTTGAAATTCTATATGAGATTTTTGTCTAGTGTATGAAGGAGAACTTTCAGTAGAAAAGTAGAAAGTTGATTTGTCTTTCTCCATGTAAATAAGGACTGAGGTCTTGTTCACAGATATTTTTAATTGCCTAGTTCTGACAGTGATTTTCCAGTGTTCTCCATCAGTGAGGGTGTTGCCACTGAGCTCGTTTTGACTCTTGGACAACTCTTACCATCACTCTTTCACATATCACTCCTGAAGAGCTCTTCATGTTTTTTTTTTTTAAGATTTTATTTATTAGAAACAGAGAGAGAAAGAGAGAGAGAGAGAGAGAGAGAGAGAGAGAGAGAGAGGCAGAGAGGCAGAGACATAGACAGAGAGAAACAGGCTCCATGCAGGGAGCCTGATGTGGGACTCGATCCCAGGTCTCCAGGATCAGGCCCTGGGCTGAAGGTGGTGCTAACTAAACCACTGAACCACTGGGGCTGCCCCAAGAGCTGTTCCTCTTTATGTGGACACCTTTTCCTGCCTGGCCTCCGTAGGACTCTGTGGTTGAGTAGGGCTGGGTCGTGTGAGATGACTCCCTGGCAAAGCCACTGTCAAGGCTGTTCCCAAATTCTACCATAGACTATGAGCTCCTCTCCATGTTCTTGACCTCGTGATGTGGATTGGGCTCCTTCCCTTCCATGGCCCTGTGCATCCCACTCTGTTTTCCAGCAGCTTCTGTGCAGCAGTCCTTCTCCTCCAACTACAAACACACTTAAGTCATTTTCCATACAGAAGAAATAACCATTTTCTTGATGTTACCTAACTTTCACACTGCCACTCCTGTCCACCTCCAAATTAATGAAAATACGTTATCATCTTCCCTGCCTGGTGTCTGTGGCCACCATGACTGAAGCTGCTAAATCACACAACCTCTTTTTAGACCTCATGGAACTTGCAGCATTTGACATCCTTGACCATTTTATCCATTTTTGAAGTTTCTTTGAGGCTGTTCTTAATTGTATTACTTTGTTGACTGTTGTCATTAATCACTGACTCTTCCTTTACCCAAACTGGGACTCTGAGTTCATGTGCAATGCCTTTCCTTCCCAGTCATCAACTCTGCCCATCTCAGCCATCAGCTTTGCCTCTGTACTACCCACAGCCCCATCCTTAGAACCTGTGTTGCTCTACCCCACAGCTTCTGCCTTAGGGCCTCTAACATTTTTTTTCCTATATAAAAAGTTTTGCCCTCCATTTTATGTTAGCATTCTGTTTGGTTTCTCTCCATTTGCACGTCCCCATGCTCCCACTGGAATTATCTTTCTGAACAATAAATTGTCACCTATTTTGAAGCTTCCAGTGGCTTCCCGTTACCTACAGGATAGGCTGCAAATCCCTTTAGTCGTTTTCAGTGCTCTTGACAGCTTGGCCCTCGTCCAGATTTCCAGGCTCATGTTCATTCTTTCACTCAACATTTCTGCCATGCAGAATACCACCACCTATCTATTTACCCCTTCATTTGGGTGTCTACAAGGTATCTCAAACAAAACATGCCACATTCCTTACTTATCTTATGAAATGGCAACTGCACCTTTCCAATGACTGAGGCCAAAGTCTCCATCATATTTGACTCCTGCTTTCTCACATCCCCACTTCCAAACCATCAGTAAATCCTTCAAAATTTATCAAGAAACTGATCACTTTGCTACCTCCACATACCACTCTTTATACCCTCCTGGATCATAGGATTACCTCCAAACTATTGCTTTCTGACAGTCTGTTTCCAGACCCCAGCCAGAATAACACTTTTAAATCGAAAGTCAGATCGAGTCACACTTCTGCTCAAATGGCATCTTATCTCACTCTGTAAAAGTGAAGTCCAAACGTGGTCTACAAAGCCCTGTTGATCTGCTGCTTCTTCTCCAACTCTCCAATTCCATTTCCTGTCAGCACAGTCCATTCTGACTATACTCTCCGTAGTCCTGCCTCAGGACATTTGCACCTGCTGTCACCTCTGCCCGGAATACCCTTCAGTTTTCCATATGACCTATTTCTCCCTTCAGGTCTATGCTCAAATTTCACCTTATTACAGAGGTCTTGACTTGCCATCCTTAAAATAATAACCTCTCTGATTCTCACAATTTCTAGCCCTCTAACTAACTAACTAACTAACTAACTAACTAACTAACTATATATATATATATATATATATATATATAATTCCTTATATATACATATATAAGGAATTAGTCCCTTATATATATAAAATACTGTATGCACTATATATTTACATAATTATTTATTTTCTTTTTCCTCTCATTAGAAGGTAGCCAGAGACTTTATATGTTTTTACACTGGTCTTTCTCTTAAACACATAGTAGGTGTTGAGTAAATATGTGCTGAATGGATGTGAACAAATTCTCACAGCTCCTTAAATGAGTCAGGATTGAAACTCAGCATTATCAGATTCAGATGGCTATGCTCTTTAAGAATATCACGTTGCTTGTCTATAAAGGTTCCATAAAGCCTGTGTACACATCTATTATATTACTTTGCCAGCTGGGTTGTGACTATAGTTTACATGTCTTTGGCTCCTAGTATTTCTCATTTTCTCTTTTCTAGAGCGGGAGCCATAACTTCTTCACATCTGTCTTGGCTAGCATGACCTATAGTGGGAGCTGAATACTTTTTAATTTTTGTTATTGAATGAACTCAAAAGAAAGGGTCCTTTCTGCTGATCTTACTTTATACTAAGCACCCCCTAAGGAAGGGATTTTTGTTCCTTTCCTTATCCAGCAACAAGAAGCCAGAGAGATCTGTGAAATTGGGCTCATTATGCTGCTTACTCTACTAGGTATAAAGCAGTTACCACCATGAGACTAAGGCTCTCTACTTTAATTTTAATTTTATGAAATGGCAAAACTGTTGCAAAGGATTTCTCCAGAGACTTGTAATTTAGGACTTGAGGAGATAGAAGAGAAGCAGTTAAACTTGCAGGAAGTGGTCCCCATGAACAAGTCCCTTGGTGTCATATCCTCCGCCCCCTCCTTTGTTTCTGGTATATGCCTCTTAATGTGTTTTCATCACTTTATTGTCATTTTAGGTCAGTGAAGTAGACTGCTAATAACTTGGTATTAATAATGTCTTTATATGGGTACTGCATCTTGGTGGGAGCTCAGAGAATTGTGCTTTTGGGATGTCATGAAGTGTGATGGGCAGCCCAGTGCTTTCTGCAACCCAGAGGTGTAATTGGTTCGGAGGAAATACATCTTTGAGGCTAATATTACCTGTCTTTCTTCAATTCCCCATATAAATATGTTTGGAGATATTACATTGATGATTGGAAGCTGTCAGGATACCATGCCCAATAATGTGGTTAAAGGATATTAGGAAATCTTTCTCAAATACTGAGGAGCCATTCCGATTAACCTGTTCGATAATAACTTTGAAGGCAATATATTCATAAGCATGTATTTATCTCCAGCCCTGTAATTAAAATGCCAATCTTCTCTATAATTTCAGAAATCTCAGCCTCCTTAAAAAGCCCTCCAGAGCCTCACCATCATTATTCAGGTAGGATGCATGTGCATGTCAGACATGTCAGCTGAGCCAAACGTTTGTGATTCTGCAATTGTAAATAGAAATATTGATGAATTGCAAAGTATTGATATGATTCCCAACTTGAAAAGCTGTTGTTCACTCTCATGAGAAGAACATTTGGATTTCTTACCTTGTCATTTACTTGGAGAAACAAATTGTTAGGATTTAAGAGAATGTAGGATTGAGAAAAGAAAAATGTATTGGCAAGTTCCAAATGGTGACAAAGGGTGGCCTTGAAGTCTAAAAATTCCTTCCAAGTCCAAAGCCAGAGATCTTCATATTTTGGACTGGGGCCTGAAACTAGTTCTTTGAAGGAGGATTTTATACCCTCACTGGCCCTCAGCAAACCTAACTGCTAAATGAATGCCAGCACCACTGAGAAAGTTCAACAAAGACACCGTATAAGGATGTTATTAAACAAGATGTCGAGGGTCTTGACTCTCATAAGCAGCATTGCTTCACAGTACTTCAGTTGTCTTTCTTTCAGAGTGGGAATAATTATACTTGCCCTTCCTGAGGAACAATCTGCCAGAGGGCTAGCTGAGAATTAAGAGAGAAACACTTTGAAATGCAAAGCAATGTAACAGCCCACTGGACTTGTGCCACTGGTTGGTCTTTTGCGTGTCATTGCGCTCAGCATTGGATGAGATGATATACGGGCAAGGCTTTTACACAGTCTAAAGCTCAGCACATGAGTAAAAGTTTACTGGTGTGACAATTACCATTATTATTACATCAAGGACATGCGTTCAGGGTCCAGGAATAGACTGCCTTTTCCTAAATTCTCCTCAGTAGTGAACAGTGTTTCAGTGGATTCCAGGCCCTGCATTCCAGGCTCTTATAACTGGGTCTTTCAGCTCAGCAGTAATCCAATATTTTGACTCCAGCTGTCAACTTTGGAAAGTCTGGTGAAGAATACTGTAACTCATATTGACTCTGATCTGTTAGGAGACGGCTCTTAACAGGAAAATGCAGATCACTTGCTTCTAATTAAAATTGGCCTTCGGTTCTCTCTGGGAAAAGAAGGTGAACTGCGCAAAGTCAACAGTAGATGTCCCCACAGTCCACTGTGCATTAGATTGGCTCTGGAAAAAGAAAAACCAGAGAATGAAGACCACAGAACACTCTTTGAAAGAAAGTTCCACATATGTATGCATTAGTCTGTGATTTGGTATTCAGGAGAGTGGAGGTATAGCCCTACCTCAGACCATGGTATATAATCTCATATAATCCTCAAGACGGGGGTATATCCTTCCCATTTAAGGCATAGTTTATTTTAAAAGCTGGATTATGGATAATATTTTTGATGAAGGCAAAAATAAGGGGTCTTTGAAATAAAATAATTTAGTATTGTATGAATAGGTTGATGTGGGGGAGGCTTTCTGTCAGTTCAGTCCACTGATGCATACTTAAAACAGTAAATCTGTTTTTGTTTGCAGCCATTGAAAGGAACAATTTAATGAGGCTTTCTCAGACTATACCATTTACACCAATCCAACTGTTTGGTGAGTGCCATTTCTACCTTCCTGAGGCTGTGCCAGAGCAGAGGCATACCATCTGATTAAATTGAAGGAGAAAGTACTTTGCAATATTTTAGTGGAAAATTTTGTTTTGCCAGTGGTTGCAGTGAGATTAATTTTCTAAAGTGGTAATTCTTGTTAACTGGTCAGCTAGCATCCAGGGTCAAAATCTAGTACTGTGGGGATGGGACCTATAATGAGCAGCAGTTGGGAAAAAAGCAATAATGTTGCACCTGGCATTCACTGATTTAAGGCTGGAAGTAAGTAGGAAAGAAAAGAACCAACCAACCATGTGTAATAAACACAGAAGAAAGCGATAAATGTCAATACAGTAAAAACTAACAGGCATCTGAAGAGAAATCTTTGTATATTGTTTTCAGTTTGTTTTGTCTCATGTAAACTAATTGCTCTTAGCTCAGATAGTAAATGTCATTTTTAAAGGCTAGAGTAGTAAAGAAAAACAAGCTCGCATTAAGCCAAGGCTACCAGAGTCTCTCTGTCCAGCCAACTGACAATATAACAAGGGTCCCCACTCTGTCCTAGATCTTAATTCTCTTCACACAGGGACAGATAGGTGGCTTCTGATCATGGATGCAAATGCCTTCTCCTTCCTCATGGCTCCGTGGCTGGTTTCATAACCCAGGAGCTGTACTGTAAATTCTCTAAGTATTTAGAACTCTGAACAGAGCTCAGTGGCATTTATCTGGGCACCAAGAATAAATATTTGAAAATATGTTATTAAGAATTACCTAGATGTGTTTTTTTTTTTGGCAAGCAATTCATTCAAGAGTGAATAAATACCTTTCTTTGTAAACCAGAATAGTATTAACAACAACAACAAAAGGTATTTGAAACAGGTGTAAGAAGAAAATCAAATACAGGCTGGACAGAAGTTATGTATAGAATATGCTACTTCTGTTATAAAGCGTTAAACACTAGGAGTCTAGGCTGCATTGCTTCCTGTTCAGCAGCCTAACAGTGGAAGCTATCTGGGAGTTAAAGAGCATTTTGTGTGTAAAATCTTGTAAGTGGGATTGAGTTTGTGTCTGAAGGTCTAGGTCACATTAGCCAAATTAACATATTTAATCCTTACAACAACCCAGTGAGGTTGAGCATTATTTTTACCTTCATTTTACTCATCAGAAAAGGGAGGCTTTAAGTAACTTGTCCAAGGGCACAAAGGAAGGAGGGTGAGGCTCTGGAGTATGACTGTGGTGTTAACTCCAACTGTGTTAAACCATGAAGTCTCAGTGGGGTGATATCACCCCCAAGGGAGCAGGAACCTCTTTTTCCATATAAAGCACATATATAAATAGGTATATACACTGTATGTAGATGCTGTGTGTGTACATACTGTATGTGTACATGCACATATATATATATGGTATATTTTTGGTATTAGAATATCATGGAAGGAGGAATTAGGAAAAAAAAGGCTTGTAAAAGGGATGATAATGAAAACATAGGGCTAAACTATCTCTTTGAAAGTTTTTGTCTTTAACAAAGGAATCCTAGCCCTGCTACTTTGATTTTGTTTGTCTCTACTTATAGTTTATAACAAGAACAACTTAATTCTTATGTATCATTTGATGCTTTGTCCCTTCCTTCCCTCTTCCACTCACTCCCTTTATGGGACAAATAACATGGCCAAAATCCATGCCTTTATTCTCTACTTGTTCATGCATAATTGAAATTCCCATTCTCTCCTGATCATTTGGGAAAGTAAACTGATTCTGAGTTGTTATTTAGGACATGGTAACCTGCTACAGACACACGATGTCGTTGCACTTCTCACCTGTATTTCTTTTTGCAGCAGGAGAAGAAGTAACTGTCTACAGGCTGGAGGAGAGCTCCCCTCTGAACCTTGATAAAAGCATGTCTTCTTGGTCCCAGCGAGGGAGAGCTGCGATAATCCAGGTGTTGTCCCGTGAGGAGATGGATGGCGGGCTCCGTAAAGCCATGAGAGTCATCAGCACTTGGTCTGAGGACGATGTTCTCAAGCCAGGGCAGGTTTTCATTGTGAAGTCCTTTCTTCCTGAGGTGGTACAGTCATGGCACAAAATCTTCCAGGAGAGTACTGTGCTTCATCTTTGCCTCAGGGTAAGTCTGAGACCCAGAGCTTAGAGGGATAGGTCAAAGAAAGTTCTGGACTACACCCAGATACATAATTGTATGTATTATATATGTAATGATTGGAGGCCATTGATTATCTTTAATGCAGAGGACAGCCTATTCTGTTCCGAAAGTGGTGGTATTCCATTATTTTTGTTTTGTAGAGGTTTTGCTTTTGGAGTGGAATGGAGTGTTGTGGGAGCTGAGTGAGGCTAAAAATCATACTGGGGGGCCCTCTAGTTCTTCTATGATTATTGATTGCATGCATATGATAACAAACCAATATTTTTTATCATCGATGCTCCCTATTTTGTAGGAAATCCAACAACAAAGAGCTGCTCAAAAACTAATCTATACCTTCAACCAAGTAAAACCACAAAACATTCCCTACACACCAAGGTGAGTACAGGGAGTATGGGCACCATGATCCTTCATTTTAAGTGGGAATTTCTTTCAATTTCTTCTCAGTCCTCTTAGTCACGAGAAATGCCAGCGCTGTGGGAAAGTTCTCTATCATCTTATTTTTGGATTCTTTCTTCTATGGTTCTGTTAAAAAGAGAATTAGATGTCTCAGGAATAGCTTGACTTAAACACTGAACATAAATGAGTGGAAAAGAGAAGTTTAGGCAGAGGCCATGACTAACATCTCAGTTATGTGAAACATGAAGACCCTAGATGTAGTTCTTAATGTCCAGGAACATTATGGAAGAAAATCATTTCTATTTGAAGCACAGTTTCTTCCCCTGATATCTTAGAGAAGTTAGGGACTTTTTGAGATTGAACTCTTGTTACTTTCACTTGAGTGTCTCAAGACACTGGCATTCATTTAGCAAGCCAGATATAATTTCATGCTGGGGGTGACAGTAAAGTGTTATTGTTTCAATTACAAGGAACTTTATAGAGCACAGTAAGAAAAGTTAAGTCTGATACTCATGAAGGAGTTGAAAGGTTTCCTCAAAGAGAAGGGAAGTGGGTAAATGTGGGGAAAATGCTTAATCTTTGCGTTCTGTCCCTGCCATAGAAAGGTGAGGCATGTGCATAGTTAGATAATTTCCCCTGCTACTGACTGTTTGGTAATGTAAGTCTCACCTTTGCTGCCTTTTGGGGATTCAGTGGCCTCCTTTCCCCACCCTTACAGGTTCCTAGAAGTTTTCTTAATCTACTGCCATTCGGCCAACCAATGGTTGACCATTGAGAAGTACATGACAGGAGACTTCCGGAAGTACAACAACAACAACGGTGATGAAATTGCCCCCAGCAACACCTTGGAGGAGCTGATGTTGGCTTTCTCTCACTGGACCTATGAGTACACTCGGGGAGAGCTGTTGGTTTTAGATTTGCAAGGTGATTAATAGCCTAAGACTTCATACAAACATGAGGTACAGTTTGGGAAACATTGACAAACCAGGGATGGTTTGTCCATGTCGTTGTCACCTACATTTGACCTTGGTTCTTTCTTTGTAAAACCATCATTAAGGTATTTTAATGGAGACATTCCCTGATAGTGTATGTGTGTTTCTTAATTTGAAAATTGAAAGATTGTATCCATTTTCTGAATGTATTTATTATTGTGAAATTGTCTAAAGTGTAAGGAACCAGACAGGTGGCCCAAGAAACCTTATAAGAACTAGGATGTGTAATGTATGGAGTTGTTCTACCTAGCTTTGAAGGGAGGTAGAGGCATTTATTTCAGAGACATTGTGCGGTGATGATTGTGAGCACCTACTATGTTGTTTCCCACTTAGCACAAGAGAAAAATATAGGCAGATGATTAGCTGTCTAAAATTTAAATACACCTAAAACTTTTATCTAAATGGGGAATGATTTTTTTAAAAATTTATTTTAGGGAGAGAGAGAGCGAGAGTATGCAGGGAGGGGTAGAGGGAAAGAGAGAGAGAGAAAGAGAGAGAGAGAGAATCCAAGCAAACTCTGTGCCGAGGGAAGAGATCCATGTGGGGTTCAATCTCAAGACTCTTGAGATCATAACCTCAGCCGAAACCAAGAGTTGGTTGCTCAACCAACTGCACCACCCAGGCACCCCTAAATGAGGAATGATTTTTGTACCAAATTTTCTAGCTTTATGGCTTCACCTTGAACTTATATTCATAATAACACTTCAGCATGCATTTATACACATGGGAAAGTATAAATTCTGGGCATTTTTCAACTGAGATATATAATCCTGAGGCACTGTGAGCAATGTCCAGTAAATTCTGATTGAAATTTGTGCCATGTGTTCAAGGACGTGTATAGACTTTTTAAATGTACTGATTTTGAGCTCAGTGCTTGGCAGTTTATAATTTAGCTTGCTCTCTTTGCTGTGTACCTTGATATGACAGTTCATAAGAGTACAAACTCAGTCTGAGAGAGGTAACACAGTGCACTCATAATTAATGGAAGCCTTTGATCAGTGCATCTCCCCACTATCAACACCTCACATGTGACTTATAATCTTGCAGCACGAAACAGAGTATCTCTAGCAGGCTTTCCTTGCAGACACAGAACGAAATATGTATTCAGGTCAAAGTTTAGTCCTTGGGCTCACTGACTGGGGCTTTGGTTTTAAATAAGGGATTTAGCCAGGGACTTTCATAAGAGTTATCTCAGAAGCAGCACCTCAAGGTAGATTTTATAGGGAATGTAGGCCCAGAAAGTTTAAATAACTTGCCCAAGGTTGCACAGCTACTGAAGAGGGAGCCAGGTTGCAGACTGAAGCTGTTTTGACCATCTATATATTCTTTCCTTCTCACTGTACTGTCTTTTATTTCTTTATGAGTTTCATAAGACATAATCATGTTATAGGTTCATTTAAACAGATTGGGCATAATCCTTGTCCTCTCTGACTTCCCCACCTCTCCAGTCCTGGGATTATGTACCAAAAGCCAACCTTGGAGGCTGGGCACAACTGAGATATGTAATCCTGAGGCATTGCGAGCAATGTCCAGTAAATTCTGATTGAAATTTGTGCCATGTGTTCAAGGACGTGTATAGACTTTTTATTAATAAGTCTCTCTGTCTTTTCAGATCTGCACTGTTCACAGAGTTGAGTTATATTTCTAACCCTCAAACACAATATTTAGGGAAGCAATATAAACAAAGTTAAAACAGTAAACATGATTCAGCTTTTAAACCAGCAAGTGCATGATCCAGCCCAGCATGCTGATGCCCACAGCATCTGGTTTTGTAGCTCATGTTGGGGAGAGGTTGATTGTTTTCATCTGTATTCGAGTGTCTGTGCTTTGAGTTTTGGGTGGAGTTGTTTAAAAAGCAAAAACAGAAACAAACAAACAAACAAAAAAAACAACCAAAGAAAAACTTTAAGGAATTAATGATGACTCTTTAGTGTGTTTTGTATTCCACTTGAATAGGTTTTTGTTTAATGATGTTTATGTTTGGGGATTTTTATGTCTCTAAGTAATCCAAAGTGACACTAAACAGAACAAATGCTGCGTTGATAGTCTTGGGGGGAAAATGGAATTAACTTTATTCTTTTACTGGGCAATTATGTGAATTGCAGAAATAGGTCACTCCAAATAAACTATGTCAAAACACTGACCTTCAAAGAAAAGGAGAGTGGGCCTCATAGGATGAGCGTGAAGAAATTGAGATACTTACTGGAGAGCTTTGGCCAATTGGTTAGACCTGCATTTATGGAAGAAGATGAATCCTATGCTAGTAACTATGAACAGTTATACAACTACAACTACTAGCTAATGCTTACCAAGCACTTATTTTCTGTCAGACACTTGGATAAAGACTTAATGCATTATTATATTTAATCCAACCCAGGTTGGAAGGGAAAAATGGGGAGAATATATGTATTCTTAAAATACCTTCATAGTTTTGGTTCAGTTTTGTATTTAATTGATTAGCATTTCTAGTTTTTGGAGAGACGATGGTATAATTGTTCAGGTAGTACTAAGTAGAGACTGAGAGGCCTGGTACCAGCAGTTTGGAGGAAGAGCCCTGGAGTTTCAGTGCTGGGGTAGGACACCTGGCTACACCGTGAATTGGCTGTATAACCAGGGGACAGCCACCCAGAGTCCCACTTTGCTCATTTGCAATTGGGGAAATAATATTAAGCACTTACCTTGTTGTTAATCTCTCATGTTAAGGAGCTGAAATGAGGCAAGTTCTTGATCTATAGTAAGCCCTCAGTATTATTGTTGTCGTTAGTATTAATCTCCATGTAGCTCATTAAAATGGCAGTGACTCTTCATCAGCTTGCTGTGGTTCCCTAGTGCTTTGGGGGAAAAGTGGAATGAGAAACACTCTGGCAGTTTATCCTGGCAGCTTTTCTTTTTCTTCTCCTTTCTACTGTCTTCCAAGGGAGTGCCAATCATTAACCCAGGAACTGCCACACTGGGCTTGGAAGCTGAATTCTAAGGAAAGGTTTGACCGGTTTCTGCTCACTTGTAATTATACTATAGTTTTCTACTCTCTTTCCATTTAGAAATCCTACATGTGGGGCTTGCATCATCATCATTACATATGAAATCCAACACTTGATTTCCAGCAATGGCAATGAAAAACAATTACACTTCAAATCAAAGTGGTCTAGAGCATTCTCTTTTTCCCTCTCTCTTTCTTTCTTTTTTTCCAGAGGGAGAGAGAGAGAGAGGCTGGGGGAGGGGCCATGGAAGGAGAGAGAGAGAGAGAGAGAGAGAGAATCCCAAATAGGCTCCATGTCCAGTGTAAAGCCATTGCGGGGCTTGATATCACGACTCTGAGATCACAACATGAGCCAAAATCAAGAGTCGGACACTTAACCAACTGAGCCACCCAGGCACCTCTAGAGCATTCTTTTTCTTTTCTTTTCTTTTCTTTTCTTTTCTTTTCTTTTCTTTTCTTTTCTTTTCTTTCTTTTCTTTCTTTTCCTTTCTTTTTTTTCTTTTCTTTTTTCTTTTCTTCTTTTTTTCTTTTCTTTTCTTTTTTCTTTTCCTTTCTTTCTTTTTCTTTTCTTCTTTTCTTTTCTTTCTTTCTTTCTTTTTTTTTTTTTTTTTTACAGCTCATTATATTTTTTCAAAGAATTTTGGAGATATTAGATTTTTTTTTTCAACAAAGCAGTTTCCAGAATGAGTCAGCCTTTGCATCAACACCATCATCATGAATTCTACTGCTACAAAGAAGTTAACTTATTTCCACAGATTTAGAGGTTCACAGATGTATCTTAAGGTGGTTGGAATCAGAATGTATGTGTCTGGGTTTCTTGCAAGGGTATGCAACATACCACCTGCACATGGGCATTTACCTTATTAAAGTTGGTAAATAAGTGTGATGGGGATATGGAGAGGTTGAAATGCCTAGTTTTCTTCCATATTGTATCACTCTCTAGAATGTTCCTTCTGCCATTGGAGGACCCCAAAATATGTATTTAGTAGTTATGCTTTGAACCGTTAGATTGAGTTTAGGAATATACAGATTTGTGGAAACTCCACTCTCATTCTTTTAGAGGGATTTATTCATCAGGAAAATGAGATCATCAGAACATGATTTTACCAGTGATAAGAAAATAGAATTTTACTTTACAATAGGTCTTGATAGAATAAAGATAATAAAGATAGTAGTTGACATTTTTTTTTGGCTTCCTCTGAGTGGGATACTTTGTGAAACAACTTGTATACAACAGTTCATTTAATCCTCAGTAAACATGTAAGATAAGGTCCATTATTACTCACACTTTCAGATGAGAACACTGAGATTCAAAATGATTAGAGGTGTCCAGGTCACATAACTAGAAGGTGATAGAGCCATGAATAGGACCCAGTCCTTTTGACTCCTGCCTATATAATAGACAACAAGATTTAAAGTAAACTGGAGCTGATGTGATTTTGATCACATCAAAATCTTCCCTATAAACTTTCTTTTTCCTGGTTGACATGACCTCCTTAGGTACTAGTGTATTCTCAGCTTAAATTTACAGTTTCCTTAGCCATCAGCCTAAAGCTTATCATTGCTACAAAGTCCAGGCTTAAAGTTAGATCTGAGCTTAAACATGAAAAGGATTTTTAACCTTTGTAGTCTCTCTGCTGATGATCCTTGGACTATCTTTCTGTCTGTTTTTCTGTTTATTTACTACATTTTTGGAAAAGCAGAGTCAGCCTAGGCTGTTCCTTCTTGTATGTGTAATGAGAAAAGTATAAAGAACCCAATCCTTCCTATGACTTCTTTAAAAAGAATAGAGGCTGAGCAGATCACATTTTACACACCTCCCCCTGAGCCTTACTTTTTCTTTCCTTATACAAAATCAGAGAATGAAGAGATTGTAAGCCAGATGCTCTTAAAGAGAATTCAGAGGGTTTGTGAACTTTGATGAAAAGACATATTACACCATTATTTTCACTAACCTACAACTGAAATTCATCATTTCCTTCAATTATGGGGGGGAGACCACAAACCACAGTGGTATTAGCAGTACCCATGACTATTTGCAATAGCAATTACCAATATTAACATAGCACATTATGGTGTTGGCAGATATCACAAAAACAGTGTTTATATGTATTACTTGATGTTATGGTAGTTATAGACTTGCACTAGATTCTGTTATTTAATGTGTTAGTAAAGAGGCACATGTATTGCAGAACAATTTAAACAAAGATTTTGATGCCTGTTTTTCAGTATTGTTGGTTTTCTTTGTAATCTTATGTATTTAATTTACTCATTTTTAAAACATTATTCTGAGAAGGGGGTCCCTTATTTTCCCCAGACTGGCAAAGAGGGTCCTGATGCAAAATGGTTGAAAGCTCTACCCTAAACGGGTTATTTTTCTAAGGAAGTCAGTTTTTTGGGGGAAAGGTCTACAAACTATAAGGATTACATTTCCTTGTGAAAAGTTTAGCATATGGTAAAACATACTGAGCATGGCAAAAAAAAAAAAAATCTTTTTAAAATAGTGGTTAGAAAACATGAATATTTTTTTACCAAATAGAAATACATAATAAAGCTCTACATTTCATATGATTTTTAAAAAAGATTATTTATTTATTTATTTGCGAGAAAGAGAGGGGGTGAGAAGCATGCTGCCTGCTGAGCAGGGAGCCCTGCCGGGCTCAATCCCAGGACCCTGAGATCATGACCTGAGCTGAAAGCAGATGCTTAACCAACTGAGCCACCCAGGCACCCCTTTCATATGATTTTTAAATAATTTTCCTGCAAGGTTGGTCTCTTCCAAGCAAAGAGAACCAGTACAGACCAGAGGCTGATCTCTGAAGTTGTTGGGTAATGTCCAAATGATGCATTTGCATCTGATCAGCTTGTCTGTACACGTTACTACTGGTGGAAGACGGCTCCTCTCCAATTGCATTTTATAACAGATTCATTCTGAAGGTCGATTGCCGTTTCGATCAGTGTTAGCACTAAATTCCATTCATGCTGTCCTTTTATGCTTTGGTGTCAGTTTTTTAAAAACTAAATCTTATTGAAGAAAAACATTTGTTCAGGGACGTGCACACAGCAGAAGCATACCTCTCAAGCACAGGTGTAACCAGCATCCAGATCAAGAATCTGTTTATAAATGCTGAATATGTAGCATATGACAGGTGCTTTCAATGGAGCAGAGGTTGTATCCACAGAATCGTGCAGCCCCTTGCGCCTTGCTGAGCACTGATGGACTCCACCTACGGAGATCACAGCCTCATGGGAGGGTCACAAGCTTTGGCTCAGCTCGAATCCTGTTATCATCACTCGTGAACTGTGCAGTCTCTGACAAACTGCTTCATCTTCTTGAACATCAATGTACTCGTTGTCAAAATGAGGATACGAGGATGCTAATACTTTTCCTTTCTAGTTGCTGAGAATTACAGGGAATATAATTAGAATGTCTAGTATAGGCAAATGGTAAATGAATGATGGATGCCACTGTCAGTAACTGTGAACACAACACTAAAACGTTCATTTGTGGCCTCGAAGTTTATTATGGCATAACAGGGGATTGCGGGAGACAGTGAATTTACTAAAATCTTCAGGCTCACCTGAATAATTTTTATGGCACACTGAAGTCACATAATGTTGAATTTACTACAGGGTGAATGTAAGTTTAAAGAAAGAAATTAAGACTTGGTTATTATTTACTTGAATTCCTGAGGAAATGAAATCCCCATTTGCTAAATGTATTTTATTTTTCCTTTGGAGGTGTTGGAGAAAATTTGACTGATCCATCTGTTATAAAACCTGAAGACAAACAGTAAGTTGATTTATGATGTTATCATTTAGAAAATTGCACTTAACACATTGTACATGGCTTTTAAAAATTAATTTCTAAACATATATATTTCTTGCCTAGATCCTAGAAAGATTTTGAGATGGCTTTATTTACCTATAGGCTGGATATCTGTGTTGGATATCTATGTATCTATATCCAATACAATAAGATTTTTTTATAAAGAAAAATGCATAGATGAGGACAGAGGGGCAAAAAGAACATATGGAAATAAAATAAGATGAAATTTGGAGTTAATACACATAAATGGAAAGTATAGAGAACAATGCAGCAACTAGGATTTTGTTGCAAATTTAACTCTGAGTTTTCTGGTGGCCCAAGCAAATGGGAAGTATGGGGTAAGCTCCGTGTCTATAGGCTTTGACCAGGAAGCAATGTCATAGGAGAAACACAGCTTCCTTGTTGTGCTCACAACGGAGTCCCTGCGTTCTTATCATGGGCTGGGTCTTCTATCACATGCCTATAAAATGAAAGGCGTAGAGTGTGCTAGTCAGTAACAGCAAATCTACAAGCGTTCAAAACAATGGGGCTTACATATGAAGCATCAGATTGTCTGACTTAATTCAGGGATTCAGTTTAAATTATGTAGAAGAATGAATTGTCTGCCTGGCCTTGGAATTCCTGTGGGCATTTGATCCCATATATAGGCTTTTGGGAAAACTTGGCAGCAGAGGGTCAAGGTTCTTCTGAGAAAGGTGGAGGACAGAGCAGTGTTGGTGCTGATTAAGGACTGATCAATATGGCAGACGACAGCGGTTCTCAAACATGAGCTTCCATCACAACCGGGAGAGCTTGTTAAAACACAGATTGCTGTGTTTGTGATTCGGCAGGTTTGGGGTGAGGTCAAATAAGGTAACAAGTTCCCAGATGATTCTGATGCTGCCTGCCTGGAGCATACTTTGAGAACTGCTAGCACGTGGTATTTTTACTTCTTTGTTGCTGTACATGTCTGGATTGTAGAAAAAATATATATAAAAGAAATTACATAGATGGGAAATGTTTGTAAAATAAAATCTGAAACTTTTACTTTTCTTCCACAGCACTCACATTGTAAACATTCATTGCTTTAATGCTCTATTCCTTTCCTCGGTGATTTCCTCTAAATATGTTCTTATCTGTAGGCAAAGAGGTCCATCTAGAAGTAATATTAGCTATTCTTTTGGACTAGATGAGTTAGAGAAGGTAAAGGTGAGCCATAATGCCCCCGTGCATCCAACTCCTATGATATTTGAGCATGGAATTCATGTTGTAACCCTTAGGGTTCAGAAAAAGGCTTTATTGTTTGTTTTTGTTTTAGCAGAGCTAAAGTGTTTTTAGCTAAGGATATTATTATTATTTCTTCAATAGCCCTGTGTGCCCATGAGTTTGTAGGGAACCAGAAACCTGGTACTTCCTTCATAATTTTGCAGTGAAAAATGGTTCGCGTATAGAATGAACCCAGTTTATGTACACTCCATCATCTATTACATTTCGACCTTGATATATATCATTTAATATGACCTGAATGTTTCCAACTTTTAGAATTCAGAGGATTATATTATCCCAGTTGAGTATTTTAATTGCGTTCTGTAGGCCAGTGGGTCTCAATTTCTATTAAGGTCACTGAGGAAACTAAAAATAAAAAAAATAAAAAAAAAGAAAAAAGAAAAAGGAAAGAAAAGGAAAAGCTTCTGAGAATGAGTATCACATCAAGATTTCTGAGGATGGGGCTCTGATGTTTATATTTTTTGAGAAGTTCCCCATGTGGTTCTGATGGGCAACCAAGAATGGGCACCTCTTGTCTTATGGCAAACTTTATCGTTTATGACTTGAAGA
Organism: Vulpes lagopus; assembly: GCF_018345385.1. NCBI lineage: Eukaryota > Metazoa > Chordata > Mammalia > Carnivora > Canidae > Vulpes > Vulpes lagopus. The sequence continues at coordinate 140,469,368 of NC_054825.1, forward strand.
TAGGAACTTTGGAAATTGGTAGGATGGCCGTAGCCTGCCTGGTTTCATGAGGTTACTAATTTTGGGTGCAGTTGGTTTTCCTGGGTAAGGTAACTTTTATCATAGTGGTGGCAGGCGATGTCTAATTAGTTCACCAACACACACGTTTTTGAGTGCCGTGTGAGCTACACGAAGCACAGGCCATAGACCAGTAACAGCAGTACCATCTGGGAGACTGTCAGACCTGCGAACTCTCAAGACCCTCCCTTGACCTACTGAATCAGAATCTGAATTTTGGTGAGATCCACAGGTGATTTGGTATAAACTGTAGTTTGAGAAGTGCCTAAGCAAGCGTGTTCACATGTTTGCTTTACCCTTAAGAACAACGTTTGGAGGAGGCTTCTTCTGTCCCCGATCCCAAATGAGAAAACTGAATCTCAGTCAAGATGGTAAACTAACTTGCCCATGAGGATAAGAAGTCAATGAGAGGACAGACTCGTCTACCAAAGGAGAAGAGGGTTGTGTTTTTTTGGATTTGTGTGTGTGTGTGTGTGTGTGTGTGTGTGTGTGTGTGTTTGTGGTACAGATTCTGATATTATGTGTAGTGCCAGTTATCCCTGAGCACACTTGTGTGTGTGAAGACACGGTTATCTGGCTCCTCCCCAAGCCCTCTCTGGCCACTTAATGCACTTCCTCAGGTCACTGAGCCTCAGTGGTGGCAACCTCAGTTACTGGCCGTCTGGGGTTGTCTTCCACTTCCTGTCTTGATGGTTTGGGGCCTTTGACAAGTGCAAAATGATGGTGATTACAGGATCTGTATCTAAATCTGTATCTAAACTGTGTATACATTGCACTAATTGGCGAACCTCTCTTGTAGAACCAAGCTACCACTTGCTTTTCCTATGCTGTGGAAAATCTGGAAAACAGGTGTTTGTTTGTTTGTTTTTGTTTTTGTTTTTTTTAACTGAGACTGGAAGTCTGTAGGCCATGCTAGGATCGTAGACCCGATAGCTACAAATAGGTATTTCCATGACTCCTTCCCCATCTACCCTACACGGGGAGTGGTCACACCCCTCGTGTAGACATTTCAGAGACACTTTGATCCTTTTGTGTTAACTTTCACAGAGCTCAGAGAGGGAAATTATCTAGTTTACCACTTTTATTTGAGAATCAGGAAAACCCTCTAAGTTGGGGGTTTTCTTGATTTTCTAGGGGTGGGGTGGGGGTAGGGGGGAAGTAATGACAGTATGGAATGCAGGAGTGGAGTATTCCAGCAGGGTCACGCTAGAGAGAATAGAAAAGGAATGCTTCCATCTGAATGGCTGAAACAACACCTTTATTTTTCACTCCAGCGGCATCATAAGAGTTCTGGTACTAAATTGCAAGTGGTTCTATCTTTTTTTTACAAATAGTTTTTGCCACATTTGGGTTCGTCTTATTAAAGTGGTTCCTTAGCAGATGCTCTGAAGGAGAGGAGTAGTTAACAAGAGGCAGCTTATGCAGCCGGGTAGATACCAGCAGAGCCGCACTTTGTAAAGGCGATTGAGTGACCAGGAAAGTTAATCCTGGGTGTCTGTTCACGTTGTCTTCCCCAGAGATTTCCTCCACCTCCTCGCCTCGGAGCCACGAGGCAATCCGAGAGCAAACTGACATCAGCCCTCATTCTGAGCTTGGCACATCTTCAGAGCAGCTACTGTTGTTCTGCCAAAAGGAAGTGGAAATTGAGATAAATGTTTCAATACTCAGATGGAAAAAAGTCCATTTTTACACCACGTCCCTTTTGAAAAACCACATTCCTCAGAAGCGAAGTTTATTGTTTCCTTTTGTGAGAGTTTGCTTTTTCTTTTTTCTTAAGACGTGGTATTTAAGAGTGGTAATTGAGTTCAGATTTTAGAATGTGCTGTTTCCACTCTGCATGTCATTAAAATAAAATATTACCTTTCATGAAGTCTCTTTGGGAGTGTCCCTGGTGTGCTCTGTTCCGTGGTGTGCGGAGTGTCAGCCTGAAAAAAGCGTCGTGCAGGATCTAACCACGGATGAACATGGATCCTAGAATCCTCTAGGGATCTGTCGTGTTCTGGAATGTTCAAAATGTGCCTCATCTGTGCTGGTCTGTTTATAATTTTGTCACTTACACGTAGCATATGTAGTTTACGTCCACAAAGTCACTGTGTCCTCGTGGTCTTGTCTTTCCCCCAAGGAGCCCAGCTAGAGCAGTTTGCAGGATAAGAACCAACTGTCGCAAGAGCTGTGAGTACTAGAAGTAGGGTTTTGTCAGGCATTTATTTTTGAAGACGTCAGTTATCTTCTGAAAAGTATTTTGGGTTGGAAACAGTGTATGTGAATCTTTTCAGAAGGTGTGTTCTGATAACAAGTTTGTTTTACGTCTCACCTCACCTTTCGGGTACTCGAGTAGAAAGAACATTTGGTGATGAATGTCATTCTCTCACCCCATATGCATCGCAAAGGGTCTCACTGTATTTTGTTCTACTGCGGGTACATAGAAAATTCACTCTTCTATCAGATTAGCGTTGAAATGAGTTTCACAGCAGGTCTTGGAGTTGGGTACAAAGATTGAAGTGCATTTGAATTTTAAATTTGCAAACCTAACATAGTTGCTTCCCCAAAGCGCTCAGTTCTTTGTTGGCTCCTTCAAGTTTACTGGGTTACTATGGGATACTGCTCGGTATCTCTGAGAATCCTAGTTGAGCTCCTTTTCCTCCGCTGTGATCTCATTGATATTCTGATATTTCCTCTAGATCAAGAGGAATGGTGTTTGGACCAGCCAATTTAGGGGAAGATGCAATTAGAAACTTCATTGCAAAACATCGTTGCAACTCCTGCTGCCGGAAGCTCAAACTCCCGGGTATGCCCCGAACAATTCTATTTCTCTCTGAGTAAATCTCTCCTAGAACAACATCCATTGTAACCTGGGATAGAGCCGAAAATCTCAATCACATTTTTATCTCATTCACAGTCGAGGCCTGACTTTCTGACTGCAAATTTCTCAAGTCTCTGAAGGGATTACAAGGACTGGGGATTTACTTCAGGTTCTGCCAAAATGTGATAAAACAACATTGGGCCCAATTCTTGTCACAGTCTCTCCAAGGGGAGAGGTTTACCGACTTAATTGGGGTAAAATTGAACGGAGGCGGGTTCCCCCACCCCCACCCCTCCTGCTCTGAGTCCTGTGTGGCGTCCACAGGATTTCAATTCTTATTTACTCGTTGGACACTTGGGACCATGAAGGATCTGGGGACACAACAGCTGTCAATTAAAGTAGTGCCGTTCACTACAAAAAACCTGCCACGTTAAACATATATTGCAATGCATGTTTTCAAAAATCTGATTTGATAATATGGCACACTTTTTCCGGAACTGATATAGTCACCGCAGACAAATATTCTTAGCATAAAAGCAAGCAGCTGGACGTCTGTGTCCCCAGGCTGGCAGTCCCAGCTCTGTCGAATTCTTCTCTTTTATTCCAGAACGGATGCTTCATGTCCGTCCCTGCTTGTTCACTATTTTTCTTAGGTCATACCAAACTTGTCCTTAGACCGGAATCTCACATTTTAAGCAGAGTAGCCCTTCCTGCCTAAGAATAAATGACCAAGCCCGGAATCGGAAATCAGTAAAAGATCATCATCCTTTGTAGCTTGGGATGGAGTAGGTGTAAATTTACAACAAAGAAGGGCAATTTCTAATCTTGTTGGAGATAGAGGTAGGACGTCGAGAAGCTCTCATGGGCATGGCGTAGTCAAAGACGGGGAATGGGAGCAGGCTTCTAGTTCCAGTGGGAATTAGCCTGCCAGCCAGGGCTGGCAACGGGGGAGGCGGTGGGGGTGGGCAGATCGGACTGGAGTGGCAGAGAGGGGGACCGTCACTTTCATCTTGGGACAGCTCAGAACCCAGTCTCACAGTGGCATGGCAGACTTGGGCAAAGAGATCAGTCCACAACACATCGGACATGCTGCCCAGGGGCTTCCTCTCTGGAAGACACGGGGACTGTATCTGATCAGCCGGGAGAACAGGAGGCGGGAGGCATAACTCGCTGCTTCCATCGTGAGCTCAAGTTAGCTCTTCTGCATGATTAAAGTTGAGATCTTTTTTTTTTTTTAACCCATGATGGTGGGTGTTGAGTAACTCAATAATTCCTCCACGTATGGACTTAATTTTTGTTTTCTTTCAACACTATAGTTAATGCATTTAAGTGGAAATTAGGAATATCCCCATTTATTCAGACATTTGGTAATATGAATATAAAAAAAGCTTAGTTAGGAAAACAGAACTGCAGGTGATATTTCTTTGCTCTTGATTATGTTTTTTTTTTTTTTTTCTCCCTCTCTTTAAGGAAAGGTAGTTCAGAATAGAGTATAAAAGCATGGAATCCAGAGCCAGATAGTTGAGCTCATATCCCACTAATGTGTTTTACTAGCTAGGGAACTTCAGGTCTTGATTTTTCTCATCCATAAACTGAGTTTAATAACACCTAGTTCCTAAAATTGATGTGAAGATTGAAGCAATATATGGATAGGTCTAACAAATGTTGGTTATCAGTTAACTATAATATGTATTAGTTTTATATCCAGATAATCCCCTTTTAACATTAAAAAATAATATTGGGAATATACATTTAAGGTTAACAAACTTAATCATTACAACCTGGTCCTGTGCATCTTTGAGCAATGAAAATGCCCTGTTTCCAGGCTGGCCTCACTCAACTCCAGCCAGATTGTGCCTTCTAGGGCGCAGTGTGTGGAATCTAGCAGTCACATCTTCCCTCCCCTGCCCCTACAGCAGCACTAGGGAGTTAGGGTGGCACACGGACTCTGGGGCCGGGGGAAAGGGATAGTCTGGACATGGAGGGCTCAAGTTTCACATATCTGCCACCTGAGGAAGCAAGCGGGGTCCTTTCTTAGCACTTGGCCAGACCTAAAGTTCATTTTATCCATGTGGACACTGCCTTCTTGAGGATCCCCTGTAACTGTCTTCATTGTTTTCCTTGCAGATTTAAAAAGAAATGACTATTCCCCTGGAAGGATAACTTCCACTTTTGGACTTGATATCAAAATGGAACCCACGGAGGGGGCTCTGGCAAGGAATACGGAGAGGAACTCTCCAGAAGATGTCACACGACTGTAAAAAGAGAAGGAGAAGCGAGAGGATTCCAGCCGTTGCCCTCCTTCCCATGAAATCTTTGGCAACAGAGATGGATTGGAGTAACGTAGGTGACACCAGAGCCTCTGTCAGGATGGCTTTACCCTGTGGCCCTCCTTGAGACACGCCTTCTGAGCCTCAAGTCTCACCTGCCAAAAGACCTCACTGGTGTCTGATGAACGGGTTCTCCCAGATACTGACCTGGGCGCATGGTGCTCTGCATGCGCTCATCCTCCTGCAGTTTGGTGGGAAGACACTCAGATGATCCAGTGGGAAGACTGCTCCTTCCTACCTCATTGCTTTAGCTGGTGGCTTAGAACCCCTGGAGCAGGACGGGTGGGGGGTGGGCATCAAAGAACCAGGGAAATGAATTTAATTTATTTTCTCACTGTGTGTGCTGACTCTTTGCCCCCACTGCTGTTTGTTACCTCATCCGCATATTGTATTTTTGTGTGGACGTGGATATAAAAACCATCTGACTTCCTTTCTCCTTTCCCACGGCAGAGGGCTTTGAATAGCAACAACCAGCAAAGCAATGGAATGGGGAATGGGATGTGTTTGCACAGATGAGACCATACTCCTGCACGGTCTCACCAGTTAAAAAGGTAGTATCCTGGTGAAATCTAGATGCGTTTGAGGTTTTTTTTTTTGTTTTTTTTTTTAATTGGTAAATCACAGGATGCCTGGACATTTCAGGTTTTTTTCTGGAAGAAAGGAGAAAGGAAATCTAAAACAAATGCTCCTGCATGCTTTAAAAAAAAAAAAATACATATATATATATATATATATTTTTTTTTTTTTCTTAAAGGGGAATGAGGATATGCAGAATTAGGAATTACCAAAGAAGTATTTCCCCTTCCCTTAAGCTCAGGGGTACTATCAGTTAGCATTGACTAGGCAAACCTCTAAAACACGACTCTCTTTTCCAAAGCTGTGCATATAATATCATGGGCTAAGTTACTCTATTCGGTCCTCTGGGGAAAGATGGGGTTTCTTACTGAAAACTCGCTTTGAAGGTGTTCACTTCGTTCCAGTGCAGAACGCTGGTGGCTTAAAAGAGTGTCCCGGGGTGCATTTTTAAGTTAGGCCTCAGAACACGCCAATCAGTTTCTGAGGCCCAGAGGAAGGCTCCCAGGACGGTGCACTGCACAGAACCTTTGGGGAAGCAGCCATCCCTCTTTTGCACCCTCTTTTGCAGAATAAGCATGGACTTTCACACAAGGAGAGAGTGGAAGGGCTTGAAACTCCTCTTTATCTTTAGCCTTTACATGAGCTGGTTTGCTTAACCCACCTTCCTGTATTTCCAGGTTATACCTCAGGGGACATGTGGCCTGAGCACATGGGGCTTGAGAGCCACAGATTTAATTTGCCAAGGGTTGCAGTTGGTTCTTAGGCGATTTGGAAGAAACTAATTTGTACCCCTTTTACTTTTGGTCTTGGAAGTGGTGGTGGGCAGGACATTTGGGTGATTTCTAGATTGACAATGGGGATAAAATGTTAACGCTATTTTTCAGGACCTAACTGCTTTATCCTATTCTGCAAATCACTAAGAGATCTATTGGGTGCTGCACTGAACTGTGGAAAGAGGCAGTTTTACTGTCCAAGAGCCAAACTAAAGGCATTCATTGATTGGTCAAATATTTGTCACCTGGCATGGAACTTGAAAACAAATGCATTGTGATTTCAAATGCCTGTGTTGTACCTCGTCTTTTCTTTTCTCTTCTTTTCTTTTCCTCTTCTTTTCTTTCAGAAAAGCCACCAAAATAATATACTTATAAAGATGAAGTGCTGATCAGAGATCCCCATAGGATTGCTTGCATGCAAAAACTGATGTGACAGTCATGACTTTTGAGTGATTCATGACCACTGAAGGGTGGATGTCCATTCATTCATTCGGTCAGTTTTATTTTATTCGGTCAGATTTTTACCAAAGTGCCTTCTCTGTACTGTGTGAGCAATGAGGATGCAATGAACAGAGCATTTCTTTGCCCTTAAAAAGCTTTATGTCTCGTGTTTCTTTCTTTCTTTTTTTCTTTTTTTTCCCTTTGGTACCAAGTTTGGATTTCTGGTTAATACTTAAAAAAAAAAAAACAAAAAAAAAAGAGCCCTGATTTCTGTGGAGAATGTTGGATCCAGTGATGTGTCCCATGCTTCCTCTGCCAATGGGTAGTAGGTTCTGACTGGAATAAGTGAATTAGGGCAAAAAGAAGACCTAGCTAGGGCTGGTTTTAGGAACCACTGAGGAAAAACAAAGTCTACAATCCTTGCATGAGTACAAAGCCCATCTCACAGATGGGATCTGACTTGGGGGATCAGAGAAGCTGCCGGGTTCCCAGGAGTCCTTTCTGAGGGCATCTTGTGTACACATACTCCTTTCCAGGAGGCTGTATGTTCCTGGAGCGACTCCTGCCCCATGACATCTTAAAGCCTCTGTCCACTCTGGGGAATGAGATCAGATATAGTTTTGGGTGTTTCTTCCTCATTGTTATTTCCTGTGGTTTTGCAAAACAAGTTCTAGGTGACTAAGACTTCCCAATCAACCATTTACTGAATGTTTAAAAAAATAATTTTATTTTCTTGGTGTTTGTTAACCGGTTTTAGACGAGATGGGCCACTGAGGGTCTAGAAGGCATGATACAAATGCCCCATCATAGTCTCTTGTCTTTCTCCATCAGTCACTAGCATCTGGCACAAAACATGGCACATTATAAACTTCCAACATTATTTGTCGAAAGAAATAATAAAACCTTCAAATGGTAATGGATTTTGTTCACTAGGTAATAAATCAGATTTGCATTTTTAATCTAGAAGGGAATGATTACCAATTCCTTAAGACCCAACACAATTCTTTTGATCTCTCTCTGTTTTAATTTTCCAGGAAATAGCTTTTAACAACCTATACCTTGTCTATTGAATTCTCAACCAGTTCTTGCCCTTATCATTGTTGTGATACCAGAGTACAGTCCTTCTTACTGGCGACTGTTGAAATGAGATGATAACTTCCCAGAAACTGCCTAGAAATAATCATCACTTTATTACCCTTTGAAAAGAAGATTGATAGAAAAGTCATTTGAAAGATGGTTCATTACCATGCCCTAGTCCGATTTCTTTACTCACATCTATCCAAAGCATGAGAAAGGGAGGATTATTCTCTGAGGTCGGAATTTGAAGGCTGTGTGTTTGCCTCTTTGAAGTCTTGGTATTTAATTTTCTGTAGTCATTTCTTGGGCAATTTTCTAAGAAACTAGTTGAAGCTAATTTATCATAAGTTAAAGTCAAATGACAGAAAAGATTTTTTTCCCCCTTAACAGTCTTTTATTCCACAGAGGTTAGCTTCTGAAGGAAAATGAGACTTAAAATAGCATTTCAAATCTCCAGCCACATGGGTGGGTCCATAGAATAGAAAGCGTTCCGGAAACCACACTGGTTTTTTTATTTCGCACAGTTATTATTTTGTGACTTTTCTTTCCAGACCATGATGTAAAGATAAAATATATTTTTGTGAAATGCTCTCCTAAAAATAATTAGTAAGTTGCTTAATGTTTCAAAGAGAGATTTTTTTTTTTAGTCCTCGAGCAGTAACAGACCTTGGTCTGTATCATTGGCAGACTTTGGTATAACTTTATATAATTTGCCTAACCCTTGTCTTAACCCCTAACTCTGAAATGGAGATGAGATGCTTACCTTTTCAAACAAAGGTGAACAATAATGAGAGAGCATTTATAAAGCCTTTGAGAATCTCATTCACCAGGTTTCCTGTGCGCATGGGATCCAGTTCAATAAATAATAAGAGGTTTTCATTTTTGATATTATGTGATCATTATTTAATGTTTATAGAGGATGCTCAGTGGACCTGTTTCAGTGTAAACACAAAAGTGGTCTCTGCTATTTCTCTGTTTCCGAGGGGAAGAAGCTCATTGCTCCCTTTTTGTTTTGAAGCTTAATTAAATAGCTCAAAATCAGGACATTTACCATTTCACAGTATCTCCTATTTATTTTGCTTTTCGGTGTATTTAGGTTTATGCAGTTAATTTCTTTTGCCATCTTCTGCCTAAAAAAAGCCTTCCGGAACAAGTAAAGCCCAAATCTGGCACCATGACCAGTGATGCTTTTGGGAATAAAGGAGAGCAGGTTTAGAATCTTGATGTTTGTAAAGCTGGATGTTTTACAAAAATTCTAATTAATGGTGACTTACATTTTGTCAGTATGGGGCTGTTTAGTAATAAGAAAATTCTGGCCTCTAGCTTGCCAGCATCTTTTAGCAACTACAGTTGACCATTGAACAACATGATTCAAATTGCATGGGTCTGGGGATCCCTGGGTGGCACAGCGGTTTGGCGCCTGCCTTTGGCCCAGGGCGCGATCTTGGAGACCCGGGATCGAATCCCACATCAGGCTCCCGGTGCATGGAGCCTGCTTCTCCCTCCGCCTGTGTCTCTGCCTCTCTCTCTCTCTCTGTGACTATCATAAAACAAAACAAAACAAAACAAAAACAAATTGCATGGGTCCACTTATACACAGATTGTTTATAGTATAGTATTGTAAATGTATTTTCCTTATGATTTTCATAATAGCATTCCTTTCTCTGGCTTACTTTACTGTAAAAATAGAGTTTATAATACATATAACATTGAAAATATGTACTAATTGACTGTTTATGTTATTGATAAGGCTCCTGGTCAAGAGTAGGCTACTGATAGTTAAGTTTTGGGGGAGTCAAAAGTTATGCATGGATTTCCAACTGCAAGGGAGGTTGGTACCCCTAATCCCTACGTTGTTCAAGGGTCAACTATAGCCTCCTTTAGAATTTTCACCTTTCCCCAGTGATTTTTTTTTTTCATTGTGAACCTGTAGAAATTCCATTTGCTACATTAGTATCACAAAGTCCTCACAAGTATTATGGTAGAAACCCTTTAGCTAATGACTGTCCAAATGCCTTTCCATGGAGACATTTGGAGGAACCATTTATTGATATCATGTGATTGCATTTTGGCTTCTAATGAACCTTTTTCTCTGTTTCTCTATTGGTCATCGACTAAGAGTTTACACAGCCTCAGGATCTTTTGGTAACCAAAAGAAACTCTTGGTGTGTGTTATAGGCTAAAATGTGCCTCCCCTCCTTTCACCCCCAAATTCATGTGTTAAAATTCTAACAAAATTGTGACTGTATTTGACTTTAAAGAGGTAGTTAGATTAAATCAGGTCATTAAGGTGGGCCCTGGCCCAGTATTACTGATGTCCTTATAAGAAGAGGAGATTAGGACACAGACACACACAGAAAGATCATGTCGAGACACAGAAGGTGGCCACCTGCTAACCAACGAGAGACACCTCAGAGGAAACTGGACATGGCGACACCTTCATCTTGGACTTTAAGCCTCCAGAACTGTGAGGGAATTAAGTCCTTTCATTTAAGCCACCCAGTCTGTTACTTTGTTGTTATGGCAGCCCTAGAGAACTGTTATGATGTGTTGCCGTATTTTGGAATTCCCTACTTACTTTTGAAATTTTGTAGATAGGGGCTTGGGGATCAGAGATGCTGGTATCAACAAAGAAGAGGAGGAGGAGAAATGATTGTGGGATGCATGCATCTGCTGGAGGTGAGGATAGAGTACCACGGGTGGTGGTAGGACTAGTGAATTGCTTTATTGAGAGAGTAGAGGATGGTGTGTTCTGAAAGATCACATGAATGTTGCAGATGAAAACAAGCATGGGCTGAGCTTCATGAGATTGGATATTTGCTTACTGTTAAAGGGCTTCTGGGGATATCTTAGGGGATAGGGTGGGAATAGAGGTGCAATCCCTAGTTTTATACTACTGTTCAGTACACATCCTATTCAAGAAATATTTATGGAGGCTTACCATGTTTTATCCCTTACACTAAGGTTAGACTTATTAGATAAGACCCATTTCTGTCCTCAAAGGTCAAATAAGGACCATTGTCCTCCAGGACAAATAAGGAATTCACAGTATGCTGATCATCATTGCCCAGCAGTAATAACAATTAGAATGGTAACTTTTTAATGTTATTATTATAGGCAACATGTATTGAGCACTCATTATGTGTTAGACATTGTACTAAATGTACACTACACGTCATTTCATTTATCTGAACACCAACCTGATGGCTATGCTCATTATAAAGATTTGGAATACTGGTTAAAAGTTAAGTAACTTGATTAAATCAGTACCCAAAGGGGACCTAGGAGTTAAAGCTAGATCAAATCAGTAACATAGAAAGCTAGGTAATACGAGCCAGCACATTTAGTATGCCTTAAAACTGTAAAAATACTTATGAAGGAAATTAAAGATGACACAAAGAAATGGAAAAACATTCCATACTCATGGATTGGAAGAACAAATATTGTTAAAATGCTTATACTACACAAAGCAATCTACACATTTAATGCAGTCCCTATCAAAAACACCAGCATTTTTCACAGCGCTCTGGAACACACAATCCTAAAATTTGTACGGAACCACAAAAGACCCTAAATAGTCAAAGCAGTCTTAAGAAAGAAAAGCAGAGCAGAACATCACAATTCCAGACTTCAAATTATATTACAAAGCTGTAGTGATCAAGACAGTATGGTACTGGCATGAAAACAGACACATGGGGCATTGGAACAGAATAGAAAACCCAGAAATGGACCCATAACTAAATGGTCAACTAGTCTTCAACAAAGCAGGAAAGAATATCCAATGGGAAAAAGATAGTCTCTTCACCAAATCGTGTTGGGAAAACTGGACAGCCACTTAAAGAGTGAAAATGGACTACTTTCTCACACCATACACAAAATAAATTCAAAATGGGTGAAAGACCTAAACATGAGACAGGAAACCAACAAAATCCTAGAGGAAAACACAGGCAGCAATGTCTTTGACCTCAGCCATAGCTAATTATTACTAGATATATACAAATGTCTAATCAACACATGAAAAGATGTTCAACATTACTCATCAGGGAAATACAAATCAAAGCTACAACGAGATAGCATCTCATACTTATCAGAATGGCTAAAATTAACAACACAGGAAAAAATAGATATTGATAAAGATGGGGAACAAGGGGAACCAACCCTCTTACACTGTTGGTGGAAATGCAAACTGGTGCAGCTACTCTGGTGAATAGTATGGAAGTCCTCAGAAAGTTAAAAATAGAAGTACCATATGAACCAGCATGGCACTACTAGGTGTTTACCTAAAGGATACAAAAACACAGATTCATTTTTTACAGATTTTATCCATTTATTCATGAGAGACACAGAATACAGGCAGAGAGAGAAGCAGGCTCCATGCAGGAAACCTGATGCGGGACTCAATCCCAGGACCTCAGGATCATGCCCTGAGCCAAAGACAGACGCTTAACTGCTGAGCCACCCAGGCATTCAAAAAAAAAAAAAATGATTTGAAAGAGTACATGTGCCCTGATGTTTATAGCAGCATTACTGACAATAGCCAAACTGTGGAATGAGCCCAAATGTCCATCAATTGATGAATGGATAAAGATGTGATATATATAACTACATATATAACTGTATATATAACTATGTTTATAAATATATATATGTAATGGAATATTACTCATCCATAACAAACAAAATCTTGCCATTTGCAGCAACATGGACAGCACTAGATAGCATTATGTTAAGTGAAATAAGCCAGAGAAAGACAAATACTATTTGATTTCATTCATATGTGGAATTAAAGAAACAAAACAATTGAACATAGTGGGGGGCAAAAGAGAATCTTAACAAAAGAACAAATTGAAGGTTATTGGAGGGGAGATGGGTGAGGGGAATGGGTTAAATGGGTGATGGGTATTAAGGAGGGCATTTGTAGTGATGAGCACTAGGTGTTGTATATAAGTGATGAATCACTAAATTCTATACCTGAAATTTAAAAGAAGAAGAAGGAGAAGGAGAAGAATAAGAAAGAAGAAAGAAGAAAGAAAGAAGAAGAAGAAGTTCTAGAGCATGCATTCTGGAACAGATTGAATTGCAGATTTGAAAGTCAGGGCCTAATTTAGGTCATCAGATGAGAAAATCCAAACTGGCATCTGTGGAATGTTACCTTGTGTCCTCTGCATCTGTCAATATCAAGGAAATCTTTCCTGCACCTCAATGGCCACTTACAGACTGTGTAAGTCCACGGTAAAGCCTTTCCCTTTTGACATCACACAAGGTAAGTGCAAGATGATGAGTGGGTTCTCTTGAGTCCAGCATTGTGTCTGCCAGTGAAATTTTCTGCCTCTACTGTACTATTATTTATTTATTTATTTATTTATTTATTTATTTATTTATTTTGTTTTCCTAGACAATTAGATTTTTTTGGTCAATACAACAACTATTGGATAACATCTAGTGACATTCCAGTTTATCAAATATAGTGAAAAGTAGAATCTATGCAAACTACAAAAACTTCATCAGCCTGACCATCATCACACTGTGTCCCTGAAGGACTTGGCAGATGAATTATCATCAGAGGGTTGCTTGAAGTGCATGGATTCAGAACAAAGAGAGTTAGATAAATCAAGTACTTAATGGTTCTGGGCTAAGACATTCTGTTTCATCCCATCTTCTCCAGAGGGATGGGCCTGCTGGTGGGAGTGGAATACCAAAGCCTACAAAACTCCAGACTAATTCCAAAGGATGCAACAGAATTTCAGTTGATTCTCATTATGTTACATCTTTTTTACACTATATTGACTGCAAATGTGGACCAAGAAACATTAATTTTACAAGTGAGATACCAATTTTTTTCAGAAATGTAGAATTAGAAAATGTGAGAACTACAAAGACAGATGAAAGTAACGAGAGCCAAAGAGATTATGCTTCACTCAAAGTTAATATAACTATTGTCAGAGGAGGGACTAGAACTCAGGCCTTCCTAAGTCACCATCATTTATATTAATAATGATCGAATTTGCGTTAAGGCAAATGATGTTCTGTTGTATTAAAACCTTTCTCTGTCTTCTTGGGAAATATTCAGATATTTCTGTGACTAAGTTCTGAACTTGGAAATCTTTATATGGCTGTCATTAAGATGAGTCAAATGAGATTTAATTGTTTATACTTCTCAATAAGATTACTACATTAGATAGGTGACTTCAGAATTCTAGTTGCAAACTGATACTGCAAATTAATGATTTTAACAATTCTTTAATTTTATGTGTGTATGTGTGCTTGTGTAAGTGGAAAGTAGCTATTTGAATACCAGGCTTGGGTAACCATTGAAGATATGTAGTGAAAAGATTGTATAAGACCTGGATTTCAATGAATCTGTCAAATATTCATTTACTGAGGATGATTTATTTCCTATTACCATAAAAAGTCTCTTAGACCTGTGGCATGCCTTGAGTTTTCCTAGGATGGGTTAATGGGAATGGTAGAAAATTCTCTAGACTTTGGAGATAGTGGACTTAGGTTTGAATTAAATCTTTACCACTAAAAAATTTGTGATCTTGGGCAACTTGTTAAACCTCTCTGAACCCATTTTATCATCTGAATATGGCAGGATAATCTGATAATATACTGACCTGTGTTTCTTCTTGCTATTTTCTGTCCCAAGAAGGTAGGTGGATGCACTTGCCTCAAGACATGGCTTACTACAGAAGTTGCAAAGCCCCAACATGACAACCTCTCACTAAGATTTCTGGAAAATTGATAGGGGCTAGAATGCGGAGTTGATGAGGCAGAGGAAGTCTACCCTAGGGAAAAGAAGAGGGATTCATTCCTGTAGATAGGAAAGATGGCAGTGTTTTCAGTGAGGGGTTTAGGGCTTGTGAAAGGGCTGGTTCACGGATATCAGGAGGACTAAGAACTACGGCCTGAGAAGTCACAGGGAGCATTACATGTCCATGCTAGTCATGGATCAAATGGAACCTCTTGCCTCTCAATGAATCATGTAGGCTGCGATCAGGGGCCTGATGTCCTGAAGGTTAGAAGACCTTCCCTGTTTTCCAACAAATTACCTTTGTTTTTACTTGTTTTATAATTGGAAAGTATGACTGAGATTGACTCTTATCATTTTACAGAGAGGAAACTTCTTTCTAGATTTAGAAAAATAAA
Source organism: Vulpes lagopus (assembly GCF_018345385.1). NCBI lineage: Eukaryota > Metazoa > Chordata > Mammalia > Carnivora > Canidae > Vulpes > Vulpes lagopus. The sequence goes on from NC_054825.1 coordinate 140,484,574, forward strand.
GAAAGGTGCCATTTCTTGTACCTGAGCATTATAGAGAACATTATCTCTGCAACCTAATCTCTACCATGCAGGATTATTTTGAGAATTAGAAATAACGTACATAGAGTACTTAGGGCAGTGTCTGGCACAAAATAGACTTATTGAGAAATTGTTAATAATCATTATTTGAGACATTTTTATTTCATCATCAAGACAGCCTCCAACTCAAGATTGGTGGAGCTAGAGCTTCTTTCTCTTTCTTTTTTAAAAAATAGACTTTATTTTTTTAGAACAATTTTTGGTTCACAGAAAAGTTGAAAAAAAGGTACAGAGATTTCCAGTATACTCCTTACCCCAATATATGCATAGCCTCCCCATCTGCTTCTCTTTTCAAACAGAAGACTAATATGATAGTTCATAGGATTGGTCCTAGAATGCCAAAACTAAGAGAGTCCTATATTAGGGAAAACTAGGCAATAACAGTAAACACCAAAATGTGGTGACTTAACACAATAGACATTTATTTCTTTCTTACTTAATATTCCAGGGCCCAGGCTGACAGTAGTTCTTCCATTTTTAACAGATGGATCCCATGATTGCCCTTGTTGCATATCCACAGCCCTGGGTCCAGAAGGGGTTCCAAAAGGGTTCCATGGAGGAGACACATGGGAGGTTTTATGGACCATCCCTAGAAGTGAAACATCCTTTTTTTCATAACACTGGCTACAACTCAATCACAAGGTCATGCCTACTTGCAAAAAGGCAAGTGCAGTCTAGCAATATATCTAAGAAAAAGAGAAATAAGAATGTGATGAATAGCTAGAAATCTCTACCAAATTAGGGATTATCTAGTCTGATCTAATTCCTCATTTGAGTGAGTGTGGCTCTGAAAGTGGAGTGTTTTTTGGTAAGGCTTTGGAGAGTGGATTTTTTTCTTACTTTCTTCAGAAATCTTTAATAAGTTCTCCTTATTTAGGACAGGACACATTTTTGACTAACTCTCCATATCTTGTACCAGCCATCTTCAAAATATCATCATATATATTCCCTATTGCTTTCCCATAATTCATTTATAATGGCAAAAACTATTGGACACAAGGAGTAAAATCTAATTAGAATGAGAGTAGGCTTTACTGAGCACTGTTAATTTGGTGACAACTATAAAATATGTCCATTGTAACTTTCCTTCCGCTGCTTGAACCCCACCCATTTTCCGCCTTATCATCCCTTTAAGCAACATCATGTGAAATCAAACATATCTTGCCCTCATTTCTAAATTGCATACAATCAGCTAGCAGGCATAGAAGCAGTGAGGTAAGAGTAGAAATTTACATAAGAAGCCTATTAATATACTATACAAATGAGGGTCCTGTGGAGAATGTTAATTCATTTCTTACACTGAATGGCCATGATCACTGTAAATTTTCATCACGGCAAGAGCTAAGATGGAGGTGGAAAACTTGGATGTACATAAGAGATGGGAATTGACTACATTTTATGAAGAGAGTTATCACGTACCTTTTCCACAAAGTAGAAGACCTGAAAGGGTGCTTTGACTTTAAAGCTTACATGCCAGGGATCCCTGGGTGGCGCAGCGGTTTAGCGCGTGCCTTTGGCCTGGGGCGCGATCCTGGAGACCCGGGATCGAATCCCACGTCGGGCTCCCGGTGCATGGAGCCTGCTTCTCCCTCTGCCTATGTCTCTGCCTCTCTCTCTCTCTCTCTCTGTGACTATCATAAAATATATATATATATATATATATATATATATATATATATATATATATATTTAAAAAAAAAAAGCTTACATGCCCCCCAAAAAAATTTAAAAAAAAATAAAGCTTAGGTGCCTAAGCTTGAAAATAATTTTCAAGAGTCATCTTGGATCATTTCTTGAAGTGCAGTGGGTGGGGAATTGAAACATTTAAATAAAATATTTCAATTTATCAATTTTTAAAAGGAAAGCCATTTCTAGAGTAATTTTGTGAAAATTTATTGTCTCTTTTTTAAGCTGCCCAAGGACAATGGATGATAGAGCGCATGTAGACTAGACTAGATGTGATCTTTTTGTAACCCCCGCCCCCAGTGGCTCCTCAATTACTTTATTGGTTGAGTCGTTAATTCATTGATTTAACTAAGATTCATTAAGTGTCTAGCATTTGCCAGCCACTATGCCAAGATCACCAAGGTGGGTGCTCACAGGTCCATGGTAAGACAGAAGTGTTTAGAAACCTTCCTGTACCACAAGCCACAATTGAGACATTTGCAAAATGCTCTTGGGAGTCAAGTGAAGGAAAGGCTTCCTCCGTCGAGAAGGAAGGGAAAGCTTCACAGAAAATGATAAGAATTTACCTGGAGAAGGGAATGGTAGCCAGCAGAGATGGTTGGGGACTGATGAGTCCATGGGTGGTTATTCCTAGAGCACATTATGGAATAAGATGGAAGGTGGCAAGACAAAAATGTGAGAAGAGCGGGGGAAATTTGTTAAAAGCCTTTCATGTAATTATAAGGAATTAAGTTTTACCACGCAGGCTGGAGAAATAAGGAACTGCTCTCAACACAGTCGATACTGGGTTAATGAATCAAGTAACTAACCACTGAGTATAAACTGTTTGGCCTTAGTAGTACAACACTGAGAATAATGTAGACTCTGCCCATAAGCAACTCTCAGTTTGGTGAGCAGTTACAACCAATGGAGATGGCTCTAGGGGTTTTTTGGGAAGGGCTTTAACTGTTCACACCATCAACCCCTTCCAAATTCACTTCATATCACCATTAACAACGTTATACATGGCTTATAGAAGTTTTCCTAATCTTATGTCAAATCCATTTTTTGGAAAATACTGCTATTCTATTGATCTACAACATAAAACTGTATGAAAACAATGTCCTCAAAGGACAAGCAAGAAAAGATCCTTAGTCTGCTCTTTCAATCAGATTGTTCCCTCTCTGTAGCTGCCCCGTACAGGAAGTCTGGAACAGCCAACAAGGACAGGTTTTACTGTATACAAGGTACTATACTAGGTGTGTTCTAGAGGGACACAAAGACCCAAATCAGTTGTTACAGCACAGGGGAGAGAGAGCGAGCAGGTACATGCAAGAGCGTGGCATGGGGAGACTTCCTGGAGGGGCCCAAACTTGTCCTGAGTCCTAGGGAATGAGAAGACTGGGGAAGAGCATGTTCAACAGAGAGCATGCCAGGGAGCAGGAACATCAGTGTTTTGGACCAATTGCTGTGTTTTTTTTGGGGGGTGGAGAGATTGGAGGTTGAGGGTGGGAGAATGACACGGTCACCTTGACAAATGAAAGGTTTTGAAGAAAGTGTCCAGACTCATTTGATCAAGATCTGTTCCTTGACAACTATACAATAATTTAAGTGAGCTATGCAGGGACGGGGGAAAGGAAGCCCACTCTTATTGACTCAGCATCACTGTCCCATTAATTCATTCCCTTGCTCCAAGAAATCTCATAAGAAACATCAGGGCGACTGGGTGGTGCACTCAGTTGAGTGTTGGAGTTGGTTTTGACTCAGGTAGTAATTTCATGGTCAGAGGATGGGTCCCCAAGTCCAGCTCTAAATTCAGCCCAGAGTCTGCTTGAGATTCTCTCTCCCTCTCCTGCCCCTCCTGCTCCTGCTTTCTCTCTCTCCCAAATAAATAAATAAATCTTTAAAAGCAAAAAGACTCAAAAACAATGAATATCATGGCCCCAGCATAGACTGCCAAAGATTTCTTGGCCATAGTCTGCTTTGCAAGATTGTTGGCATGTCTTTCGTGACCTGTGTGTCCTGGTCTGAGAAGTTGGGTGTTGCATATTTGAGCCTGGTTGGTATTCCTCAGACTAAGAGGAACAACTGGTTTAGTAAGAGACCGATTTCATTGTACCTCCTAACTTGGGGACTCAGGAGAAGCTTCCTGAGAAAAACATAAAAACCTGTAGATACCTGTGACTTTAAACAATAGAAACTGGCTTTGCCCCATTCCATTTTTAGAGAAAGCATGGAAACTGAAGATTAAAACCTCTGGCAGGGAAATAACATTGCAGTTGACCAGATGGGGTTTCTTAAAATGCCAGGGACCATGGGTCCTCTTCATTGAGGCCATCGGCTACACGTACTCTAGGAGGAGTGGGAGGCCTCTCCTGATACATGCTCTGGTCACAGTCTGGTTTAAGCTTTCTCTGCCAAGGCAAGACGAGACCAGGAGTTTCCCAAAAGGATTAAAAAGAGATGCAGGGAACTTTTCTTAGCTTTAGCATAAACTTTCCAAACTGTAGCCATTTCAAAATGCCCTAATCTGGCACTGCTTTCCAGTAGTTTCTCTTTTCCTACCAGTATAAACTGACTTTTTCTCCTAGTATAGACTGATTGACTGTATCAAACACCTTGTGCCTGGGCCTTGTGTCTCTTGTCCTGCCCCAGTTGAAAGCAGTTCTTATGTCAAGAGTAAAATTTTAAGTTGTGTATCTCTGACATACCTTTGACTTCTGCAGAGGAAGTATTTCATTAGATTTTGGAGAATTAGCCGAAAACTCCGCTGGCCTCTGGGCAAGGGAGGATTCTACTGCTCAGGCATCCCCTTCACAGACAGACACATGCCGTCTGGGAAGGCTACTTTGACCCTCTTTTCTGGAAGGAAGGGGGCCAGATAAGTCAACAATACCAACAGCTCTGGTCCCTCTCTTCTGACACAGAGAACACCCCCGCCTTCTCATCTTATTTTTGGCCTCACTGAGGTACGGTTACCTCCCGCACATCCAGCCAGATCAAGACACTCACCCCAGCCTCCATAACTGAACCTTCCAGCCCCAGCAAGGACTTGAACTCGTGGTCCCAAGAGCAGGATGGATTAGCGCTCAGGGCTCCCACGCTGACTCTATCAAAGCTTTCCTCCGCACATCTCCATTATGTGAACAGCTCTGTTAACCAAACCTATTATCTTTCCCCCTTGGTTTCAAGTTGAGAAAGGGAAAGCAACTTCTTTAATGGCCCACAGATTGATGATTAACATTTTACATGTCCCTGCTGCTAAGTAAAAGAACTGCTTTGTGGACAGTGAAAATGCCTAGGAGAAAGAAGCGGGAGTCAGCTTGGTTTATTAAGTTGTGCTGCTTCATTAATCACAATCTTTTTTTATGGCAGTACTTAAAGGCCCATCCATTGTACTTCTCGGGAATGGGGTAGATCAAAAACAAGTGCTTTTAGTGCACCTTTGACATCTGGCATAGCAGCCGGCTATCTGCGATATTGCTCTCCAGCAGTGTGGGGAGCTGCATTTACTGTGACCGTGCTGGCCCTTCTGATTTAAGCTACTGCAGAGGGCAATGAATTACCTTAAAGGAGCTCCGCTGCCGAACTCCCAAGTTTTATGCCGGACCCCTGCCAGCTTCCCCACTTTATGAGTATGAACAATCAGACAATTGAACTGATTTGACTTTGCCACTCCCGGAGTTTCATTGCCGTGAACCTGGGGATGTTATGATGGCAATGCCACGCTAAGTGCTGCTCTGACTAGCAGCAGCGCCCGCTGCCCGTTCAAGTAGGGCACCCATTCTTGTTAGCTGAAAAACTCTTCTGATTTGCAGCAAGGGGGAAAATAGATCCCATGCAATCAGATTAATTCAACTCTGAATGTTATTTTCATTTAACACTGTGGAGCTAGGCAGTGTCCCCAATTTTTTTTTAATGGTAAACTCATTAAAAGGCAGGGTTCTTTAGCAAGGAGTCTTGTAGCACTGGTGTGGAAGGCACCTGCCAAGTCCTGATGCAGATTTGCACACACACACAGAAATTTACGTACATAACACATATATACCTACCTACTCCACAGGCTGGCTTAGGCTTAATTTGTCAATAAAGGGCATCCAGCCTAGTCATAATCTGAAAAGGGGTGATTTACAGTGTTCAAAACTGATGTTAGGACATACTCATTCTGGCTCTTTATGTAAACTGAAGACACGTGCTAAGGTTTAGTTATTGTACACCTGCGTCAGAGAATGTATTTACTTTCAAGGTTTATTACATGTAAATTTCTATTATCTTTTGAAAGTAGTGTTATTGTATATGAAAGGACAATCTAATGTTCGTTGTAGGAAAAATTCAAGCAGTGCAGCAAAGAACCCAAAAAGGACGTGCAAGTCACCCACTATCTTACCACCTACAGATTCTGATTATTAAAACTTTATCCAGATTTCTCTGCCAATGTACACTGATTGATTGCTTCATTCATTCATTTTGCAACCCATCTTTCCCTAAACCCACACTCCCTACCTCCTCACAGATGCATATTTAAGACACTCAGTTGACTTCCCAATGGCCTATCTCAGTCTCCCACATTGTTACCAGATTGACTTACCAATATGAAAATCTGGCAATATTATTAATGTCATTCTTCTAGCCCAGCAGAGGGGTTCTGCTGCACTTATAATAATGTCCAAACCCAATGTGGCACGTGAGTCCCCTTTACCTCTCTGGATGCAGGTCACAGCCTTGTACTTCCTCCTTCTTGCCTTTGTTATGTTGTCCCTTCTGCCTGGAGTCTTCTTTCTCCACCTTCTCTTTGATGGCTAAGTCTCAGCCTGTAAAAATCCCAATATTTATTTATTGATATATAGTCAAATATAGAAATCTTAAGCATACAGACTAGTGAATTTTGATAAATTATTCACATAACCATCATCTAGATCAATATAGATAATGCCATTATCTCAGAAAATTTTTTCATGTGTCATTCCAGTCAATTCCCAACCCCTACCTTGGTACTGATTTTTATTACTATAGATCATTTTTTCCTGGATCTTGAACTTTTTATAAATGGAATCACAAGGTATATACCCTTTTGTGTCTGACTTGTTCTGCTTAACATGTTTTTGGGATTTTTCTCACGTGATTGTGTGTATAAGGACTTTGTTTCTGTTTTGCTTTGGTTTTTTGTTTTTTTGTTAGACTTGAATATTTATGTAGTTGTATCTCATAGTTTTAATTTGTACTTTCCTGCTATCTAGCAATTTTGAGTATCTTTTCCTGTGCATACTGGCTTGTTCCTCCTTTAAACCAATGTTTTACAAACTACAGGTTTAGTCCAATGGTAAGTCATGAAATCAATTTAGTTGATTGTAAGCCACATTTAAAAGAAAAAAAGAAAGAGATAAGACAAATTATCATAGAATGCATCAGAGAGATTCATACATGGTAAGGTTATGTATTGCTTCGTGAAAATTTTTCAGTTTTTGGGAAGAGTGTATGTGGGTGTATATATGTGTCCTGATAGCAATTATATTTGTGAAAAGAGTTTAAAATGGCTTAAAAGCAATGAATTAAATTTCAATTAATGGAGACACTCATTGGGCACAGTGAAGGATGGAGAATGAATTGGGGTGATGAGCAAGCAGGAAACAAGTATCATAACTTTTTTTTTAAAGATTTATTTATTCATGACACACACACACACACACACAAACACACACACACACACACACACACACAGAGAGAGAGAGAGAAGCACAGACACAGTCAGAGGGAAAAGCAGGCTCCATTCCATGCAGGGAGCTTGACGAGGGACTCAATCCCAGGTCTCCAGGATCACACCCTGGGCTGAAGCAGCGCTAAACCGCTGAGCCACCCAGGCTACCCATATCATAACTTTTTAAGAAAGCTTTACCTGCTTCCCAAATAAGTTTGAATTCGATGCCTCATATCTGATTCTATTTAGCTAATGTTTTGTCATTATTGAATTTTGACTCATGATGGTGCTTATTTTTGTTTCTCCGAAATATCTACTTCCATTTTTCTTCTATTTCTTTTTTTAAGGTTTATTTTAATCACCTTTAATCACCTGGTGTTCATCATGATTAAGTTGTTTATTTATTTAAATTCCAGTATAACTAACACGCAGTGTTAAATTAGTTTCAGGTGTACAATCTAGTGATTCAACAACTCTATACATTACTCAGTGCTCATCACAATAAGTGTACTCTTAACCTCCTTCACCTATTTTACCCATCCCCCTCTGGGAACCATCAGTTTGTTCTCTATAGCTAAGAGTTCTTTTTTTTTTTTTTTGTATTTTTAGGTTTATTTATTTTAGAGAGAGCATGAGTGGGAGAAGCAGAGGGAGAAGGAGAGAGAATCTGAGGCCGACTCCATGCTGAGCATGCAGCCCAACTCAGGGCTTGATCGATCCCATGATACTGAGATCACGAACTGAACTGAAACCAAGAGTCAGATACTTTAACTGACTGTACCACCCAGGTGCTACAAGAGTCTGTGTTTTGGTTTGCCTCTCTCTCTCTCTCTCTCTCTGTCTCTCTCTCTCTTCCCCTTTGGCTGTTTGTTTTGTTTCTTAAGTTCCACATATGAGTGAAATCCTTGGTATTTGTCTTTCTCTGACTGACTTATTTTGCTTAGTATAATACTCTCTAACGCCATCTATGTCATTACACATGGCAAGATTTTATTCTCTTTTTTAAATTTTTATTTATTTATGATAATCACACAGGGAGAGAGAGAGAGAGAGA